>NC_089839.1:92068751-92711251 GCF_035609145.1 Eleutherodactylus coqui | reverse complement strand
CCGGCCCCATTGAGCTTATATAGAGAACACAAGGAATCACAGATCGCATGGAACTGCATGAGGTCTTGATTTTTGCAGCATGAGTTTACAATTTCATTAATACCATTTTGGGGTGCATATGACTTTTGTACCACTTTTTATTTAATTTTTTTGCATTGCAAAATAATCAAAAGCAGCGATTTAAAGCATTTTTTAATTATGTATACCGTTTGGGATAAATTACATAATTCTATAGCGCCAGTCTTTATGAATGGATCAATACCAAATTTGTGGATTTTCTTTATTTGTATTTTTCCAATATTAAATAGAGGTTCTTTGGAAAAATGGAACTTTTTGGATGTATTTTTCAGGGGGAGGTGTGTAGACATGAAAACAATTTTTATTATGTTTTTTATTTTTTACCATATTTACTTGTCCAACTAGGGGATTTGAAGATGTGATTGTTTGATCACTTAGATAATAAACTGCATTGCTTATGTAGTACTCCTGTAATATAAACAGAGATTGGAGCTACAGGAAGTTCATTTGTATATTCCCTATGCATTCTGGGAAGAGCAAAGAATCACCGTAAGTGGAAAGATTGTCGTGATTAGCCGAGTCTAGCTGCTTGGAGGAGGACATTGCCAGATGAGAAATTGGAGATGCAGGAAGTTAATTTGCATATTCCCTGTGCATTCTGGGAAGAGCAGAAAATCACCATAAGCGAGAAGATTGTTGGGATTAGCCGGATTTAGCTGCTCAGAGGAAATCGCCAGACCAGAGATGGAAGCTGCAGAAAGTTCATTTGCATATTCCCTGTGCATTCCCAGAAGAGCAAAGAATCACCATAAATGGGAAGATTTTCAGGATTAGCTTAGTCTAGCTGCTTGGAGGACATCGCCAGACCGCACGCTCTTAGTTGTACACTTAGTAATATCGTCACTATCAGTAGTAACTTCTACAGTTCTTGACTTTTAGAAGTTTGGAAGTGGACATCATTCGACAACATGGAAAAGGATAGGAGCCATATGGTGAGCTACAACGTATGCTATATGTCTACAGACCTACCAGAGGAAAAGCCAACTTTCACCTGCCAGAAATGCAAGCTTGTGTCTCTACTGGAGGAAAAGTTGCATAGTCTTCAGGAGAGAATAGCTACATTGAACCTCATTAAGGAAGGTAAGGATTTCCTTGACAGAGCAGAAAAAAGTCTTCAAAACATTGAAGGAAAAGAAATGTCCAGTTTACCCGGAGAAGCTGAGGAATGGAAACATATGACCCAAAGAAGCAGGAGGATCAGGAGTCAACCAGAACTCATACTGCTCAGGAACCAGCACCAGGTTCTTGAGCAGAAGGAGAAAGAGGTACAGCAAGAAATGACACTACCCACAAAGAACTGTTTAGTAAGCACACAGAGTCCTCTCAAATGGAGAAAAAGAAGTGCTGTTGTGAAGAAAAAAAGGAGAGTGGTGAATGTGGAGGATTCCCTATTGAGAGGAACAGAGGCCGCTGTCTGCAGACCTGACACCTCACGAGAGGTGTCCTGTCTTCCAGGTGCACAAATCAAAGATGTTTCTGATAGGATGTCAAGACTCTTCAGTCCTACAGAACACCACCTATTCCTACTAATACATGTAGGGACAAATGACACTGCAAAAAAGGACCTTGCAACTATCTGCAGAAACTTTGAAGACATTGGAAAGGAGGTGAAGGAGCACAGGTGGGCTTCTCATCCATCTTCCCAGTGGATGGCCATCGAATAAGAAGATGGAACAAGATTCTAGAGGTAAATAACTGGCTACGCCGATGGTGCCATCAGCAAAGATTTGCATTTCTAGACCATAGAGTGAATTACCTATATGATGGACTGCGTGCTAGAGACAGGTTGCACCTTTCAAAAACAGGTAAGCATATATTTGGTGAGTGCCTTGGTGCACTCATTAGGAGAGCAACCTCTCTTCATGCAGTGCGGGCGTCAGCTGTTTAGTAGAGCTGACACCCGCGGGCAATAGCCGCGATCGGCCGGTCAGCTATTAACCATTTAAATGCCGCTGGCAATTCTGAGATAAGATTGGGGGAGCCGTGCAGGTAGACTGCCTGTTAAATGGCAGTATGACGTAATGTTATAGCATTACGTCATACTGCAGGAGCATACAAAGTATCGCTGGTTGTAGTCCCCCAGGGACAATAAAGTTTTTTTAATTGTAAAAAAAAAAAAAGTTATAAAAGTTTAAATCACCCCCCTTTCGCCATATCTATTATTAAAAAATCTAAATCATAAAATAAAAATATGTATTTGGTATCGCCGCGTCTTTAAATGTCTAATCCATCAAAGTAGCGCATTATTTTTCCTGCACAGTGAACGTTGTCCGGAAAAAAAAAAAAGAACACCAGAAATGCACTTTTTTAGTTACCCTGTCTCCCAGAAAAAATGAAATAAAAAGCAATCAAAAAGTCGTATGTATTCCAAATTAGTACTAACAGAAACTACAGCACATCCCGCAAAAAATGAGCCCTTGCTCAACTACGTCGACGGAAAAATAAAAAAGTTAGTGCGCGCACAAAATGACCGCAGAAAATAATTGAAAAAAATTAAATGTCTTTGAAAAAAAAAAGAGTAGTACAGTAAAAAAAATCCTTTACAAGTTTAGTATAGTAGTAATCATACCAACCCATAGAATAAAGTTATCATGTCACTTTTGTTGCAGTTTGTGCGCCGTAGAAACAAGGCGCCCTGAAAAATGGCGAAATGTCTTTTTTTTTTTCATTTTACTCCACTTAGAATTTTTTTAAAGTTTTTCAGTACATTATATGGTACTTTAAATAGTACCATTGAAAAATACAACTTGTCCCGCAAAAAACAAACCTCATACAACGACGTCAATGGATAAAGAAAGGAGTTACGATTTTTTTGAAGGGGGGAGGAAAAAACGAAAATGGAAAAGAAAAAGGGGCCGCGTCATTAAGTGGTTAATAGTACAGCCTGTTACTGTCAGTGATGAGCACTGATCCTCACAGGCCACTGTACATGGCGGACCCAGAGGTCATGATTTGACCTTTGATTGCCATGGTAACTATTCGCACACTGATCTTATCACAGAACTGCCGATTGTGTGAAGGATGGAGCCCCCACCCTCTCCAAACCTTTTAGATACTGCTGAATGAATAGAGAGTGGCATCTAAAGAGTTAAATCACCAGGTTTGGAACCAAGCTCCATCCCGGTGATTGCAGCCGGACTGTATCTGTAACTTACAGCTGCAATCTCACTCTGATTACTGGGAGCTCAGCTTCTGAGCCCCATGTTTATCAGTGCTGTACATGTTTGGCCTGGTGCGGTAACTACTGGTTCTCTGCATCATACATGTATGGCATTTGTCTGGAAGGGGTTAATATTATATAAAGTTTAAGTATGAGTAACCCTCCTATGGAATGTGTTACGGACAGTAAATGCGAACCCACTGTGCTAACCGACCGATTGACTTAGGGCCAAACCTAAGGGTGTTACCCAATGGTTTCTGGTATTCACCCTTTAGCTCCTGTACAGGGATCATGAGAGTCAGAAGCATTGATGCAAGGCACCATGAAACAGGCTGACCTATAAAGAGGATTTATTGCAAAGTCAGGAATGCAGTAAGCAAACATACAGACAAGAGTACAGAATAAAGAGCAGACAATAAAGTCAGAGACAGGATCTGGTGCAAAGTCAGGAAGGCAGCAAACAAACATCCACAGATAAGAGCACAGGATAAGACAATAAAGTCAGAGCAGGAGACCTATGCTGGGTGACTGAGACAAACACACACCAACACTCAGGCAAAGTAGGAGGATCTCCAGCTCAGCTAAATAGGAGGGTAATAGCTTATTATCCTGCATCTGGACTGAGAGCACTAAGGAGGATTAACTACTGAAGTGCTGATAGAAAGTGGAAGCTAAGAGTCCATTCAAACACGAGGAGCAAAGCAACGTCCGCGTCTGCCCAGAGTAGCAAAAGGGCGGCAGACTCGGATAGCTGGCCTAACAGAATGATACAGAACCCCACATATGTTAGTAAAGTTTACATGATTTTGAGAAAAATCTGTCTCTGTCTGTCAGCTGTTGCACCATCACATACCTGCAACTCGAACATCTACCTGCAACTTGTATCATCTAGACCATATAGGTCTTTAGCGGCAATTAAGAAGTGAGCAAGTAGGAAATACCTGGGATTTGTACATAAGCCTACCATGGTTGCTAAGATACTGGTCTATTTTGTCCTCTCTCAAAGCAGAAAGTTTCTGATAGAGTATCATCCTGGAGACTCTGGCAGTAACAGCTTGTAAAGAAAGGTTCATCGTTAGACACTGGGATGCTACATGAGAAGCTTTCATGAAAGGCAAAAAGAAAAATCAATGTTTATATGGTTTGGGGATATAGTGAAATCCGTTCCAATTTTAAAATGAGCTTTGCAAGCATCTACACATTTTACATAGAATAAATATAGTAAAACATTTTAGCAAGCTTGTTTAGGTAATACTCATTGCAGACTATATTTAGCATACAGTATATATTCAGCAGACTGAATGGGTTATGCATCAACAACATTGTAAATTCACAGTTAAAGGAAATGCTCTTAGCAAAAATGTTAATGCCTGCCTGGCTTGATTGATCTGGAATGCAGTAAGAAGGTGTTTACAGTACAGAATATGGAATGCAATTTCACACTGTTCCAGTCCATATTAACCTTTGACCAACAGAAATAAACGAGTTCAGTATGTTTCTTTTTCTGTTTAGATTGGGAAATATTTTACTGTCAGAGTAAAGGAATAAACAAATATCTTCACTGTTTTTGTAGATCTAAGAGATTCATTCAAATGTGGAAAGTCAGTATTTTGAATGTTCAGAAATTGTCATTTTCCACACTATATAAATAATATATACAAGAAGACTGAGATTATAAAAATAGCATTCTTCAGCTTTGATTTTTGGTTATATCAATCAGAAATATCTGTTGGATATTTTTTTCATGTATTATTTGGTTGTATGAAATGCTTTTGTCCATGTCACCTAAAGCACTTGAACTGCTTCTCATCGGTACTAGACAATGAGGCCAGAACACAACCAATCTACATTGTTTTTGTCCACAGGACAAGACTTGGTTTCCTAGGGCTGCAGCAGCTCACAACAGGTACATTATAGTAGCAGTATGGCTAGCTGTCTTATGGAGACACTGTAACACCCGAAAAACGTGCCAACACATGCACAGATTTCCATTTACTGAATTTATGTTCCTACTTTCTTCACACAGACATTGAAGTAAATCCATTAATTTTCCTCCATACTCCAGCAATAGGGATAAGAAAACTTTTGAAATGGTTTGGCCGGTTCTCCAAACTGCAGTCTGAATTAGTTTGAAGAGAACCAGAAGCTTATCAAAACTCCTAAAACTTGTGTATAACACTGTCTAGGAGCTATAAAAGCCTTGCACAACACTGTGAAAGTTTTATACAGGGTTTTTATTGCTTTTATACAGTGCTATACACCAGCGTTCAAGATTAGAGTTAAGTGAACCAAAACAGCAGAAACTCATTTCAGGTAGACCGCTTCACCCCGAACTGAAATTTTAACTAAATTTGACTCTAAACAGGGTTCTACTGATTCAGTTTGCTCAACACTACCCAGCACCTATCAAATCAGTAAGCCAAGAATGAGCACATTTCTGAAAACAAGAATCATCAAAATTAGAGATGAGCGAGCACCAAAATGCTCGGGTGCTCGTTACTCTAGACGAACTTTTTGCGATGCTCGAGGGTTCGTTTCGAGTAACGAACCCCATTGAAGTCAATGGGCGACTCGAGCATTTTTGTATATCGCCGATGCTCGCTAAGGTTTTCATTTGTGAAAATCTGGGCAATTCAAGAAAGTGATGGGAACGACACAGCAACGGATAGGGCAGGAAAGGGGCTACATGTTGGGCTGCATCTCAAGTTCCCAGGTCCCACTATTAAGCCACAATAGCGGCAAGAGTGGGCCCCCCCCTCCCAACAATTTTTACTTCTGAAAAACCCTCATTAGCAAGGCATACCTTAGCTAAGCACCACACTACCTCCAACAAAGCACAATCACTGCCTGCATGACACTCCGCTGCCACTTCTCCTGGGTTACATGCTGCCCAACCCCCCCCCCCCCCCCCCGCGCACGACCCAGTGTCCACAGCGCACACCAAAGTGTCCCTGTGCAGCCTTCAGCTGCCCTCATGCCACACCACCCTCATGTCTATTTATAAGCACATCTGCCATGAGGAAGAACCGCAGGCACACACTGCAGAGGGTTGGCACGGCCAGGCAGCGACCCTCTTTAAAAGGGGCGGGGCGATAGCCCATAATGCTGTACAGAAGCAATGAGAATTCCAATCCTGTGCCACCTCCATCAGGAGCTGCACACGTGGGCATAGCAATGGGGAACCCATGTCCCACACACTATTCATTCTGTCAAGGTGTTTGCTGCCCCAGTCAGACCGGGGTTTTTTATAAATAGTCACAGGCAGGTACAACTCCGCAATGGGAATTCCGTGTGCACTCACAGCATGGGTGGCTCCCTGGAACACACCGGCTGTACATAAATGTATCCCATTGCAGTGCCCATCACAGCTGAGGTAACGTCCGATTAAATGCAGGTGATCTTCGGCCCACACTGCATGCCCCAGTCTGACCGGGGTTTTTAATACATAGACACTGGCAGGTACAAATCCCTAATGTGAAGTCCCTGTGGACACACAGCATGGGTGGCTCCCTGGAACCCACCGGCGGTACATAAATATATCCCATTGCATTGCCCATCACAGCTGAGGTAACATCAGGTTTAATGCAGGTAGGCTTCGGCCCACACTGCATGCCCCAGTCACACTGGGGTTCTTTAGAAGTGGACACATAGAGTTACAACTCCGTGTGGACCGACAGCATGGGTGGGTCCCAGGAAGCCACCAGCGGTACATAAATATATCCCATTGCAGTGCCCATCACAGCTGAGGTAACGTCAGGTTTAATGCAGGTGGGCTTCGGCCCATACTGCATGCCTCAGTCTGACCGGGGTTTTTAATACATAGACACTGGCAGGTACAAATCCCTAATGTGAAGTCCCTGTGGACCGACAGCATGGGTGGCTCCCTGGAACCCACCGGCGGTACATAAATATATCCCATTGCAGTGCCCAGCACAGCTGAGGTAACGTCAGCTTTAATGCAGGTGGGCTAAAAATTACTAGGATTACACTGTAGGCGAGGGCCCACAAAATTGGTGTACCAACAGTACAAATGTACTTCAGAAAAATTGCCCATGCCCAACCAAGAGGGCGGGTGAATCCCATTAATCGCTTTGGTAATGTGGCTTAATTTGTAACTAGGCCTGGAGGCAGCCCAGTTCAAATAAAAATTGGTTCAGGTGCAAGTTTCAACGCTTTATTGAATTGAGAATTGAAACGTATAAACATTGTTTACAAAAGTTACAAAAGTTATATGACTGAGCCTTGTGGGCCTAAGAAAAATTGCCCGTTCGGCGTGATTACGTGAGGTTTCAGGAGGAGGAGCAGGAGGAAGAGGATGAATATAATACACAGATTGATGAAGCTAAAAGGTTCCCGTTTTTGATGGTGATAGAGAACGATGCTTCCATCCGCGGGTGCAGCCTATGTATTGTTTAGGGTGCAGCCTATGTATCGCTGCTGTCCGCTGGTGGAGAAGAGAACTCTGGGGAAATCCAGGCTTTGTTCATCTTTATGATTGTAAGCCTGTCGGCACTGTCGGTTGACAGGCGGGTACGCTTATCCGTGATGATTCCCCCAGCCGCACTAAACACCCTCTCTGACAAGACACTAGCAGCAGGACAAGCAAGCACCTCCAGGGCATACAGCGCGAGTTCAGGCCACGTGTCCAGCTTCGACACCCAGTAGTTGTAGGGGGCAGAGGCGTCACGGAGGACGGTCGTGCGATCGGCTACGTACTCCCTCACCATCCTTTTACAGTGCTCCCGCCGACTAAGCCTTGACTGGGGAGCGGTGACACAGTCTTGCTGGGGAGCCATAAAGCTGTCAAAGGCCTTGGACAGTGTTCCCCTGCCTGTGCTGTACATGCTGCCTGATCTCCGCGCCTCCCCTGCTACCTGGCCCTCGGAACTGTGCCTTCTGCCACTAGCGCTGTCGGATGGGAATTTTACCATCAGTTTGTCCGCCAGGGTCCTGTGGTATAGCATCACTCTCGAACCCCTTTCCTCTTTGGGTATGAGAGTGGAAAG
Source organism: Eleutherodactylus coqui (assembly GCF_035609145.1). NCBI lineage: Eukaryota > Metazoa > Chordata > Amphibia > Anura > Eleutherodactylidae > Eleutherodactylus > Eleutherodactylus coqui. The sequence continues at coordinate 92,703,007 of NC_089839.1, read as the reverse complement.
GTTCTCCTTATACCGTGGGTTGAGCAGTGTGTACACCCAATAATCCGTAGTGGCCAGAATGCGTGTAACGCGAGGGTCACGAGAAAGGCATCCTAACATGAAGTCAGCCATGTGTGCCAGGGTACCTGTACGCAACACATGGCTGAACTCACTCGGAAGATCACTTTCAGGATCCTCCTCCTCCTCCTCAGGCCATACACGCTGAAAGGATGACAGGCAAGCAGCATGGGTACCCTCAACAGTGGGCCAAGCTGTCTCTTCCCCCTCCTCCTCATGCACCTCCCCGTCCTCCTCCTCCTCCTCAACGCGCTGAGATATAGACATGAGGGTGCTCTGACTATCGAGCGACATACTGTCTTCCCCCGCCTCCGTTTCCGAGCGCAAAGCGTCTGCCTTTATGCCTTGCAGGGAACTTCTCAAGAGGCATAGCAGAGGAATGGTGACGCTAATGATTGCAGCATCGCCGCTCACCATCTGGGTAGACTCCTCAAAGTTTCCAAGGACCTGGCAGATGTCTGCCAACCAGTCCCACTCTTCTGTAAAGAATTGAGGAGGCTGACTCCCACTACGCCACCCATGTGGGAGTTGGTATTCCACTATAGCTCTACGCTGCTCATAGAGCCTGGCCAACATGTGGAGCGTAGAGTTCCACCGTGTGGGCACGTCGCACAGCAGTCGGTGCACTGGCAGATGAAACCGATGTTGCAGGGTGGCAGCGTCCGTCTTGGACTTGCGGAAATGTGCGCTGAGCCGGCGCACCTTTCCAAGCTGGTCTGACAAGCGTGGGTAGCTTTTCAGAAAGCGCTGAACCACCAAATTAAAGACATGGGCCAGGCATGGCACGTGCGTGAGGCTGCCGAGCTGCAGAGCCGCCACCAGGTTACGGCCGTTGTCACACACGACCATGCCTGGTTGGAGGCTCAGCGGCGAAAGCCAGCGGTCGGTCTGCTCTGTCAGACCCTGCAGCAGTTCGTGGGCCGTGTGCCTCTTATCTCCTAAGCTGAGTAGTTTCAGCACGACCTACTGACGCTTGGCCACCGCTGTGCTGCCACGCCGCGCGACACCGAATGCTGGCGACGTGCTGCTGCTGACACATCTTGATTGCAAGACAGAGGTTGCGTAGGAGGAGGAGGAGGAGGGTGGTTTAGTGGAGGAAGCATACACCGCCGCAGATATCAGCACCAAGCTGGGGCCCGCAATTCTGGGGGTGGGTAGGACGTGAGCGGTCCCAGGCTCTGACTCGGTCCCAGCCTCCACTAAATTCACCCAATGTGCTGTCAGGGAGATATAGTGGCCCTGCCCGCCTGTGCTTGTCCACGTGTCCGTTGTTAAGTGGACCTTGGCAGAAACCGCGTTGGTGAGGGCGCGTACAATGTTGCGGGAGACGTGGTCGTGCAGGGCTGGGATGGCACATCGGGAAAAGTAGTGGCGACTGGGAACCGAGTAGTGCGGGGCCGCCGCCGCCATCATGTTTTTGAAAGCCTCCGTTCCACAAGCCTATACGGCAGCATCTCCAGGCTGATCAATTTGGCTATGTGCACGTTTAACGCTTGAGCGTGCGGTTGCGTGGCTGTGTACTTGCGCTTGCGCTCAAACACTTGCGCTAGCGACCGCTGGACGGTGCGCTGAGAGACATTGCTGGATGGGGCCGAGGACAGCGGAGGTGAGGGTGTGGGTGCAGGCCGGGAGACGGTCGTGCCTGTGTCCTGAGAGGGGGGTTGGATCTCAGTGGCAGGTTGGGGCACAGGGAGAGAGGCAGCGGTGCAAACCGGAGGCGGTTAACGGCCTTCGTCCCACCTTGTGGGGTGCTTGGCCATCATATGTCTGCGCATGCTGGTGGTGGTGAGGCTGGTGGTGGTGGCTCCCCGGCTGATCTTGGCGCGACAAAGGTTGCACACCACTGTTCGTCGGTCGTCTGCACTCTCAGTGAAAAACTGCCACACCTTTGAGCACCTCGGCCTCTGCAGGGTGGCATAGTGCGAGGGGGCGCCTTGGGAAACAGTTGGTGGATTATTCGGTCTGGCCCTGCCTCTACCCCTGGCCACCCCACTGCCTCTTCCAACCTGCCCTGCTGCTGCACTTACCTCCTTCTCTGAAGACCTGTCCTCAGTAGGCTTAGCAAACCAGGTGGGGTCAGTCACCTCATCGTCCTGCTGCTCTTCCTCCGAATCCTCTGTGCGCTGCTCCCTCGGACTTACTGCAATTACTACTACCTGAGTGATAGACAACTGTGTCTCATCGTCGTCGTTCTCCTCACCCACTGAAAGCTCTTGAGACAGTTGCTGGAAGTCCCCAGCCTCATCCCCCGGACCCCGGGAACTTTCCAAAGGTTGGGCATCGGTCACGACAAACTCCTCCGGTGGGAGAGGCACCCTTGCTGCCCATTCTGGGCAGGGGCCCGAGAACAGTTCCTGGGAGTCTGCCTGCTCCTCAGAATGTGTCATTGTAATGGAGTGAGGAGGCTGGGAGGAAGGAGGAGCAGCAGCCAGAGGATTCAGAGTTGCAGCAGTGGACGGCGTAGAACTCTGGGTGGTCGATAGATTGCTGGATGCACTTTCTGCCATCCATGACAGGACCTGCTCCCACTGCTCATTTTCTAATAAAGGTCTACCTCGTGGACCCATTAATTGTGAGATTAATCTGGGGACGCCAGAAACGTGCCTCTCTCCTAATCCCGCAGCAGTCGGCTGCGATACACCTGGACCAGGAGCTCGGCCTGCGCCCACACCCTGACTTGGGCCTCCGCGTCCTCGCCCGCGTCCATGTCCTCTAGGCCTACCCCTACCCCTCAGCATGGTGTATTACCAGTAGTGCAGAAACAGAACGCTGTAATTAAATGTGCCGCTTATTGGCCTGTGGTTGGAGGCTGACTTCGCTTACGGAACGCACAGGAGAGCCAGGAAAGAATTTTGCGCAAGCCTGTAGTGAGACGTAGGTGCGTATGACTGAGCTAGTGGAATTCACAGCGCAGAAGCAGTCAAGTGTCCAAAGGCCACTAGTAGGCCTTAAGTATTTTGCTTCTATTTTTTTAAAGGCTGAGCTGAGACAGCAGACAGATACTGTAGGCAGCGTATATATGTATACTGTTTCCCTCTGGACGGGTTGATGGCGGTGATGTAACGGGCAACGCAGAGCCAGGAAAAAATTTTGCGCAAGCCTGCTGTAACAGTTAGCTGCGTAATAATTAGGACTACTACCCCCAGCAGAGACGCAGTACACTCAAGACGATCACAGGCAGCCCAAAGATAGTATTTTTCCCAAATTTGTTTGAAAAAGCCCACTGCCTATATAGACAGTATATCTCTTTCCCTGCCTCACCAGTACTGGCCCTGTACTATGTACAAGGACTGCAGACTGAGGACGCAATGCTCTGCACGCCTGATATAAAAAAAAAAAAATGTGCAACACTGCTCACAGCAGCCTTAACAGTACTGCACACGGTCAGATGTGGCCCTAAGAAGGACCGTTGGGGTTCTTCAAGCCTAAAATAACTCCTAACGCTCTCCCTATAGCAGCAGCAGCATCAGCAGCACTGTCCCTGATCTCTGTCAGAATGCATCTGTGGCGAGCCACGGCCGGGGCAGATTTAAAGACTCGGGTGACACCTGATCTCCCCAGCCACTTACTGCAGGGGGGTGGTATAGGGCTGGAACGTCACAGGAGGAAGTTGTAATGCCTTCCCTGTCTTTCTATTGGCCAGAAAAGCGTGCTAATGTCTCAGAGATGAAAGTGAAAGTAACTCGAACATCGCGTGGTGCTCGTCTCGAGTAACGAGCATCTCGAACACGCTAATACTCGAACGAGCATCAAGCTCGGACAAGTACGTTCGCTCATCTCTGATCAAAATAAAAAAAAAATTATAGGATTGTGGGTTCCTAATGGATTTTTTTAAGAACTTTAATGCTTAGGATAAATAAATATTCCTTAAGGTTTGGGAGGAATTAGGGGTTAACTATAATATTCCTGTTGGTCTAGGGTGGATTATGTGACTACGATTCACTCCTAGTGAACTGGTTCAAAGTAATAAAACCTTGCTGTCTATGGTAGTAAAACAGTTAATGGCACTAACCATGGTTGTCTATTTTAGTGAATGGGGTAGTGCTAATTCTCTGATGGTTTAGAGTAGTGACATTTTTTATGGTCCTATCCATTGTGGAGTAAAGTGGTAGAAGCGTAAATTGCTTCACACACCCCAGCAGAGCGTTGGTGGTCTAAGGTGGTGAAGGGATTCATCTCCAGTGGTCTAGCGAAGTGAAATTGATTAAATGTCCAATCCATGGTGGAGTAGGATGGTAGAAGGGTACATTTTTTTAATATACCTCTATCTTAGAAAGGAAGGAGAGTGTTTTCAATTTCCCTCAAGTAATTTACTGTTTGTGCCCTGACAGGCAAATAGAGATGGGACAGCTGTCTCTATGATCAGACAAAGTACTTTATGAGCATTATGACCATTGACTAAGGTAAAAAGTTTTGAAGAACTATTTTCACTATGTCCTCTTAAACTATGGGTCACCCCAACATTTACTATACATTGTGATCCCAAATTCTGATCAAAAGTAGCAAGGCACAATCAGCTACTTGCAGCAGGACGTGTAAATGAGTAAAGGTTGTCAAAAGCAGGCAAATGGCTTTCTAAGATGTTTGTTACACATGTGAGAGAATATATCCTAAGTGGTATAGTGCTGCAGAATATGTCAGATGTATAGATATAATACATTTGTAATATATTTATAGAGGCTTCCTGGTTGATTATTGTTGGGCATTAGAAGAAATATTATGTGCAATTTCATTATAGAATAAGTCAATAGGATTAAATTTGACTTGGATGATTTATTCAGAAGTAACACTGCTGCCAGGCTTTTCTAAACTGTGCTGCAAAAATAAAGCAAAGTACAAGCATTGCAGATGTAAATGATGGTGTAAATCAAAAGGAGATCAAGCTTTTAAACACAAACAATGTACTTAAACCAAGTACAAGCAGTCAGGAAGTAAATAATAGCGTACGGCAGAAGAAGATCAACCCTTGGGGAACTGATGTGTAATGGGAAACACAGAAACAGTGAGAGTGAAAGAGATTTAATTGGAAGTGCAAGCCGTGAAGGTCAAGTGCATGCAGATGCAGTAGCGATAGTCTGAATAATTTAGCTGGCAATTTTTTTTAAGAGGTTAATTTTCAGCTGAGCTAAAATGAATAGAATAGGAGAAATAATAATTACTCCATGTGGGTAAAACATAAAAATAGGAAAGTTCTTTAGGTCAGGCATAAATAACATATTCTAAAGGAAGAAATGTCAAATCAGAAAAATATTAAAGGAAACCTAATGTGAATGTCAGCAAATAAAGCTGTTGATGTTTTACCATTTAAATATACGTAAAAGCCTACACAGACAGCATAGTTTAAAGCTCCAGAGCGTTAAGCCACAGTCTGCACCAAGCAATCTGCAGTATGAGTTCACTCTATATAAGACAGACAGACAATTACAGAAGTAGCTATCTAGTCACTTCTTGAGAGATGCATAGAGATAAGCTGTCATTTAGAAACCTTAAATGGACACTGACTTTCCACACAACTTATGCTCATGAAACAGCCTATATGCATGTCATCAATCTTGTAATATACAGTGCTTGCATTAAACATTTTTTGTTTTACCACTGAAAATCAAGTTACGTGCCTGCCACTAGGAGGCTCCCTCCCAGCCCTTCTGCAATCCACTGCCAGTTATTAAGCATTCTGCTTCTCTATTAACCGGGATGCGAAGAAATCTTGCTAGAAGTGAGTAACGTTTATAGAAGAAGAAAAATATATACTAGTGCTCAGAGCACAGTAATTCCGCGGCGGAGCCCGTAACGGCGCCCCCCAGAGACCCCAATACTTACCTGCGGATCCGGCGTCTTCCGTCCAGCATGATGCTTCCCCGCCCACCGCTAGCCACGTCATATGACGCACCGCAGCATCATATGACATGCCCACAGCGTCACATGACGCGCCGGCCGCGTCATATGACGTGGCTGGCGGTGGGCGGGGAAGCGGTTTCACGCTATCTTCCGCTGTGCTACAGCGGAAGATAGCGTGTAGGACGGCTTCCATTGACTGCAATGGAAGCCGTCCACAAGTACACCCGCGGCAAATAGAGCATGCCACGGGTGAGATCGGGTGATTTCACGGTGCGGAATCCCGCGATGGAATTCCACACCATGAGCATTGAGCTATTAGGTTCAATGGAACCTAATAGCTGCGGGCAACGCGGCGGATTTGTCCGTGGGAAGGAGGCCTTAAACAGACTCCATTTTACTGTATGTCTGAGCACTGGTATATATTTTTCTTTTTCTATGAACAGTACCTTATATTCCCAAGACGATTTTGGCTACTTTGGATGTTCTTTCTAGTGCCCTCTAATGTGGATATCCTTTTCAGATCAAGGATATATTGTGTGATTACTCAAGGCCATTTTGGACCTCAGGTATGGCGTGTGTCCATCTCTGGTCGTGATTATCACGCCAGGTGAGTTTATTTATTTCCATTTAATAATTGTCCTTTTTTGAATTCAGAGCACTGCCCATTCTTTTGCCAAGTATGTTTTGCTGGAAGTGGGAATGCCCTGTTTTTTCATAGACTGGCTTTTGTACTATGATTGAGTATGGCCCTGCTTGCGGTCACATCATCGCAGATGTATTGACAGATAGGAAAGCAGACATTGACAGATTGAGTTCTAAATTGGGATGTGTGGGACCATGTATTAGAATATACTATTTCTGCTGATACTTTGCTGAATGTTTCACTTCTCTGGTACTACATGCAACAGAGGAGTGGGCATTCTGATGCTGCTTTGCAGCTAATTGGAGCAGGGTTATGCAAGACTGTATGGGAAGTGTGGGAGAGTAAGTCATGATCAGTACAGTACTGGAAGAATAGCACACGTCCCCCACCTGTAAGTGGATTACAAGCAGCAGGGCAGCAGAAAAGAGCTCAAATTAAGTGCAGACAGTAGCAAAGCAGTGGCTAATGAAGATCTGGCTGCTTTTGACATTTTTTGAAAACTCAGGAATGCTTTAAGGCCCCATACACATTAGACAATAGACATCCAAAGCCACCAATTTTGGCAGAACCAGACGACTCTCGTATTTGTATAGGGATCTCCAAAAGTCTCTCGAACACATGATATCGGGTGAGAGAAAGATGAAGCATCTTGAATTTTAACACCTGATCCTTGTGTTCTCCCTGGAGGTAAGTCACAGCCAGAGCTGTCTAATGGTGGTTCCACATGGTCGATAAAATCGTGCGATTTTCACGCAATGCAAGAATGAGTAAAAACGCAGAACTATGAGACCAATGATTTTCAATGGTTTCCTTCACATTTCACTCATGCTATGTTGAGAGAAAAAAAAAATTACAGTACGCTCTACCATTTTGCGATGTGCAATTTTTAATTTTTTCCTTCTCCCATGTTTCCATATGGAGCGATCTTTTTATTGTATCGTAAAGCATGAACATGCGATTTTCATGCGATGCGTTTTTAACATTAGAAAGTTCTATTGACTTTTTCACGTTAAAAAAAATTATACAGGCAAATCGCAAGTGGCAGCGATGCTTTTGTGAGAAAAAGCAGCGCTGACGCTCCACAATTGTGCAAAAAAAGATGCAATTTTGCCACAATTTTCTCATAGTAATATCACAATCGCCCGAGTGCAACTACCCTAACTGTAGATTTCTCCACTATCCCTATTTAAAACAAATGAGTGTGTGACTGAATAAAGTGTGAGGCCTTAGTCAGACGGGCGTTTTTTCGCCCGATTTGCGCATGCACACATGTCCGGCGATTTTTTAAAACCATTGCTTTGCAATGGTATCGGACACATGAGCGCTTTTTATGCGCTCGTCCGATAAATTATAGAACAGAAATCGCAGATCGCACCTATCTGCGATCTGCGATTCCTGTTCTCTTCTCTATATGCGCTCAATGGGGCCGGCGGCAGCAGCGCCGACCCCATTGAGAACATATAGAAGACAAATCATTCTTCTCTGCCACAGCTGTAACAGCTGTGGCAGAAAAGAACGATGTTTGCCCATTGAATTCAATGGAGCCGGCAATACAGCCGGCTCCATTGGAAGCAATGGGCTGCCGGACAGCGCTGGATGAATTGTCGGGAAGGGCTTAAATATATAAGCCCTTCCCTGCAATTCATCCAGAAATGTGTTAAAATTAAAAAAATATATATACTTACCTTGTCCCGGCAGCCGGAGTTCAGCGCGGCCGGCCTGCAGTGGGTGTGAAGGGGGTGTGAGTCAGACCTGCCCCCTGATTGGCTCAGCCTGAGCCAATCAGAGGCAGGTCTCACTCACACCCCCTTCACACCCACTGCAGGCCAGCCGCGCTGAATGAATTCATGAATGGGTGTATATATTTAAGCCCTTCCCGACAATTCATCCCGCGCTCGCCCGCAGCGCATTGCTTTCAATGGAGCCGGCTGTATTGCCGGCTCCATTGAATGCAATGCGCTGGACAGCTACAGCCCATTTCTAATGAAACGCGGCTAGGAGCAGATTTTCGGGCGATTTTCAGGCATCGGTCACGCGATTTGCGGATGCGCATCCGTCATGCGATCCGCAAATCGCGCAAAAAAACGCCCGTCTGACTAAGGCCTTAATGTGCATGTGGGAGTCAGAGAAATAACTGCCAGCCAACAGCTATTTAGAATGTATGGGCACCTTTAGCCGTTGTAAATATAGTCACAAAATTTTGAAATGTTTTTACTAATTATTAACGTGATAAACAAGATCAAGTTGAGTTCTCTGAAAGACCAGAACTAGAGATAACAATGAGTGTTTAGCCACCAAGTGCCTAGACAGTGCAGATGAATCACATTGATGTATTGAAGGTCAACATGCAACAGAAGGATAAGCAAAGTAAAAAAAAAACATGATGCTGAGTATATTATGATCATGAGATATAAAAAATTTTCTTAGATGCACATGATGATAACATACTGGCAACAAATAAGGTGAAGGAGTTGTAACTGCACATTGACACCCATTATACCTCTACCAGCCCTCACTCTGCCCTCTTTTGAACTTCACTCAGTCCACATCTACTCTCCCTGTAACCTCCAAGTGATTGTCATCTACCACTCACTATGCCATGCCACTGACGACTTCACCACCTGGCTCCTATACTCTTTGTTCACTGACATCCCCACCGACATCATGGTGACTTCAACATCCCTATTTACATACTCTACTCAGCTGCCTCCAAACTGTTCTCATTGACTGCTTCCTTTGGTCTTTTGCAATGGCGCTTCACCGCCCACTCACAAAGGTGAATACATGCTGGACCATAACTTCACTCACTATCTAATTTCTCTCACTCTCCTCTCCTGCTATCTGAGCACAACTAACCTTCAGCTCCTTCTCCTCAACTACTCCCCCAGTCCAGAAACCAGAACATTCCTATAGGAACCTCAAGCACCTTGACAGTCACATGCTCTCCACTCCTTACTCCTTAAAGGGGTTGTCCCGCGCCGAAACGGGTTTTTTTTTTTTCAACCCCCCCCCCCCCATTCGGCGCGAGACAACCCCGATGCAGGGGTTAAAAAAGAACACTGCACAGCGCTTACCTGAATCCCCGCGCTCCGGTGACTTCTTACTTACCGGTTGAAGATGGCCGCCGGGATCTTCTACCTCCGTGGACCGCAGCTCTTCTGTGCGGTCCATTGCCGATTCCAGCCTCCTGATTGGCTGGAATCGGCACGTGACGGGGCGGAGCTACACGGAGCCCCATTGAGAAGAGAAGAAGACCCGGACTGCTCAAGCGCGTCTAATTTGGCCATTAGACGGCGAAAATTAGACGGCAACCATGGAGACGAGGACGCCAGCAACGGAACAGGTAAGTGAATAACTTTTGATAACTTCTGTATGGCTCATAATTAATGCACAATGTACATTACAAAGTGCATTAATATGGCCATACAGAAGTGTATAGACCCACTTGCTATCACGGGACAACCCCTTTAACTCTTTCTACTACATTGTCACTCCAGGACACAAATGTGGCTGCTGCCTTTATTAATGTCACAGATACATCTGGCCTGGACTCAGCCGCTCCTCTCACATGCAGAAGGACCCAGTGTATCAAAAGATAACCATGGTACACTGACCTAGAAAAAAAAAAGTTACAGCTCTTGGAACATGATGAAAAAAACTAAGACTAAAACCCTAAAACTGGCTGGTAGTTAAAGGGTTATCATGCCATTTATACTGCACAGTGAATAAATAGCAAGCAATGCTGCAATTGCAGATTTTGTCATACATATCCAAAAATTGGATCACTCAAGACTCAGGCCATTATTATCATGGTCACATAACAGGACTAAAACACACCCATATGATTAAGCCTTCAGTGCCAGATTTAAAGAGACTATTACCCTCAATTATGCTTGATAATTTAAAAGCCCTGTTGCAGTTTTGTATTGGGCTAAAGAGCTCCATGTTACACAAACAAAATAGATACATAACAAAATAAAATATATAAAAACAAATTCTTCTATGTATTATATACATGAACAGGTACCGTATATACCGGCGTATAAGGCGACGGGGCGTATAAGACGACCCCCCAACTGTCACCTTATACGCCGGTATACAGTGGAGAAAGAAAAAAAATTCATTACTCACCTCCCACGGCGTTCTGTCGCGCTCCGGCAGGATGTCGCTCGCTCCTCGTCCCCGCCGCAGCATAGCTTTCTGAATGCGGGGCTTGAAATCCCCGCTTCCAGAAAGCTAATACACACGCCGGCAGCCATGACATCATTGAATGGCTGTGATTGGCTAAAGCACACGTGGCTTCAGCCAATCACACTATTCAATGACATCATTGAATGGGTGTGATTGCTAACACGTGCGCCTTCAGCCAATCACAGCCATTCAATGCTGTCATGGCTGCCGGCGTGTGTATTAGCTTTCTGGAAGCGGGGATTTCAAGCCCCGCATTCAGAAAGCTATGCTGCGGCGGGGACGAGGAGCGAGCGACAGCCTGCCGGAGCGAGCGACATCCTGCCGGAGCGCGACAGAACGCCGTGGGAGGTGAGTAATAAATTTTTTTTTTTTGTATTACCGGCGCATAAGACGACCCCCGACTGCAGAGCAGATTTTTCGGGGTTCAAAAGTCGTCTTATACGCCGGTATATACGGTATGTGTGATTCTTAGGGCTTCTCAGCGATGACCACTGCAGCCTTACTGGTGCGCCACTCCTTTAAAATTAGGTAGCTGAGCAAAGTACAGTATTTATTAGAAGAAATATCCCACTGGCTTCCTAGACATTCCACCTAGTAATACAAGAAGAATTCAGAAAAGATAACTATTATCTTATAATGATTAAAGCATTCTTAAAATATCATTTAAGGCATTTGGAACATTCTGCTCACCAGGTACTGATGTTGATAACTGAACTAGCTTGTGAGATAATTAATAGTAGGGAATGAATGCCTGTGTGGCAGGTCACTCCTGCTATGATTCAGGTTGCATAACTTTGTATACAGTTGATTAAATCAATACTATTCCCAATAATAGATGCATTTGACTTGCTTGTTAAAGCAACATATTGGCCAAACCACTACTATGTAATGGTGTATGGACAATAAATTCATTTCACATTTATTTGGTTGGGTGTCTTGTCACAGGGAGGATTTAAATAAAAATGCAATTCACTTTTGGATTAGTTTTTTTTAAAGCAACAAGTAACTTCCATTTCATCAGCATGTAACTGTCTTAGCATCCGTTTATGAGAAGCTTGTTCAAAGCTGACAACTATAATGGCTTTCCTTTCTGGTGTTACATTCACAATATTGGCCACCTCAACAAAAACATAAAAATCTCAATATTGATGTAAGTATAACAACACTGGTTAGACACAAGTCACAGAACTGGACTTTGCCTATAGCATTTTTTAGGTGCTAATGGTGTCTTCTAGTACTTAAATGCTCCCAGAACTTACAGTAAAGCCAAATTATGTGCACAACTGGACAGTGGAATAAGCAATTAATAATGGCAGTCAGAATAATCCCTGGATCAACCTTTGATAGTTCCTACCAAAATGTAATATCCGGAACAACAATCCTGCTGGTCATCTAATGTCTATATCCTGTAATGTCATAGTGCTCTAGAAAGACATCTAGTCCCCTCTAGTTCCCTGCACAGGAGCAAGTATCACTGGCTTGCTCAGCAAGAAAATGCTGAAGCATAAAATCCTGGACGATGATTATTCAGTGTAAACAGCAGCCGTTCAGTACTGAATGGCCATTGCTACAATGAATTCAGAGGGGCGAGGGAGAGGGAAGAGTAAAATCTCCTCCAGCCGCCCCACCCCCTTGCTGGCAGCAGCATGGGAGCGAATACGCACAGGCAAGACTGTCGGGCATTGTTTGCCTGACATTCGTCAAATGTAAATGGGCCTTTAGTCTTTTCCTAATCTATCTCTAATGATGATCTTAACACCAGACACCACTGTCCCTGAATATCTCAAAATATATCACTAATTGAAACACTATCAGAAACTCTGTCCTTGTCAAACAATGACAGGGCACTAAAACTCAGAGACCAGAGACCCAAGCTAATACAATAGGATGAGAAAAAAAAAACCCTCCTGGTGTGTTCCTGGTGATTGGATAATAAGTACAAGCATAAAATATATGAGTGCACTTACTTTGTAAGGGAGTCCTGTTCCAGGTAGGACTCCTCTAGATCCAGGTAAATCCCCAGAAATCCAGAAAGTAGGAAAACAATGTTCAGAACAGCGCCACAGTCTTAGATCTTATAAATGACAGGAGTATATAGTAAAAAGAGGAGTATTGGACACTCACCTAGGTGCACGGTGGGGATTCCCATGTGGGGCGGGAGCCCACCTACACCTGATGTCCAAGTTTGCTTGTAATAATGGAGGTAGTTGTCCTCATCTGGTATCCAAATCAAACTGGTGGAGTGTCCAGGAGTTTGCAAGTCCTCTGAAGCTTCAAGGGTCTTGATAAAAGAAATCCAGTGTTAAGTTGTGCTGCTGGAGTTTGTTGTTCTACAGGGTTCCAGGAGCAAACCGGCACAGGTGAGGGTTAATGAAGCTGGCTGGGTGTGGTTTTTTGGGTCAGCCAATCCCCTGGGTCTGGGTGTAGATATAGACCCCAGCCCCTCTGCAAACAGGAAGCTGTGTTTCCTCAGTCTTGTCTGCTGCATGAGTAGTGTCTGGTCAGCTTGCAGCTTGCTGTGTGAGTAGTGTCTGGTCAGCTTGCAGCTTGCTGTATGAGTAGTATCCGGTCAGCTTGCAGCTTGCTGCGTGTGTAGTGTCCTGTGATGCCTGTCTTGTGTCTTGCTAGAGTAGGGACTGCAAGGCACAAGGAGCCTTGTCGCAGCCTTGTAGCTTAAGTTCATTGGCCAATGTACGAACTAATCCCTCGCTTTTATATTCAGCTTTACCATCTGCTTTAGCATGCAAGGTTTTGTGGTAAGTGAGTTTGTGCATTTAATTTGTCCGTTCCACCTGGTTGCGAGCATCACCCTTTGAGGGAGAGCAGGGCCGAGGTTCCAGCAGGGGGCCACCTTCATAGAGGCGATCGCTCTGCTTGTAGGTAGGGCCAAGACATCTTTCCTTCAGTACAGGGTCAGTTTCCCCTAACCCGTGTGTTCGGGTCACATTTGTGTGGGCCTGATGCTTAGTTGCGCACACGAACGTAACATCCAGATTCCCATAAAAATAGTTTCTCTGCACATCAGGAGTTGGGGGTAGGTTTAGCAAATAACCCGATAGTTCGCAATTATATCAACCTTGTGTTTATTTAGTTCATACATACAATGCATTTGGGCATATCAACACGCCTTTTTCAAGTATAGTGTAGAGGTATAGATAATGCTATCATGAAAAATAAAAAACAAAATAAAAATATGTATATATGAGTATTCTATTCAACTATATTTTTTCTAAAATCTCGTTCAGTCTATGTGGGGTTAATGTTTTCAGTTTGTAAATCCAAAACATTTCTTTTTTTTCTAGGCATACCTAGCGATTTAGACCAACAGAGAGGAGAGCTTTCTCCCCTCCCATTAAATTACGTCATCATAATCACCCGTCGTCTGACGTAAGACCGACTGTGAGTAATCTGTCATTCTATATAAATATATGCTGTATCATTTTATATTGTATACTTGAAAAAGCCGTGTTGATACGCCGAAACGCGTTGTATGTATGAGCTAAATAAACACATGGTTAATATAACCACAGACTATCGGGTTATTCACTAAACCTACTCCTAAAGCACAGAGGAATTATTTTTTCAGGAACCTGGACAGTAATCCAGAAAGCTTCTTTATGCAGTTTCAATCTATAGAGCTTTTATTCGATAATTAGAGGGTATTCATAAGACATGATGCAGACAGGTGGTATATGCAACACATTTCGAAGGTGAGTAAGGAAATCTTCTTTTTAGAAGTAGAGATAAACTAAGATGCAAGGTAAGACAGAAAACTAGTGAGATTAAGATGCAAGCACTAGGCTAGCAATAACTACAGGAACAAAACTACACTGGCAAGAAACAAAGCTAGACTAGGAACAAGATACTAGAAGCATATAAAGAATACTGTATTAAAATGCACATAGCTTATGCTATAAATAGCAACATATTGCAGAAGCCAGGAATATTTAAACAGAGGCTAGCCATTCAGGAACCCCTCTAAAAATGACTCTGAGCTGCAGTGGTGGGGTCAGCTGACTCACTCTAACAGATCAACTTTGAGACAGTTCCATAGTAACTGCCTTAACAACAAACTAAAAGATAGGAAATGACAAAGCAGCAGGAAAACGGTGACTACTGCTTTAGCTTGTGAATTGCAAATATACAATCAGCTTGATGTTTTGGGTAGAAATCCATTCTTAAATATCACTGAGAATGTCAAAGTAATTTATGTGAAACCATGAAGGTAGGTTTATAGTACAAGCAGATATTTGTGGCTTCAACTCAGGTTAGCTGAATAAAACATGCTCATCTGAAACTGCTTGCAAACATATGCCTATATAATGTTTTGCAGACATCAGCACCATCTGAGGATAGGTAGCTCTGTAATGCATCATAAGATGGGTCAGAAGGGGTCCTTCTGGAGAGCATCAAGTTGGTATAAGGAGAATTATAAGCCAGGCAATGCTCCTCTGGGAAATTTGAAATAGAAATGGAAGATGATACAATGCGTCTCAAGCACCACCCATTGGAATTTTTTCCTTACAGAAAAGATGCTGTGTTGGCTTATAACATAAGAGCCCTTTTGCATGGAATGATTGTTGTTCAATTAATCATTGAATCGTAAAAAACTAATCAGGCAGCATAAAAATGCCCAACGACTGAAAGATGAATGATAATTTGTTCACATCATTCTTTTTTCAGTTTATTCACTGTGTTTGAGGGAGGGTAAATATAGTGACCTTTCCCAACAGGCCCTGGCACTAACCCATATGGCACACGGAGACCTGGCACCTTCACTAATTGAAAGAATGAGTGTAACAGTGAGCTTTCTCTAGTCAGTGCCTCCACTCAGAATAAAGCATTAGACTAACTAGAGTCTCTTCCTGACAATTACCTATGCATTTATGCAAACATGCATATATTTGTGAATCCATATATTTGATCCCAGCTAAGATGAAACAGTTCTTCATGTGAAGAGAATTGGGGAGGGAATATCTGACTAGCTGCCTGCAGCAGCTCTCTTCTAGATTCCCACATGCTGTGGAACTCTCATGTCTCAACAGCCCCCTCCCCTTTTATAACAACCTCCATTTACATAAAAGGAGTTTCCTCATCACTCTACAGGAACTCAGGTCAAAATCAACTTATACAGACCTGAGGGGATATTGGGTGAAATCACCACACATACTTTCAAGCCAATATAACAGCGATTTCCTACTCGGGCATGAAAACCATTGTTAGTCATTTGCCAGTCGTTCTGTGTTAAAGGTGATAATTCAGTCATTCACAAACTATTCCCAGACGTTTCCAGTTTTCCCTGGCAGACCAATAATGAACTGAATGAGCTATGATTTGTTATTTTGTGTAAAAGGACTCTTAAAGGCATTGTCCCGCAAAATAAAGTAAAGTTAAACACTTCTGTATGGCCATATATATGCACTTTGTAATATACATCGTGCATTAAATATTGGCCATACAGAAGTTATTTACTTACCTACAGGGGGTCCCCCCCTGTGCTGGCATCCCCGTCTCCCTGGCGCTGACCAAATCCTTCTCCTGGCTCGAATAGACACGCTTGCGCAGTCTTCCTCTTCTATCCCGTGGACGCGCTGCTCCAGCGTGCTCGCGCCGCACAGGTCGTCTGCGCATGCGCAGACCAGCTATGCGGCGCGTCCACGGGGAGAAGAGGAAGACTGCGCAAGCGCGTCTATTCGAGCCAGGAGAAGGATTTGGTCGGCGCCAGGGAGACAGGGACGCCAGCACAGGAGGGGGGCCCCCTGTAGGTAAGTAAATAACTTCTGTATGGCCAATATTTAATGCACGATGTATATTACAAAGTGCATATATATGGCCATACAGAAGTGTTTAACTTTACTTTATTTTGCGGGACAATCCCTTTAAGTCATGTTGCTAAATGACTTAAGGAAGGCTGTCTTCCGTTAGATGGCGCTGGAGAGGCATTGCACAATCTTTCATTTGCATATCAAATCTCCAAGATGAGTAGGACATTGCCTATAAGCCTCTGCTGCAGGGGTGTCATAAGATGGAACATGGCACATTTACATCTCTTACATTCCTTATGCTTCTTTTTGAAATTATAGGCATAAGGAGGTACAATATAACCACACAGTCTTCTATGAATGCTACAGTACCCTACATAAGTTTTGAAATACCCCTCAAAAATGTGAAATTAGTAAGAAATAGTCAAAATTCTTGATTCTTTGGGAAATATGTGTTTATTAAACTACAATTTAAAAAAAAGCTCAATTATCCTCCTGACTCTAGAAATCTAGAAGTATTTTAAAACTTTGGATTGCAAGAAGTACCCACTCTTTGCTTGTTTGACAAGGTTGCAGACTATCACCATGCAGTGGATCAACTTTAACATTTTTCAATTGGCAAACCATTTGTGGTGATGACTAGAGATGAGCGAGCACCAAAATGCTCGGGTGCTCGTTACTCGAGTCGAACGTTTCGCGATGCTCAAGGGTTCGTTTCGAGTAATGAACCCCATTGAAGTCAATGGGCGACCCGAGCATTTTTGTATATTGTCGATGCTCGCTAAGGTTTTCATTTGTGAAAATCTGCAAAATCCAAGAAAGTGCTGGAAACGACACAGAAACGGATAGGGCAGGTGAGGAGCAACATGCTGGGCTGCATTTCAGGTTCCCAGGTCCCACTATTCAGCCACAATAGTGGCAAGAGTGCCCCCCCCCCTACCAATTTTTACTTCGGACAAACCCTCATTAGCAAGGCACACCTTAGCTAAGCACCACACTACCTCCAACAAAGCACAAGCACTGCCTGCGGGACACACCCCTGCCTCTTCTCTTGGGTTACATGCTGCCCAACCCCCCCGCACGACCAAGTGTCCACAGCGCACACCAAAGTGTCCCTGCGCAGCCTTCAGCTGCCCTCATGCCATACGCTGGCCTCACAGCCACACCACCCTCATGTCTATTTATAAGTGCGTCTGCCATGAGGAGGAACCGCAGGCACACACTGCAGAGGGTTAGCAGGGCCAGGCAGCGACCCTCTTTAAAAGGGGCGGGGCAATAGCCCACAATGCTGTACAGAAGCAGTGAGAACTCCAATCCTGTGCCACCTCTATCAGGAGCTGCAAACGTGGGCATAGCAATGGGGAATCCATGTGCCACACAGTATTCATTCTGTCAGGGTGTCGCATAGCTCAATCCACACTGCAAGGGGAAAGCCGCCAGCGCTCTGCCCTCTACCTAAGTCAGTCAGTGTCTTTGTGCCAGACAGGTCAAACACCGCAATGGGAACTAAGTTTGCACCAACAGCATAGGGGAGTCCTAGAAAGCCCAAGACATGAACCAAAAATTGATCTGAGCGGCCAATCATGGCAGACTTGCACCGCGCCCATGACATAGGCCTCGGCCCACAGCTTCAGCAATCCTAGGCAGGAAGCGGACTTTCACTGCACCCGGGACATAGGCCTCTGCACAAACCCTAAGCAATCGCGTGCCTACAGCGGACTCCTATGCTAGCGTAGCTGTGCACGTCTCATTAGTGCTGTATTGCTCCTGTAGTTTGTCCCAATGCAGTGCCCCGGATAGTAGAGCTAACGTCAGATTAAATACTGGTGGGCTTCGGCCCACACTGCATGCCCCAGTCTGACCGGGGTTTCTAATACATAGACACCGGCAGGTACAACTCACTAATGTGAAGTCCGTGTGGACCGACAGCATGGGTGGCTCCCTGGAACCCACCGGCGGTACATAAATAAATCCCATTGCAGTGCCCAGCACAGCTGAGGTAACGCCAGGTTTAATGCAGGTGGGCTTCGGCCCACACTGCATGCCCCAGTCAGACTGGGGTTCTTTATAAGTAGACACATACAGTTACAACTCCGTGTGGACCGACAGCATAGGTGGGTCCCAGGAAGCCACCGGCAGTACATAAATATATCCCATTGCATTGCCCAGCACAGCTGAGGTTACGTCCGATGAAATGCAGGTGGGCTTCGGCCCACACTGCATGCCCCAGTCTGACCGGGGTTTTTAATACATAGACACAGGCAGGTACAACTCACTAATGTGAAGTCCGTGTGGACCGACAGCATGGGTGGCTCCCTGGAACCCACAGGCGGTACATAAATCAATCCCATTGCAGTGCCCAGCACAGCTGAGGTAACGTCAGGTTTAATGCAGGTGGGCTTCGGCCCACACTGCATGCCCCAGTCAGACTGGGGTTCTTTATAAGTAGACACATGTAGTTACAACTCTGTGTGGACCCACAGCATGGGTGGCTCCCTGGAACCCACCGGCGGTACATAAATCAATCCCATTGCAGTGCCCAGCACAGCTGAGGTAACGTCAGGTTTAATGCAGGTGGGCTTCGGCCCACACTGCATGCCCCAGTCAGACTGGGGTTCTTTAGAAGTAGACACATGCAGTTACAACTCTGTGTGGACCCACAACATGGGTGGCTCCCTGGAACCCACCGGCGGTACATAAATAAATCCCATTGCAGTGCCCTGCTCAGCAGAGCTAACGTCACATACAATACAGGTGTGCTTTGGCCCACAGTGCATGCCCCAGTCAGACTGGTAATATGTACCTTAACAGTAACCGCGTTGGTGGGAATGTGGTGGCGACTGCGGACCTAGTAGCGCGGTTTTATTTAGTTGGTTTTCGGAATGTGGCCAGGATTAGGTGGGCCGTGGCGGGGGGGCTCTCTTGTTGTGTCGGTAAAGGTGAAATTCTTGGACTGCAACCAGACGGACCAATGCAAAGGTATTTGCCAAGAATGTTTTCATTGTTGGAGGAGGAGGGGGATGTTTTTGAGGCACTACGTGTCCTCTCCACGTGTCCGTTGTTATATGCACCTTAACAGTAACTGCGTTGGTGGGAAATGGCCTCGCCACCATCATGTCTTTGGGAAGCCTCCGTTTCCACACCCCAGTGTTGTAGCATTAGCAGCGGTATAGGCAGAGCCCAGAATTAGTAACATTTCAGCGGTAGCATTATGGACAGGTCCCAGTAACATATCACTAGCAGCATTATAGGGGGAGCACAGTATTAGTTCCATTTCAGTAGTAGTAGCAGTCCAGACAGGCCCCAGTAACGATTCCGAAGCAGCAGTATAGGGGGAGCACAGTCTTAGTTCCATTTCAGTAGTAGTAGCAGTCAAGACAGGCCACAGTAACAATTCCGAAGCAGCAGTATAGGGGGAGCACAGTCTTAGTCCATTTCAGTAGTAGTAACAGTCAAGACAGGCCACAGTAACATTCCCGTTGCAGCAGTTTAGGGAGATAACAGTCTCTTTCACATTTCAGTAGTTGCAGAATAGACAAGGCCCCAGTTACATTTATGTAGCAAAAGTGCAGGCCAACCCCACACACCTTGCTGTAGCATGAGTGCAGGCGAAGCCCATAAAAATTACTAGGATTACACTGTAGGCGATGGCCCAAAAAAATTGGTGTACCAACAGTACTAATGTACCTCAGAAAAATTGCCCATGCCCAACCAAGAGGGCAGGTGAAACCCATTAATCGCTTTGGTTAATGTGTCCTAATTTGTAACTAGGCCTGGAGGCAGCCCAGTTAAAATAAAAATTGGTTCAGGTGCAAGTTTCAACGCTTTAATGAGAATTGAAACTGATAAGGGCCAAGAGGGGCTGAAGGAATTAATATATGTTGCTTATCAAAATGAATATATATCAATCTATTTTAGCAAAATGAATATATTGCAAATATTTTGTGTGTGTACAAGAACTCATGACTATTACACAAGTTTTGCAGAGCTGACCTATTGGAATCAGGAAGTTCCAAGAGCAGATGTCTCGGGATTTAGCAAGACATGGCCTAACCGCAAAGCTCTGTCTAAAAATAATGTGCGCGTCTGAAAGTCATGTGAAATCAGCTATTTTCCTTAAATGTCATATATCACAAGTCTAAATGTCAAAGTTTATTGTCAGATATGAAAATCATGAGTTTAAGATGTATGGAAATCACGAGGTTATTCCCTGTTTAGCCACACGTCCCGTCCTGCGAGAGGGGCTGGCTATAAAAGCCAAGATATGCAAATAATAAACTCAGAGTTCATTGTTTCACCATATACCGTGTATGGTCAGTACTTTGACTCTCAAGGAGCGCTCCTACGTAGGTCAATTCGGAACCGGACAACATCACTGACCAGTCTGTTTGAACAGATTAACCCTCGACAGTTTTTGGCGCCCAACTAAGGGGGCGGGGCTTATCTTTACGGGACATCGCAACCAGTAGACTGAAACAAACTTCTGGCCCGTTGACGTGGATACTGGATCCTGAGACCCCAGACTGAAAACACCGGTGTAAGAGGTAAGAGCTTATCTTACTATTATACAGTCTGGATTCTTTAGATCTATGTGTCTCTAACGGACTAGAGGTTAGTTGTTGCCTGTTTCCTATATTTTCTGCCCCGTCCATATTTTAGAGTGAATAAGTTCATTTAACTGTCCTAGACGGAAGAACTCACTCATTGGGACTTAAAGAGTCATGTTGTCTGTATTGGAGATTGAAATAATTGTCATTGTTATAGTCTCATTTCTGGCAGTCATATTGTTATTCTGGATCTGTTATAATATTACTAAAAGTTCCCTAAGAGGCGAAGTCTGGTCTCCCCTGAATCCTAGTGTTTGAAGTTGACCACGTTTTAGTTCTGTAAATCTATTCCGGGACAGGGAACTGTGTGTTCCCAGATAGTCTCAGTGATTATCTTAGTTTACTGTGTGAAATATACGTCCTGTATACTTAGTGAAGAATAGTTGGAAGTGGTCAAGATGGGTTCTGAACAATCTAAGATATATCAGACTCCTATTGAGATAATTAAAGATAGAGAAGGGGAGGACATTTGCAGACAAGCCTATAAAGTTTACAAACGTATAGGCCTTAAGAAGGCGGGAACATTCAATTATGAATTTTGGTCACAATATGAGGATAAGCATAGAAAGGAAATAAGAAATAAGGGTTTGGAAAAAGGCATGAAGGCTATTCTGGACTGCTCTAAAACAGCAGAAGACGAACACTGGGACTCCGAATCCCGAAGCGAGGGCATTTTAGTTTATTGTCCTATGGCCCGGCCACCAATAGACGTTCCCATGGAAACCCCTACGGTTCCATTAGTCTCTCCTGTCGTCCCGGCCGCTCCACCAATGTCTCCAAATAATCCCTTTAATTCTCTGTATCCCAATTTGCCGCCCCTGCCTCCTACGTATCCACAGGCTACTGCCCAGATGGATACACCTCCCTACAGCCCTCAATCAGGATCCCCGGGCCCTGAAGTAAATAGAGGTCCGGCTTGGGATTGTCCACGTTGTGGTCAACAGAATGCCTGTTTTAAAGAACTCTGTACGGTATGTGGGACTCCACGTCGCAGGGATCAGTGTAGACAACCGATTCCCTTGTTCCCAGTTACAACCTCCACTACCCATTATAGAGAACCAAACAGACCGAGTCCACCATTGGGCACGGTCAGACAAGAGGACACTGACAGACCATCGTCTTCTAATGACAGACCCACGGACGCACATAGACCAATTCCCGGGTCTACAGTCACTACATGGCGACCCTGGAGCGCCACAGACCAGATGGCACTGTGTCAGCAACTGCCCGATCCCCAGACAGAGCCAGCAGCTTTCCATAGAAAGTTGGAAGTCATACAGAAAAACTACT
The DNA here is from genome assembly GCF_035609145.1 of Eleutherodactylus coqui. Lineage (NCBI taxonomy): Eukaryota > Metazoa > Chordata > Amphibia > Anura > Eleutherodactylidae > Eleutherodactylus > Eleutherodactylus coqui. Next base: position 92,680,619 of record NC_089839.1, on the reverse strand, counting down.
CTGCCACTTGGACAGATATGGAATGTCTTATGAATGTAAAATGTCCTCTGGGCCTTTACAATAGTATTGCTCAATTTTGTGGTCTTGAAGATCGCCCAGATGACCCCCAGACATTACTTAGTGGTACTCAATATGTGGACAAGGTTAAAGCCTGGTTTAAGGACAAAGCCCAAGAGAGACGTACAGCCCTAACCCAGTGTAGACAGAACAAGGGCGAGTCTATTGAATGTTACTTTGGCCGTTTAGAGGAAGTTGGCAGAGATCTGGGTTTATATGATTGTCCAAAAGCCATACGTAATGCTGCTTTTTGTGAAGCCTTTATGCAAGGAATAGATAAGCGCCTGTCCGAACGCGTTAAAGCATGTACCCCCGATTGGCGACAGGCCAAACAGCGTGATCTATATAAGAAAGCTGTAGGATTTGTCATGGACACAGAAGACCACGCAAAGGGTGTTATGGTTAAACATTACACCATGGAGGGGGACACAGTCCGACTTAACGACCCCAGGCGGGAGACCCGTAAGTGTTATAACTGCGGGAAGACTGGACACTTGGCCCGTAATTGTAGAGCCCCTAAACGCCCTAGACAGAACATGTCAGACGAAAGGGGGCAACAGGGAAGTACGGCCAATACCACATCATCCCGCCCACAGGGAAATAACGGGTATACCAATTATCAATGAGGGTCTGGCACTCCTTCCCCCGTGTCCCTTATAGTTACTGACGCACGTGGGCCACAAATTTTTCAGCCTCTAAAAATCCAGGGGAAGGAGGTGCCCTTTTTAATTGACACAGGGGCCACTAAATCATGTGTCAGTACCTCACAAGTCAATGACCTTAGTATTCCCCTCTCAGACTCCATAGCCATAGCCGTTGGAGTGTCCGGTGAACCAACACCCATGCGTGAGACCGAGCCCATAGAAGTCTCCTTTCAAGGGTCACGAGTCCTCACTCGCTTCCTGGTGTCACCCGCTGGGGATTGCATCATGGGAACCGATGTGATGGGACCCCTGGGGTGCTGTATTCAGCTCCATCCTTCCGGTGAGGCTCATGTCAGTACCTCTGCGGCCGACCACCAGGTATTCTGTCTCATGGCAGCAGACTTGGTCACTCCGCCTCCTTCTTGTACTGTATATGTGTTGACCCCAGAAGATACACAGGTTCTCTCAGCAGTGCCAGAGACCCTATGGGCAAAAGGGAAGACAGACTTGGGCCATCTCCACGTACCCCCAGTCATGGTATATCTCAAAGATGGGGAAAGAGCCCCCATGATCCGCCAGTATCCCCTAGCCATGGCACAGGAAGATGCAATAGCCTCCACTATTACAGAGTTATGTGCCTTGAATGCTTTAAAACCTTGCGTCTCACCCGCTAACACGCCACTCTTCCCGGTTAAAAAGAAAGGGAAGAAAGGCGAACCTGATACCTACCGGATGGTTCACGATCTAAGAGAAATTAATAAGGTGACCATCCTAGAAACACCTTTGGTCCCCAACCCTTACACTCTGTTGTCCACCATACCTTCCGGAACCTGTTGGTACACTCTGGTCGATTTGGCCAATGCATTTATGTCCGTCCCGCTCCACCCCGATTGCCAGTACCTGTTTGCCTTCACGTTCCGAGGAAAACAGTACTGTTGGACTGTTCTACCACAAGGGGCACAAAACAGCCCAAATCAATTCACCCAATGTATGAGGCTTGTACTTGATGCATGGACGGTCCCACCAGGTGTGGCCCTGCTTCAGTATGTTGATGATCTCCTACTCTGTGCACCGGACAGACCTACCTGTGTTGCGGCCTCACTCAGCCTCCTTTGTTTTCTTGCAGACAGCGGGTGTAAAGCCAGTAAAGACAAATTACAGTTTTGCAAATCTCATGTTGTGTTTCTTGGTCACTGCCTAGGTCCTGGTACAAAACACCTCACGCCAGAACGTACCAAGGTGGTGGAGGACATGCCACTCCCCGCCTCCCATGCTCAGTTGCGGACATTTCTGGGGTTAGTTTCATATTGTCGGCCGTGGATTCGCTCTGCCTCCATGACCATGCAGCCTCTGTATGACTGCCTGAGTTCTAAGCCATTTGCTTTGTCTCCGGAAGCCGAGTCAGCTTTTCACCAGCTGAAAATACAGATTACCAGTGCTCCAGCACTGGGTCTGCCAGACTATGATAAACCCTTCCAGATGTTCGTGACTGAGATGGCGGGACATGCTACTGCCGTCCTCACACAAGAGCATGGTGACAAAAAGCGCCCTGTAGCATACTACAGTGCACATCTTGACGCAGTAGCCAGGGGTTCACCCTTCTGTGTAAGAGCAGTTCTGGCTGTACAAGCACTACTTGAGAAAGCGTCTGAGGTGGTCCTAGACTACCCTCTTGTGGTCCTCACGCCCCATGACGTACATGGAATTCTGACACAGGTGAGCCGTAAACATCTGTCTCTTGCTAGACAGGTTAAAATGGAACTTGCAGTACACTCTTCATCCAATGTCTCATTTCAACGTTGCACAACTTTGAATCCGGCCACCTTACTGCCATTAGGTGACACTGATTCAAAAGGGGGAGTAAGCACAGGGGATCAACTTTTTGTCAATTCCCTAGGCGAAGAGGAAGCTTTTGACACCGAGCACCAGCATGACTGTGCTGCTCTGATGGAGCAGGAGACAGCTGGATTTGCTCATGTCACAGATAAGCCTCTCCTGAACCCCCACCTTGAAATGTTTGTGGATGGATCACGATACCAGAATGAGATGGGCAGATTTGTGACAGGGTTTGCTGTAGTATCAATGAATGAAGTACTGATAGGCCGCGCCTTGCCCCCACATATGTCAGCACACGAAGCGGAGCTGTGCGCTCTGACCGAGGCCTGCAAGTTAGCCCGGGGAGTCACTGCTAATATCTACACGGACTCCAGGTACGCGTTTGGCGTTGCGCATGACTATGGGCCGATTTGGCGCGCGCGGAGCTTCCTAACACCTCAAGGCAGACCGATAAAGAATGGTGAGGCAGTAAGTAGTTTAATGTCAGCTATCATGCTCCCGAAGCAGGTAGCCATAATAAAGGTAAAGGCACACACCCAAGGGGACTCCTTGGAAAGCAGAGGCAACGAGAAGGCAGACGGAGCAGCTAAGGCTGCAGCCCTGCTGGACTGGAGGGCACCCATGTGCAGAGTTCAGACCAGGTCCTGCCCAGCGGAGGAGGATCCTGATTCCCCTGCCAAGGACCAGACCCTCTCTGTCCCACCACAGAAGGAGGTGGACCTACTCCCCTCAGGGCAAGAGCAGGAGCGCTGGGCAAGTGCAGGGGCAGTAAAAGGAAATGAAGGTTGGATGATGGGTTCCCGTATGTGTTTACCTGCGGCTGCCTATCCTAGTATGGCCCTTTTGGCTCATGGAAAGGTGCACGCTTCTCATAATGCCATGGTAGCCCTGGTGGAGAAAATGTGGTATGCTCCAGGATTTGACAGGATGGCAAAGGCATACGTCAAGGCTTGTGAAATCTGTGCACTACACAACCCCGGTCAAGTAGTAAAGACCCCTCGGAAGTGCACTCCGCGACCTTTGTACCCCTTCCAGAGACTACAGATAGATTACATCCAGCTGCCCAGATCAGGAAGGTATGAGTATGTCCTGGTATGCATTGACCTCTTTTCTGGGTGGGCTGAGGCCTACCCGGTCACGAAGGCCACTGCCCAGGCCACTGCAAAAAAACTTGTGTCAGAGTTAGTGTGCAGATTTGGGGTACCAGAGACCATTGAGAGCGACCGTGGTACTCACTTCACTGGTGAGGTAATGAAGGAAGTCATGTCCGCCTTAGGAGTAGAGCAGGCCTTTCACACCCCCTATCATCCGCAGAGCTCCGGAAAAGTAGAAAGACTCAATGGCACCCTCAAACTTAAGATACAGAAAGCCATGGTTGAAACAGGAAAACCTTGGCCCGAGTGCCTACCTCTGGCCCTCTACTCAGTACGGACCACGCCAAATAGGAAAACAGGACTGTCTCCTTATGAGATTCTCTTTGGCTCCGTGCCTAGGTTAGGACTGTATCACCCACAAGCTCTATCCCTGGGTCATGATAAAGTTACTTCCTTTGTGCAGGATTTATGCCAAAAGCTAAAAATAACGCACGACCTAGTTTTCTCTTCTATTTCAGACCCTGATAGTTTGGAAGGATCCCACTCTCTGAATCCCGGAGATTGGGTGGTGGTAAAGAGACATGTCAGAAAGACTTTGGAACCTCGCTTTGACGGACCATACCAAGTGCTGTTAACCACTCCCACCTCGGTCAAGCTAGAAGGCAAACCCACTTGGATCCATGCCTCACACTGCAAGAAAGTTCCAACGCCTCAGCACCACGAGGGGGGTGGAGAGTAAGCCCAACCCAGGGTGGGGGAGGGGGATGGCAACCTGGACACCAGCATTGATAGTCTGGATAGGTGTATTATTTACCCTTTGTTTTCTTGGACTACTCTCTTTTCGGGACAATTCCTCATCAACTGTCGATGTAAGAAGAAGATGGACTGTTTGGGCGGAAGGACACCCCAACATGTGGGAATACTTTGCAAAAGACGTACTGAATATTTCCCACATGTGCATGCCCAACCTTCGGAGTGGGGAAGATATTTTACGGACTTGCTTACTGTCTATCCCCACTCCAATAAAGACACTTCGCGATATATATTCAATAGTGCATAACGATAGTGATGTGGAAGAGAGCAATGTTATTCAGGAAAATACCTTTCTTAATGTATATGAATATTGTCCCTATTGTGATGCGGTCAAACATACACTCTATATTTCACACAAACAAATGGTAAGAGATTTGTTTAGATTCAGGAAAACAATAATACATTTTAAAAAAGTCAGATGTCGGCTGTGATCTTGGGACTTGTTCCGATCGCCATATTTGGGGTCAGGAAGGAATTTTTCCCTTTTATACAAGGATAATTGGCTTTTTCCTAAAAGGGTTTTCGCCTTCCTCTGGATCAACTCAGCCTCAAAATTCCCCATAATTGTCATGCTGTTGTGTATATATATAGTAATCAAAGTCATAATCTCTTGTGTGGGCAAATGTACGGCAAAAGCCTTTACAGCCCCTGTGTAGGCCGACCCCCTGCTGGAGGTAGGCAGAACATACGGCGGTTCCTTCCAGTCTTGTCACTAGGTAGTGTAGGGTCAGGGTAACGCGACCTGGACGTGTTCACCATTAGGACTATCTCCAGGGGGGACATTGGTGTGGGTGAAGATTAGGGAATCCCCTGCCGTGCGTACCTGTGCACGCTACTAGTATTGTAACATCATACTAGTGACGCCTTATATGGGCTAGTCGACCAATAGGACCTACCTCGACTATGACTTTTCAAAATAGAACTGGACCCTGCGTGTGTCTTCCTGATGTCCAAAATGGGGGAATGATAAGGGCCAAGAGGGGCTGAAGGAATTAATATATGTTGCTTATCAAAATGAATATATATCAATCTATTTTAGCAAAATGAATATATTGCAAATATTTTGTGTGTGTACAAGAACTCATGACTATTACACAAGTTTTGCAGAGCTGACCTATTGGAATCAGGAAGTTCCAAGAGCAGATGTCTCGGGATTTAGCAAGACATGGCCTAACCGCAAAGCTCTGTCTAAAAATAATGTGCGCGTCTGAAAGTCATGTGAAATCAGCTATTTTCCTTAAATGTCATATATCACAAGTCTAAATGTCAAAGTTTATTGTCAGATATGAAAATCATGAGTTTAAGATGTATGGAAATCACGAGGTTATTCCCTGTTTAGCCACAGGTCCCGTCCTGCGAGAGGGGCTGGCTATAAAAGCCAAGAGATGCAAATAATAAACTCAGAGTTCATTGTTTCACCATATACCGTGTATGGTCAGTACTTTGACTCTCAAGGAGCGCTCCTACGTAGGTCAATTCGGAACCGGACAACATCACTGACCAGTCTGTTTGAACAGATTAACCCTCGACAAAACGTATAAACATTGTTTACAAAAGTCATATGACTGAGCCTTGTGGGCCTAAGAAAAATTGCCCGTTCGGCATGATTACGTGAGCTTTCAGCAGGAGGAGCAGGAGGAGGAGGATGAATATAATACACAGATTGATCTAGCTAAAAGGTCCCCATTTTTTATGGTGATAGAGAACGATGCTTCCATCCGAGGGTGCAGCCTACGAATTGTTTAGGTACCGCTGCTGTCCGCTGGTGGAGAAGAGAAGTCTGGGGAAATCCAGGCTTTGTTCATCTTTATGAGTGTAAGCCTGTCGGCACTGTCAGTTGACAGGCGGGTACGCTTATCCGTGATGATTCCCCCAGCCGCACTAAACACCCTCTCTGACAAGACACTAGCCGCAGGACAAGCAAGCACCACCAGGGCATACAGCGCGAGTTCAGGCCACGTGTCCAGCTTCGACACCTAGTAGTTGTAGGGAGCAGAGGCGTCACGGAGGACGGTCGTGCGATCGGCTACGTACTCCCTCACCATCCTTTTACAGTGCTCCCGCCGACTCAGCCTTGACTGGGGAGCGGTGACACAGTCTTGCTGGGGAGCCATAAAGCTGGCAAAGGCCTTAGAGAGTGTTCCCCTGCCTGTGCTATACATGCTGCCTGATCTCCGCGCCTTCCCTGCTACCTGGCCTTGGGAACTGCACCTTCTGCCACTAGCGCTGTCGGATGGGAATTTTACCATCAGCCTGTCCGCCAGGGTCCTGTGGTATAGCATCACTCTCGAACCCCTTTCCTCTTTGGGTATGAGAGTGGAAACGTTCTCCTTATACCGTGGGTCTGTGTGCACTCAGTAATCCGTAATGGCCAGAATGCGTGTAATGCAAGGGTCACGAGAAAGGCATCCTAACATGAAGTCCGCCATGTGTGCCAGGGTACCTGTATGCAACACATGGCTGTCCTCACTAGGAAGATCACTTTCAGGATCCTCCTCCTTCTCCTCCTCCTCAGGCCATAGACGCTGAAAGGATGACAGGCAAGCAGCATTGGTACCCTCAGCAGTGGGCCAAGCTGTCTCTTCCCCCTCCTCCTCATGCTCTTCCCCCTCCTCCTCTTCCTCTTCAACGCGCTGAGCTATAGACATGAGGGTGCTCTGATTATCCAGCGACATACTGTCTTCCCCCACCTCCGTTTACGAGCGCAAAGCGTCTGCCTTTATGCTTTGCAGGGAACTTCTCAAGAGGCATAGCAGAGGAATGGTGACGCTAATGATTGCAGCATCGCCACTCACCATCTGGGTAGACTCCTCAAAGTTTCCAAGGACCTGGCAGATGTCTGCCTACCAGGTCCACTCTTCTGTAAAGAATTGAGGAGGCTGACTCCCACTACGCCGCCCATGTTGGAGTTGGTATTCCACTATAGCTCTACGCTGCTCATAGAGCCTGGCCAACATGTGGAGCATAGAGTTCCACCGTGTGGGCACGTCGCACAGCAGTCGGTGCACTGGTAGATTAAACCGATGTTGCAGGGTGCGCAGGGTGGCAGCATCCGTCTTGGACTTGCGGAAATGTGCGCTGAGCCGGTGCACCTTTCCAAGCAGGTCTGACAAGCGTGGGTAGCTTTTCAGAAACCTATGAACCACCAAATTAAAGATGTGGGCCAGGCATGGCACGTGCGTGAGGCTGCCGAGCTGCAGAGTCGCCACCAGGTTACGGCCATTGTCACACACGACCATGCCCGGTTGGAGGCTCAGCGGCGAAAGCCAGCGGTCGGTCTGCTCTGTCAGACCCTGCAGCAGTTCGTGGGCCGTGTGCCTCTTCTCTCCTAAGCTGAGTAGTTTCAGCACGACCTGCTGGCGCTTGCCCACCGCTGTGCTGCCACCCCACGCGACACCGACTGGTGGCGACGTGCTGCTGCTGACACATCTTGATTGTGAGACAGAGGTTGCATAGGAGGAGGAGAGTGGTTTAGTGGAGGAAGCATACACCGCCGCAGATACCAGCACCGAGCTGGGGCCCGCAATTCTGGGGGTGGGTAGGACGTGAGCGGTCCCAGGCTCTGACTCGGTCCCAGCCTCCACTAAATTCACCCAATGTGCCGTCAGGGAGATATAGTGGCCCTGCCCACCTGTGCTTGTCCACGTGTCCATTGTTAAGTGGACCTTGGCAGTAACCACGTTGGTGAGGGCGCGTACAATGTTGCAGGAGACGTGGTCATGCAGGGCTGGGACGGCACATCAGGAAAAGTAGTGGCGACTGGGAACCGAGTAGCGCGGGGCCGCCGCCGCCATCATGTTTTTGAAAGCCTCCGTTTCCACAAGCCTATACGGCAGCATCTCCAGGCTGATCAATTTGGCTATGTGCACGTTTAACGCTTGAGCGTGCGGGTGCGTGACGGCGAACTTGCGCTTGCGCTCAAACAGTTGCGCTAGCGACGGCTGGACGCTGCGCTGAGAGACATTGCTGGATGGGGCCGAGGGGGAGAGGCAGTGGTGCAAACCGGAGGCGGTGAACGGCCTTCGTGCCACCTTGTGGGGTGCTTGACCATCATATGCCTGCGCATGCTGGTGGTGGTGAGGCTGGTGGTGGTGGCTTCCCGGCTGATCTTGGCGTGACAAACCTTGCACACCACAGTTCGTCGGTCGTCTGCACTCTCAGTGAAAAACTGCACACCTTTGAGCACCTCGGCCTCTGCAGGGTGGCATGGCGCGAGGGGGCGCTTTGGAAAACAGTCGGTGGATTATTCGGTCTGGCCCTGCCTCTACCCCTGGCCACCTCACTGCCTCTTCCAACCTGTGCTGCGGCTACAATTGCCTCTCCCTCTGAAGACCAGTCCTCAGTTGGCTTATCACACCAGGTGGGGTCAGTCACCTCATCGTCCAGCGGCTCTTCCTCCGAATCCTCTGTGCGCTCCTCCCTGGGACTTACTGCCCTTACTACTACCTGAGTGATAGACAACTGTGTCTCATCGTCATCGTCCTCCTCACCCACTGAAAGCTCTTGAGACAGTTGCCGAAAGTCCCCAGCCTCATCCCCCGGACCCCGGGAACTTTCCAAAGGTTGGGCATCGGTCACGACAAACTCTTCTGGTGGGAGAGGAACCATTGCTGCCCAATCTGGGCAGGGGCCCGAGAACAGTTCCTGGGAGTCTGCCTGCTCCTCAGAATGTGTCATTTTCATGGAGTGAGGAGGCTGGGAGGAAGGAGGAGCAGCAGCCAGAGGATTCAGAGTTGCAGCTGTGGACGGCCTAGAAGACTGTATGGTCGATAGATTGCTGGATGCACTTTCTCCCATCCATGACAGGACCTGCTCACACTGCTCATTTTCTAATAAAGGTCTACTGCGTTGACGAATTAATTGTGAGATGCATCTGGGGACCCCAGAAACTTGCCTCTCTCCTAATCCCGCAGCAGTCGGCTGCGATACACCTGGACCAGGAGCTCGGCCTGTGCCCACACCCTGACTTGGGCCTCCGCATCCTCGCCCCCATCCACGTCCTCTAGGCCTACCCCTACCCCTCAGCATGGTGTATTACGAGTAGAGAAGAAACAGAACGCTGTAATTAAATGTGCCGCTTATTGGCCTGTGGTTGGAGGCTGACTTCGCGTACGTAACGCACTGCAGAGGCAGGCAACAATTATGCGCAAGGCTGGGTATTAATTCAACAACTACTACCCCCAGCAGAGACGCAGTAAACTGAAGGCAGTGACAGGCAGGCCTAATATTGTATTTTTTGGAAGTTTTTGTGAACAACCACACTGCCTGTGATATAGTCTGTATTTCGATTTCCCTGTTGGAGGCTGACTTCGCGTACGTAACGCAATGCAGAGGCAGGCAACAATACTGCACACGGTCAGATGTGGCCCTAAGAAGGACCGTTGGGGTTCTTGAAGACTAAAATAACACCTAACACTCTCCCTATAGCAGCTACAGCAAGACAGCATTTTCCCTGATCTCGGACAGCATGCATCTGTGGCGAGCCGCGGGCGGGGCAGATTTTAATACTCGGGTGTCACCTGATCTCCCCAGCCACTCACTGCAGGAGGGTGGTATAGGGGTGGAACGTCACAGGAGGAAGTTGTAATGCCTTCCATGTCTTTCTATTGGCCAGAAAAGCACGCAAATGTCTCAGAGATGAAAGTGAAAGTAATTTGAACATCGCGTGGTGCTTGTCTCGAGTAACGAGCATCTCGAACACCCTAATACTCGAACGAGTGTCAAGTTCGGACGAGTACGCTCGCTCATCTCTAGTGATGACACTACCAGAGGTATCTATGACTAATAATTTACTGTTTCAAATATCAAGTGTTTCCAAACCTCTGGAAGGTACTGTATATGATGATGTAGTATTAATGACTCAATTTAGGTGATATTCAAAGAGTATTGTAGCCTTTATCAATCGAGTATGCCTAATTGTATACGCGATGCATTGGAGAAGAACACTTTGAGAAACGCTCAGGTGATGTTTCTAAGCTCTTCTGAAGTGTATTATTATGGAATAGTTTACATAGAGAAATACAAAGCAGTGATAGTAATCGTCCAACTATCGTAGGCAATTTACGTGCAGCATTTTTCTCCAGCATTTTGTTGCACATCACAAACAAGGTCTTCTGTTATGTTAACCTATACTAGCTCTTTCACATCCACTCCACAAACTGGTTCTAGTAAGCCTGTTCTGCTTTTGACCACTTTCATGAGTCTTTTAAAGGAACCTTGGGGGATAATGTTCAGAAGTCAAGTGAATTTTATTTACTCTAGGGAATAATGTTCAGAAACAACTGCTAAGTTACTCTTATAACAGCTTTTTACAATTTGACGCAACTGTAATGTGGTAGTAATATCGAGTTATGGGAGTATGCAATTCATGAAAACTGCACAGCTTTATCTTATAATCAAGCAGCCCATAACTACATTCTTTGCAATTTAGATATATTATTTGCTTTCACTGAGGTTTGAAAATCAGTAAACAGTTATTGTACAGTTACTGTAAAACAAGGTATAAATCATACAATAGTTAAATATCTGAGGAAATAAATAGCATCTATATTTCCCAATGTATCTGTCTTTAATACAGATGTGAAAATGGCCCATTTTGTTTCCCCTCAATAAAAAAAATATATAATGTACAGTAAGCAATACCATGTAAACTATAAAAAATATATTAAATATTCTACTGACTCTGCTGTCTTCCCTCTATACAAATCTATTTTATACAATAATGAGGACAGGGGAAAATAAACTTAGGCATAAGAACACTTTGTCCCAATAGCTGCAGAACAATAAATAGCCGTATGCCTCGCTGGGTACAATAATAACTTTCAACTAAATTCACTTAAGTAAACAAATGCGAACTAGGAGTACAGTGAAAATGATCTACTGGGAAAAATGGAAACACATGGATATTACTGTATCCCTTTTTCTGGGACAGTAAGAGGTCACACTTGTACAAAGATATATTAGCTCCTATCAACGTTTAGTATCATGAATTTCATGTGAAATGTACAGTACAGAGCCCAGTGCTGATGTAACAGTATGTTATTATTTTACACCACGGTATGTTTTATTTATTACAATTCATAGAAGAACATTAAACATCAAAAATTCACAAAGAAAAGTTAAATACAAAATCCCAACAATTCTTCCCTTAGGCCTCCCTCACACAGGCGTTTTCAGAAACGCAGCGTTTTTCAACGCTGCATTTACTTCAGATTCCGCACGATTTCAGCAGCACTGGCATGCGTTATACCAGCATTTTGGCTGCGTTTTCAGCACAGCTGAAAGTGTAGCCAAGGCTGCTGATAAAAGAGAAAAATCAATAGTCCTCTAGCTGGGGAAGTCGCTGTCCCCGCTGCTGCTGTCGGGACCTTGTGAAGCTGGCCGATTGCTCTGATTGGCTAAGCGCCGCTGAGTGACAGCTGGCTGAGCCAATCAGAGCCAGCACTGGATGCGTCCAATCACATAAATGAATAAATGACTGTGATTGGACGCATCCAGTGCTGGCTGTGATTGGCTGAGGGGGCTGTCACTTAGCGACGCTTAGCCAATCAGAGCAATCTCTCATTTGAGGTGGGGATTTCAATTCCCCGTCACCAGAGAAAAAGTTCCCTGTTGGCTGACAAATCCCAAGAGCGCCCCCGGGGACAGCGATATCACCTGTAAGCTGAGTATTGAATTTTTTTTTTTACTCAGGCAGTGTAGCTAGGGTGTTTAGCGCTGCCAAAAGCATGGTACCAAGTCGTGTCGCGTTTTCGGCACCACTGAAACCGCTGTCCATTCATTTCAATGGGCAACACAGGGCTGAAAACGGCCAAAAATAGAACATGCATCGCTGTCAAAGCGCAGCGATAAAGATGCTGCATTTTTAGCCTTGTGTAAGCAGGCCCAAATGAATGAGAGTGTTGTACAGTGTTTAGCGCAGTGCTGAAAAGGCAGTGCTAAAAGCTGTACAAAAATGCCTATGTGAGGCAGGCCTTATTCTCCTCCTCTACTTAGATACTGTTTTGCATCATATTACAGTTACAAATGAGAAATTCATATTAAAATGTTTTTATACATGTTTACTTACAATTCTGAATCTAGCTATAAGTGAGTGGCTGCAGTGGGATATAAAGATTTTTAAACATTTCCACCTAAAACCATAAAGAGCATAACAACCTCATAAAAATAGAAATATTTATTAAATAACCATGAAAAAAAACTATGCAAGAAATCAAGAGAATGTAAGGATTAACCCTTTGAAATCCAATTTTGGATTCAGGGTTTCCTGGGGGTTTTCTCTTTCTGCCATTATACAATAACGCCAGCTGCTGGCTAGAGCCAGTACTGCGGTATGGGACATGCTGGAGAGGCCGGTGACAACAGAGTGGACAGTAATATACAGTAGGAATACCCTGTCGGATGTCTTCCGACATCAGAGCTGTACAGCCTTCCATCAGAATGTCTTCAGACGCCAAAAAGTGGATTGGAAAGGGTTAAAATGCAAATCAATACTACAGTACAGATATTCAATGCTTGCAATGTAGCAAATATAATAGATATACATGGTAAGTCACTTATATCTATATATGCATCCGTAACATGACTGTCCAAAGTAACACTTAGAATCATTCACATGACCGTATTTACGCAGGTATTTCGGTGTGTAAAAAAAGAAAAGGGCACATAAAATGCGACCATGTGAAGCATTGGATTTCAATGGGTTCATTCAGACAAACAATTTTTGTCCCTGCATTAAAAAATTGTGCCTGTACAGATAGGAAATACACAACTGTTTTTGGTGACGTATTTTATACGGCGCGTGAAAAGATAATTCTTGACCTATCTTTTGCCGTGATACATAGCAAGCTCCCATAGAGGTCTATGGAAACTGGAAAAAAGGGAAGGAAACGGAGTTACTCTGCGTACAACACAGTTTGCTCTAATTAGGCATTAATTGACATTCTGAGCATTTTAGAGCGATCAATGTTTTCCATCACTTCAGCGTATTTTTGACATTCATGCAGCAGTGCTCCGTGTGAATGACATGACATAGGTAAATATAGATCAGGACTCGATCGGGTCAAATATCGGTTCAATCATGTGAATAAACACTGCGTATGGGTGAAAAACACATACGGTCGTGTGAAGGAGGCCTGAATGAACAAAATGCTTAAGCCAGATTCACACAACCATATGCGTATTTACGTGTGCATGGGCACTGCGTATTTGCAGAATGAATTATGTATTTCTGCATAATTTACTGTAGTTTTTTTACGCTCAGCCATATGTATTTTCACTCGACAAAAAAATACGCACTGATTGAAATGGCTAATTAGTCTAATGAATTTCAGATGTTTTTTCCAGTGCAATGAGGCAGTGTTTCAAACATCTCCTATCGCATTTGCGCTTACCCATTGAGAATCTTTGGTTCACAAATACACAGAAAAGTAGAACATGAACGACAATGACCCACTGTGTCAGGAATCGAACTGGGGACCTCCTGCGCTCCAGTCGGTTAGTGGTAGTTTCTGCCTCCTGTTCCTGACTTCACCTCTGTTCCTGATTGGGCTTATTATAAAAGCCTGACCCTGCCACTGCACCAGTGTGCGATTATTTTTTTCACAGCCTTGGTCAAGCTCCACTGCCTGCTCCTCTGGAATTGCTACAAGACCTCCTGATACTGACTTCTAGCTTGCCTTCCGACTACACTATCTGCCTCATCCATCTGTACTGCAAACCAAGACCTCCCATTGCTGACCCCTGGCTTCCCCTCTGACTACGCTACCCATCTCATCCATCTGTACTGCAAACCGAGACCTTCCATTGCTGACTCCTGGCTGTTCCTTGACAACTCTCCAGATCTGCGGCTGCTACACCTGAGGCTCCACCCTAGTGCTTGAAACTGCTACAAACTGATTGCAAGAAATCCGGAGACTTTGGATTTCTTACAATTGGTGAGCGATTGTGGCGACAACTTGCAAGCCACATGACCACATTAACTTTTATTATGCAACGATGTACTGTACTTCACTGTATCTTTGCTCACGTGGTATGTGTTGCGTGTAAAGTCACTATGTAGAGTAGCCATAGGCTTATTACATGTAATGTAAGTGTGTGTAATAACTGTACATGCCTGACAGGCTGTGAGGAGAGGGTCATAGTGTAAACTATTATAAAAGTTTGTAATTTTCTAATAAGCTTTACTGTGGTTGCTGTGAGTTACTGTCACTGCAATCATATGCCCAGAGACCACACTAGTCTTTAGGCAAAGCTTCATGACCTCAGCCTGTCTTGGGACAGCTGGATCATGGAATTACATGAATGGGAGCCAGCACACAGAGCTCTGAGATGGAGGGGGAAGGCATAGAAGTACTTTCACACTTTGATCGTTTGTGACTGTAAGGCCTCCTTCCCACGAACGGATTTCCGCCGCGTAATTCGCGGCGAAAATCCACTGCGTTGCACGCAGCTATTAGGTTCTATTGAACCTAATAGCTCCATGCTCACGATGCGTAATTCCACCGCGGAATTACGCACCGCGATTTCTCCCGTCCTCACCCGCAGCATGCTCTATTTTCTGCGGGTGAGGACGGGCTGTACGCACTGACGGCTTCCATTGCAGTCAATGGAAGCCGTCCATTCACGCTATCTCCCGCTGTAACCAGCGGGAGATAGCGTGAAAAAACGCTTTCCCGCCCACCGCCGAGCGTCATATGACGCCAAATGACGCGGTCCGGCCGCGTCACGTGACACGGCTGGTGACGCGAGAGCGGTGGGCGGTGACGAGCGGTGACGAGCGGTGACGCGGCGGTGGTGGGCGGGGAAGCGATTTCACGCTATCTCCCGCAGGTAAGTATAGGGGCTCTGGGGGGCGCCGTGACGGGCTTCACAGCGGAATATTACGCTGCGGAGCCCGTCACGCTCGTGGGAAGGAGGCCTTACAGTGATCACATATCTGAAGACCATGCTGATTGTGCTCTGGGCAAAGTTATGTGATCTCAGCTGTCATCAGACATCAATATCACAGAGCTAGTGCAGAGTGCAGGAGGGTGGGCATCAGGGGATCTCTAAGTCATCTGTGAAGAGATAGATGCAGACCACCCAGATGTTTATAGCCTATGGACAGTCTGCAAATGGTTACTGCTATGAATCTGTTACAGTGCTCTAAATTTCTAAATAGACTGTTGAATAACAATCATTTTTTCAGATGGAATTACCCTTGTCATAACTAACACATGGCTATCTTGAGGGACAATGGTATAAAATTGGGGTCAAAAGTGCTCGAATGCAGAGGTGTGTCAAAGTGAAAAGACATTCATGCCTTTTGGGGCCATATGCACAGGGAAAGTGTACTGTTACAATCAAAGAAGACATCACCCAGCACAGAGACAGACGATAGATGACTGCCTAGGATACCACCTCAGATTAGTCAGCAAAGGGGACAAATTACTTAAGAACAAAGAGTTGTGAACATGCCATCACTTGCAGGTACCTGGTGTATTATGTATGGCAATTAACTAGAGATGAGTGAGCACCAAAATGCTCGAGTGCTCGTTACTCGAGTCGAACTTTCAGTGATGCTTGAGAGTTCGTTTCGAGTAACGAACCCCATTGAAGTCAATGGGCGACTCGAGCATTTTTGTATATGACTGGTGCTCCGCTAAGGTTTTCATTTGTGAAAATCTTAGCAAATCACCAAAGTCATGTAAAAAACACAGAAATGGGTAGGGCAGGCGAGGAGCAACATGCAGGGCTGCCTTTCGGGCTCCGAGGTCTCACTATTAATCCACAATAGTGGCAAGAGTGAGACCCCCCCCCCTGCACTGTCAGCATAAAGATCGTTCTCCTCTGAATGGGTGTGAGTGAGAGCTGCCTCTGATTGGTCAGGCTGTGACCAATCAGAGGCAGTTCATTCAGCAGGCGGGGATTTTAAATCCCCGGCTGCTCTAAATACTACAGAGAGCAGTTCAGGAGAACTGAAGCCGGCCGCGGCTTAACTCCGTCTGCCGGGACCAGGTGAGTATATATATTTTTTTTATTTTTCACAATTCTGGATGAATTGCAGGGAAGGGCTTATATATTTAAGCCCTTCCCGAAAATTCATCATGAGATCGCCTGCAGTGCATTGCTTTCAATGGAGCCGGCTGTATTGCCGGCTCTATTGAATTCAATGCGCTGGACAGCTCCGGCCCGTTTCTATTTTTTTTTTACACATTTTAGGATGATTTTCAGGTAAGGGCTTATATTTTTAAGCCCTTCCCGAAAATTCATCCCGCGCTCGCCGGCAGCCCATTGCTTTCAATGGAGCCGGCTGTATTGCCGGCTCCATTGAATTCAATGGTCAGTGCTTGTTTAATCGAGACGAGTACCGCGTGCTGCTCGTCTCGAGTAACGAGCATCTCGAGCACCCTAATACTCGAACGAGCATCAAGCTCGGACGAGTATGCTCGCTCATCTCTACAATTATCCATAAAACTTAGCAAACACTTCCTTCATTAGTGAGCCAATTGCAGCTTTTGGCTGCATAGCAGCTGTATCTCACCCAGATGGCAGCCACACAACAAATGCTTTGCAGGACTAAACCCTTAGGCCGGTTTCACACAGGAGACAAAAATCATGCGATTTTCTTGCGATGTGACAGTGCTACAAATTACATGTATGTGAAGCCCATGCTTTCTGATGGCTTCCTTCACTTTAACGATGTTTTGTGATTTTCAATGTTTTGTAGCCCATGTTTCCCTATGGAGCCTTCCCTTCTGTTGCATCGCATCGCACGAAAATGCATTTTTTGTGTGGTGCGATGCAACTTTTACAGTAGGAAATCCTACTGTGAAAGACCTTAAATAAGCTCTAGCTGCATTAAAAAAATACATCACCTAACAGGCACTGTTCACTCCACTGTGTCTTCTCTGCAGGTCCGCGGCCAGGGGCGTAACTATAGAGGATGCAGGGGATGCAGTTGCACCCGGGCCTAGGAGCCTTAGGGGGCCCATAAGGCCTCTCGTCTCCATATAGGAAACCCAGTACTATGATTAAAGCATTATAGTTGGGGGCCCTGTTACAAGTTTTGCATCTGGGCCTTCAAGAGCTTCAAGTTATGCCTCTGTCCCCGGCACTTGCTTGTAGTTGTCTCTCAGCGCTTCCTGGCCAAAGGTTCAAATTCTCTGTCTCGAGGAAGCGCTGTCTATGATTGGTTCTTGAGTGCCGCGGCTCAGCCAATCAGAGCCAGCGCTCAAAGATCCAATCGTAACCAAGCCATTTATTGAGGCGGGAAATTTGTATTTTAAAATGCTAAAAATCTAAATTGTGCGAATGAGCTCTTGCTATTTTAACATTCAAGGAAATATTACATGGCAGAACCATGTGCGCAGAATCTGTGTGGTAAGACAGAGAGACTGCATGGCTCCTTTATATGGAGCCACATAGCCTCCATGTGCTTATATACACACTCTGTTGCTTGCTATACTTACAGCAATATTCTCTATAAGGCCTTAGTCAGATGGGCATTTTTTCGCGCGATTTGCGCATGCGCATGCGTCCGGCGATTTTTTAAAACCATTGCTTTGCAATGGTATCGGACACATGAGCGCTTTTTATGCGCTCGTCCAATAATTTATAGAACAGAAATCGCAGATCGCACCTATCTGCGATCTGCGATTCCTGTTCTCTTCTCTATATGCGCTCAATGGGGCCGGCGGCAGCAGCGCCGACCCCATTGAGAACATATAGAAGACAAATCATTCTTCTCTGCCACAGCTGTAACAGCTGTGGCAGAGAAGAACAATGTTTGCCCATTGAGCCAATCAGGGGGCAGGTCTGACTCACACCCCCTTCACACCCACTGCAGGCCGGCCGCACGGAACTCCAGCTGCCGGGAGCAGGTGAGTATATATATATTTTTTATTTTAACACATTTCTGGATGAATTGCAGGGAAGGGCTTATATATTTAAGCCTTTCCAGACAATTCATCCCACACTCGCCCGCAGCGCATTGCTTTCAATGGAGCGGGCTGTATTGCCGGCTCCATTGAATTCAATGCGCTGGACAGCTCCGGCCCGTTTCTAATGAAACGCGGCTAGGAGCAGATTTTCGGGCGATTTTCGGGCACCGGTCACGCGATTTGCGGATGCGCATCCGTCATGCGATCCGCAAATCTTGCGAAAAAACACCCGTCTGACTAAGGCCTAAGTATCAATATTTATAGCTTAAAACACCTCTATACATACAGCATCTCATGGAATTTGCCAAAAAATTTTTGTCAGATCGTATATGCAATTGTAGACCTATGGAGATACAGTAGAGGCCTTGTGAACCATTATGGAAACCTTATTACAGCTCTGTACAAAAAAAAAAGCCGTAACATTGCCAGGTGCATAAGGTATTAGTATTTGACAAATGTTGTAGAGTTTCTAAAAAACTCTATAAATGTTAAAAGTAATGCTGACATTATGACACCAAACATACATCCTGACTGTAACAGCATATGGTACATTTAGCCCCAGCGCTTTCATATACATATTGATAATGGAAGCATCTGCAAAACAGAATAGTAGTATTGAACCAATTGTTTAGGTTTGCCTCATTTTACTTCATAATTAACTTTACACATTTTTTAGGAGCAGATAATTCCCTTTGGGCATCAGTGGATTTATCACCTTACATTTACAATTGCATTAACACAAACTAAATTAGGAATATCAGTTGTTCTGCTGCTCCAACTTTTCAATTATTTTCTCTTCTATTGGTTGCATTTACTTACCCTCAAACCTAAGATTGTGTTTAGTGGTGGCATATAAATTTTGAGCAAGTGCTTCATGAATAAACAAATGGGTAGACTACTATATGAGCACATACAAAATGAGGTGGAAGGGAAAAAATCTCCATTCAATAGAAACGATCTCCTCTTTAGTTATCATAGTCCAGTGAATAAATGCAATGTTTTTAACATCCTGTGCATATTATAGGCTTGGATTAAAGATGATTTTGGTATCAAAAATAGTACTGTGCTCTTCCTAATTTCTGTAAAACTGATATTAATAATTTAATCATTTCCTCTGTTCTGACATGGAATTGAAAGAAATATTTTAAATCATTCCTGATTATGATTGCACATTTCTTCTATAAATGAGGCCCGTTGCCTAAAAAGGAAAGCCTTAACTCTGTTCTCTTCAGTCTGAGGTTATAAGGCTATCCCAAACAGTGAGTGCCATAAAACAGCCTTACAATCAGCCACCTCTCCCTCAAAGACCTCAGAAGAGAAGGTCATAGTGGATAGGCAACACAATTTTTGTGTCTAAAAAAAGTTTATTTGTTCCTGTTAGCTTATTGTAAAATATAATAGAAAATAACTTTCATTTTAAAGAAAGTTTGCTTTTGTAGTCAGGACATCGATAATTAAAAATATATGATTTTGAATTTTGAATGTTTCAAGGACATACACAGTGAGAAAAGAAATTACTTACAATCATGAACCAAAGTTAATATGCAATGCCGAGTATGTCCATACAGTTCAAAATGAATGAAAATGTCTGGTTCTTTTCGATTGACGGTTGTGTACTTGGTCACTTTCCCGTACCAGCCAGCAGATGTAGTCGCCCATCATATTCTCACTAAATTGTCCTTTATAGCGATGCTCAAACTGCTGTATATCTTAGTGGAACCTTTTTCCTTGTTCCTCGGAGTATGCTCCCATGTTCTGCTTGAATTTATGTAGATAAGAATCCAGGATATGAACCTTGAGCAAAATCCTGCATCCCATAGCGTGGTATTTCTTCACCATAATTTCCACCAACTCCACATAGTTGTCTGCTTTGTGATCTCCCAAGAATCCCTGAACCACAGCAAGCAAACTCTTCCTAGCTGCTTTCTATACTTCTGTCAGGAAATTTCGGACAATCTATGATCCTCTTGATTTGTGGTCCCACAAAAATGCCAGCATTTACCTTGGCCTCAGTCAGCTTCAGGAAGAAGTTTAGTAGATGTCTCATCACTGTAGATTCTTTATCTAGAGCTGTTATAAACTGTTTCGTAAGCCCGAGTTTTATGTGAAGAGCTGGCATCGGAATCATCTTAGGAACTACTAGGGGTTCCCACTTGACATTGCTTCATCCAATAGTGAAGTCAATACGTTCTGACCAGTCTCGTCGATGGTAGTGTTCAGTTTTGGCTCTGTCATCAGACAAAGATAGCAATAAAACTTTGTGAAACTACCTTAACCCCTTCATGACATGGCCTATTTTGGGCTTAAGGGCGCAACAATTTTTGGGGGATTTTCTTCTCCGTTTATCAAAAGTCATAACTTTTTTATTTTTCCGTCGACGCAGCCGTATGAGGGCTTGTTTTTTGCGTGGCGAACTGTAGTTTTTATCGGTGCCACTTTTGGGTACATAGACTATATTGTAAAACTTTTTTTTTTTTTTTAATGATAGCAGGGAGAGAAAACGCATCAATTCTGCCATAGATTTTTTATTTTTTTTTTTAACAGCGGTACTCATGCAGCATAAATGAGACATTCCATTTTTTCTGCGGACCGGTACGGTTACAACGATACCAAAATTCTTACATTTTTTTTAGGTTTTCCCACTTTTCTGCAATAAAAACCCTTTTTCTGGGTAATCTTTTTTTTTCTAAATTGCTGCATTCAAAGTCCTGTAACTTTTTTATTTTTTGATATACGGCACTCTATGAGGGCTTATTTTTTGCGAGATGAGCTGTAGATTTTATTGGTACCATTTTGGGGTACATACGGCTTTTTTGATCACTTTTATTGCGTTTTTAGTGAGGCAAAATGCTAAAAATTAGCATTTTGCCTCAGTTTTTTAGTGTTTTTTTTCCGTGCGCAGTCAAAAGCATGTGCAACTTATTGTACGCGTCGTTACGGACGCGACAATACCAAATATGTGGGATTTTATTTAGGTTTTTTACCTTTTTTTATGCTAATCTGAGAAAAAGCATTAAAAATGTTTTTTTTACTCTTTTTTTTATATTTTTTTAAATTCTTTTTTTAATCTTTGTTTTTTTTACACTGTTTGTGTCCCTCTGAGGGACTTTAACCACTGCCCTGATGATCGCTGGTATAAGGCATGGCAGAGCTACTGCTCTGCCATGCCTTATCGCTTGTACAGCGATTATAGGCATAGGCAATACAGGACGCCAGTGTCTGGCATCCTGTTGCCATGGTGACAGGCCGGGCTCTCGCGATGACATCGCAAGTTCCGGCCGGAGACACAGAGGGAGCCGCGCTCCCTCTGTGAACTCTTTCCCTGCCGCGATCTACTTAGATCGCGGCAGGGAAGGGGTTAACAGCGGGGGGGGAGCATCTCCGATGTCCCCCCGCTGTTGCAGCAGTACGCCGGCTGTGAGTGACAGCCGGCTCCCGCTGCGGGATAGCGCGGGATCTTATGTGATCCCGCGCTATCTCCAGGACGTAAGTTTACGCCCTGTTGCGGGAAGTACCAGGCTGCCAGGACGTAAACTTACGCCCTGCAGCGGGAAGGGGTTAAAGACCCATTAGGAAAGCAACCATGAAGTCTCCAATTACCTCCCAACCATACTGATCGTACTTCAGAACTTGCAACAGAAATTTGACACTACTGTACTCTTCCTTGAAATGTGCAGAGTGAGCCACTAGAAGGGATGGAAGTTGATTACCATTGTGTGCTTTCAGGCTCTTGGAAGAACTGTGGATGAAAAGGCGCCAATCCTGTGCTTTACGAGGTATCCCAATTTCACTGAATAGACCTGTCACGTCATTGCAGTAACAGAGTCCATCTTGAAGTGTGAAGAAGGTAGAAAACATTTGATGACGTTTTCTTTGACTTGTAACTTGCACGCTATCATCCAGCAAGTTCCACTGTTTCAGCCTGGATGTCAGAACTTCTGCTTTAGCTTTTGTAAGACTATGATCTCTTACCAAATCATTAACATCCTTCTGGTTTGGGTAGTATGGTCTTCTGTCATCTTTGCCGGCATAGAAAGAATCAGTTGCATCTTCACTGTCTGAGCTGATGCTTTCTGAACATGTCTGCATGCTATGCATGCTCTGTGGAGGCGTCGGAATGGGGAGATCAAAGCAATGTGGTACCAGGGCCATAGATGTAGGAATGTTCAGATATGTCACAGCAACACCATTTTTTCCATTTTGATGTTTGGAGGGGTCTACCATGTAGAAATAGCAGTTGGTGGCATGATCAGTTAAAGGGGTTGTCTCACGGCAAACATCAAAATTTTACATTACCCCATTCCCCCTGTCACCCCCCTGGCATAAAGTAGCAATTTAAAGCGGTTTTTAAGCCGCTTGCTACTCACCAATCCGACGAAATATGAAGTTTAAAAAATCTTCTGCCTAAGATGGCCGCCGGTCCTTTCCCAGGGATGCACTGCTGTTTTCTCCCATGGTGCACCGCGGGTCTTCTCCCATGGTGCACCATGGGCTCTGTGCGTTCCATTGCCGATTCCAGCCTCCTGATTGGCTGGAATCGGCACACGTGACGGGGCAGAGCTACGCGATGACGCGTAGAAGGGGGCGGAGCCAGAACGCCGCTCGTGCCGGACCGAACAGAAGCCAGAAGACCCTTCTGTTCAGGCATGTCTAAAAACGCCAGAAGACATCAGAATTAGACGGATCCATGGAGACGGGGACGCTAGCAACGGAGCAGGTAAGTGAATAACTTCTGTATGGCTCATATTTAATGCAAGATGTATATTACAAAGTGCATTAATATGGCCATACAGAAGTGTATAACCCCACTTGCTGCCGCGAGACAACCCCTTTAACTCCCATCAAATTCTTGGTATCGCAAACTTCATGACTCTATTTTCGCCTCTGAACCAACTTTAAAGAGTTTTCTTGAAATTATCACAGCTGAAGTGAGGTGACAATGACTTATCTTAAACACCCACAGCCATCCCAAAATATGTTTTCTAGGCTGCATTCATTTTTGCCATTGTTGCCAAAGAGTGCTTCTTTGTCCGTGATTTGATGAACTCTCCGCATACATAGCAGAAGGCATCTTCAGGATATTTACAACCTTGATGCCATACTTGATTCAAATAATCACCAATTTATCTACAGATGTAAAAAAAAAAAAAAATAACAGCATTATATTAGCATACAAAATAATTACTGTACATGTATAATCATGAACCTGCATTGTACATATAATCTTAGTCAGCAATGTGACAATCAACATTTTGGCTCAATTACTGTTAATAACTAGAGATGAGCGAGCACCAAAATGCTCGGGTGCTCGTTACTCGAGTCGAACTTTCAGTGATGCTCGAGAGTTCGTTTCGAGTAACGAACCCCATTGAAGTCAATGGGCGACTCGAGCATTTTTGTATATGACTGGTGCTCCGCTAAGGTTTTCATTTGTGAAAATCTTAGCAAATCACCAAAGTCTTGTAAAAAAAACACAGAAATGGATAGGGCAGGCGAGGAGCAACATGCAGGGCTCCGAGGTCTCACTATTAAGCCACAATAGTGGCAAGAGTGAGACACCCCCCCCCCCCCGCACTGTCAGCATAACGATCGTTCTCCTCTGCCACAGCTGTAACAGCTGTGGCAGAGAAGAACGATGTTAGCCCATTGAATTCAATGGAGCCGGCAATACAGCTGGCTCCATTGAAAGCAATGGGCTGCCAGCGAGCGCGGGATGAATTTTCGGGAAGGGCTTAAAAATATAAGCCCTTACCTGAAAAAGAAAGATTTTAGTGTAAAAAAGAATAAAAATGCAGGCATTCTCTTCAATGGAGCTGCTGCTGCTGCTGGCGACTCCATTGAAGACAATGGTCCGCTGGCACACCTGAATTCATTTTCAGGGAAGAACTTTACATATAAGCCATTCCCTGGAAATGAATTAAAAGTGATTTAAAAAACGAAAAAAAATAGATGCTCACCTCCCTTCAGCTGCCGGGGCACAGCCGCGTGTTCTCCTGCTGTCCCCTGCACTGTGGTGCTGAACTGCTGTCATTCAGCTGAGAGCTGCGCTGAGCCAATCAGAGGCAACACTCACTCACCCATTCATGAATGCATGCATGGGTGTGAGTGAGATCTGCCTCTGATTGGCTCAGCGCTGAGCCAATCAGGGGCATGTCTGACTCACACCCCCTTCCCACCCACTGCAGGCCAGCCGCGCTGAACTCCGTCTACCAGGACAAGGTGAGTATATATATATATATATTTTTTTTTTACACATTTCTGGATGAATTGCAGGGAAGGGCTTATATATTTAAGCCCTTCCTGACAATTCATCCCGCGATCGCCGGCAGCCCATTGCTTTCAATGGAGCCAGCTGTATTGCCGGCTCCATTGAATTCAATGGGCTAACATCGTTCTGCCGGGACAAGGTGAGTATATTTTTTTTTTATTTTTACACATTTCTGGATGAATTGCAGGGAAGGGCTTATATATTTAAGCCCTTCCCGACAATTCATCCTGCGATCGCCAGCAGCCCATTGCTTTCAGTGGAGCCGGCTGTATAGCCGGCTCCATTGAATTCAATGGTCAGTGCTCATTTAATTGAGACGAGTACCGCGTGGTGCTCGTCTCGATCA
Source organism: Eleutherodactylus coqui (assembly GCF_035609145.1). NCBI lineage: Eukaryota > Metazoa > Chordata > Amphibia > Anura > Eleutherodactylidae > Eleutherodactylus > Eleutherodactylus coqui. The sequence goes on along the minus strand of NC_089839.1, from coordinate 92,655,639 downwards.
ACGAGCATCTCGAGCACCGTAATACTCGAACGAGCATCAAGCTCGGACGAGTATGCTCGCTCATCTCTATTAATAACCATTTGTTTGTTATCCAAATAATGTGAAAATACCACTGATTTCCCGGACACAACATTTTTTCTTTTGCCTAGTGTGTTGGTTCTGGGAGACTGCGAGTTGTAAAACATAAACATCCTAATTTTGGACTATCCAAATATATTTCCTAGGGTGTTCTTTCTGAACTTGGTGATGTAGTTGCTGATTCAAATAGGGCTCCTAATGTACAGGATAATGTAGCTAGCAAGGAATAGCAGTTGGTTTGCATGAGGTAACAAGTGTTAATAACCAGCCCAACGCAGTTCTTAGAATAACCAAGAAAAAAAAGCATATTCTTGTTTGTGATTCAAATATTAGAGGTGTTGATTTAGGACAAAATTTGGATGTGTTGAAGGAAGTGAGATGTCTTTCAGGTGCCACGGTCAGACATGTATTGTGAATATTGTCGAGACTGCAAGTAGAGATAGTGAAGTTGATTTTGTGGTGCATTTTGGAACCAATAATTTTGTCTCAAAATAATTTAGTTTCTGTGCCAAAATAATTCCAAAATTCTAGCCAGAGCTTTGTAAGATAACAGGTTCAGTTATATTTTCAGATGTTCTTTCAGTCTGTAATTAGATAAACAAGATAAGTTGTATCTCATAAGAGTTTAATGTGTGGCTATGACAGTGGTGTAAAATGAAAGGTTTTGGATTTGTTAGTCATAATGTTAGTAGGTGGTCTATGACACAGTTGTTCAAAAGAGATGGTTTGCATCCTGCAAACGAAGATAGAGGTGTGTTTGGTTAGGAAATGTGACATTTTTTTGATAGACATTTAAACTATATGAAGGGGCAGAAATGAAATTTTTGAAAATAATTTCTGTCTCCAGACACTTAGGTTGAAGTGATGTATTGGTAACTCCAAAAACATGGTGGTTAATTTTGGTTATGGAATTTATGTGGTTGCTAAGAATAAAACAAAAAGTAATTTTCTCCATACAATGTGTACTAATGCTCATAGCTTAGAAACAAGCTCTCTGAGATAATGGCTATTATATCCAGGGATAATTTAGACCTGGTTTTCATATCAGAGACATGGTTTAAAGATTTTAATGATTGGGAAATAGCCATGCATGGGTACACACTATATAGAAAATACTGAGCAAAAAGAAGGGGTGGGGGAGTAACTATTTATGTCAAGGATAGTCTTAATTTAACACTGTTTCAAAATGAACACAAAGAGCTAGAAACTCTCTCTCTCAGGGAACCAGACAATCAGTACAAGGTCATGGCTAAGCTCAGCAGAGGACCTGTCCAGACAGCTGGATAGCTCCGCAGGGAGGGCTGGGTTCAAGCCCTGAGAGAAATATTGTTATAATACGTGACTTGAACATGTCTGATGTAGATTGGAGTATCCCTGGTGTATTTAAAAAAAACAGGAGCAGGAATTTGATAATGGCACTTAAGAAGATTCTCTAAAACACCTTGTTAGGCCAACAACCAGAAGAGATAACATTCTAGATTTCATATTTACCCATAAGGATCTGGTATCTGAGGTTAAAGTAAAATAGAATTTGGGTACCAGTGACCACCAATGTTTATGGCTTGACATAACAGACTTTGGCCAGGTACACACGAACGATAAAATTGCATAAGATTTGTGTGTGAATACACATGAGCAATGTTTTCCCACATGGCATCATGATGCAATGCCATGCGGTAAACACATTGCGGCATGTTCTATCTGGCTGCATGATCTCATATCACAGCCCCACTGTTCCCAGTGGTGGCAGTGGCAGCAGCGGCAGCAGCGCCAGTCGCATTGAAAACAATTGGAGACCTCTGCAGGAGAGGATCCCTATATCCCCAAAGTGATGCACGGCTGTTTTGCCATGAAAACATCTTGCATCCTTGGGGATTTGACATGAATGGTGAGTGTGATATTGGGGCAGGATTCACGGCCCCATTTCGCACTCGCCTATGTGAATTTAGCCTTTAAGAAATCTTTTAGTGCAACCAAAGTATTAGATTTTTAAAATATTAATTTCAAAGATATGGGTGAGGTTTTTTTTTATGTAATCTCTTTTTATTAAGAAATGCTTAATAAAACATATAAGTCTGAAAAGCACATCCATACAGATTGTTTAAACATACAAGAAACATACATTTATGATTGAGACACGCAGGTCTCACAAGAGATACAATCTGTCACAGTTTAAAATGATCATGAATGTGCTCATAAATGTTTTCATTTTATAAGGATTCTTTTAAGCACCTCATAAGACAATGGTGGTGTCAATAATAGAGATGAGCGAGCATACTCGTCCGAGCTTGATGCTCGTTTGAGTATTAGGGTGCTCGAGATGCTCGTTACTCGAGACGAGCACCACGCGGTGCTCTTCTCGATTAAACGAGCACTGACCATTGAATTCAATGGAGCCGGCAATACAGCCGACTCCATTGAAAGCAATGGGCTGCCGGCTAGCGCGGGATGAATTTTCGGGAAGGGCTTAAAAATATAAGCCCTTACCTGAAAATCATCCTAAAATGTGTAAAAAGTAAAAAAAAAATATACTTACCTTGTCCCGGCAGAAAGATGTTAGCCCATTGAATTCAATGGAGCCGGCAATACAGCCGGCTCCATTGAAAGCAATGGGCTGCCGGCGATCGCACAATGAATTTTCGGGAAGGGCTTAAATATATAAGCCCTTCCCTGCAATTCATCCAGAAATGCGTAAAAATAAAAAATATATATATACTCACCTGGTCCCGGCAGACAGAGTTCAGCTGCGGCCAGCTGGCAGTTCTCCTGAACTGCTCTGAACAGCTGTGAGTAGTATTCAGCAGCCGGGGATTTAAAATCCCCGCCTGCTGAATGAGCTGCCTCTGATTGGTCACAGCCTGACCAATCAGAGGCACATCTCACTCACACCCATTCATGAATTCATGAATGGGTGAGTGAATGCTGCCTCTGATTGGCTCAGAGCAGCTCTCAGCTGAATGACAGCAGTTCAGCACCACAGTGCAGGGGACAGCAGGAGAACACGCAGCTGTGCCCCAGCAGCTGAAGGGAGGTGAGTATCTATTTTTTTTGTTTTTTAAATCACTTTTAATTCATTTCCAGGGAATGGCTTATATGTAAAGCCCTTCCCTGGAAAATAATTCAGGTGTGCCAGCGGACCATTGTCTTCAATGGAGTCGCCAGCAGCAGCAGCGGCTCCATTGAAGAGAATGCCAGCATTTTTATTCTTTTTTACACTAAAATCTTTCTTTTTCAGGTAAGGGCTTATATTTTTAAATTCATCCCGCGCTCGCCGGCAGCCCATTGCTTTCAATGGAGCCGGCTGTATTGCCGGCTCCATTGAATTCAATGGTCTAAGATCGCTCTTCTCTGCCACAGCTGTTACAGCTGTGGCAGAGGAGAACGATCTTAATTCTGACATAATTTATTTATTTTTTACACATTTTAGGATGCTTTTCAGGTAAGGGCTTATATTTTTAAGCCCTTCCCGAAAATTCATCCCGCGCTCGCTGGCAGCCCATTGCTTTCAAAGGAGCCGGCTGTATTGCCAGCTCCATTGAATTCAATGGGCTAACATTGTTCTTCTCTGCCACAGCTGTTACAGCTGTGGCAGAGGAGAACGATCGTTATGCTGACAGTGGGGGGAGGGGGGTCTCACTCTTGCCACTATTGTGGCTTAATAGTGAGAACTTGGAGCCCGAAATGCAGCCCTGCATGTTGCTCCTCGCCTGCCCTATCCATTTCTGTGTTGTTTTACATGACTTTGGTGATTTGCTAAGATTTTCACAAATGAAAACCTTAGCGAGCACCAGTCATATACAAAAATGCTCGGGTCGCCCATTGACTTCAATGGGGTTCGTTACTCGAAACGAACTCTCGAGCATCACTGAAAGTTCGACTCGAGTAACGAGCACTCGAGCATTTTGGTGCTCGCTCATCTCTAGTCAATAACCATAAAAATAGTAACCTATAAACCAATAAAAGGTGGGAAAGGTAAGAGTGGGAGGATTAGGGTAGAGAGTTGATTCATAATAGGTTCTGGCCTGAAGACTTGCTGTTTGGTTATTTATGAGGTATTTTCTTCATAATTGTATATGAAACCCTAAATAGATTAGAAGGGATACCATATTGATATTATTGTATCCTTCTGGTTATTTTTTAAAATCAATCCATGGTGACCAGATGGTTAGAAATTTATTTCTGGTGTCGTTCTCCCAGCTTAGGAGTTCACCAAAGCGGCATATTTGTTGTATTTTGTATTCCCATTGGGTTAGGGAAGGGGGTTCTTTGTTATGCCACAATAGAAGGATGAGTAACTTGGCTGTGGATAATAGGATTGTTGGCAGGGAGACTTTTCCCGGTGTAAAGTTTTTAGATGGTTGCCACAATATTACCTCCTCCGGTGCCAATTTTAATGAGGTTGAACAAATTTTGTTGATTTTGGAAAATATTTGTTTCCACTCTCAAAACCTTTTACAATTAGAAACAGCACACGACAGTGATGCCCCCTCTCCCCAACTATTTTTGTCTTAGTAATGTAGATCAGACAGACATCTAACAAAAAAGGTCTAAAAATAGGAGATGTCACACATACAACTGCAGCATTCGCAGATGACCTTCTAATAATCATAACTAACCCAAAGAGAGCTTTTCCTGCAATCCTAGATTTTTTCAATACTTTTGGTAAAATATCTAATTTTAAAATTAACTATAATAAATCTAAAGCATTAAATGTAAGTGTTCCCCCCTAAAGCATACACACAGTGAAACATCTCTCATTCTTCGCCTGTCCAATGTCTGGGATCAAATATCTAGGCATCACAGTATGTGCAGAGCCATCTCGCCTATACAATCTAAATTTCACCCCACTACTTAAGAAGGTTTAAGACTTAAGATGAGCGAGTATACTCGCTAAGGCACTACTCGTCCAAGTAATGTGCCTTAGACGAGTATCTCCCTGCTCGTCCTTAAAGATTCGGGGACCGCTGCGGCTGACAGGTGAGTTGCGGCGGGGAGCAGGGGAGAGCGGGCAGGAGAGAGAGATCTCCCCTCCGTTTCTCCCCGCTCTTCCCCGCAGCTCCCCGCTTACTGTAAGGCGATACATATCGCTTGGTAGCTCTCATTGGTAGACTGGAACACAAACCTAGAATCCTTCCATATAGAAAGAGACCTCCTAAATACAGAAGACCACTACCTCCTTTGGTCCAACGAAAGAATACAAACATAAGATAAGATTATATGCCTGACTACACACGCCACAATCAAAGTGATGAGAGAGTTACGTCAAAATGGTTCTGTAACAGGCAAACAATCCCCCCACACACCTGCCTCCTTAATACCCCTCATCCTAAGCAAAAAATCTTCTCCACCCTCCCACAACAGAATGTCCATGACAATATATGAAATCCCAGAAGGCCCTAAGATTACTAAATTAGAACAAGTTGTACCTCTCACCCCAAACTACAAACCTAATTTCTTGGAAGTATTAAATCTTTATAAACTACTCACAATATTTCAGGGTCTCTACCGTAATGCACTAAGAGACCCACTAAGGTTTGAAACCTATCTATCTTTCCCCAAACCTTGTAAAAAACTAATCTCCAAGCTTCACAAGGGAGTACTGCTAGACTCGGCTTCACACAAGCCGTTGTACTTAAGGAAATGGTAAAAAAAATTAAACATCTCCCTGTCTAGAGAAAATACAGACAAAATCTTAAGTAACTCTCATGGTTTCTCAAGATATGTCTGCATTCAAGAAAACTCTTTTAAACTCATTACGAGATGGGTGAGTTTTAAAAAGTGAATTAACATGTTTAAATAAAACAGCAGGAGTGTGTGTCCAGTGGACGCTATTAAAAATGGCCATCTTAAAGGCAAGCAAACTTTATGCCAAACAAACTAGCAAAAGTATAAGGAAAAAGAAATTCCTCTGGCTTACTACAGAAGTTAGTAATATACTAAAAGAAAAGAAGTCTGCCTATACAAGGTTTAAAGAAACTGAAAGTGTAGCTCACAGAGAATTGTATAAAATTAGAGAGAACGAGGCAAAACATATAATAATGCTGCTAAAGCACAAATGGAGGAAGAAATAGACAAATCCATTAGGGAGGAGGATACAACATTTTTCAGGTATAATAGTGACAGAAAGAAGAAAAACTGTGGGATTATAAAAATTAAAAACTGGGATAATAACTATATTAATGGTGATAAGGCTGTCGCTGACTATTTGATTAGCTGCTTTTGTTCAGTATTTTCAGAAGCTAGTTTTTCGAATAATATGCTTGGCCTGTTTGTGCTTCTAGTTATAAGAACTTAGATGTAGTGTTTTCGGTGAACTTACATGTTTAAAGTTAAATAAGGTGATGGATCCAGATGGCATCCACCCCAGAGTTCTTAAAGAACTCCAATCTGTGATTGCAGCACCTTTTTACTGATTTGTTTAAGCATCCCATTTTTAACAGGTGATGTTTCTGATGACAGGAGAATGGCCAATGTTTTACCCATACACTATTTATATTGACCTGAAAGATGCAGCATATTTTTTCATTTCTCCCTCACTGCATTCTGAGAGTCATAACCTTTTTGTTTTTCCCACTAATGTTGCTTGGTGAGCACTTGTTAGTTGCGTTCTGTTTTTTTTCGTGTGTAGTTATTTCTTTCCAAAACAGAAACCAGCTCCTCTGCAGATGCTCCCATGCAAAGACTGTCTGGAAACCACAACTGATGCAGAGGTAAATGGAGAAAGTCCAGTGTTGGATTTGAAGCTTTCAGTTTTTATTAAACGGTCTAGGCAGACATAAAAGAACAAAGGAGATGTGCCATCTTACAGGCAAACATGTTGCCCTTAATCATAGACATTTAGCACATGTCAGTAACACACATATCACAGTGAAGAGCCAATGAGGTGCTTGGAACAAAAACACATGACGCCGGGATTAGCGTAATGATACGGCACGCTGCTATCCACATAGAGCATCGACACGCCCCGTGCGCTCCATTTAGGAGCGTGATTACATCATCCACGGTGCGTCTCCCCTTACAGCGTGGGGGAGACGACACGCCCCGTGCGCTCCAGTTAGGAGCGCGATTACCTAATCTAGGTGCGTCTCCCCTTACAGCGTGATGACGCACCACGTGGACCTCTTTACAGTTCATGGTATGTTATCTATGTGGAACGCAGGTGCGCTCCAGTATCCGATGATGAAAACGGAACTACTCTAGCTTCCGCCTTTCACCCACATACGCTATGGTAGCGTTCAGCATGGTTAAGGAATGGAATCAGATGTCCCCTATATGGATTCTTGATTAAGGTATGTTTTGTATATATATATATATATATATATATGAGACTGGGTATAAGGATTATATGCTTGACAAAGGCGTCAGATGACGCAGAAACGCGTTGCTTACCCGATAGTAGAGGTACTATAAACCTGTTATTATTCTGTTCCATTTTTATGGGATTAAACTTGGCTTACTATTAACGGCAGTTGTGGAAGCTTATTCCCTATATGTTCCTGATGACCTACGATAGAGTGCAGCTGGATAAAGTATTTTTTACTTTTTTTACATTGTATCATCCCCATTTTTCCTGTCAGAGAATTGGGGTTTTCTTTATAGCTGCTGCTCTCCAAAAAGAGATTATATTGTGTAGGATTTCAATCACACATATATATTTTTTTGGGATGATACGGAGGATCCCTACGAAAGAAACCTTTTGTTGTAAGTGGGTAAGTGGAGTGGATTCATTTATTATTTCACCCATGTGCAAGGCGCTCTCCCTAATTTATGACCCCAGAGGCAGGATAAAATTACAAGGAACCAAAAATGAATATAAGGAAACAAAAATAAAAATAAATAACTAGTAATGCAATAAAAAGATGGTATGGCTGTTACATTGATGACCTGCTGTTCATATGGTCTGGCAGTGTGGCAGCTATACCAACCCTGGTCAGTTATCTCAATAATAATCCATTTAATTTCCAATTAACATTCATTTCTGGATTTGAAACTGTCAGGCAAAGTGATCCGGTCTTTGGTCGAAACATCCACTTACCACTGCTGGTAACACTATATTATATGCTTCATTGTGTCATCCTACTCATGTGTTTAAAAGTGTCCCAGTGGGAGAATTGCTGTGTGCCAAGTGAAATTGGTCCTCCGATTTAGCTTACCAAATGGAGGAATAAATAGTTATGGAGAGATTACATCACAATTACCCAAAATGGATGTTGTCTACCAGCCAAAAAATTTCTGCTGAAAAAAAATTGTACTGAATTGTTGAGAGTTAGACCACAAACATGTAGTAAATGGAGGGGCATGATGATTTTTTTCAACCCCATCCAATGTAGAATATCCCTCTATCTGTCAGATACAGATACTTTAAAAATGGAGGAAGAAATCGTTATGGAAAGATTACAGCATCACAATTACCCAAAATGGATGTTGTCTAGGGCCCAAAAAACTTCTGATGAAGAAAATCGTACTGACTTGTTGAGAGTTAAACCACACCCATGTAATAATGGGAGGGACATGATGCTTTTTTAAACCCCATGCAGTGTAGAATATCCCTCTGTCTGTGAGATCATGCAGAAATATAATTCTTTATTGCATGCTGATAGGGATTTTGCAAGAATTCTTGATTCAGTCTGTAAATTTGTAACTAAAAAAGCACACATCTTGCGACATTTATTATTAACTAGGATGGTTATTGACCATCAAATTGAACCGTCCTCTTGATTTTGCTATTCAGGCTGTGTGAAATATGGCCATAACAGATGTATTTGTTGCTCTATTGTTCACACTACAAAAAACTTTGCATCATTTGGCAGGAAAAAAACTTTCAGCATCGCTCAATATATAAACTGTAACACTACCTTTGTGGTTTATTATCACTAGAGATGAGCGAGCGTACTTGGCCACGCCCCTTTTTTACCCGAGCGCCGCGATTTTCGAGTACTTCCGTACTCAGGCGAAAAGATTCGGGGGCGCCGTGGGTGAGTGGGGGGTTGCAGCGGGGAGTGGGGGGGAGAGGGAGAGAGAGAGGGCTCCCCCCTGTTCCCCGCTGCTACCCCCGCTCCGCCACGCCTCCCCCCGAATCTTTTCACCCGAGTACGGAAGTACTCGAAAATCGCGGTTCTCAATCGAGTAATTATTCGAAACGAGTAGGTTCGCTCATCTCTACTTATCACATGTCTATCATGCCAAGTGCAGTATGTTGGACGTACTGTTTGCAGTTTAAAAACTGGGATAAGAAGACATATATCTGATATTAAACATGGTGGAAGGAAAAATGTATTGGATGTTTCATCCCATTTATTTTTGGTTTGTAAAGAAGATTTTTCCTCCCCACAAGTCTGCGGTATTGAAAGCGTTAACCGCCCATTACGGGGTGGAGCGCATCATCGCTAATTTCTTAACAGAAAGTTGAAAAGATATGGCAGGAATCCAGGTGTATAGAAAGTAAAAAAACTCTTTATTCTCCCATGATGACAGACGCGACGTTTCGATCCTTACCCAGATCTTTGTCAAGCTTACTCACAACTAACACATGCACCATTTAAATCGTTAAAAAGTTTACAAGACACACCTCCCGTTTCCAATCCTACATTAATCATATACATTAATCATATGCATGCATATAAACATATACCATGCACATTATATACATACATAAAGGGGGGATACATGTCACCGGTGTCCACAGCAGCTTTGCATCCATAGCCCATGTCAGTGTCCTCATTATCTCAATGCGCTTGCGCGGAATTCTTCCAGTCTCACGAGACCTACAGCCCCATAGCCACAATTCATAGTGTGGTTATTTCCCAAAAGGGAGATGGCGCGGGGACTTCCAAAGTCGCGCGAGATCCCATATACTCTAATGGCAATACCGGCTCCTCAATATGTCCATTACGCATGCGCCTATGACGACGCTATATGAATAGCTAAGATAGTGCTATTCATGAATGAGTAGTTAAAGGGGTTGTCCCGCGCCGAAACGGGTTTTTTTTTTTTTCAACCCCCCCCCCCCGTTCGGCGCGAGACAACCCCGATGCAGGGACCTAAAGAAAGCTTACCGGAGCGCTTACCTTAATCCCCGCGCTCCGGTGACTTCTATACTTACCGGTGAAGATGGCCGCCGGCATCCTCTTCCTCCGTGGACCGCAGCTCTTCTGTGCGGTCCATTGCCGATTCCAGCCTCCTGATTGGCTGGAATCGGCACGTGACGGGGCGGAGCTACACGGAGCCCCATACAGAACAGGAGAAGACCCGGACTGCGCAAGCGCGGCTAATTTGGCCATCGGAGGGCGAAAATTAGTCGGCACCATGGAGACGAGGACGCCAGCAACGGAGCAGGTAAGTATAAAACTTTGTATAACTTCTGTATGGCTCATAATTAATGCACAATGTACATTACAAAGTGCATTAATATGGCCATACAGAAGTGTATAGACCCACTTGCTGCCGCGGGACAACCCCTTTAAGCACTAGCTGTTATTGGCTGAGCGCTCAACCAATCAGCACAGCTCTTTCAGTGCTGGATAGCAGTGTCGGGGAGCCAGCCGGAGGACACGTGTGAGCCGCGGAGAGGTGAGCACTTTTTTTTTACTTTTTCAACCACTTATTGATGATTTTCAGGGAAGGGCTTATATTTCAAGCCCTTCCCTGAAAATCATACTGCAGGGTTTGCCAAAAACCACTGCTTTCAATGGGACCGGCAGCAGCGCCGATCCAATTGAAAGCAATAGGATAGCATGCTGCACTTCTGCCACAGCTGTAACAACTGAGGCAGAAGTCTGCGGTATTCTCCCTATCTTTTCAATGGGGCTAGCGCTGCTGCCGCTGGCCCCATTGAAAAGGCTAGCGATATCCCGGTCTCATTCCGGCGTCTTTCTTGCGTTGCGAGGCGAGTGTTTTCACTTGCTCTCGCAGTGCAAGATAGAAAATATCGCCAGTGGGTGTCCGCCCTAAATTTTACAGCAAAATGCGCTGGTGCCCCTGCAGATGTTAGTAATAGAGATGAGTGAGCCTACTCGGTAAGGCAGTTACTCGAGCGAGGATCACTCTTTTCGAGTAACTGCTTAGTGATCCGAGTAGGCTCGGGTGGGCTGCGGGGGGTGGGGGGAAGCGGAGCGGGAGGAAGAGTGAGAGAGATCTCTCTCTTTCTTCCCCCCCTTCTCACCCCCACAGCCCACCCGAGCCTGCTTGGATCACTAAGCAGTTACTCGAGAAGAGCGATGCTCGCTCCAGTAACTGCCTTACCGAGTAGGCTCACTTATCTCTATTACTAACCTCTGCAGGGGCACCCGCGCAGACGATCCGCAGTTCATCCTGCTGATTGGAAGACATGGGTGAATTAAAGCATTCAGATTTGTTTTGCGGACCTTTTGGTCAGGAAAATATATCACAGCATGCTTCTTTTTGCTGCGTTTCCCGCATGGACGGCTTCATTGAAGTCAATGGAAGCCATCCAATCCACACCCTTTGCGCAATTGAATTGTGGACGGACCACGGATTCCGAGAGAAAGCAGGAGATTTTTTTAAATCTCTACGACGCATGTACATCAGCAAGCCTTCCGGTGCTTCCGCACACATCCGTAGTGAAACCCCGGACAGGTAAGCACTATTGTTGGCCGTGGAAAGGGTCAGATTCCGATGCGGGCTCCTGCATGTGCAATACGACCCGCCCGTGGACATGATGCCTTAGATTTGTTTGATATCATAGAATAGGGTATCCACCCATGGACATCTGCCTCCAGATTCCACAGCAAATACCACCCAGAGCATACTATGAAAAAACTAATTTTTCTCTACACAAGCAAATATCAATTCCGATTTTCTGCTCCCAGAGGAAAAATCATAGCATAGTCTATTTCTGCGCAGATTTCACATGGACGGCTTCCCGCAGCCCTTCCACAATGACATTGCGGAAAGGTTGAAGAGATTTGAAAAAAAAACCTGTACTGCGCATGTCTGACAGCTTGCCGTGTAGACCATCCACAGTATAGTTTGCATAGTGAACAAGGTTTGACAAGGTTTATTTGCATGCTTATCAGCGCATAGTACTGAATTTCTTGCTCATGCAAGGTATGTTCACATGCCCTTCTGTGATTTAAGACTATGAAGCCTAATGAGGTCCAGATGTGTTCTTTTTTTCCGATCAGAATTCTGCAACATGTTGCATGCATATTGAGTGTGCATATTTTACGCAGGCAAAAACAAGAGTGAAGCCGCCTTAAATGTCTGTTCAACTCGTTTTCAATGACTGGCAATGACTCTGTTCTAATGAATCAATAGAAATATGTATGACTTTGCTTATAGACAATTCATCAGGATGACACATTGAACCCTAAAAAAGTGTCAAAAGTTGCAGGTAAGGCTTGGCTCACACATCTCAAAGCATGAAGGATGCGAGAGACACGCACGTAGCATGCATTCAGTACACAATTACATTGCGTACTGGCTGCGTGTCGCCCATTGCCATGTACTATCTTAGGGCTTATTCAGACGACCGTATATCGGCCAGGTATTTACGCCCGGCCAATATACGGTTTCCCTCTCTGCAGGGGGAGAAGGCTGGAGTTCTGGGACTTAGCTCCGCCCAATCATGCCCCCTCCCATTGCAAATAGTGCTGAGGGGCGGAGAGGGGGTAGAGAGGAGGCGGAGAGGAGGTGGGAGATCAGTGCACTGCTCCCAGCTCTTCCAGCCTCCTCGCCCTGCAGAGAGGGACACCATATATCGGCCAGGCATGAATACCCGGACGATCTACGGTCGCGTGTGATAGGGGCCAAAAGGGGCTGAAGGAGTTAATATATGTTGCTTATCTAAATGAATATATTGCAAATATATTTTCATGTGTAACAGAGCTGATGACTGTTTTGAGGAAGTAGCTTGTGGTTTTCTGTCTTAAGTTCTGTGCTAAGTGGAATCAGGAAGTTCACTAGAACAGATGTTCAAAGTTTTAGCAAGAGATGGCTTAACCACAAAAGAGAATTATCAGCAATTTCTTAAAGATGTGTTTGTCTCAGTCATATATCACAAGTCTAAGATGTATGTAAAAGTCATGAGTTTAAGATGTATGTAAAATCACGAGTTTTTCCTTGTTTAGCCACGAGGGGGACTGGCTATAAAAGCCAAGACATGCAAATAATAAACTCAGAGTTCATTGCTTCACCATATACCGTGTGTAATGGTCAATGCTTTGCCTCTCAAAAGAGCGCTCCTACGTAGGTCAATTTGGAAGCGGACAACATCACTGACCAGTCTGTTTGTGCAGACTAACCCTCGACAGTTTTTGGCGTCCAACTAGGGGGCGGGGCTTACCTTTACGGGACATCGCAACCAGTAGACTGAAACAAACTCCTGGCCCGTTGACGTGGATACTGGATCCTGAGACCCCAGACTGAAAACACCGGTGTAAAGGTAAGAGCTTATCTTACTATTATACAGTCTGGATTCTTTAGATCTCTGTGTGTCTCTAACGGACTAGAGGTTAGTTGTTGCCTGTTTCCTATATTTTCTGCCCCGTCCATATTTTAGAGTGAATAAGTTCATTTAACTGTCCTAGACGGAAAAACTCACTCATTGGGACTTAAAGAGTCATGTTGTCTGTATTGGAGATTGAAATAATTGTTATTGTTATAGTCTCATTTCTGGCAGTCATATTGTTACTCTGGATCTGTTATAATATTACTAAAAGTTCCCTAAGAGGCGAAGTCTGGTCTCCCCTGAACCCTAGTGTTTGAAGTTGACCACGTTTTAGTTCTGTAAATCTATTCCGGGACAGGGAACTGTGTGTTCCCAGATAATCTCAGTGATTATCTTAGTTTACTGTGTGAAATATACGTCCTGTATACTTAGTGAAGAATAGTTGGAAGTGGTCAAGCATGGGGTCTGAACAATCTAAGATATATCAGACTCCTATTGAAATAATTAAAGATAGAGAAGGGGAGGACATTTGCAGACAAGCCTATAAAGTTTACAAACGTATAGGCCTCAAGAAGGCGGGAACATTCAATTATGAATTTTGGTCACAATATGAGGATAAGCATAGAAAGGAAATAAGAAATAAGGGTTTGGAACAGGGCATGAAGGCCATTCTGGACTGCTCTAAAACAGCAGAAGACGAACACTGGGACTCCGAATCCCGAGGCGAGGGCATTTTAGTTTATTGTCCTATGGCCCGGCCACCAATAGACGTTCCCATGGAAACCCCTACGGTTCCATTAGTCTCTCCTGTCGTCCCGGCCGCTCCACCAATGTCTCCAAATAATCCCTTTAATTCTCTGTATCCCAATTTGCCGCCCCTGCCTCCTATGTATCCACAGGCTACTGCCCAGATGGATACACCTCCCTACAGCCCTCAATCAGGATCCCCGGGCCCTGAAGTAAATAGAGGTCCGGCTTGGGACTGTCCACGTTGTGGTCAACAGAATGCCTGTTTTAGAGAACTCTGTACGGTATGTGGGACTCCACGTCCCAGGGACCAGTGTAGACAACCGGTTCCCTTGTTCCCCGTTACAACCTCCACTACCCATTATAGAGAACCAAACAGACCGAGTCCACCATTGGGCACGGTCAGACAAGAGGACACCGACAGACCATCGTCTCCTAATGACAGACCCACGGACGCAAGTAGACCAACTCCCGGGTCTACAGTCACTACATGGCGACCCTGGAGCGCCACAGACCAGATGGCACTGTGTCAGCAACTGCCCGATCCCCAGACAGAGCCAGCAGCTTTCCATAGAAAGTTGGAAGTCATACAGAAAAACTACTCTGCCACTTGGACAGATATGGAATGTCTTATGAATGTAAAATGTCCTCTGGGCCTTTACAATAGTATTGCTCAATTTTGTGGTCTTGAAGATCGCCCAGATGACCCCCAGACATTACTTAGTGGTACTCAATATGTGGACAAGGTTAAAGCCTGGTTTAAGGACAAAGCCCAAGAGAGACGTACAGCCCTAACCCAGTGTAGACAGAACAAGGGCGAGTCTATTGAATGTTACTTTGGCCGTTTAGAGGAAGTAGGCAGAGATCTGGGTTTATATGATTGTCCAAAAGCCATACGTAATGCTGCTTTTTGTGAAGCCTTTATGCAAGGAATAGATAAGCGCCTGTCCGACCGCGTTAAAGCATGTACCCCCGATTGGCGACAGGCCAAACCGCGTGATCTATATAAGAAAGCTGTAGGATTTGTCATGGACACAGAAGACCACGCAAAGGGTGTTATGGTTAAACATTACACCATGGAGGGGGACACAGCCCGACTTACAGACCCCAGGCGGAGACCCGTAAGTGTTATAACTGCGGGAAGACTGGACACTTGGCCCGTAATTGTAGGGCCCCTAAACGCCCTAGACAGAACATGTCAGACGAAAGGGGGCAACAGGGAAGTATGGCCAATACCACATCATCCCGCCCACAGGGAAATAACGGGTATACCAATTACCAATGAAGGTCTGGCACTCCTTCCCCCGTGTCCCTTATAGTTACTGACGCACGTGGGCCACAAATTTTTCAGCCTCTAAAAATCCAGGGGAAGGAGGTGCCCTTTTTAATTGACACAGGGGCCACTAAATCATGTGTCAGTACCTCACAAGTCAATGACCTTAGTATTCCTCTCTCAGACTCCATAGCCATAGCCGTTGGAGTGTCCGGTGAACCAACACACATGCGTGAGACCGAGCCCATAGAAGTCTCCTTTCAAGGGTCACGAGTCCTCACTCGCTTCCTGGTGTCACCCGCTGGGGATTGCATCATGGGAACCGATGTGATGGGACCCCTGGGGTGCTGTATTCAGCTCCATCCTTCCGGTGAGGCTCATGTCAGTACCTCTGCGGCCGACCACCAGGTATTCTGTCTCATGGCAGCAGACTTGGTCACTCCACCTCCTTCTTGTACTGTATATGTGTTGACCCCAGAAGATACACAGGTTCTCTCAGCAGTGCCAGAGACCCTATGGGCAAAAGGGAAGACAGACTTGGGCCATCTCCACGTACCCCCAGTCATGGTATATCTCAAAGATGGGGAAAAAGCCCCCATGATTCGCCAGTATCCCCTAGCCATGGCACAGGAAGACGCAATAGCCTCCACTATTACAGAGTTATGTGCCTTGAATGCTTTAAAACCTTGCGTCTCACCCGCTAACACGCCACTCTTCCCGGTTAAAAAGAAAGGCAAGAAAGGCGAACCTGATACCTACCGGATGGTTCACGATCTAAGAGAAATTAATAAGGTGACCATCCTAGAAACATCTTTGGTCCCCAACCCCTACACTCTGTTGTCCACCATACCCTCCGGAACCTGTTGGTACACTCTGGTCGATCTCGCCAATGCATTCATGTCCGTCCCACTCCACCCCGATTGCCAGTACCTGTTTGCCTTCACGTTCCGAGGAAAACAGTACTGCTGGACTGTTCTACCACAAGGGGCGCAAAACAGCCCAAATCAATTCACCCGATGTATGAGGCTTGTACTTGATGCATGGATGGTCCCACCAGGTGTGGCCCTGCTTCAGTATGTTGATGATCTCCTACTCTGTGCACCGGACAGACCTACCTGCATTGCGGCCTCACTCAGCCTCCTTTGTTTTCTTGCAGACAGCGGGTGTAAAGCCAGTAAAGACAAATTACAGTTTTGCAAATCTCATGTTGTGTTTCTTGGTCACTGCCTAGGTCCTGGTACAAAACACCTCACGCCAGAACGTACCAAGGTGGTGGAGGACATGCCACTCCCCGCCTCCCATGCTCAGTTGCGGACATTTCTGGGGTTAGTTTCATATTGTCGGCCGTGGATTCGCTCTGCCTCCATGACCATGCAGCCTCTGTACGACTGCCTGAGTTCTAAGCCATTTGCTTTGTCTCCGGAAGCCGAGTCAGCTTTTCACCAGCTGAAAATACAGATCACCAGCGCTCCAGCACTGGGTCTGCCAGACTATGATAAACCCTTCCAGATGTTCGTGACTGAGATGGCGGGACATGCTACTGCCATCCTCACACAAGAGCATGGTGACAAAAAGCGCCCTGTAGCATACTACAGTGCACATCTTGACGCAGTAGCCAGGGGTTCACCCTCCTGTGTAAGAGCAGTTCTGGCCGTACAAGCACTACTTGAGAAAGCGTCTGAGGTGGTCCTAGACTACCCTCTTGTGGTCCTCACGCCCCATGACGTACATGGAATTCTGACACAGGTGAGCCGTAGACATCTGTCTCTTGCTAGACAGGTCAAAATGGAACTTGCAGTACACTCTTCATCCAATGTCTCATTTCAACGTTGCACAACTTTGAATCCGGCCACCTTACTGCCATTAGGTGACACTGATTCAAATGGGGGAGTAAGCACAGGGGATCAACTTTTTGTCAATTCCCTAGGCGAAGAGGAAGCTTTTGACACTGAGCACCAGCATGACTGTGCTGCTCTGATGGAGCAGGAGACAGCTGGATTTGCTCATGTCACAGATAAGCCACTCCTGAACCCCCACCTTGAAATGTTTGTGGATGGATCACGATACCAGAATGAGATGGGCAGATTTGTGACAGGGTTTGCTGTAGTATCAATGAATGAAGTACTGATAGGCCGCGCCTTGCCCCCACATATGTCAGCACAGGAAGCGGAGCTGTGCGCTCTGACCGAGGCCTGCAAATTAGCCCGGGGAGTCACTGCTAATATCTACACGGACTCCAGGTACGCGTTTGGCATTGCGCATGACTATGGGCCGATTTGGCGCGCGCGGAGCTTCCTAACAGCTCAAGGCAGACCGATAAAGAATGGTGAGGCAGTAAGTAGTTTAATGTTAGCTATCATGCTCCCGAAGCAGGTAGCCATAATAAAGGTAAAGGCACACACCCAAGGGGACTCCTTGGAAAGCAGAGGCAACGAGAAGGCAGACGGAGCAGCTAAGGCTGCAGCCCTGCTGGACTGGAGGGCACCCGTGTGCAGAGTTCAGACCAGGTCCTGCCCAGCGGAGGAGGATCCTGATCCCCCTGCCAAGGACCAGACTCCCTCTGTCCCACCACAGAAGGAGGTGGACCTACTCCCCTCAGGGCAAGAGCAGGAGCGCTGGGCAAGTGCAGGGGCAGTAAAAGGAAATGAAGGTTGGATGATGGGTTCCCGTATGTGTTTACCTGCGGCTGCCTATCCTAGTATGGCCCTTTTGGCTCATGGAAAGGTGCACGCTTCTCGTAATGCCATGGTAGCCCTGGTGGAGAAAATGTGGTACGCTGCGGGATTTGACAGGATGGCAAAGGCATACGTCAAGGCTTGTGAAATCTGTGCACTACACAACCCCGGTCAAGTAGTAAAGACCCCTCGGAAGTGCACTCCGCGACCTTTGTACCCCTTCCAGAGACTACAGATAGATTACATCCAGCTGCCCAGGTCAGGAAGGTATGAGTATGTCCTGGTATGCATTGACCTCTTTTCTGGGTGGGCTGAGGCCTACGCGGTCCCGAAGGCCACTGCCCAGGCCACTGCAAAAAAACTTGTGTCAGAGTTAGTGTGCAGATTTGGGGTACCAGAGACCATTGAGAGCAACCGTGGTACTCACTTCACTGGTGAGGTAATGAAGGAAGTCATGTCTGCCTTAGGAGTAGAGCAGGCCTTTCACACCCCCTATCATCCACAGAGCTCCGGAAAAGTAGAAAGACTCAATGGCACCCTCAAACTTAAGATACAGAAAGCCATGGTTGAAACAGGAAAACCTTGGCCCGAGTGCCTACCTCTGGCCCTCTACTCAGTACGGACCACGCCAAATAGGAAAACAGGACTGTCTCCTTATGAGATTCTCTTTGGCTCTGTGCCCAGGCTAGGACTGTATCACCCACAAGCTCTATCCCTGGGTCATGATAAAGTTACTTCCTTTGTGCAGGACTTATGCCAAAAGCTAAAAATAATGCACGACCTAGTTTTCTCTTCTATTCCTGACCCTGATAGTTTGGAAGGATCCCACTCTCTGAATCCCGGAGATTGGGTGGTGGTAAAGAGACACGTCAGAAAGACTTTGGAACCTCGCTTTGACGGACCATACCAAGTGCTGTTAACCACTCCCACCTCGGTCAAGCTAGAAGGCAAACCCACTTGGATCCATGCCTCACACTGCAAGAAAGTTCCAACGCCTCAGCACCACGAAGGGGTGGAGAATAAGCCCAACCCAGGGTGGGGGAGGAGGATGGCAACCTGGACACCAGCACTGATAGTCTGGATAGGTGTCTTATTTACCCTTTGTTTTCTTGGACTGCTCTCTTTTCGGGACAATTCCTCATCAACTGTCGATGTAAGAAGAAGATGGACTGTTTGGGCGGAAGGACACCCCAACATGTGGGAATACTTTGCAAAAGACGTACTAAATATCTCCCACATGTGCATGCCCAACCTTCGGAGTGGGGAAGATATTTTACGGACTTGCTTACTGTCTATCCCCACTCCAATAAAGACACTTCGCGATATATATTCAATAGTGCATAATGATAGTGATGTGGAAGAGAGCAATGTTGTTCAGGAAAATACCTTTCTTAATGTATATGAATATTGTCCCCATTGTGATGCGGTCGAACATACACTTTGGTCAAATATGACTCGTTTCCGGGTCAGGAATGTCGCTCCGGCTGAGGTATGCTATAACTTCACGTGTAATAAAGAACATATGGGAGGTTGTGTGCAGAGAACCAGGGTGACTAGTGATTCCCAGAGACTCTGTAATCGCACAGTCGAGCAATGTAGAAAGGTACATACTCCTATGCTTTGCAACCACACAGTCCGAAGCCCCAGCCATTTTAGGCACGTCAAATTACCATTAGGCTGGGTCCTGTCCTGCGGTAACCTGACTTACACATATATTCCAGCTAACCTGACCGGAGGTCCCTGCTCCCTAGCTAGATTAAGTATACTAATGTACCAAAAACCTAGCAGCCCACAACTCACCAACAGACAAAAGAGGGAGGTAGAAGGACTGGATAGCAACTGTGAAGGACCACCCACTCTACTTAGCTACTCAGAACATACGGCACTGGCAGTCAGTATTGTGGGTGTTCCCGGGTTGGCACAATATAACGCAAGAGTAATCAATGGATTAGCATGCGATATGGTAAAGGGCCTGAATGCTACATCACAGGCCTTGGACCTTCTCCTACTAGACATACAAGGAGTCAGGAAAGCAGCTTTACAAAATAGAGCCGCCATAGATTACCTGTTGCTCGCAGTAAACCACGGATGTGAGGAATTTGAGGGGATGTGTTGTTTCAACCTCTCTGATCACTCAGAATCCATTCACCAAAAGATCAATACCTTGGGTAAAATAGCTACTAGCATAAAACAGGATAAAGACCAGGGATGGTTTAGTTTTCTTAACCCTGCAAATTGGTTCTCTGGTCTGGGAGGATGGTTCATGGGAATCCTACAAAGTATAGTACAGATAATTGTCATGCTGTTGTGTATATATATAGTAATCAAAGTCATAATCTCTTGTGTGGGCAAATGTATGGCAAAAGCCTTTACAGCCCCTGTGTAGGCCGACCCCTGCTGGAGGTAGGCAGAACATACGGCGGTTCCTTCCAGTCTTGTCACTAGGTAGTGTAGGGTCAGGGTAAGGCTACCTGGACGTGTTCACCATTAGGACTATCTCCAGGAGGGACATTGGTGTGGGTGAAGATTAGGGAATCCCAGGCCTGCGTACCTGTGCACGCTACTAGTATTGTAACATCATACTAGAGACGCCTTATAGGGACTAGTCGACCAATAGGACCTACCTCGACTATGACTTTTCAAAATAGAACTGGACCCTGCGTGTGTCTTCCTGATGTCCAAAATGGGGGAATGATAGGGGCCAAAAGGGGCTGAAGGAGTTAATATATGTTGCTTATCTAAATGAATATATTGCAAATATATTTTCATGTGTAACAGAGCTGATGACTGTTTTGAGGAAGTAGCTTGTGGTTTTCTGTCTTAAGTTCTGCGCTAAGTGGAATCAGGAAGTTCACTAGAACAGATGTTCAAAGTTTTAGCAAGAGATGGCTTAACCACAAAAGAGAATTATCAGCAATTTCTTAAAGATGTGTTTGTCTCAGTCATATATCACAAGTCTAAGATGTATGTAAAAGTCATGAGTTTAAGATGTATGTAAAATCACGAGTTTTTCCTTGTTTAGCCACGAGGGGGACTGGCTATAAAAGCCAAGACATGCAAATAATAAACTCAGAGTTCATTGCTTCACCATATACCGTGTGTAATGGTCAATGCTTTGCCTCTCAAAAGAGCGCTCCTACGTAGGTCAATTTGGAAGCGGACAACATCACTGACCAGTCTGTTTGTGCAGACTAACCCTCGACACGTGAATAAGCCCTTAGCAAGTATGCATGCGTAATATGTGAGTATTTCATGCAAGTCAAGTGAGCAGCAACATGGTTGCAAGACGTGCAAACGGAATATGCTGTACCGACGCGGTCATGTGAGCCCACCCTAATACAGATAGTATGTACTCTATATTATTCAATGCACACATCATGTATATTACAAATGAAGAATAAAGTGACAAGATTTTGCTTGCTTGATGGTTCACTTATCTAAAATTTAATACTGCAAAAACCTTACCAAATAGCATAAAAATGTAGGATAACTTGAACTTTCACTTTAACAGTTACAAAGCATAAATTGTTACTATTCTTGATATCTTCTATTTATCCCATCAATAGCAACATTCTGCTTTGTAATCTCTTGCAGCGTCTAAGTGTGGCTGTATATTTCTATAGACTTGCACTGAAGCTAATGCCAGTTGGAAGGGCATTGAGGGCCAAGCTGTTTGTTATATCTGAGTTTATAAAAAGAGAGCTGTCAGCTCACATTCTCACATTTGTGTCAACATTTGCTCTGTCACATCTGCCAGATACATTTCTTTGGTGCCTTATGAGGTGGGCATTGCTAACTTCTTCGTTTTAGGGTGTTGAAACAGATGCTAAGTTAAATGGTGTAATTTCCTTCCTTGCCCCAAGAGATCACAGCCGAGTGTGCTTACCTCAGGTGACTTTCATTTTAATGTAATTTTCTTGACATTGTGTGATATTGCAATCTCTGCTGAACTTTCAAACTGATTCTCTTATATTTAAGTTACTGGCAAATTTTTAGATGGTGAAACTGCTAAAAATGTTGGTTTGTTTTGAGTGTTTTTAAATATTTGCACTATTTCAACATACTATACTAATTCCTTTTATTTCAATAATGGGACTAATCAATACATTCATCCTTTTAAAAAGATAAAAGTTTTCAGGTCAGAAGAGTCTGTGTTCTTCCAGAAAGACTTTCATCAATGGGCTTTGTCTGGTATTGAAGCTTAGTTCAATTCACTTTAAAGAGAGGTCGTCAGTGTCAGATCGGTGGGGGTCCGCTGCTCAGGAACTTCACTGATCAGCTGTTTGAAGTGGCTGCAATGCTGGGGGGAATAAGAATCATAGAATCATAGAATGGTAGAGTTGGAAGGAACCTTCAGGGTCATCGGATCCAACCCCCTGCGCAGAAGATTAGTACTGTGTTAGCCAGTAGAGCAAAATGCAATTGCTCTCAGTAAGAGAAGCAAAGTAATCTTGTAGATATGATAACTTTTAATGGTTAACAAAGAGAGCTGATCTTACAGCAAGCTTTCAACCTAAAGGCCCATTTAGACACAATGATTATCGCTCAAAATTCGCTCAAAAGCCATCTTTTGAGCAATAATCGTTGCGTCTAAATGTGCCCATCTTTCAGTTTTCTGCCGAATGGCCGTCTTTGGTTCGGCTTGAAATCCGTCGTCCAGCAGAACAGCTGATAAGACGGACTGCATGCTGTGCTCTGCCAGGGAAGTGCTGATAACAGCTAATTGCATTGTCTCAGCTGTCAGCCCGCCAAGAGAACAAAAAGAATTTATTCAGAGAACAGCGAACAGTCCTCTGAATAAATTCATCTCCCAGTGGCTCATGTGCTGCTAATTGGTACTAATAGACATTAGTACCAATTAGCAGATTATACAAAATGATCGCTCAAAAATAGAGATGAGTGAACGTACTCGGTAAGGCCGATTTCGCAATCGAGCACCGCGATTTTCGGGTACTTCACTACTCGGGTGAAAAGTACTCGGGGGCGCTGTGGGTGAGCGGGGGGTTGCGGGGGGGAGAGGGAGAGAGAGCTCCCACCTGTTCCGCGCTGCTACCCCCCACTCCACCACGCCACGCCCCGCCCCACAGCGCACCCGAGTACTTTTCACCCGAGTAGTGAAGTACTCGAAAATCGCGGTGCTCGATTGCGAAATCGGCCTTACCGAGTACGTTCGCTCATCTCTACTCAAAAACCATCTAAATGGGCTTTAACTTAGGGTTCTTCCTCAGGCATAATAGGATCTATTCTATTAAGCTTGAGGAAGAACCCTAAGTAGGTTCATAGGTTTAGGTGAGTACCATGGCCACTTCAGTGCATACCAAGAATAGCATCATACATTGGATAGCATCTGTGCTTGGTATGGCAGCTCAATTTCATTCACTTTTGCAGTTTTCGCAACTCTATGGTTGCAGAAGCAAGCACAGTTCGCTGTGTTACCCTGTCTGCATAACTCCCATTGACTTGTTTGGGAGTTACAAAAATAGTATAGTCCAGTTATGCATGGCTGTTTCTGTCTTCCCAGCCATCTTGTTTCCAGCAATGTTAGGAATAGATGGGAACAGCTCTTTAAGTAATGCATTAGTGCTGATAAAGTGTACTGGGTCTGCTAGAATGACAAGCTCTTATGGATAGGGTCCTGTCTGCTGTTCTCAAATTGTTTGTTCAGTTCTTTTGATTGTGTTTTGCTTGCCTGTTCTTTACCCAATTGTACAGTGCTCTAGCATAGGTTAGCACTATATAAAGATTATCATTACTGCCCTGCCATTACTGTGTAGCCAGTTGGTGTCCATATCTATGAATCCCACTGAAATAGAATAGCAGCTCACTTGACTGTTGTTATAAATGTTTTAATATTGTGTAAATTAATTTCATATTGTAGTATGGTTTGATTTGCTAGGAAGTGATAGCCCAACTTATATACAAAAGCCATGAACAAAAGTCTTGACGTAACATTAGACCCTAGCACCCACCTGAAGTTCTTCGTAGTACAGTATCTACATTAGACTAGGGTCAGTATGTATGCAATATGAAGCTGTAGACTATTAGTACACTGTCAATGTGAGATTGGTGCTCAAGTCCACATCTAGAGGTAGGCCCATGTTCACATTCTTGACAAGTGATTATGCATTGCTGTGAATTATCAATACACTGACAGTGTGACAAGAGTGTTCCATTATAAACCTATATGTGAACATAGTTGCATATGACAAAGGACCTTGATATTACAAGTGCGGCAACCACATGTCTGAGTAAAGGCCCTTTTACAAGCAAAGATAATCTTTCAAAGGACTAAAAGATTTAGTGATCTATTTGCATAAAATGTTAATGACTGTTAATGATCATTAACACTTTATCAACTTCATTTGCATGTAAAAGGACCTCTAGGAGCTGTTTGCTGAGACAGGCCTGTGTTTAAACACACGCCCAGCTGTGTAAACAACTGCTGTATATTCCATTGTTCCCCTCACAGCTAGGGTAAACATGCCACAGAGAGAACATTGTGCAGTCTATTGAAAGATGAGTGAAATACATACAAATGGAATGTATTTGCTCAATCTTTCGCTGGCTGAACAATGGATTTTAAGTGAACTAAAATCCATCAGTCAAATGAAAAGTGCACAATGACCACATTTACATAATAACGATTGCTCATTTTTGGCCATTTCGACGAATTTTGAGCAATAATCGTTGCATGTAAAAGGGCCTTTATAAAAACAATTACCATCTGCCTACAAGGAGGGGGTTATTCATTGTTTGGGTTGTCTTGTTTGTAAATTAGGCTCTGGTCTTTTACAGAGGATTTTTTTTATAACCCCGTGATCAGAAGCTATAGTAATCACTCTACGGCTACAAAGCCATTTGTTTTGCTCTGTTTTGAATCATTTTTAGATTCTATTCTGTAAGAAGGTTTTCTTTTCAGTTCATTCAAAATTTAAGAAAAAAAATGCCGATATCTAATGTTTTATATTAAATGACCATGAAATGCTTTCTACAGTTAACAGTATACAAAGTAATGTGGTGTAGACAAGGGCAACAGAAGAATGAGTGAGCATGATGTCATATCTACAGATTTTTATTGCTATTGTATTATCATCAGTAGCTGGATAGTGCTGTATTTAGACGGAATGATCATCATTTAGAAAATCGTTCAGACGAGCAAAACTGAATAATATAATTGTTCTGTTTAAATGCAAGACGTCTGAATGACGAATGAGAATCGTGCGGTTCTCGCTCATCGCTCAGTTTCAGCCGGTTCGTTCATTTGTCGGGAAGTTTAAACACTGATCGTTCAGTGTTTCACATAGGAATGTGAAATACTGAACAATAAGTCAACAAGATCTGCATGATTCTCAGTCTAAACAGGCTGCTCGAATGCAAATGAGCCGGTTACAGTTCGTTCACTCTGGCAAACGAGGATCTTGTTCTGTCTAAAATGGCCATAGTATACAGCAAATTGTCATATACAGATGGATAGATATGATACAGATAGATAGATAAATAGATAGCTAGATAGAAAGATAGATGTGAGATAGATAGATAGATAGATAGATACCATAGACAGATAGATAGACAAATATGAGATAGGAGATAGATAGATATTGTAGATAGATATATACCATAGATAGATAGATATAGTAGATAGATAGATAGATAGATAGATAGATAGATAGATAGATAGATAGATAGATAGATAGATAGATAGATATGAGATAGATACACAGATATGAGATAGATAGATAGATAGATAGATAGATAGATAGATAGATAGATATGAGTTAAATAGATAGATATGAGATAAATAAATAGATAGATATGAGATAGATAGATATTGTAGATAGATAGATAGATAGATAGATATGAGATAGATAAATATGAGATAGATAGATAGATAGATAGATAGATAGATAGATAGATAGATAGATAGATAGATAGATAGATAGATATGAGGTAGAACATGCACTCCTTTGAAATAAACACATTAGCAGTGAATTTAGCAAAAAAGAACAAGCCATGACACTTTCATGCATATGCCATGTGGAGGAAAATCATTTTCAGTTGTAAAAAGAGTATCGTTTCAGTTTAATATGAAAAAGGAGTTTTATGGATTTTATATCTATTGGCACTCAGTGTGGAAATAGGAAGACAGATGGCACATAAGAAACCATTTTATTGTGCAAGCTGATTTTTGACCTAGACCAATAGAGAACACATCTGGAGCAGAATAATCTCTCAGAGCTAGGGGTGTTTCTGGTTCACTCCTTTGCAATATATTGAATGTCAAAATAACAGCAACTTACATTTAGTAATTTATGTTCACAAATGCGCGTCTATGATTATTATGTTGTTTCATATTAAAAATGAAAAAGAAAATGCAGAGAATAGAGTTTATATATTTTTAGATACAGAAGGATTAGGTGTCTAAACAAAGACTTAACCTATAAAAGTGCATTAAAGTAAGGTACAATAATGGATATTAAATTTGAATTTCAGGGATGTGTAAAGCGAGTATTGATGACTTTATAACAGATAATATTTCACCATTTTAGATCAGCAGACTGTTACAACTTTGGAAACTAATCTTAAAGGAATTTCCAGGCACAGATACTATTGTTGACCTATCCTCAAAATGGTTAATCAATTAATCATCCAGCGTCCGCTGCTCATGAAATCAGCCAACCAGCTGAACGTCATGAGTTCAATGAAAGCTGCGCTTGCAGTTACAAGCGCTGGCCACTACACAGGGGTCGGAGCAGTTATTTTTCCTATGGTCAATCCCGAGGATAGGTCATCAATGGTATTTGTATCTGGAAAACCCCTTTTAGATGTCAAACCAACGAATGTCTAAATAAAGATGTTTTAGATCTAAATACTAAGATTATATAGTTGAAACAGTGTTGTAAGTGCTGTTTCTGTAAAAACAAGTACAATTAACTGCGATCCATAATAATAAATAATTTTGAGATGGATTTGGAAAAACAAATGTGGAAACCATAGCAGACTCAGTGGGACAAATATAATAAACAAATAACAGAATATTAAGCACATCAGCTATTCAAAGGAGAGTTTATGTTTACAGATGAAGATTTGTTAATCTTTAAGAGCTATTCTGGTTACAGGACATTTTTCAAGATTTCACCCATCCACTGGATGGGTTAGAACTAATAGGTCAGTGGGGCTAGAATGGGAGCCCCGTTTCCCTCATTACGGCAGCCGCAACAAAGACGGTATTGCATGGATTGCAGGTCAAGCAAGAGCAATCAATGGGACTGCCGAAGATAGGTAAATACAAAGCCCCATACAAAGTCCCTACACTAACTCCTGGTTAGTATAGGGACTAGCGGTATAGCCAGGAGCCGTGAAAGGGCAGCCCAGCGGTCTTCGGATCTGGGCCCTAGCTGCTCCTAGGAACCACGGACCAGATCAGGATACATACACATGCCACATGACAGGAACAGAACACAGAGCCAGATAACACAGCATACAGCAGCCAAAGTGCAACCACTAATAGCAGATAGTAAGCTATATATAAATACCATGTATTAGTTGACATTTTGATCAAAACGTGGAAGCTAGCGGGCCACTTTATGGCTCCTGGCTATACCACTAGTCCCTAAACTAACCAGGAGTCCAGCAGCACCAGACACAGTTCACACCGCAACAAACAAGGGTTAGCATGCCAGACACCCAACCACATAAACAGGACAATTCACTCCTCACGTCTAGCCACCTACTCAGACATACAGAACTTGACACTGTTCACACCATATACCCCCTACAGGGCTATCCACACCTAATGTCTGTCCACCTGCCAAACACTGGACACCAGTCACACAGCAAGCTGCAACACAGAAGTAACATGACTGCTCACCCTGGACACCAGACAGACACTGAACAGGAGCTGGGTTTATATGTGAGCAAAGACCTGGGGAATTGGCTAGCAGGAGATCACCACACCCAGCTAGCACAATCATTCACCACCTGTGGGCTGTGCTGCTAGAAACTCTAGTACTACAGGTCTCAGCAGCACAACCTAACATCAAGTACCACCACCTCCTCTTCCTCAAAGTTACAGGCACACAGCAGTCAGTCTACACCAGTCAGCCATAAATATCCCCCTTCACCCTATGCCAAATTCTCCACACTTATCTAAGCAATCCACATGGATCAGTCTAAGGAACTGTTTGATCATTTTGTGTCATGAATGTCAATGGGGCATTCCAAACAACTAGAGGAAGAAGACCAAAACATTGAACACCCTGATGCCCAACAATTTCTTTTCCTCTGAAGAAGAAGATGAGGGTGGGTAAGTTTGCCTGGTCAGTCCTTCACATGCAATGTTTGGAAAAGGAGGTGCCAGCTCCTGGTATTTACTTTGACATGCAGTTCAGTCAATAGGAGAAGGACGACAAATAGTAAGAGGAGCTGGATGATGATGAAGCTGACTGTGAGGAGAGCTGTCTCCTCTACATAATTCCAAATCTTAGTTTTAAGGGTAGTAGGGTTGAGGTCAGAGAAGGATCTACAGATATTGTATAGGTTCAGATGGTATTTCCTGAAAAGCTTGGCAATCTTTACCCACTAATTTTCATTGAGTTGTATGGTCGCTTAATAAGGGGAATATAGGCTGGAGATTTACATGAATACAAAAGTCAGGCCAGCTGTCAACCACAATTGTTGGAATATTTATAGGAAAATCGCTTAGCATATTCCTAAAATCGCAAACACTTTTGATATAACATAGCTTTAAGTTTCTCCCTGACAGTAACAAGTTTATTTAATATTGATCAAGAATTTTTTTGTTCACAAATTCTTTATTTGTAATTTTCATTTAGCAGAAACTTTTGCAGTTTGGTGTCAGTTGAGTGGTACGAATGTCTACAGTACATTCGAGTAAAATAAGCGGTATATCCATAAATCAACATCAAAACACTATTTGCAGGCATGCCAGTGTTTTCTTCTTTATGTATATATTATTTTAACAGTAACCTAAATCAGGACAGGATAAAAAGAAAACACCGACAAGTAGACATAATGAGAGGAACTACAAGAAATAGACCTCTTGTGTAATCAATGCAGAGTGGTCATCAAGAATAATAGAGCCATTCCTTGACACATCCCTTGTTCTCACCCTTCGTTTTCTGTGCAAAAAAACGCTACAGATTTATCCCTTCAATCATCTGGCTGCAATCAACAGAGGCGCTGTCCTGACCAACCATTGGCCTAAATCAGGACAATATTGATCAAGAAGTAGTTCATTTATAGGAAGTTTCTAATATATGGAGCCTATTAAGTAAAGAAGTCACCTTAATTGCACGTTCTTTTTTATGTGCAAATCATTTCTAATAAACACTCCTCAGACAGTGTACTTGAGTGCCTCCCACCCCACAGCTAAGGGAGTGAGATCAGAGGAATGGTGAAGCATTAAGTCAGCAATAGAAGATTTGACATCTGCCTGCTATATTGAGTTTTTGAACAAGGTCTCATTGAGACACCCTGTCCATGGGCAATACACTATATCCGTTGCCTCCAGGGAAAGAGACATCAAAGCATGATCAGGCCAAACAATAGAGCCAGTTGAGGCAGAGGGGTGCCAGGAGAGGACATCGTGACTCAACAAGAAGATGTCAATACAAGTGTATGTTTAACGGATAGGGAAAATATGTATTGTCTCAGTTCCAAGGATGGAGTATTCTCCATACATCACTCAATTGTGATTAGAACAGATGGTGCTTAGGTGAATGAAGGTGGGCTATGGGGAACTGACCTGTAGCAGATGACGTGTCTATAGTGGGGTATACAGCAAAAATAAAATCACCGACAACTACAACATTTTCTGCAAAATGTGACAATCACCATAAAAAGTCCTTACACATACAAAACTGATCCTGATTGGAGAGATACTAGTTACCGAATGGGAGAACTGTATTGTTGATGCGTATCTTGACAAAATTAGAACCTACCCTTCTACCCTACCCATCCAATGAAGGAATAAATAGCCAATTTGGAATAAAGATATCTGGAAGATCTAGAGCTGACAGAAAGGAAGGTGCATCCTTTGGGGAATGAAAGATGAACCAACAGCCCTTATATTGCACTTGCAGTCTGAAGAGGGAAACCTCAGGAATATAGGAGGCAATTCTTTTGAAGGGCATACAAGACAAATCTGAATACCCTGTGTTTCATCAATGTAGCCATGGAGAGGTCTGGTAAAATCTGTAACCTAATGTCCTGGAACATCGCTGGGTCTCCCACTCAAGGTCTTTTATGTAGAGCCTCTTTCAAATTGTACTTGCGCACTCAACAGATAATGTCCTGAGGCATATCCGAATTTGAGGGGCATGGGACCAGAGCCATGTGAGCACAGTCCAGCTCAAAAGGTGAATTCAGAGGGACACCGAGGACAGCATTGAAAATAGATTTGGGGACCTGAAAGGAGGTCCTGAGGGTCAACCATCTTTGGTTGGCCTCTAACCAGCACATTGTTACGGCGCTTCCTATTTTCAGCATTGTCATTCATGTTGTAGATGTGGTGAATCTGTTGAGTGTAAGGCCTCATGTCCACGGGGAAAATCAGGCCCGCTACGGATTCTCCATGGAGAATCCGTAGCGGGTCCCATCTGCCCCGTGGACATGAGCGCTGAAAATAAGAATAAACTTACCCGCAGAGGACCGGGCAGGTCTTCTCTTCTTCACGGACGGATCTTCTGTCTTCGGTCGGCGGATGTACTCAGCACGCCAGCAGCGTGCCGCGCGCAAGCGCCGGGCACATCTGCCGGGCCGAAGAAAAAAGATCCAGCTGTGAAAAAAAGAAGACCTGCCCGGTCCGCTGCAGGTAAGTTATTCTAATTTTAGGTCTCCCGCGGACCCGCACGAAAATGGAGCATGTCACATTTTTTTTCATGCTCCATTTTTTTTAAATTCACTTTTATTGACCATCCGCGGGTATTTATCTACCCGTGGGTGGTCAATGCATCCCTATGGGGTGCGGATCCGCATGTGGGTGATCCGCTACGGATTTAAAATCATATTTTGCCCGTGGACATGAGGCCTCAGTCTTTAACATTGTTTACAGTAACTGACAGACTGGAGTTTTCAGTTTGCATGTCCTTAGCTCGATTTGTGACCTGCTGGGTACAAGCTTGTAGGGCTTAGATCTCCATTCTATAAACTGTTTCAAAGTGGGACATGTAACCTTTCATATCCTATTATTATTAGACATGGCCCTGAGGTGCAGCTTGATATTATTTAGGACCTCTAAGCTAATAGTATCCAGAAAAGGGAGGATTGTGTGTGGATTATGCTGTTGGAGAGGAGATGGCTGCCTTTCTCAGCATGGGCTGGATGCACAGAAGCCATATTGACAAAGTCGATGGACGTCCATTGCTCTGTCAGCAATGGACCAAACTGTCAGTAGCAGACATAGTTGACTGTGATAAAGTCAGTAGGAGCAGAGGCTAAACAAATCAGGAATCATGTACAGCTGCTGCAGGTGATTCCATGCTGGCTTGAGCTGAGGGCTCTGGAACATTTAGTTTAGCAGGGGTCTACAACCTACAGTCATCTGGAGACTCTGCTAAGTAGTAGTGGATGATGCCTTGACCAGTTATCAGACAGTTCTACAAAGATGCCGGTCATTGCTTTCCACACTTCCCTCCTGTCTGGAATTAGGTATATAGGTGTAACTGGTGAAATAGCGGCATAATAGGCCCATGAATGGAAGATCTAAGCAGTGCGTTTCCTTATTCTACCATCGCCAGGCCACGCCCCTTCAAAGTTTTTCAATAAGAATAGTGATAAATTTTTTTTAAATCACAGCATTCTTTAAAAATATATTTAGCATGAAAATTCATTAAAACTGTTCACTTTCTGATGGAAGAAAGCCAACATTAGAGAAGTGTGCATCTAATAAATAGCAAAAAAAGAATAAAGAATGCAGTGTATCTGTATAATATATACAATATTCTTCTTCGATTAAGAGGAATGATTTTACAAGGTTTGTTTTGTTGTTTTTTTAACATATTTTTGTATCATCACGTCAAAGAATTCCTTTTTTCCAGTACTGATGTTGGCTACCCATGTCTTCCTATTAGAGATGAGCGAACGTACTCGTCCGAGCTTGATACTCGTTCGAGTATTAGCGTGTTCGAGATGCTCGTTACTAGAGGCGAGCACCACGCGATGTTCGAGTTACTTTCACTTTCATCTCTGAGACGTTAGCGCGCTTTTCTGGCCAATAGAAAGACAGGGAAGGCATTACAACTTCCCCCTGTGACGTTCAAGCCCTATACCACCCCCCTGCTGTGAGTGGCTGGCGAGATCAGGTGTCACCCGAGTATATAAATCGGCCCCTCCCGCGGCTCACCACAGATGCATTCTGACAGAGATCAGGGAAAGTGCTGCTGATGCCGGAGCTGCTATAGGGAGAGTGTTAGAATTGATTTTAGGCTTCAAGAACCCCAACGGTCCTTCTTAGGGCCACATCTAACCGTGTGCAGTACTGTTAAGGCTGCTTTTTGCTCTTTTTTTTTGTATATCGGCCGTGCAGAGCATTGCGTCCAGAGCATTGCATCCTGCAGTAATTTTACATGGTCCAGGGCCAGTAGTGGTGGTGAGGCAGGGACAGTGAAAGACATATACAGTCTATATAGGCAGTGGGCTTTTCCCAAAAAATTTGGGGAAAAAAATCTATTTGGGCTGCCTGTGACCGTCCTGACCGTACTGCATCTCTGCTGGGGGTAGTTGTCCTAATTCATACGCAGCCAGCTAAGTGTAAGAGCAGGCTTGCGCAAAATTCTTTCCTGGCTCTGCGTTGCCTCTTACATCACCGCTGTCATCCTGTCCAGAGTGAAACAGTCTGCAGTAATTTTACATAGTCCAGGGCCAGTAGTGGTGGTGAGGCAGGGAAAGTGAAAGACATATACAGTCTATATAGGCAGTGGGCTTTTCCCAAAAAATTTGGGAAAAAAAATCTATTTGGGCTGCCTGTGACGTCCTGACTGTACTGCGTCTCTGCTGGGGGTAGTTGTCCTAATTCATACGCAGCCAGCTAAGTGTTACAGCAGGCTTGCGCAAAATTCTTTCCTGGCTCTGCGTTGCCTCTTACATCACCGCTGTCATCCTGTCCAGAGTGAAACAGTCTGCAGTAATTTTACATAGTCCAGGGCCAGTAGTGGTGGTGAGGCAGGGACAGTGAAAGACATATACAGTCTATATAGGCAGTGGGCTTTTCCAAAAAAAATTTGGGAAAAAAAATCTATTTGGGCTGCCTGTGACCGTCCTCAGTGTACTGTGTCTCTGGTGGGGGTAGTTGTCCTAATTCATACGCAGCCAGCTAAGTGTTAGAGCAGGCTTGCTCAAAATTCTTTCCTGGCTCTGCGTTGCCTCTTACATCACCGCTGTCATCCTGTCCAGAGTGAAACAGTCTGCAGTAATTTTACATAGTCCAGGGCCAGTAGTGGTGGTGAGGCAGGGACAGTGAAAGACATATACAGTTTATATAGGCAGTGGGCTTTTCCAAAAAAAATTTGGGAAAAAAAATCTATTTGGGCTGCCTGTGACCGTCCTCAGTGTACTGCGTCTCTGCTGGGGGTAGTTGTCCTAATTCATACGCAGCCAGCTAAGTGTTAGAGCAGGCTTGCTCAAAATTCTTTCCTGGCTCTGCTGTGCGTTCCGTAAGCGAAGTCAGCCTCTAACCAAAGGCCAATAAGCGGCACATTTAATTACAGCATTCTGTTTCTGCACTACTGGTAATACAGCATGCTGAGGGGTAGGGGTAGGCCTAGAGGACGTGGACGCGGGCGAGGACGCGGAGGCCCAAGTCAGGGTGTGGGCACAGGCCGAGCTCCTGATCCAGGTGTATCGCAGCCGACTGCTGCGGGATTAGGAGAGAGGCACGTTTCTGGCGTCCCCACATTCATCTCACAATTAATGGGTCCACGCGGTAGACCTTTATTAGAAAATGAGCAGTGTGAGCAGGTCCTGTCGTGGATGGCAGAAAGTGCATCCAACAATCTATCGACCACCCAGAGTTCTGCGCCGTCCACTGCTGCAACTCTGAATCGTCTGGCTGCTGCTCCTCCTTCCTCCCAGCCTCCTCACTCCATTACAATGACACATTCTGAGGAGCAGGCAGACTCCCAGGAACTGTTCTCGGGCCCCTGCCCAGAATGGGCAGCAATGGTTCCGAATCCTCTTCCACTGGAGGAGTTTGTCGTGACCGATGCCCAACCTTTGGAAAGTTCCCGGGGTCCGGGGGATGAGGCTGGGGAATTCCGGCAACTGTCTCAAGAGCTTTCAGTGGGTGAGGAGGACGATGACGATGAGACACAGTTGTCTATCACTCAGGTAGTAGTAATTGGAGTAAGTCCGAGGGAGGAGCGCACAGAGGATTCGGAGGAAGAGCAGCAGGACGATGAGGTGATGACCCCACCTGGTTTGCTACGCCTACTGAGGACAGGTCTTCAGAGGGGGAGGCAAGTGCAGCAGCAGGGCAGGTTGGAAGAGGCAGTGCGGTGGCCAGGGGTAGAGGCAGGGCCAGACCGAATAATCCACCAACTGTTTCCCAAAGCGCCCCCTCGCGCCATGCCACCCTGCAGAGGCCGAGGTGCTCAAAGGTCTGGCAGTTTTTCACTGAGAGTGCAGACGACCGACGAACAGTGGTGTGCAACCTTTGTCGCGCCAAGATCAGCCGGGGAGCCACCACCACCAGCCTCACCACGACCAGCATGCGCAGACATATGATGGCCAAGCACCCCACAAGGTGGGACGAAGGCCGTTCACCGCCTCCGGTTTGCACCGCTGCCTCTCCCCCTGTGCCCCAACCTGCAACTGAGATCCAACCCCCCTCTCAGGACACAGGCACTACCGTCTCCTGGCCTGCACCCACACCCTCACCTCCTCTGTGCTCGGCCCCATCCAGCAATGTCTCTCAGCGCACTATCCAGCCGCCGCTAGCGCAAGTGTTGGAGCGCAAGCGCAAGTACGCCGCCACGCACCCGCACGCTCAAGAGTTAAACGTGCACATAGCCAAATTTATCAGCCTAGAGATGCTGCCGTATAGGGTTGTGGAAATGGAGGCTTTCAAAGGTATGATGGCGGCGACGGCCCCGCGCTACTCAGTTCCCAGTCGCCACTACTTTTCCCGATGTGCCGTCCCAGCCCTGCACGACCACGTCTCCCGCAACATTGTACGCGCCCTCACCAACCCGGTTACTGCCAAGGTCCACTTAACAACGGACACGTGGAGAAGCACAGGTGGGCAGGGCCACTATATTTCCCTGACGGCACATTGGGTGAATTTAGTGGAGGCTGGGACAGAGTCAGAGCCTGGGACCGCTCCACGGACGCTGCCACCCTGCGCACCCTGCAACATCGGTTTCATCTGCCAGTGCACCGACTGCTGTGCGACGTGCCCACACGGTGGAACTCTACGCTCCACATGTTGGCCAGGCTCTATGAGCAGCGTAGAGCTATAGTGGAATACCAACTCCAACATGGGCGGCGCAGTGGGAGTCAGCCTCCTCAATTCTTTACAGAAGAGTGGGCCTGGTTGGCAGACATCTGCCAGGTCCTTGGAAACTTTGAGGAGTCTACCCAGATGGTGAGCGGCGATGCTGCAATCATTAGCGTCACCATTCCTCTGCTATGCCTCTTGAGAAGTTCCCTGCAAAACATAAAGGCAGACGCTTTGCGCTCGGAAACAGAGGCGGGGGAAGACAGTATGTCGCTGGATAGTCAGAGCACCCTCCTGTCGATATCTCAGCGCGTTGAGGAGGAGAAGGAGGAGCATGAGGAGGATGAGGAGAAGGGGGAAGAGACGGCTTGGCCCACTGCTGAGGGTACCCATGCTGCTTGCCTGTCATCCTTTCAGCGTGTATGGCCTGAGGAGGAGGAGGAGGAGAAGGATCCTGAAAGTGATCTTCCTAGTGAGGACAGCCATGTGTTGCGTACAGGTACCCTGGCACACATGGCTGATTTCATGTTAGGATGCCTTTCTCGTGACCCTCGCGTTACACGCATTCTGGCCACTACGGATTACTGGGTGTACACACTGCTCGACCCACGGTATAAGGAGAACCTTTCCACTCTCATACCCGAAGAGGAAAGGGGTTCGAGAGTGATGCTATAGCACAGGACCCTGGCGGAAAACTGATGATAAAATTCCCATCCGACAGCGCTAGTGGCAGAAGGCGCAGTTCCGAGGGCCAGGTAGCAGGGGAGGCGCGGAGATCAGGCAGCATGTACAGCACAGGCAGGGGAACACTCTCTAAGGCCTTTGACAGCTTTATGGCTCCCCAGCAAGACTGTGTCACTGCTCCCCAGTCAAGGCTGAGTCGGCGGGAGCACTGTAAAAGGATGGTGAGGGAGTATGTAGCCGATCGCACGACCGTCCTCCGTGACGCCTCTGCCCCCTACAACTACTGGGTGTCGAAGCTGGACACGTGGCCTGAACTCGCGCTGTATGCCCTGGAGGTGCTTGCTTGTCCTGCGGCTAGCGTCTTGTCAGAGAGGGTGTTTAGTGCGGCTGGGGGAATCATCACAGATAAGCGTACCCGCCTGTCAACCGACAGTGCCGACAGGCTTACACTCATCAAGATGAACAAAGCCTGGATTTCCCCAGACTTCTCTTCTCCACCAGCGGACAGCAGCGATACCTAAACAATACGTAGGCTGCACCCGCGGATGGAAGCATTGTTCTCTATCACCATCAAAAACGTGGACCTTTTAGCTTTATCAATAATAATGTGTATAATATTCATCCTCCTCCTCCTGCTCCTCCTCCTGATACCTGACGTAATCACGCCGAACGGGCAATTTTTCTTAGGCCCACAAGGCTCAGTCATATAATTTTTGTAAACAATTTTTATACGTTTCAATGCTCATTAAAGCGTTGAAACATGCACCTGAACCAATTTTTATTTTAACTGGGCTGCCTCCAGGCCTAGTTACAAATTAAGCCACATTAACCAAAGCGATTAATGGGTTTCACCTGCCCTCTTGGTTGGGCATGGGCAATTTTTCTGACGTACATTAGTACTGTTGGACCACCAATTTTTTGGGGCCCTCCCTATAGTGTAATCCAATTAATTTTTTGCCCACCTGCATTAAAGCTGACGTTATATCAGCTGTGCTGGGCACTGCAATGGGATATATTTATGTACCGCCGGTGGCTTCCTGGCACCCACCCATGCTGTCGGTCCACACGGAGATGTAACTGCATGTGTCCAGTTATAAAGAACCCCAGTCTGACTCGGGGCATGCAGTGTGGGCCGAAGCCCACCTGCATTAAACATGACATTACCTCAGCTGTGATGGGCACTGCAATGGGATATATTTATGTACCGCCGGTGGGTTCCAGGGAGCCACCCATGCTGTCGGTCCACACGGAGTTGTAACTGCATGTGTCCACTTCTAAAGAACCCCAGTCTGACTGGGGCATGCAGTGTGGGCCGAAGCCCACCTGCATTAAACATGACATTACCTCAGCTGTGATGGGCAATGCAATGGGATATATTTATGTACCGCCGGTGGCTTCCTGGCACCCACCCATGCTGTCGGTCCACAGGGACTTCACAATAGGGAGTTGTACCTGCCTGGTTCTATGAATTAAAAACCCCGGTCAGGTTGGGGCATGCAGTGTGGGCCGAAGCCCACCTGCATTTAATCTGACGTTAGCTCTGCTGTCCAGGGCACTGCAATGGGATACATTTATGTACAGCCGGTGGGTTCCAGGGAGCCCCCCATTCTGTGGGTGCACACGGAATTCCCATTGCGGAGTTGTACCTGCCTGTGACTATTTATAAAAACCGCGGTCTGACTGGGGCATGCAGACACCTTGACAGAATGAATAGTGTGTGGCACATAGGCTCCCCATTGCTATGCCCACGTGTGCAGCTCCTGATGGAGGTGGCACAGGATTATATTTCTCATTGCTTCTGTACAGCATTGTGGGCTATCGCCCCGTCCCTTTTAAAGAGGGTCGCTGCCTAGCCATGCCAACCCTCTGCAGTGTGTGCCTGTGGTTCCTCCTCATGGCAGACGCACTTATAAATAGACATGAAGGTGGTCTGGCATGAGGGCAGCTGAAGGCTGCGCAGGGACACTTTGGTGTGCGCTGTGGACACTGGGTCATGCGGGGGGGGGGGGGGGTTGGGCAGCATGTAACCCAGGTGAAGTGGCAGCGGAGTGTCATGCAGGCAGTGATTGTGCTTTGTTGGAGGTAGTGTGGTGCTTAGCTAAGGTATGCATTGCTAATGAGGGCTTTTCAGAAGTAAAAATTGTTGGGAGGGGGGGGCCCACTCTTGCCGCTATTGTGGCTTAATAGTGGGACCTGGGAACTTGAGATGCAGCCCAACATGTAGCCCCTCGCCTGCCCTATCCGTTGCTCTGTCGTTCCCATCACTTTCTTGAATTGCCCAGATTTTCACAAATGGAAACCTTAGCGAGCATCGGTGATATACAAAAATGCTCGGGTCGCCCATTGACTTCAATGGGGTTCGTTATTCGAAACGAACCCTCGAGCATCGCGAAAACTTCGTCCCGAGTAACGAGCACCCGAGCATTTTGGTGCTCGCTCATCTCTACTTCCTATCACCTTAACATTGTAAGGAGAATAGCTAAACACAGGACACCTAAATATGTAATTGACAGCTTATATTTCCAGTATGTTTGGGCTGCTGTATATTCCATAATGAAAAAGATTATGCCTGTCAATCTTCCTACTTCTTTTGTATGAACAGGACTTTCTCTAATCCTTTGCCTTCTGAGCTTCAAAATTCATATATATGTAGTATGAGACAGTCATTTCCCTATTCTCTCAAAACATTGGTTTATTTGCAGAGTACACCATCTTATCCTTTCCTGTTGCAGCACACTTGTAATGTCCACTTATTTATCATTAAACTTTTTGCATGCTATCAATATAATAAATACTTTTTTATTACCTTTTAGACACATATTTATTGTGACATAGTAACTAAAATGGTAATATATATATATACACACATGTCCCTCTGCAATACATGGTGATCCTCTAGCTAGGAAACCCAAACATTCCTCAAGAACTTTCCTCAATTTTTGTCTGGTTCCCTATGAAAATTAACATGGCGAAGATTGCTTGTAACTTATCACTTGTAAGTTATACAATATATAGGATTATCATGAAATTAATTTTTTGGAAAACAGTAATGGAATGAGATGCACTGTGGAGAATATTTCAGCTTTAAAGTAGAAAAACACATTACACAAACTGTAATGTAGGCTGAAAGTGCTTTAGAAATGTCTTAACGCGCTTTCCCCTGTGGCATAGTGTCATTTAATATCTTAACATTCTGTCAATTATATATCAAGTATGATATGGAAAGTCATGTACAGCTCCAGCACACAGTGTGGAGTCCTTAAAATGCTTTTGTTGTACTATGATCAGTTCCAGACACTGATCCGTAAAGGAAGGAAATGATTTCTTTGGCTATTACACTCTACCGTTTCCAGGGTATGTTTCTCATCACATATTTAATGAATGATATCTATTTTGTTTCACACAGAATTCTGCTTATGTTGGAAGGAGATGGCAAGGATCGCCTCATCCTAAATACTGGGTGGGAATATTCTCCATTCTCTAAAAACAACTTTTTTTTTACATGGGATTTCCATGTGGCTCATGGGAATTAATTGCTGAGATTTATAGTGCTATGCTTAACTTTACTATTTTTAGATCAATGCAAATAGAAAAATGCATAGGATATAATAAAAATGTATTAATCTTATCACCGATGAAAGTCTCTTGCCATAGGAAACCACCCATATGAGATGAATGCAAGTACCCCAGCAACAACAGCGTTGGAGACCGGTAAATATTAGAATTGTGTTCATAGAAATATAATGCGATGGTCCACCTTACAGCTATACTAATGTCTCATGTACATGATGGTACCTACTATGCATGGAGATTGTAGGGTAGCATATGGCACTAGGTACTACAAGGTAAGCACCCTGCATACAGATATATTATGATGTACAACAGAACTATTCTCCCTTGAAGAATTGGGGCACAGCACAATATTTTTAAATATCAGATCTATAGAAAAAAGTTAAAGACATACAAATGTACAATAGGACCACACAGGCATTTATGGGTGCTGTTTGATAGGTCTGTACAGAGGTTGCTGTAAACCGTAATGTTAGTGTGCCTGGGCCCTTAACCTTTTATTTGGGAATTGCATACATAATAAATCCTTTATAGGCAGGGAATTTGATATCCCTGCAGGCAGTGAACAGAGAAGCCTTCCTAATGTTTTTGTAGGGGTGTATCAGAAAATCTGATTTTCCTGCATCTGCTGTTCTCTGTTTCTCAACTTGCCTGTACTAATAAATGGAGCATTAAATTTGGTAAAATAAATATTTTAGAATATGCTAATAAAGTTTAACATAGCTCCAATATTCAGTTCTCGTTAGAATGGCACAAAAAATATAATACTTAATAAGACAAACAGAATTAATTATCAAAACATATGAACATAAATCTAAATAGGCAACAATTGTGTAAATAAACTTTTGGGAATAATAATCCAAATGCCTTCATGAACTACATGATCAAAAATATATAGACATTAGAGATGAGTGAGCGTACTCGGAAAGGACAGGTACTCGAGCGAGTATCGTCCTTACCAAGTACCTGCTCGCCCGCAAAGATTCGGGTGCCGGCGGGGGGCAGGGAGCGGCGGGGGAAACGGGAGGGAGATCTCTCTCTCCCCCCCCCCCCCCCCGCTCTCTCCTGCTCACTCCCACAACACAGCGCTCACCACCGCCGGCAGCAAAATCTTTGCGGGCGAGCAGGCAGGTACTCGGTAAGGAAGATACTCGCTTGAGTATCTGTCCTTACCGAGTATGCTCACTCATCTCTAATAGACATCCCTGACAGGTATTGCATCTGTCAATTTTAGCCATACAGTCATGCAAATATTAATAATTACTGAATAGAAGTTTTACTTGAAGGTTATGGACCCAGAGTTAAATCTACATTAGGCCCTTCCACCAACCAAGTGCAATTAGTAATACTGGAGTCTTCATATTTGGTAAATGGGTCTTTGGGCCCCTCAGGCAATAGGGATTGAGGACAACTATTACCACTCTGCTCCATATAGCTACAACCATGCTATACCACTACCTTTCACAGACTATCCGACTACCCATGGCTGTGAACATGTAGGCCACAGTGTGGTCAACATAGTCTTAGTCTAAGTTCTTGTAGAAAAGGACCCTTCCCATTGACTTACAACAAGAATAATAACAACAGTAATAGCGGCAGTAATTTCACATAGGTCAATTGTAACGTCTAGAAGATTTGAACCTTCACTTTATACAAGAGGAGGGATTGCTCTTTAACACCTGTCTTATCTTCTAAGAACCCATTGGGCTTGGAACTCCAATGGACTGAAATGAACAGACTTCTCACTAGGCCTCAGAACAGCTAATCTGTCACTACTGATGGATTGGCATTTTAACAGTCCACAATGACCTAGCAATGGCTCCCAATAACTGAGCAATTTTTCCCTCAATACTCACTGACTTCTCTTGCTAGTGATTACACTCACCTCTGGTCTCTCCCTCTAGCTTACTTCTCACACCGAACCAAGCATCTTTTCCACTCAGGCTCTTCATTGATCTCTCTCTACAGCCCACCAATATACTTTGGTGGCTGTGCTTAGGCCTGCTATGCTTCTCAGGCAATTTACATGGCCTGGCTTTATGCTCTATGCTGCTGCAAACTCTGTTTTTTAAACACTTCCCTTGGCCTCTTCTACCTAAAGTCCAGGTGCAGTACCGCAACACTCATCAACACATCAGTGCTGAGCTCTACGTAAGGCATCGCCTACACCTAGCACTGCCACCAGTAGCCCTAGCAGGATATGCCGCTTACAGTGCCTGCTAGCCCTTTAGGGCTCATGTCCACGGGGAAAATAGGATTTAGGATCCGCAGCGGATTTCCTGCATGCGGATCCGCACCCCATAGGGATGCATTGACCACCCGCGGGTACATAAATACCCGCGGATCGTCAATAAAAGGGATTTAAAAAAAAATGGAGCATGGAAAAATCCGGACCATGCTCCATTTTCGTGCGGGTCTCCCGCGGGGACGGCTCCCGCGGGCTTCTATTGAAGCCTATGGAAGCCGTCCGGATCCGCGGGAGACCTAAAATAGGAATTTAAAGTATTTACCATCCGGCGCGGGCGGGGAAGGTCAGCTGTTCCTCACGGCCGCATCTTCCTTGCTTCGGCTCGGCGGATGTGCCCGGCGCATGCGCGCGGCACGTCGACGACGTGCCGGCGACGTGCCGCTGGCGTCAGGAATTCATCCGCCGGCCGAAAATGAAGATCCGGCCGTGAGGAACAGCTGACATTCCCCGCCCGCGCCGGAAAGGTAAATACTTTTAAATTGCTATTTTCGGCGCTCATGTCCGCGGGGCAGGAGGGACCCGCTGCAGATTCTCCATGGAGAATCTGCAGCGGATCTGATTTTCCCCGTGGACATGAGGCCTTATACATAAAGGCTAACAGGTGCATAGTAAATGTGTGGCATATAACACACATAACATGTCAACATTTAACTTTTAAAATGGTGCACACATTTTATGTTACGTAGGAGGAATACACATATTGCCTTCTCTACAGGGGATAACACCAAAAATTATCAAAATTATAGTTCTTATCTAATCGAATTGAAAAAGAGTCAAAGTAAAGTGAACTGACTTTTACCTGTTACGATCGTGTGGGAAAACTAAGCATGGAGCCCACACGATCATGACCAAAGAGATGGATACACGCAGGTTTCAGACAACTGGCCCTGTGCTACAAGGGAGGATGGCATGGCCCTACCTGAGCGGGGACATCGCCCTGATAAAGGGCGGCCCAGCGGTCTTCGGAACTGGGCCCTGGCTGCTTCTAGGAACCACGCACCCCGGATAGCATACATACACATGCCACATGACAGGGATAGAACAACAGGACACACAGAGTCAGAAAACACAGCATACAGCAGGCAAAATGTAACCACTAGTAACGGATGATAAGCTATATATAAATACCAGGTATTAGTTGACATTTTGATCAAAACGTGCACGCTAGTGGGCCACTTCACGGCTAATGGCTATACCGCTAGTCCCTACACTAACCAGGAGTCCAGGTCACATGGCAGCAAGCTACAACAGGACAGGAACAGAACGCAGGTCACACAGCAAGCTACAACAGGACAGGAACAGAACGCAGGTCACACAGCAAGCTGCAACAGGACAGGAACAGAACGCAGGTCACACAGCAAGCTGCAACAGGAAAGGAACAGAACGCAGGTCACACAGCAAGCTGCAACAGGACAGGAACAGAACGCAGGTCACGCAGCAAGCTGCAACAAGACAAGAACAGAGCGCCGGTCACGCAGCAAGCTGCAACAGGACAGGAACAGAACGCAGGTCACGCAGCAAGCTGCAACAAGACAGGAACAGAGCGCCGGTCACGCAGCAAGCTGCAACAGGACAGGAACAGAACGCAGGTCACGCATCAAGCTGCAACAGGACAGGAACAGAACACAGGTCACGCATCAAGCTGCAACAGGACAGGAACAGAACACAGGTCACACATCAAGCTGCAACAGGACAGGAACAGAACACAGGTCACACATCAAGCTGCAACAGGACAGGAACAGAACACAGGTCACGCAGCAAGCTGCAACAGGACAGGAACAGAACACAGGTCACACATCAAGCTGCAACAGGACAGGAACAGAACACAGGTCACACATCAAGCTGCAACAGGACAGGAACAGAACACAGGTCACACATCAAGCTGCAACAGGACAGGAACAGAACACAGATCACACATCAAGCTGCAACAGGACAGGAACAGAACACAGATCACACATCAAGCTGCAACAGGACAGGAACAGAACATAGATCACACATCAAGCTGCAACAGGACAAGAACAGAACACAGGTCACACATCGAGCTGCAACAGGACAGGAACAGAACACAGATCACACATCAAGCTGCAACAGGACAGGAACAGAACACAGATCACACATCAAGCTGCAACAGGACAGGAACAGAACACAGGTCACACATCAAGCTGCAACAGGACAGGAACAGAACACAGGTCACACAGCAAGCTGCAACAGGACAGAACACAGGTCACACAGCAAGCTGCAGCAGAACAGAACACAGATCACACATGAAACCCCACAGCAAGTCTATGTGTCCTCATACAGGGGAAATAGACAGTCAGCCACCGAGCTGACATAGAAACTGTGTCAGGGATCCACCAACTGACGCACAGACAGAAGACGTTTGAAGGCTGCACCTATCAGGGGAAGGAAAAAGGGCACTGCATGTGCTGCAGACTAAAACTACAGGTGTCCAAACTGTCTTTAGGGAAGCAAAGAGACACAACAGACCTGCTTGCAAACACAGATCTGAGTGGGAACAAGACAGACACATCCAAACATTACAAGACCAGCCTCAACTACTGAGAGATGCTGGTTCTTATGTGCTGCAGACTAAAGGGGATTGGCTGCTGGAGAATACCACACCCAGCCAGCTCAATTAAAACTAGCAGTGAGATGTGCTGCTAAGAATA
Organism: Eleutherodactylus coqui; assembly: GCF_035609145.1. Classification (NCBI taxonomy): domain Eukaryota; kingdom Metazoa; phylum Chordata; class Amphibia; order Anura; family Eleutherodactylidae; genus Eleutherodactylus; species Eleutherodactylus coqui. The sequence continues at coordinate 92,610,835 of NC_089839.1, read as the reverse complement.
TTAATATTACAGATCCCAGCAGCACACCCAGACATTACCTTTAAAAATGTGCCTCCAATAATGATGACAGACAAATTTCCTGCAAGAGGTTTAGCAGCAGCAAATCAAAGAGTGGGCTGTCTGGCCACTTAGGCAAACTTTCATACAGTCTAGGGATTGATCTGGTAATTTTGATATATAAATTAGTAAACAAGAATTCAGGACTTCATGGAGACACCACTTAGAATGCCCTCCGGTCCTCACTCTAGACTTTTTTGCAGTGAACAAGACATTATTTTTACTAAAGAAAGGTAGTGAAAATTAAAGCATAAAAATATTTTTGCTGTAATGAATCAGAAATATTTTTTTAAGTAGCAGAAAATGTTTCCTGTAAGGTTAAATATTTAAAAAACCACAAATGGTTATAGTTGTCATTCAGACCAGTGACTTCATTAGTATGTTCTTATTAACTGTTTTCATTCCAGCATACACAGCCGAGAGGACACATGTAAGAGCTTCATCTTGCAGCACACAATTATGTAAAGACGATTATTTGCATGTAAACAGACACTGTCCTTTGCTTAGTGATATTTTCCCTGATGTGAGCAGTTAAATGAATGTGCAAGTTTATTAGCAGCTCTCTCGATACATACTAATCAATCACTGAGCTGAGTAAACAGATGCAAAGGCTAAACAGATGGTATTTCTTCACCCAACAGCACCATCACAAGGCTTTTTTTCCCTTTTGGATAGATACAAATAGCCTGACCTTCGATCATGTGGTTTATTACAGTCACAATCATAAATACTGCAATGGATTACCACTTGTTTATTTCTTCTAAATGGGATTTTTATAACATGGATTAGTTGGACGTTTAGTAGAGCAGACAATGGGGATGTTCTTAGGCTTTTCACAAATCACAGTGGTGTAACTATGTCCTTTAGTTCTTTTGCAATTTTAGTTTTTTTTTTGTTCTTAGCAGCCCTTGGAGATTTGACTGTCTATTTTTGCATGGGCTAATGCCTCTCATTGGCACATGGCATCCCACTTGACATGCTGCTGCTGCTTCAGCGGCTGATCAAAGTCCATAGTAGCAAAATGGCTGGGGAGGTGAACTGAGTGACACAATTCAATGGCCCAGAACAGAGAAGGCCAATCTGTCACCATAGCCACTAGAAAAACTAGCATTGTGTATGTCAACATGCTGAATGTCTGTTTCCTGTTTCTCTAATAGATTAGTCTATTGCACTGCAAGAATGTGGATTATAGTCTATAAATTGACAGTATAGCTGAATACATGAAAACCATCTGCAAATGTGAATAGCAAGAATGATGAACAGAGAGCTACCAGGAGTTTATATATAATAATAATCTTTATTAATATAGCTGCAACCTATTCCGCAGCGCTTACAAGACAGGGGGAGTAAAAACAAAACCATGGTTGCATGAAGTAATCAATTGATTGAAACAGTTGGGGTGAGGGGCCTACTCCAATGAGCTTACATACTACAGATAATGGGGTGATACAGAAGGTAAAGGGGCTGGAGATGTGCACGGTATGGAGAGGTGGAGAGTGAGGGATGCCATACACATAGACAATGGTCAGACATAAGCTGTGTAGTAACTAAATCAGTTTGACTGCAGGCGGTGTTTGATGGGCTAGCAGGGATTGCAGTCAGGGACAGGGAGCATGTTATCAGGCGGAGTACAGAGGGTTTGGTTTAGGGCATATGGTACGCCTCCCTGAAGAGTTGCATTTTTAGAGAGATAGATATTACATTGGGTTATCAATGGTTGATGGTATAAGCCTGAAGCATGGAACATCTTTGACACTGTGTCCCAAAGAAAGCACTTCTGGTATGTGTAGTGCTAGCTAAGGTTCTTTTTCACGAGTCAACTATTGGCCAAAAAAATTGCTCAAACTATTTATCAATAGTTGTCTTTCTATAAAAGTGGGACCCAACAGGATACTGAGCGAGAAATCACTCATTAGTCACTAGTCGTTTCGTTTCAGCTCACTGAAACAAATGGGTGAGATCTAGCTCAATGTAAACAGGCAGTCGTTCATCTATGAATGACTGCCTGTTCACAGTGAATGGAGGTGAGTGGCTAAAAGTGATCTCTGATGTGCTCTGCATCCATTCATTGAATGACTATCACTCCTCTATGATAGCACAGGAGCGATAGCTGTCCCATGTAAAAGTAGCCTTAGGGATCCTTCACGCGGGCATAGTTGCGCATGGAAAAATTGTGTGCTCTATACACAGAGAATAGGACTCATTGATTTCAATGGGTTCATTCACATTTCCTTTTTTTGTACATGCATTTCTCACACGCACAAAAAATGCACAATACTCTGCACAATTCCATTAAAAAAGAACACATCTGGACCTCATTAGGCTAAATAGCCTTTTAAATCAGGGCATGGTAGTGTTACATGCACTGCATGTGCAAAAGGCCAGAAAGTCAGTCTCCAGTTTTGCCATGAAATGTTTGGCATATTGCAGTGCCATTTTATGGCCCATGGCAGTTCCAATGAGTTGCAGGTGTATCTCTTTGCCAAAGGAGAAATAGTTGTGTGTGAGAATGAATATTGTGAGTTGTAACACCAATTCAGAGGCAACCCCATTGGTTCAAGGTGTGCCTGACAGACGTTCAGTCCATCTTCTTGTGGGATGTTGGAATATAAGGATATCACATCCGTGGTGGCCATGATAGCGCCATCAGGGAGGGGACCTATGGTTGACAGTTTGTTCCGTAGATCAGTGGTGTCCTGCAAGTATCTGGTTGTATTTCTCACAAGTGGTTTGATTGGCTCCGTATAACATGACTTTTTATTAGCCATTTAAAGAAATTTTTCTTCTTTGAAGAGATATGCAGCAGTATTTCTTCATATATGGTATCTCAAAACCAAGAAAACACACAAATAAAGTGAAAACAGTTTGATAGATAGAGGCACAATAACCGTATATACTCGAGTATAAGCTGACCCGAGTATAAGCCGAGGCACCAAGTTATACCCACCAAAACTGGGAAAACTTGTTGACTCAAGTATAAGCCTAGGGTGGGTTTATAGTCGAGTGAGGTCCGTGCATTATTGCTTTTAATAGGGCCGCTGCTGCAGCCGGTGGCCCCATTGAAAGCAATGGGCTGCGTACAGTGATTTTTGGTGAAGGGCTTTAAATATAAGCCCTTCCCTGAAAATCATCCCTAACATATGTAATAAAAAAAATAAATACCTCTCCGCCGCTGTTGGGGCTCAGGTGAAACTGCATCATCACCGTCCCTCCATCCCACCACAAACTGCATCATCGCCGCCCCCCATCCCACCACAAACTGCATCATCGCCGCCCCTCCATCCCACCACAAACTGCATCATCGGCGCCCCTCATCCCACCACAAACTGCATCATCGCCATCCCTCCATCCCACCACAAACTGCATCAGTGGCGCCCCTCCATCCCACCACAAACTGCATCATCGCCACCACCCATCCCACCACAAACTGCATCATCGGCGCCCCTCCATCCCACCACAAATTGCATCATCGGCGCCCCTCCATCCCACCACAAACTGCATCATCGGCGCCCCTCCATCCCACCACAAACTGCATTATCGCTGCCCCTCCATCCCACCACAAACTGCATTATTGCCCTTCTATCCCACCACAAACTGCATCATGATCATGATCATCATCATCATCGCCCCCCACCCTCCTCCGCCCCCCCAGGGCCCGCGCCGACAGAAGAAATAGAATGTGAGTGCCACCACCAGGGAGGCCCTGCACGCCTCAAGGAACAGAGCAGCAGCGGCGCAGAAGCTCACTCACCACAGCCACCAAGAGAGAAGTCTCTGCAGCGCCGGAGGGGTGAATCTAGGCTGTCACCGCTGGAGTGGTGAGTGCAGCTAATCAGTCACTGGGGGCGTCACCTGGCTACACACACCACTTCCGGCACGGATAACACAGCGGCGGCCGGCGTGCAGAAGAAATGAAGACCACACACAGAGGCCGCAGGCACATCCAGATGAGCGGGAGAGACCAGTGACTAGGTAAGCAGTATGGTTGGCACCGTATTCACTCGAGTATAAGCCGAGGGGGACTTTTTCAGCACACAAAAAATGTGCTGAAAAAGTCGGCTTATACCCGAGTATATACGGTATATGTATTATTAATTATTATTCAGCTATGTTTTGGGCTCCTACTGAATAAAGGTAGAACAGCAGTTGCTAATGCTATATCCATAGCAAATTTTAGTATTCCAATTTTCAGTCTATTGACAACCAAACCTGAGTTCTTACAATTTGGTAAGAAGTTTGGCAATTGCACTGAGGATAATGGAAAGCCTGTTTGGATGGCCTTGGTAGAAATATTCTTCTTCAATGTTCACTAGAAATGAGAATGATCTTAAAACATTCTTCTTGGGATAAAACCACCCTTCACGTTGCCTGTACAGATTTGAAAAAAAAACACTCTTTTAACATGAGAACAAATAAAGTTACTTTAACATGAAGAATAACTTTTTATTGCTAGGTAAATTGTCTACTAGTTTGATGCACCACTAAGCTGGCTTTCCATTGGAAAAACCAAAGTCAAATCCTATATGGTGGCATTCAAGATGGTCACTGTTTTGATGACATGCATACCAGATTCCCCCCTTCCCCACAGCTTGGGTGTAAAATTGGATCACTATCTGCCAAACCATTCTCATATTCTATGAGTTTTACCTTACATTTTAGGCACCCTGTATTTTGGGGGGTTTACAATGAGCTGTCATTTCTGGCCATTACATAACCTACATCCTGCATTTTTAACTACATTGCCCTTCTGTAGACCAAATATCTGTTCATTTTCCCTGCACTCAACCCCAGAAGGAGGTGGACACTAGCTGCTATAATGACTTACATACACTGCACATAGAGAAGAGAAAATCTTGCTTATCTATCTCCCTATAGAAGCAGCAGGAGCATGGAGGACATTATACATTAGTACTGAGCAGTGTAGCTGTGAATCCTGCACTGAGGTGACAAAACACTTAGTAGAAGCTGCAGCCATGTCTCTGTGTGTCTATCTGCCTCTATTCCCCTCCAGAAGATCCATCCTCCTCCTCCTCTTCTCTTTTTAGTACACTTCTATAGGGTGTAACTATAACCTGATCTCTCAGTTTACAAACTTCTGTGTACAGATTCTATCAATAAATTTAGGGAAAGTAATCAGTGCAGTAGGCAAAGGGAGGAGAAGAAGTGATTAATATATGAAGATGGAGGTCTTTTTCTGCTAGGCATTTTGGTAAAATGAGTACCCAGCTTGGTGGGGGGTAATAAATAAAAAAATACCTAAAAGCACTGTGGAATAAGTTGGCACTATACAAATAGCAAGATATATATATGATGCTTTTTTATCTTTACATTTGACTTGTGGAAGCAAAATGTAAATTATAAGTATAGCTTAAGAAATCTCTCCTCCAATTGCTTATTAAAGTATTTGCCTTATAAGCTATCTTATATGGTTCTAGTGTATAGCTAGAAATTAAATGTAGTGACAGATGTTCTAGCAAATCAGCTGATAACTCTATTGGTCTGTGATTTAAACACACTACTTTGCATTATGTCAAGAGCCGACCTGACTGTGCAGGCAGTACGTCACTGCATAATCTCATTTTAGAATAGATAATATCTCACAGCTAAATGTAATTTAAATCCCAATTGAATTCCCTATAAAAGCAATTGTAGCCAATTGAACTAATCCTTCACTATCTGCCCAAGCTATCAGTATTAAAATGAATTTCTAGCAGTGTACTGCTACTTAAGTGTGTAAAGCCTTAGTCTATGTAGTGAATAAGATAAAACAAAGCTTGTAGAAGAAAATTATATATGTATGAATACTTAGTGACAACAGCATATTTACTTAAGGCCCTTTTACATGGGACGATTATCCTTCAGATTGATCAAAACCCGTGACTAGCCGTTCCATGTAGACAACAGTTGTTCATGCTCTGAATGACTGCCTGCTTACAATGAATGGAGCAGGAGGGGGGGGGAGAGCACTCCTCCGTGCTGGCAATACTTGCCCCTGTGTAACTACAGAGGAGTCAGCTTCAATGGGACACGCTGTTGGCCATAGTTTGCCCGACAGTTTGTTCCATCTAGATGGGGTTTTACAGTGTCTTTTCACCTGAGAGCAATTTAGTAGATATAGATACTCTTCTGTGTGATAGTTCAACTGGATTGAGAACACTATATACATTTTAAAGGGGTTTTCTGAGAACCCCAAACATTGTCGGTATGATGTATGTAATAAAAAAGTTACATGCTCACCTCCCACTGTGCACTGATTCCCCGCCGCCACTGGCCACTCCTCCGGTCTTCTATTTATCCAAGTAACCACTGTAGCCAATGTAAGGCCGGCAGGAATGTCTTCAGTGACATCTCATAACCTTGCCCCAGGGCTTGTACATTAGAAGCCAATGTGTTAGGTTTATGGTACATCAGCAGGCATTCTTGCCAGTTGATGTTACCTGTCGAATTACATGATGGCAGACCACTGAAATGGCAGTCCAGCAGTATGGCGAGTATATTAATTGTATACAGTTTTGGGCACGAGGAGCTCAAAACAATATAAAAGTAATGACTCGGGAAACCCATTTAAGTAAAGGGATTAAAACTAAGTATTTCCTTATACTTATACTTACAACTTACTTATTAAGCCTCATTCAAAATAGCGTTTAATCTTCCTTTTCATTTCTCTGTTCTGTTTTTGGAGCAAAGAGATGGAATTAGAACGGAATGAAACAGTTCAGTTTTTACTACCATTGATTTCAATAGGGTTTTTAAAAATGGAAAGCTTTCCATTTGCTTCCATTTTAATAGGTTTCACATTTTTAAACAGATATAATGCAGTTTACAGCACCATTTTCTCCATTTAAAAAGCAGAAAGCTAATTGAAGCAAATTGAAACCCTTCACTTGCTTTCGCTTTTTAAAAACCCCATTGAAATCAATAGTGGTAAAAACAGTTTCATATCATTTTAAATCCATTTCTCTGCTCCAAAAATGGAATAGGAAGATGTAAAGCTAAAACGGAGATTAAGCGCTAGTGTAAAGAAAGCCTTAGGGTGTATTTACATGGGCAAGTGCGATATCAGTCTGAGAAAAATTGGACCAATATCACACTCTTAGTGCTCTTTTGCACAAGCATAGCGATTTTAGGTCGGCCGTCTCACGACCACAGCGCGGCCGAAAATCGCGTAAAATGGGCACGGACATCTGCTATTTGTGCGCCTGCTTAGATGACCCGGGTCCAGCACATATACGCTGAACACAGAATGCTGTCAGGCGGGGGGAGACAGTTTAGCTCTGCTAAACTGCCTACCCTTTTCCGCACCTTCGTCAGCTCTTGGCAAGAGAATGGGGCGGGAGCTAGTGTGCTAAGCTTCCGCCCCCTCTCCACCCCTTTTCAGCTGCGAGCAATGGGAGGGGGCAGGAGCTTAGCAACTAGCTCCCATCCCACGATGCCCCATCCCATTGCAAACAGCCAGCAAGGGGCAGAGGAGAGGAGGGAAGAGGGTGGGAGTTTAGCACATATGCTTTCAGCCATGTCCGAGGATCAGCAAGTATTTCCTATTGTTTTCAATGATAACCTTGCCATGGCACTAGCGTGCACATTGTGTGCCATGCATATGTTTTCCCAACCTATTGAAAACAACATGTGATGCATTTCGGGGGAACACCCAAAGATAGGACATGCCACCATTTTTTTTCGCAGCGGTATGGGATGCTTGAAAAAAATCGCTCATGTATATGACCCAATTCAATAGAATGGGGTTCATATTCGTGCAAGATTTGTGCGTTGTGAGATGCACAGCCAAGTAAAGGTGGCCTTGTAGAGCAATGTTCAGAATTGTATATTGTACAATACTTCGGTTGTAGCAAAGGAATATACTAAACCACTTTCTAGGCTGGATTCACCTAGGTAGTGAAATTTTTACTTGTGATTGCACTTTGTTAAAAAAAAATGCACCACATCTATGTACATGCCATTTTCATACATATTTTCCATGAGCGTGAAAATTTGCATTTACTTCCAGTAGTTAAAATCATGAACATTGCATTGCACACTCATGCAGAGCACATGGCATGAAAGTGCGATACAATTTCTTTGATGATTCCCTTAAAAATAATGGGTGATTCTTTGCAAGGAATCGCCCCAAAACAGGGTTTACAGTGATCGCTCATCGGTCCAAAAGAAAAAATGCTCATGTGAATACCCAGATTTAAATAAATAGAACCTTTTAACGTGCGAGTTCTCTCCATATCGCTATCGGACAGAACTCGCGAGTGAAAATTGCCCATGTGAATCTAGCCTTACTTAAGTTGAGTCTATATTGCAATGAATATTTTTATAGATTGCTCCAAAGGTCGGACCAGACGAATCCTAATGAGGTATCCTAATTAGTGCATATTCCTTTAACATTCATCTCTATAAACAAACCGCAATCAATCAGTGTTTTTGATGGATCTGTTTCCATACACACATCTGAATAATTACCTTTAGTTTTGTGCCTGCCAGTCGCATGCATTGGCTAGATAACCTCTTTTCACCTCTAATTATTTATGATGAATCGTTTTTAATGATCTCATAATGTCTTAATTAACAATTAACCCTATTACCCGAATATCTAGCAACAATCATTTTAGAAACCAAACATTGATGTAAAATGCCTCAAAGGTAAAAATAAGAAATCTACAAAAACAAAGACTAATTAGCCCTGTGCAAGTAAGTGTTTGAATGTGTTAACAGCAAGCTAAGACCAGAGGGAAATGTAATTCTTTCTTAATCAAAGGAAGCAAAAGCAGACTGCGTGAGTAATATGAGGGTCAATGAATTGGTTTGTTTCTGTCAAGTATTATGCGAAACTTCAAATTGTTTCTATTGACATAAAAACGAAAGATATCCTTGGAGTGAATAATTAAGAATAGAGATGAGCGAGCGTACTCGGATAAGCACTACTCGCTCGAGTAATTGGCTTTATCCGAGTATCGCTGTGCTCGGGTCTAAAGATTCGGGTGCCGGCACGGAGCGAGGAGCTGCAGGGGAGAACGGGGAGGAACGGAGGTAAGATCTTTCTCTCCTTCTCTCCCGCCCGCTCTCCCCTGCTCCCCGCTGCGACTCACCTGTCAGCCGCAGCGGCACCCGAATCTTTAGACCCGAGCACAGCGATACTCGGATAAAGCCAATTACTCGAGCGAGTAGTGCTTATCCGAGTACGCTCACTCATCTCTAATTAAGAATTAATAATTTACCAATTTTAGTGAAAAGATTGGTTTGTAAGTTTGCAAACATCACTCAAAAAATATCATGTCTTCTAAATAGCAAATGACCAGATATTATGGACCCAATAGGCACCTGTAACTGGCTGGTATGGAGGCCATTGTTAGGCTGCAATAGTTTCCAGGGAGCCCTCTTTACCTTGGTTAACCACTTAGATGCCACAGTCAGCATTATGTCGGACTAGTGCCAGATGTCAGCTGTATAATGCAGCTTGTACCCACAGGTATGGCTGCTTGTGCAAACTGCATAACAGCATGACATACGATTATGGGACATAGGTTAAGTTATATGGGCTAACCGCTTAGATGCCGCAGTCAGCATTGGTCCTAGTTAGTGCCAGATGTCAGCTATATAATACAGCTTGTACCTGCAAGGTATTGTGATCCAATTATGAGCCTGTGGCATTGCTGCATTGTAATAGTATGGCGGATTGTGCTAACTGGATAGCAGCCATGACATACTATTACGGCGCAGGGTGTTCACAGGTTAAGTTTATATATGTCTTTAAAATATTTGTACTTGCAAAACAAAGCAATACATTGTGGTACAATTTTCAGAACATCTAGCTGGTAGGTGGTAGGTGACACAGAGTTCAGGATACGAGGTGGAGCACCCCCGCTGCATTCCCCTAGTTCAGCATGTGCTCTTACCTCAATACCACCTATAGATGCAAGATTACTGTGCCTATAGGCAAATCCAACCTGGTTGCAGTGTAAGCTCTAACAATCTGTCCAGTTCCTAAATTAATGAACCAGACTAAATTGGAACATTGTGTATTAGAAAACTAAAAATGATAGCAAGACTGTTCCAATCATCCAACCGGATGCAGACCGCAAAGCACTGAAATAAGGGGGAACAGAAGTGTAGTTTAAACTGACCGGTTGCAATTGCAGGCAGAAAGGTCTTTAATAGTACATTATATCTACTGCCAGACACAAGGGAAATGGCTGATCACCTGGGAAAAAATATATAAGACTTTGTTGGGTCCTTTCGCACAGATGCACATTGTTTCGCAGGATGCTGTGTAATTTGCCTTCATGGAAATCCCCACCCAAATATGCATGTCTAAGTGCGAATTTTGATTTGATTCCACACAAAAATCTGCACGTTAGATATGCAGATTTTGGTTCAGAACTTTTCCCAAGGTTGAAAATTTAGTTGCTTTCTGCGGAACAATTCTGGCCATGTGAAATTGCCTTTGTATATTTCTGAAACAGAATGGGATGCAAAGGGAGGAGTACATATCGGGTATAAATTCTGTATGTTTAAGCCAGCTTCAAATGTGCGTATTTGTGTGTGTATTTGAACGCACAATATGCAGAGAATAGAACCCCATTGATTTCATAGAACATGAGCAACTGATTCTAAACACAGCTGGAACAGATAGGGCCGATATACGCTGGCGGCTCCTATAGATTTCTATGGGAGCTGCAAAAAAGGGAGAGGGGGGGGATTTAGAAGCATTCAACGCTGCAAAAACATTACGGCTGACTCTAGTTAACCTTTAGAAGCCATGCCGAGCAACGGTTTTCTGCTCTGCGGCATATATACGCTACAGCCACTCATGTGAATAGACAAGGAAATGGGACTTGGCCACGACTTGATCGCAATTCACACCATTTTCATGCAACTTTCAGCCAGCGTGAAAACGCATCACTCATGTAAAAGAGGCTTAAATAGCACAATGTAATGCCACATTTCCGCTGCAGTGGCCGCTGTAGGGAAATGGATTGTCAGGTGAATCTTCAGCTGATCATCATGACAGCTCTCAGATTAAAAGGACTGTCTATTAGACAATAACTTGAAGTGCTTATTCCACAATTACTGTAGTGTTTTCTTTAGTACAGTTGGTAAATATTGCTATCCTGTATAATTTAGTAGGCTTTAAAAGGCAAACCTTTATTTATTGTGGTTTGGATCCTTATTTACAGTAAGCAGGATACAATAAAAGTTACTTTCCAAACTTTTTCAATAAGAAAATATGATGATATCAGCTAGTGGCGAAACAAGATCAAAATGACTTTTATGGGCATACCTCAATGATCTCAGTACTTGAGACCTGCCTTTTACTCTTGTATTTTTCCACAACAGATGCATTATTGCTTACGCTGCAAGTTAAACTCCTTTGTATACAATTAACATATATTGTTCTGATGCAAAACAGTACATTTTTAAATCATTTTTATGTTGCAAACACATTTCTAGCACTTTTATTTCAGAAGCATTAAGCAGATGTCTCCCGTGAGAATAGAAAAAGCTGAATAATAACTTACTTTTATATTGCACTGTCATCGTATGTTTTGCTTTACATATTAGAATATTAAATTCGCACTAAAGCGTACCCTGAAGAGCATACAGTTGGCGTCATGCTAAACAATACCAAATGTCTTTGCTAACAATTATTATGTAATTTTTATTTACAACTATATATTGGAAAGTTAAAATATTTGGTTTTATGCAACCCCTGTGCCAAGTGCCGCAAATTAGGTGGCAGCTATCACTCATGTGAGGAAGCGTCTCATATGAGTCATCATCTTCCTTGGCAATGTTTTTAGAGTAAGGGCGTATTAGTTTGGAAAGACTTTATGCTGCTGAGAGAATACATCACTGCTGTTCGAAATTTGAAGTACTGCAGAGAAATAAAATATACAGAAGTGTTCAAATGACCGTCTGCCTTCACCTTCATTGATTCTAAGGAGTTATTTATCTGTTATCAGGAAACATTCTTAGGTCTCAGCTATACTTTTTATTTTCAAGCAAAAGCAAAATCCAGGGTGAGAAGGAATGCAAAATAAGTCACACTGCAGTACAGGGCCAGATTGGGACTTGGGGTTCCTTCACACGTAAGCGCAATTGCGCGTGACTCGGTGCAACATATTTGCACTATGAACAAGGTTTTTTGCATGCATATTGGTGTATTTTGCTGTACTTTTTGCACCTGTAGATCATTTTTTTTTGTTATGGCTTTTTGCCTGAAAGATTCCTGATGTGTTCTTTTTTCATCAGAATTGCGCAACGAATTGTGTATCTCCTGGTGTATTGGACGTGCATTTCCCTCCCCCTTCCATAGATTTCTATGGGGCTCTTCGGTGCGCAAAAACGCACAAAAGAAGAGCATGCTAGGGTTTTTTTGCAAATTTTGTAATATGGACAAACCTGTTGGAATCAATGGGTTCTATTTGCTGCGTATAAGGGCGCCTTCACATTGGTGTATTTGCTCGTAGTTTTGTGCGTGCAATACACAGTGGATAGAACCCTTTAATTTCAATAGGCTCATCCACATCCTCGTATTTTATGTGCGCAAAAAAAAGTTCAGCATTCTCTATTTTCATGCAGATTTGTGCAGTAAAGGTCCCCATAGAAGGGGGTTAGCAAATGCACGCATAATATGCAAGAAGATGTGCAATACGCTGCGCAATTCTGGTGGGAAAAGAACACATCTGGAGCTCATTATGCTAAACACCTATTTAAATCAGGGCGTGGTCACGTCCTGTGCGCAAAAAAAGCATACCATGCGGGTGCAAAACGTAAAATCTGCCAATAGGTGTGCAAAAGCTCATAGCTCACAAACTTTGCACTGAGTCGTGTGCAATTGCGCTTATGCCTGTGTGAAGAAGCTCTTAATATGAGCCCTGACATTTTAAAGCACAAAGGCCCTTCTCTCCATTGCAGCTGTCAAGAGCTGGACTTGGGCACACTTTAGCTCACTCTTTGCACAGTCCTTTGCATTACAAGTGAATTTCCCATTTCCCTGCATTGCAGAATAGCAGGTAGCCATGAATGCTGCAGTGCACGGAAGGACAGTTAAAGGGACAGAGCACTAAATTAGCTCCACAACTCCTTCATTCTTAGGATTGGTGGGGTCCCATATGTTGGATACCCACTGATCATAAAGTAATGATATATATTAGCAATATGCCACCACTTTACAAGATGGTAATACTTCTTTGAGAAGGTAAAATGTTCCTTAGGGAATGCAATCTGTGAAGAAAACTACAACTCCCAGCCAGTCCTAAAGGTCTACAGCTGTCAGGGCATGCTGAAAGTTGCAGTTCCCAATGGGGGGAGAGAGAGGATGACAGTAATCAGTGAATGTACTTACTTTAACTACCTAGTAGTGGAGAGGAATCAGTGGACATTCTATTTTCAGTGGACATTATTGCTCATTTGTTGGACAACTTGTGTCTTTTATACAAGCATAAAAATGCCCACTTATCTGCTATACATTTGCGCATATAAACAGGGGGATGCACTGATATAAATTATAGCTGTATGGGGATGATTAAGTGTATTAATGATCATTTAACCCACTTCCAGCAATTCTCTGCTATGTATGAAAGGCAGTAAATGAGCACCAATCAGCATGCTCCATGCACTGACATCCAACATGCATCATATATGTGCGGCACATATAAGGAAGGGGTTTAAACTGTGTGACATGTATATCCATCACAAGCATGTGGTAGTTACAGCTCTGTAATAGATGTATACATTACAATGATTTTATGGGTATGACAACTAATATATACAGCAATACTCCTAAGGCAAGAGCTGGGATTAGAAGTAACTTCAATCCTAGCAGTTTGAGCCCTATCTTTAGTGACCACAGCATTTAAGGTGCTTGTCAACTGGAGGGGGCTTCGTCAATTCATCAGTATCCCCTGACACAATCACAGGGTGCCGATCAGTCATCATATCAGACAGGGGCCTAATATAGGTCCTCCTTAAAGCGACCCTCCAAACAAAGATGGTCATGCCAGCTTCTCTGACTACCCACTACACACTGTGTATTAGTATACATCAATAGTCGAAGACATCACAAGAAACTTCAGCTGAAAGAGGGTCATGGAATGCACGAATAAAGTGTAGAATTTTATCAGATATTGATAGATGTAGTTACTTTTTTTCAATACTTGAGCCATTTTTGAGTTATGAATTATGTCAAGTTGAGTATTAATCAAATCATTATGCTGAATTATATGGTATGAAAAATACTAATTGCATGTCTTTTTAGGTAGCAGAAGATGCCATTAACAATGCAGGACGGAATGGAGATCATCTTGATGGTTAGTGACAGAAGTCCACATGAAGTGGCCAAGGCTTTCAATCAAGGTCACCCAGGAAGACAGCCAGTGAGAGCATGAAGGGAAAGGAAACTGAACCAGAAGTTCAGGGAAACTTGTAGTGTGTAGGGCAAATTAAGAACTGGTTGTTCAAGAACTGGTCGATATAATGTATAATGCCATATAATGTATAATGCTATATAATGCTTAAGGCGTTGAAACGAAAAAAAACACAAAACTGTAAGATGACCAGGTAGTTCTTTGGACACATCACATCAACAGTCTATTAACTTTCAGCCTTTCCACCATGCAAAATTTTGGTGGTATTTGGCACTTGGTTCACTTGGCCATACTTTGCTGAGTCCCTCAATCTATCACGCTGCCAACTTCTGCTTGTTTCTAGCTACATCCTGGGGCGATTTAAGGGCACCGACTATTTCCTATTCCTCAGTCTAACACTAATCAGTGGCTGGGCCACAGTGTCTATTATTGTGTCTTACACTACTTGTTTTTTGCACTACACATTCTACAACATTACACATATAGCAAACATTAACATTCAAGACATTCTGATAATTTAAATACAATGTACTACAATGCTGTAAAGTACGTTTCTGTAGCTACACAGAAATTGTACACTGTATATATTGTTATTCAGGACAGGTGGGTAGTGTGGCAGCATGTGAGACGTGACTCAGGTTGCGGAATACGATGTGGACCATGAAATTACAAAAGAGTAAACTTTTATTTTCAAATGTAGTTTTTGAAGAAAAACTATTATGAAGGTAGGGCAACAGTTTGAAATAACAAGAGCACTTTTATGGTACAATTATTTGAGCCTGACTATAACTAGATAGATATGAGTATGTGCATTCAAGGAAGTTGCAATATTCCACACCATGTATAGGGAAACACAAGGGTAATACAGAACCTCAATACAGTCTGTTAAAACAGCAAATAGAAGTTTACAGTTCATAGACAGTAGAATCCTATCTGCCACTGATGGAATCCTTCAAGAGCTTCAGTGAACAAAGGAAACTTTTTACTGAAATGTTCTACTGTGCCAGATTCGATCCCCATAAAATTTACAGTCAATTTATAGTTCCAGAACTTAACTGGTCATTAGAGGCAGTTTGCACAATATAAAGTCTGAGAGTTCTGATGTTCGCTTTGACCTAACAGAAGGTCTCCTTGGTCTCTGGGAATTAATGACAAGTGTGACCACTGTCCATTTTTTTATGATGCTAACCTCACTTATGACTCCTGGAAAAGAAACTTTACATTTTCCTGCTGGTGCTGTTTAATCCTTCCATTCTGAGGAAAAGTTTGATCCTTTGTTCTTTGCTGCAGTGCAAAATGGATGGTCATGTCCCAATAATCGATGCTGCATCTGAGTCTCCCCACAATGGCCGTATCAGCCAGAATCTGCAGCATCTCATATGCTAACCACGAGCAGATGTTCTGCATTCCCGCATGCAGAATAATATTCTCACTTGGGAGCGGGGCTGTCTGTCAGTAGCAACATCACTTGGGAGCGGGCCTTGTCCCAGCACTTCTGTGCGCCTGTAAAGCCCAGCACTGTAAGTGCTGTGATGTCATCTGGCTCTACTATATGCCACTCTGCTACACTGTGTTTGTTATATATTGTTTTTGCTCAGCCAATTACAGACTTCAGCAGTGATTCTTCCACTGCCATTGAAGTATGTGATTGGCCGAGAGGCCATGTGCACAATGTATGGCATGTAACCACCTGCTGGCTACTTCTGGGTTTCAAGCGCAGGGCACTTGAGCTTGAAGGCTGGATAGGGAGCTGCTGGACGAGCTGAGCTTGCATTCTTTCTTTGTTTCATATATTTCTGAACCAGTGAAGTTATTTTAAATCCCGTAAAACATCTTTTACTGTTTTCACTTGTACACTACACTATGCATGAATAAAGTGGAAAACCAAAAAATGCAACCCATCTCACAAAAAAATTCTCATACAGCTACATTGAAGGAGAAATATGAAAGTTGCATGTAGTGGTGCAAAAATAGCACTAAAATATATGTAAAAAATCTGACACTCACAAAATGGCAAAATATCATTAATGCCATTCTGCCATATGAAAAAATAGTCTACAAAAACAGAAAATGCCCTGAAAAATTTAACAAGGTGTGGGAAAGATGGTGTGGATCAACAAATACAATATTCACACAAGACCGATTACAAAACCTGATAAGAGCCACTATGCCCAGGAATAATCTGAAAAACAAACGAATGCTACCGCCTCCCACTGAAGCCAGGGAAAAAATGCACCGATACACTGTATTTAATAATTGCATATGCCAATGTAATGTATGTAAGTTTTGTTTACATGATCACAAGAAGCCTGTGATGTACTTAAAGTTATTTATTCATCTACTGTACAAAATACATATTGTTCAATAAAACGAGTTTAAAAAAAAAAAATATATGTAAAAAAAATAACTCCATTTAGTAAAGTAGTGTGTTAGGCCGAAAAAAGACATATGTCCATCTAACTCAGCCTACTCACCCCCTTCCTTCCCCCTTCCTCAAATGTTGATCCAGAGGAAGGCAAAAAAAATCCAATAAGGTAGAAGTCAGTTTTCTTCAATTGGAATCATCTCTGGATCAACAACCCAATTTGCTATTGCTGTAGTTGTACCAAGCCATAGAATAAATGTAGCATATTATTTAGATTCCACAGCACATAGGATAAAAATATGCAAAAAAAACTGTGGTGGAATTGCTCTGTTTTGTCGTTTTCTCTTCATCCAAAAAAAATTAATACAAAAGGATTCAAAGTATAAATGCGAAAAAAATATGCCCCTTTGTCCTGAAAGCCCAAAATAGGCTGCATCCCTCACACTTTCAGTACAATAATGAGTTCATTCAGTTTACCACTATATAATATGAAAGTTTGATTTAAGATAATTCATTACAGCAAAGGAGAAAAAATAATTTTTCAACACTAGCCAAATGTTTGTAGGACCGACCACGTTACCAGCCACAGTTCATATACCTTCCATTCATCTTCATGATTGTGTGTTTACTATTGAAATGTGCTCTTCTTGCTTGTGTCATCAAACAGCAGCAATTATAGAGCAGACCGGCAACAAACTAATACCACATTCATCTATTGCTGTCATCTATTGAAAACAGGGCTGTAAAAGTTCAAGATCACTTTATACTCCGGAGGTAAATCTCCATGGTAAAACCACCAGAGACTCAAGTATTACAGAGTAGCATTCAAATTAAAATGTCATGAAACATTATTATGGATCTCTGAAGCTTTGTGGCAACACGAACCATAGAATCTGCCTGTTATTGGCTGAAAAGATGTATGATTGGCGCAAGCTTCTTCAAAATTAATTAAGATTTGCTGCAGCTTGAAAGCCGCACGCCTGATAATTAGCATGTATTTATACAAATGTATGGAAATTCAATTTCTGTTGGTTAAATAAATCATTGGTGAAAAAACCCTCAAGCCAAAATTCTTCATGAGGTTTGATAAATTCATTAGAGCTGGAAAAAATGTTAAAGTTACAGAGATTTTTAAAGGTTGCATATTTTAAATAATGCTTAGTGAACTTTCCCTTTTGTCTGCTTATAATAGAACAGACTATGTTATTGAATCTGGAAATATGAATAACAATTGAAATAATAATTGGGTTTTACATGGCTCATTTTATTCAAACTGTATTCTAATCTGTAGCCGTCAAGAAACACATAGTCACTTCTGGAAATGGCATAAGCCAGGCACGTATTCCGTCCCCTTGGATTGTCATTTTTTAGTTATGTATTCATGTAACACACTTGTAAAATTCACTTTAAGTTTTGGAAGCTTTGTAATTTGTTGATTATGACTTTTTGTCTCCTGATGCACTACATTATGCATTCACTGTTTTTATGCTCAGGCTTTTACGGCTTTTACCAGCTTTCGGATTTTGATATTTTACATCATTTTAATTATTTTCAATATTATTTATATATGATTTATAATTAATAATACCGTACAATATACACTTCTTAATCCTCAGTACTTCCTAATTTCTTAGGGTACCTGTCACCCGTTGGCTTGTAAAGTTAATTTGCTTTGTAAATAAGACATTGTGTCCTGCATACAAAGATGAGAAGTATGTATTAAACATATTGAACTCAGCTGGATAATCAGTAGCTTCCATATGCAAGTAGTATCTACAATTATAGAGCATTAAGGCCCATTTACATAGGAAACCTGCACACGCAAAAATTCCCATTGGACGGAATTGTCCATAGGGCACAGTGAAAATGCGGATTTTGTCAATAAGTGCAGATTTTGTTGAGCTTTTAACTGCGGAATGCATTCTGTGAAACGTTTTGCCGAATTTATTGCATTTTTTGCCATAGACATTAATTGTAGAATTACTTCTCTAGTATGTTAGAATTCTGCAACAACAATTCTGCAAGACATCCTTAATTTTGCTGCAGAAAGCAGTTTTGAAGTAAAGATTTTTAATAGGTGCGGAATTCAAGCCCCATAAGGATAACATGGTGATGCCCTAGATGTGCCCTAGATAAAGCAGCACCCCCATGCCTCAAGCCATCCAATGCAGACTGCGCAACCCAGGCAATGCTCTAGGTATGCAGAACGGATGTGGAGATAGTCGCAAGAGGGTGCAGACTTTCTTAACTTCCAATTCATGCTCAGAACCTACAACCTAGCCTTCCAACACACCAAACAAGTCTACTTCACCTCTCTCATCTCCTAACTATCTCACAACCCTAAACGATTCTTTGACACTTTTGACTCCCTTCTTAGCCCTAAATTGCAGCCCCCCATGGTGGATTTCAGTGCTGAAGAACTGGCTGCTTCTGGCTGCCACTATATTCAACCTCTCTCTTGTATCTTCCCCTCTTCATTCAAACATGCTATCATATCCCCACTGCTAAAGTAACTGACTCGTCCTATGCTGCCAACTACCAACCCATCTCAAATCTCTCCTTCATCTCCAAACTATTAGAACACCTGGTCTACTACCGCATTATAAGCTATCTCTCAGCTAAACTCTATTCTTGACCCCCTACAGTCCAGCTTCTGCCCTCTACACTCGACAGAAACCGCCCTTACAAAAGTATCAAGTGACCACCTGATGGCCAAATCGAGAGGTGACTCCTCCCTATTGATCCACCTCGACCTCTCTGCAGTGTTTGACATTGTTGACTATAAACTCCTCCTCAATATGCCTCGCTCTATCGGCCTAAAAGCCATTGCTCTTCTGCTCTTCACCTGGTTCTCCTCCTACCTATCTGACCACTCATTTAGCCTATCCTTTACAGGCTCTGCCTCCTCTCCTCTTACCCTTGCTGTTGGGGTCCCCCAGGGCTTGGTCCTTGGTCCCCTCCTCTTCTCCATCTACATAGCCCATATTGGACAAACCATCAGGAGATTTGACATTCAGTACTATCTCCATGCTGATGACACCCAGTTATACACCTCTTCCGGTGACTTCACAGCACCATCCCTTCAGAATGCCACCCGGACACTATCTGTCCACTGTCTCTAACACTATGTCCTCTCTCTACCTAAAACTGAACCTCTCAAAGACCAACATACTAGTGTGTCTACTAACCGATCTCATCTCAACAGCTCTATCTCAGTGTGTGGCACCACCATAACTCCCAAACCACATGCCCGCTGTCTTGGGGTTATATTTGACTCCAATCTCTCCTTTGGCCCCTATATCCAATCTCATGCCTAAACATGTCACCTACACCTCAAGAACATCACACAAATCCTTTTCTCACAGTGGACACACTAAAATGCTCACTGTTCCTCTCATCCACTCTCGGCTCAATTATTGCAACTTGCTGCTGATTGGCCTTCCCCACACCAAACTCTTCCCCCTCCAATACATCCTGAATGCTGCAGCCAGGCTCATCTCCGAGTCCTGACGCTACTCAGACGCCTCTGCCCTGTGCCAGTCACTGCGCTGGCTGCCCATCAAATACAGAATTCAATTCAAACTCACTACCCTCATCCATAAAGCTGGTACCGCGTCACCTACATTGCATCCCTCATCTCAATCCACCACCCACCCTGCGCCCTCCGCTCTGCTAACAAAATCAAATTAAGTGCCCCTTTAACATGAACCTCTTATTCCCACCTCCAAGGCTTCTCCAGAGTAGCACCAGTCCTCTGGAATGCACTATCCAAAACTATCCGGGCAATCCCTGACACAAAACCTCAAACGTGCTCTAAAAATGCACCTCTTCAGGGAGACATACCACATCTCCTAAACCGAACCCCTCTTTACTCCGCCTGATAACATTCCCCCTGTCTTACTGATTGTATTTCCTGCTAGATATAATCAACTGCTGGCTGCAGTCATACCGATTTGTCTGCTATACGGCTCAATTTTGATCATTGTCTATATGTATAGCATCCCACACTCTCCAACTTGCCATACCATGCACATCTCCAGCCTCTCTACCTTCTGTATCACTCCATTATTTGTAGTATGTAAGCTCGTTGGAACAGACCCCCCCCCCCCCTATTGTTTCCATCAATTGATTACTACATGTAACCATGGATTTGTGTGTTTCCCCCTGCTTTGTAAGTGCTGTGGAATATGTTAGTGCTATATAAATAAAGATTATTATTATTACCAACTTGAGTTGCTTGTATTTGGGTTAGCTGCATTTTTTTCAAAATGAAGAATGCTCTAAGTATGGCATTTTTTCAGGGATCCCCCTATACTTCTCAATATGAAAAGAAAACACATGAAAAAATGCATGTCAAAAATGCATTTTAAAAAATCCACCCAAAAAATATTTGTGCAAAATGCATGAAATTCGTAGCATTTCTACAAGCTAGAAAAACAGCCACAGCAGAAGAGTTTATATGAAATTAAACTTAAAGCAGTTTTCCCATGAAAATCATTTACCAAATTAAGTTATTACATATTTATAAGATAGATGGTAAATGATTGAACGTTGGGGCCCAGACACACCACAATCATAAGAGTGATGCATCCCTAGTCTGCTGAGTTACTGGCATGATGGTGTGCATATGTAACCACCACTCTTTCACTGTCTATGGAGATAGCTAATTACTTGACTAAAACTGAATGAAGTGAGGGTTACGCATGTGCATCATTGCTCCAGTAACCTGATTGTCTTTGGGTACACATTTCTCATGATCGTGTTTCCCAACAATCAGACCTCCCCACCACCAATCATTTATGACCTAATCTGTGGATAGCTGATAAATAAATCAATTTCAGGAAATAATCTTAATCATAAAGAGACTCTCTCATAAAGCACATTTGTCATCTATCCAGAGGATGTACAAAAAATGTATGTTCACTAGAAACCCCACTGTTGAATCATAGAATGGTAGAGTTGGAAGGGACCTCCAGGGTCATTGGGTCCAACCCCCTGCTGAGTGCAGGATCACTAAATAATCCCAGGCAGATGTCTATCCTGTTTTAAGTTTTCCTTGGAAAGAGAACTCACCACCTGCTGCAAAATAGTAATAATAATCTTTATTTGTATAGCACCAACTTATTCCACAACACGGTTTTCATGCGGTGCGATGCATCTTTTACAGTAGGAAGTCCTACTGTTCGTCCATAAAACAATCCCTGGCTACCTTTAAAAAAAAAATCCAAAAAACAATACATCACCTAAGAGGCACTGACCGCTCTGTCGCACGTGTCCTTTTGAAGCTTCGGCACATTTGTCTGTAGTCTTATGTCAGCGCATCCTGGTTAGGAGTTTCAAAAACCCCGCCTCCAGAAGGCATTGGCTCTGATTAGTTCTTGAGCGCCATGGCTCAGCCAATCACTGCAGCGATCGATGAACCAATGACAGCCATTCAATGCGATGGCTATGATTGGATCATCGAGCACTGCAGTGATTGGCTGAGCCATGGCGCTCAAGAACCAATCAGTGCATGTGCTTCCTGGAGGTGGGATTTTTGAAACTCCTGACCAGGAGGCACTGACAGAAGGCTACAGACAAATGTGCCGGAGCTTTAGAAGGAGACAGCACGCCTTAGGTGATGTATTGTTTGTTTGTTTTTACCTTAGCCAGGGCTTATTTTGGGGGTAGGGCTTATATTTGAAGCTCCTCCAAAACTCCTGGGAAAAGAGCGCTACAAAGTCGCACGACTTATGAAAGAGGTCTCATTCTTATTGGCAATCTTGTGCATAGTTGATAAATTTTCTTTTGTGGGAAAACCTCCTTTAAATAGATACCAAAAGTAGAGATTAAAAAATCATTACAAAAACTGCTTAGAAAAAAAGAATGTGTTTCAGTATATGGTTTCAATTAATTTAAAAAAATTAGATGAGAACAGATTATTTTTAGTAGCTCATCCTTCAACTAAATATATTAAAAAGCCCTGACCTGAATGATTAAAACTAAACCTTTTTAAAATTATTTAAACAAAACAGACAACTTCATAGTCAATAACTAACTCTATCAGGGTGTCGAAAGGACAGGTACAGCTTCACTGTATCTTTCTAAGCGTAAGGACATGTAGTCCAGTGGCAAACATGTCCGAAACCCACCACACTCACAGTGGCCAATGACCACACGACTTTACAGCAAAATCATGCACCCATTGGTTATTGTAAGTGGGAATGGTTCACTGCATGCAGCTAAGCCCAACTGTATTGGATGGCTTTGCTCTAACCACTACTTCAATTTGATATCTCTGTCACCTGTTCTCAAGTAAAAATTGAATTGCAGCCACTCATATAAAATTTGCCTGGCAGTTATTGCCAGAAGAAAAGAAGAGTGATGATTACTGGCTCACATCTCCCCACATTTCACTGTAACTGCTCAGTAATCAATTCATTCAGTTTATCCAAATAGAAAAACCTTGAAAACCTTATTGCCTATTGCTTTAAGAAGTTCTTTAAGATTATTGTGGCTTGAAATGTTTTTTTTTATATATATTTAGGCTGATGAATAATAAAGTAAAAAATGAAAAGCAAAGTTTATGCAGTAAAATATAAACCGAATGTACTTTTCAATGGTTGATTGCATATAGAATCCCATTCTGCATAACTAAACATCTTCTCTGTTTTATAAAGCAGATCTAGTTTGTATATTCTCCATCGGAGATCATAATTTAGAGGAAATATAAATCACTGATGTCTCCTGTTCATGCTTTTTTTCCTGTGGCTTTTATCCAATAAAAACACAACATTCCAACAAAGTTTACTCTAGGTCACATGTCATGTGAATACTAAATATATTGTGTAAAATGGTTTCTTGGAGGCAAATTAATAAAATCTATATTTATATGATATATTTCTATGAGCTTATTTTATATGCAGATTATATTGTTTATGAGTATTCGTATTGGAATTTGTTCTAACAATTCCTCAGAATTGATTTTTGCAATCTTACCAAATTGTTTTAACCCTATAAGGACATGGCCTATTTTGATCTTAAAGGAGATGTCCCGCGCCGAAACGGGTTTTTTTTTTTTTTAACCCCCCCCCCGTTCGGCGCGAGACAACCCCGATGCAGGGGTTAAAAAAACCACCCGCACAGCGCTTACCTGAATCCCGGCGGTCCGGCGTCTTCATACTCACCTGCTGAAGATGGCCGCCGGGATCTTCTACCTTCGTGGACCGCAGCTCTTCTGTGCGGTCCACTGCCGATTCCAGCCTCCTGATTGGCTGGAATCGGCACGTGACGGGGCGGAGCTACACGGAGCCGCTCTCTGGCACGAGTGGCTCCATAGAAGACTGCTGAAGACCCGGACTGCGCAAGCGCGGCTAATTTGGCCATCGGAGGCCAAAAATTAGTCGGCTCCATGGAGACGAGGACGCTAGCAACGGAGCAGGTAAGTATAAAACTTTTTATAACTTCTGTATGGCTCATAATTAATGCACAATGTACATTACAAAGTGCATTATTATGGCCATGCAGAAGTGTATAGACCCACTTGCTGCCTCGGGACATCTCCTTTAAGGACCAAGCCTTCTTTTTTAAATCTGACATGTATTATTTTATGTGCTAATAGTTTTGAATGCTTTTAATTATAGACGCAATTATGAGGTAGTTTTTTCATAACACATTGTAGTTTATGTTAGTAGTAAATTTTCATCAATGAATTTTCTCTTGATTAATAAAAAAATCTAAATTTACTAAAAATCTGGAAAAAGATTGCAATGTCATTAAATGGCTGTGATTGGCTGACGCCATGTGAGCTAGCCAATCACAGCCATTCATTCATGTCATTGAATGGCTGTGATTGGCTGACGCCACATGAGTTAGCCAATCACAGCATTAGCTTTCTGGAGGTGGGGATTTCAAGCCCCGCATCCAAAAAGCAATGCTCTGTGGGGGACGAGGAGGGAGCGACAGCCGGCAGCAGTGCCGCAGAACACCGGGGGATGTGAGTACTGCTTTTTCTTGACACTTTTTTTTTTGTATACCCGCTGTATAAGACGACTCCCGACTGCAGAGCAGATTTTTCGGGGTTAAAAGGTCGTCTTATATGCAGGAATATACAGTATTTTTTTGCACATATTAAATGTAAAACCATTTTTCTATAACACAGCAGGAGTTAGCAGAAAAAAACAAAACTTAGAATGTATTACCTTGATACTTCAGTTTTTAGAAATGCCCCATATGTTGACGTAAACTGCTGTTTGGGCGCATGACAGGGCTCAGAAGGGAAGAAGTGCTATTTGGCTTTTGGAATGCAGATTTTGCTGGAATAATTTTTGGACACCATGTTGTGCTTTCATCCCCTGAGATACCAGTAAATTTGAAAACCTGAAGAACTGACCCCGTTTTGGAAACAAGTGAGGGATGCAGTGAGTGTTTTGACCCTAGAGCTGTTTTGTGAATTCTTTTAACATTTTGATTTGAAAATAAAAAAGTCACATTTTTTTCAGCAATATGTAGGTTTAGTCCCAGATTTTTAATTTTTGCCAGGGGCAAAAGGAGAAAAAACATACCATGATGTGTTACTCACTTTCACCCAAGCATGGAAATGCTCCATATGTGAATGTGAACTGCTATAAGGGCTTGCATGTGGCTTTATGTATATACGGTGCAGAATACATCAGGGTAAATCATAAAACCGTGGTTCAATGCAATAATAAAATTACATTTCCTGGGAAATCTTTTATATACAGGCCGGGTTGTGTGGGGCACGTTTGATAGTGATAAATTATGTCCTTCTTTATTTCTTGTTTGTAACAGACTCTGCACACTTTGGGGTCCTTCTCATCTTACCAGTGGAAGAAATTTCACTAGGAAAGTGTTGCCCTGTTACAATACATGTAGTATTCTCAAGTCGTTCGGGACAAAACGCGTTGTATAGCAATAAATGGAGTTGGGGATAGTAATCACGGACCGGAGTGTATATGTCCTAAGAAGCGCGAAATCCATATTCATACATACATAATTTTGTTATGACTATGACAACGCAAATTTGGAATTTTATTTTCAGCTCTAATAGCTGTTTCTTGGAGCAGGACCATACTTGGCTGTTCTGTTTACCTGGCAGAATTTCTCCCTGTAAAATTTACAATATTGCTTTTAAAACAAGTAAGGGGAAAGGGGGCTTATTCCTCAGCACTTTCAGGTATGAAAGCTGAGTACTCATTTTACCAACTTCAGAAGGATGGAAGGCTGAGTCAACCTTAAGCCAGCTACGTGAACCATGCGGGGTGAACCTGCAACCTTCAGGCCATGAGCGAGAGCTTAGGACTGCGTACTGTTAACTTAACACTCTGCGCCACACGAGGCCACAAGTTGAACACTTGCTGTCTTTCTTGGCACAATTTTTGATCTACGAGAGCCTATGCGGACCTTTTTTTGTTTTCAGTAACCCCTGTGCTACGATTAATTCCCACACCCCTGCACACTATTTTGGCCAATTTTTGTGAAGAGCACATTGTTCCCTATACATGTGGCAGTATTCCCATGCAATTTGGGGGGCTTTGGCTGCATTGGGGACCTTCTGGAGGGTAAATTCGTAAACCAATTTTTTTTTTTACTCCCATTGACTTTAATGGCAGTAGGAGTCGACCATCCTGATTCATGATGATTTTCGTAATTTGGTTCGATACCAACATAAACCGATTATTCCACTAACTGCTCATCCCTAGTAGTATATAAATAAAGACTGTTAAAGCCTACATTAGAACAGTAAAATAAATAAACTTTATTTCAGATTGAGAAATATCTCACCAGCTTCTTCTCATTTTAACGCATTTTTGCCTTTACAGCTTATACAGTTAGTGTAGAATTTAAGAGCTAAACTTTTGATCCAGTAATCCACATAAAATATGCAGAACTAATCATAGCATTCACATGAGTCCTATTCTTCCTCTATGGCTGATTCTTATGAACTGTTAGTACTCTTACAAAATTCAAGTATTCATCTGATGCATGCATGCGCAATAATTAGAAATGCTGATTTTGTTAATCAGTGTCGTTATAATTTTCTTTGATGTGTATCTAAGGACTTGCTTGAATATTAGTCACAAACCTCTATACAGGTTATTTCCAAATTAATAAGCCCACTGGGAAATTTTTCTTTTAAAATATGGCTTGCAATATGTTTTATAGTTGACGTTATGTGAAATTAAACATAATTGAGCATAATGTATATCCTAAACCTAGACAAAATGCATGCACAGTTTTTAAGTTTATAAAGTTTTTTGGACTTTATAGTATATACTCAAACAAAACATCTCTCTTTCCTTTTTTTGGTCTTGATTTTTCTCATCCCACCCACTTGTCTGTTTATCTTCAACCCCAATTCAAAAAAGTTGGGATGTTGTGTAAAGTGTAAATAAGTAAATAAAAAAGAATGCAATGATTTGGAAATCTTATATATCATATTTTATTCATAGTAGAACATAGAAACAAATCAGAAGTTGAAAGTAAGACACACTTCCATTTCATTTTAAAAATTAACTCATTTAGATATTGATGCAGCAACAAAAAGGTTGGGACAGGGTTATCAAAAATCTAAAAAAGTAAGTGGTACTTATGAAAAGCAGCAGGAGGTTCAATTTTCTACCAAGCCACATGACAGTGTAGAAAATTGACTATAAAAAAAACATGTTAGAGAGGTAGAGTCTCTCAGAAGCAAAGATGGTCAGAGCTTCACCAATCTGTGAAAAACTGTATTTAAAAATTGTGGAACAACTTTAAAAAATGTTCCTCAATTTAAGATTGTGAAGACTTTGCATATTCAATGGTCTACAGTACCTAATAAGTATGACGAATGCTTCTATGCTCCCCCTAGTGGTCAAAGTCTATTAGGGTATTACTATATCAGAAAAAATGATGCTTTGATCACTATAAAGATATAGTTAAAGAATTGGCACATAGTTTTGCATCTACATGCATTTGTAAAATGAATAGTCATTCCAAAGCACTGCACACTACACATAGAGTAGTCACGCTGCGCCATTAACACAGATTAAGATAATGTCTACTACATCTGTGTTTAGAGTAAAGGACATTCTCTTTATAGTTGTCACATAATGGTTTCATATAGCTAAACAATTTTCCCTAACTTTGTCATATGTGTCACATTGTGCTTCTGAGACCTGTAGTTCTATGAGTGTCCAGGAGCACACTTCCATAGGTGTGAGATGATTGAGCTGGCTGGATGTGTATTGTTCTAGTAAACTCATCACTGGATGGGATTCCCTTGTCTGTAATTCCCTTGTCTGCAGGTGTGAACAATGTCCTGTTTAGCTTGTATGCCATTTACCATCTATTGTAGGCCAGGGTCCTAGGTTCCAGCGTGCAGGCAGGACTCCCTAAGGGTTAACGTTGTCTTGTTAGAGTAGAGACTCACTAGACAACGAGGACCCTTTTTGTGGGCTTGTGAGTTTAAGTATCTTGGTCAAAATACGAACCAATACCTTGTTCGTAGATTAGCTATTCCATCTGCTTATGTGTGTTCGTATTCTAGGTAAATGTTTTGGTAGTTGTTAGTTGTTGTTGGATGTCTACTCGCAAGTCCCATCCCATTTGCAGTTCAGTTTGTTATGGTGTTAAGCATTTATACTTGTTCCCATATCCCAATCCTTTCCCTCCAGTCCTTGTTTGGGTTGTGCCTGTATAGATCATTGTTTCAAAGTCTACAGTAACATAAAAATATGCATGAAATTAATGTCAGTCTCACCCGAATGGGTCGGATTCCAATTGCAGATGTCCACAGTGGAAGACCTGTGAATAATGACGGACATGGTCACATATGCGTGCGGTTATCAGCGCATACGTACATTCAAAGACAAGGTATTATCTGTATGGAGGAATGAATTCAAGTAGGGAAAGACATCAGAAAGTTGCCTAATTCCCTGGAAACACCTTCTAACCACGCAGGTGACCGCCCAGGTGACATTCTCTTGTGCTGTCGTGGTGAAGGATGTTCTAAAAGCCTTCAGGATGGGATACTGCTCTCTTGGCTTGGCTGGATTTATACTACTTTTTTTGAAAGCATAAACCACTTTGAAAAAACAAAACCACATTCTTCTGGAGGAAAAGCCCAGAAGAATAAGTTGAGGTTGCAGACTGCAGTCTGGATGGGTGTGTTGCTCCCCAGACCCCAGACAAATTCTTGCTTTCTTTATACTATTTGTTATCTGGTCTCCTAGCAACTTGAGTTCGATCTGTAGTCCATACGCAATGTAATTGTGTATGCACTGTTGATCGAACGCATCCATAGAGATCAATGGAACTCATACGCATGGAATCCACAGTAAAATACAGCATGCTGCGATTTTTCTTCCACTCGTGAAATCTACAATTCCTTCCTGCAAGTGTAAGCGAATCGGTAAAAGTCAATGCATTTCAATGCCTGCTTTTTACCATGTATCATACATGTAGACGGTAATCGCAGAATTCGCAATTCAAATACATTTGTGTGAGGCAGGCATAAGTCTACAAAACTTAGATCTTGTAACCTACAGAGGGTGTTTATGTACACTCGTCCATATACCAATGTGTATAGAAGTGGTGTTGCTATAAAGTATACACACCTCCTCCACTGAAAAAATGTTATATGTGCATACTGTATGTATGTACACGAACATATCTACTAATCTGACCCTAACCACATACAGCTATAAAATCCAAGATTTAAACTCAGGGACCCAGTAGCAAAGCAACACACATCACGTTTTTTTGTTTCTAATTAACATGGCTATAAAATAATTAATGTACTGTATTATCAGAACACCAGAAAAGGCTAGTGATAAAGAGGTACTTGGTACTATATATGCAATGATCAATTCTCTCCCAGCAAGCAGAAGTGACAAGGTGTGAGGTGTGTGATTGGAAGTGACGTACTGGAAGTGACATCAGCAGAAGTCAGTGTAGTAGGGGAGTACCAGAGCTGCACCAGAGCTGCAAGAACACCAGGAGAGCTTCTGCGAAAAAGCTGCTGGAAGATCCGTCTGGCAGGGAGGTGAGGAGCAGGTTACAGAGCGGCAGGAAGCCAGAGAGTGCGATTGCTGGTAGAGAGGTGATGTCATGGGCTGCAGAGGAGCTGTAAAGAAGATTGCTGCTGACAAGGGCCGATAAGTATATTTTGTGTGTGTAAGTAAGTGTGTAAGAGTAAGTAAGTGAGTGTGTAACTGAGAGGGTAGAAAAGGGTGTAAGAGAGTGAGTGTGAAAGTGAAGCAAATCAGTTGTGACCGAGAGTGAGCAGGGAGTGAGAGCATGTAAGCATTTAAAAAATGAAACAAATTTAAGATGCGGAGGCACATGAGTGGTTGCGGACGGGGGGAGGCACGTCAGTGGTTACAGACGGGCAGAGGTACGTGAGGAGTGTGATCTAGTTGATTTTCATTTCATTACTTGTGTAAGTAAATTTGTAGATCCCCACTAGAATGTGTTCCATGTTTGAAAATGCCAGCGTGCTACTTGTGCAATGTTTTTGCCCCTTGATCAGCCGATCCAGGTTGCATACTGTTGCGCAAGATGCATGCATGTCACACATTTGAAAGCCCAATTCCTAGATCTAAATGAACGACTGGCAACAATGAGATCTATTGACAATATAGAAAGGAGTTTGCTACTCACTGAGTAGGCACTCGCTGGGGTGGATGGTAGTTCGGAAGAGCAGGACAAGTAGGCAGCTAGCTGGGTGACAGTTAGAAGGGGTAGAAGGAAGAGAACCAGAGAGGCTAGTTCTGAACTGGCACACTCCAATAAGTTTACAAAGTTGGCAGATGAGGGGGTTGTCATTACAGGATCACCACTGCTGCAGCATGACATGCCCTCTGAACACCAGGGAGTTGACTGCTCCAGTAAGAAGGGGAAGGGGAACACAGGGCAGGCTAGACAGATCCTAGTGGTGGAGGACTCAATTATAAGGGGGACAGACAGGGTAATCTGCCACAAAGACCAGGATCGTTGAATAGTGTGTTGTCTTCCTGGCGCTCAGGTTTGACACATCGTGGATTACGTTGACAGATAACTGGGAGGGGCTGGTGAGGATCAAACGGTCATGGTGCACATTGGCACCAATGACAAAGTTAGGGGTCAATGGAGGACCCTCAAAAATTATTTCAGGGACCTAGGATCCACGCTTGGGGCGAGGAGCTCCAAGGTAGTTTTCTCAGAAATACTACCTGTGCCACAAGCCACACCAAAAAGGCAGCAGGAGCTTAGGGAGGTCATTAAGTGGCTTCAGAGTTGGAGACATGGCTTGATGATAAGTGCGATTTTTTTAAGTTTTTCAGTACATTATATGGTACATTAAATAATAGCACTGAAAAATACAACTCGCCCTGCAAAAAACAAGCCCTCATACAGCTACCTCAATGGATGAATAAAGAAGTTACGATTTTTTAAAAAGGGGGGAGGGAAAAAAAAGGAAAAAAGGGCCACATCATTAAGGAGTTAAAGGGGGGGTCCCCTCACCCCCAGCTGGCCGGCTTGTATGAAGCCTCCATTTCTTGCATTCTTCTTCCTGCAGGTCAGTGAAGGCTATGTTCCTGAGATGTAGCATTCACTGGCTAGGAAGGAATGCTGATCCATTGCAGAGACAGCTCGGCATTCCGTACATTACAGGAAGAAGACTGCCTGTGAATAAACGTAATGTCAGAAGAATCAGCCAGCTGGAGGTGAGGTAACCCATTCCCCCTGGGACTGCAGGAGACAGGAGAAGATTGGCAGGGAGAAGATGAGGTAAGTAGAATGCCTGGGGAGAAATAGGTTAGTATAAAATTGTTATTTTTTAATGACAGAATCCCTTCAAGGAAATGACTTGTTAATACTTAGGCTACATTCACACGGGTGAGCGTGGTCAGGCCGAGAAACTTGGCCCAATATTGCGTTTGCCAACATGTGATTTTCAAGGCGATGTGAAGCATTTTTAATTAAAAATCGCATTGCTAATGTGAAATTGTAATCCTCACATTTGCGTTTCACACAACTAAAAGGATCACAGGTGTTCAATGGGAAACAATGCATTGCTCAACATGTCTGTGCCATACAATGTCTTTCAAGGTCTCATTGAAAATCACATGTTAGGAAATGCAGTATTGGCCCGAGTTTCTGGGCTTCATATTGTGCTCGCCTATGTGAATGTAGCCTAAACATGATGCTTCAGTGTGATACAGGAGTCATCACTTTCCTCTAATTATATAGGCTGGTTATTATAATATCCAGTCATCCACCAATTTAAAATTGGCTTCAGTACAATTATGGAGAGCTGAGCTTTTCCTAGCATATTTTGCACAATATCCGAATTCTAAGGTTTCTAATTATTTAAAAGGGTCTACGGTCCTGGAACTTATTACAGAATAGCGAGTGACTCACGCATGAAAACAAATAAATGGAGCAGGATGGATGTTGGAACATTGTCATTTACAGAATTATAGATTCTCATCTTGTGATTGCCTAGATCTGTTTATCTATTAGGAATATTTTGCTAGTATAATGTTTTTACAAATCATACAAGGTTAGGTGTTTCTAGAAACAAGATGAACAGCTGTAGATAGTGCTATTAAATGATGATGAGTGACATTTCCAATAGAGAAAAAATAATCATATCATTTCTGTCAGCAAAAGAAGTTGATTGAATCCTACATCTGAAAATAAATCATTCAACCTGCTGCATATGCAAACACTTAAACTTTTATTTTCCTTATAATACAAAGTATTTTCAGCCGCTATCTGCGATGCAATTAGGTGAGGACACAACTAATCTTGCAGCACAGAGTATGCCATTTGGGCCATTTAACATGAACACTAACTTATGCAGAAATACAGGTTCCATTATCAAAGTAGGGCAAATCTGAATTTACAATACAGTACCATCCCAAGAATAAGGGCTCAGGCACACCGCATTCGTTAATGATAAATTTGAGAGCAATTTGAATAGCAAGCCACATAATGCC
This sequence comes from Eleutherodactylus coqui, assembly GCF_035609145.1. NCBI lineage: Eukaryota > Metazoa > Chordata > Amphibia > Anura > Eleutherodactylidae > Eleutherodactylus > Eleutherodactylus coqui. Next base: position 92,578,076 of record NC_089839.1, on the reverse strand, counting down.
GCTAAGCCAGCAGTGCACAACTGTGATGCCCTTCATCTGACCATGCATACCACCTGCTTAGTCTTCAGTTTTACCTGCATAGCTCCTTTTGCCCTAGGAAAAAGGAGCACCTAGTGCCACACATTTCCAGCAGGGGCACAGCAGTTCTATACATACAATCATCTACAATAGGCTGTGAGTGACAGCCAGCACCCCACAGCAGGATCGGAGAAAACACCTATCCCAGCCATTTCATCCTTGTATTGCCATGAATACAGAGCTAGGTTCTGTTACTGGATCTACACAGTGAACTTGGTTCTGTTACCATTTCTATGATGAATAATTGCAAAAATTCTAAAGCAGACACCACTTGTAAATAAGCAATACAACTTTTTTGGTGATTCATATATACCAAAGTACAAAACGCAAGATCGCACAGTAAGTGTGGATTCACACGAGCGTGTTTATGTGCTTGCATACGCGCGCACAAAAACACGCGTCTAATACAACTACTGCATTCCCTATGGTGTGTTCACATGTTCGTGTTTTATAGGCGTGCGTCTGCAAAGATAGGACATGCGTGCACCATAGGTCCTGCACGCATTGCCTTCAATGGAGCTGCGGCTGCTGCCGTCGGCTCCATTGAAGGTAATGGTCGGCTGGCACTCCTGAAGTGATTTTTTAGGGAAGAGCTTTAAATTTAAGCTCTTCCCTGAAAATCATCCCATTTAGTTTAACAAAAGAAAATAAATAAAAAATATATATATCCCACGGGGAATAAAGAATTCCCTACCACAGCTGTCACAGATGACAGCTGCTGTAGAGGATCAGCTGCCGGCATCCCTTAATTGTTTTACAGGGAAGCGCTTTACATAGAAACCCTTCCCTGAAAAACCAGCCAAACTGGTGTGAAAAAAAATCATACTCACCTTTCTTCAGCTACCGGGGCTCAGCCGCGTTCTGCCTCCCCTGTCCCTGGCTCTGCACTGAAGTTCCTTGACAGCTGCGGTAGCGAATTCTTTATTCCCCGCGAAAGGAGCCCAGGCTGACATGCCTGTGTGGTTCACTATTTTAATGCCGGGCAATCCGCTGCTTTGTCTGTGCGGGTTGTACCCCTGTATGTGTGCCGTACATATCTATGGCGGTCATCCTGGTATCAGTTCATATTGTGTGGGCTGGGTCTGTTGGTAATCACCCCTCCCCCACCCTGGTTTGAGTTGAGTGGCTGCTCAATCAACCTGCACCTGAACATTTTTGCTCCTCTATATAGCAATCTGGCTTGCTGCATGTTATCAGGTCAAATCATTGCGCATTTCCTGTAGTAGATATCTTGTATCTGGCTTTTTTTTGTGAGTTAATATCTTATATGGATCCCAAAAATGGTGTCTGTAAAAAATACAACTCATCCTATAAAAACAAGGCCTAATACAGCTACACAAGCAAAAAAAGAAAATTGGAATTAAGAGACGAAAGAAAAGCAAAATCTATCCATATATCACACTCACTTATCATCACCATACCATCTACAAAGTTGGGCCACAGAAAAGTACCTCCGCACCACACTCTTATGACAGCTATCTATAAGAAAATCTGTCTTTATTGCCCATAGTAACCAATCACAGCACAACTTTTATTTCTTATACTGCTGAGGTAAAATTAAAGCTGCACTATGATTGGATATTAGAGGTAATAAAGATTTTCTTTTAGTTAGCTTTCATAAGAGTGTGTTGCCAGTTAATTTTTCGTGGCCCACTCAGTACAACAAACGTCAGTGGAATGTTGTTTACAGGGATATACTTCAATTAGATGCACTAAGAATAAAAAAAAGGCCAATGGGGGGTTTTCAAAAATAGCATGTCTACAAAAGTAGGCCAGTGGGGAAACATGCAAATGGACCTCCACGTTGGTTTTTTATGTCTTCAAAATAGCTGACATCTTTGCATTATAACTATTATTCCTAATTCCACTGAATGATTTTCCTGAGAATGGATATCTGTATATGTAGAATGCAGTTGCTGTCCTTGGACAGTACTTCTACTACCGTAGTATATCAGAAATGTCTAAAATGTTTGATCACAAGAAAAAGAGGTGGCCATGCATGTGTGTAGCTCTTTCCATTGCAGCTCATAGATATATCATATAATGTTTCAGATGAGAATAATCCTTTAAATTGGAGGTACATAGAAGGGATATAATCCAATACTCTGACTTTCAGACCAGAAAAGGTTATGCTCATCTGCTCTAAAAGCATTCACCTGGAGCCAGGGTACAAGACCTTGGTCATGTGACCTTCACACCACTAAAAGTCGTGAACCACTTCTAGTCATGATTTTGTTGTGATTTTTGCAGAACGGGATCTGTAATATTGCAGTTCTGTGTAAATTCTAACATGTTAAAACGTGTAGGGGAAAGCATTTTTGTAAACTAATTTGCTGCACCCTTCAGTCAAGAAAAACCACTGCCTCAGGTGAGATGCTCACCTCTGCTCAAAGACGTTGAGGTGCTGCATAGGTACGTACCTCTTAAGACATATCAAAGATATACACTGGTAGACAGTAATGTTCAAGAATACTAAGTATTCTAAAGCATTGAAGATGCAATCAAGAGATTACAGTTCCAATTTTAATGAAAGTTTAATGGAGCATAATTTTTAAAAATCTCAGATTGGGCTCACATTTGATAAGTAATCATCTGTGCTATAAACTGCATCTGTTCAACAAAAATGCCATTAAAGAGAATAAGTCATCAGAAAATAACCTATTATATAACTTACATTTTTGTGTTAAACATATTTTTAACAATTTTGGTTAAAAAAATGTAATTAAAAAATTTATATAAAAAATCCTGAAAGCCAGCATTTTTCAATCTGACCACAGAGCCTGATAATAGACTGATAATTCCTGATCTTTAGGGAAAACTTTGCGCAGTACTTTCGCCAGCACCACTAGAGGTATCACACAGGTAACACCTGCATGAAGATAACACAGGATCTACCATTCACAATAGGTGATCAGCTGTGACTATCTACTCCCCCTCACTGCACATGACCCTTGCAGGTCACAGACCATGTCTAGAACAGTCTCCAATAGATGTCAATGAGTCCCCTCATATCCATTGTGTGAATGGCCCATGAAGCTGCTGTAAAGTATATCACTAAATGCTGTTAAATATGTAGCGGTCCAGAGTTGGGCACTACAGAATGCAAATATGGTTGCTTTTATTTAAATATGGGTATAGGACTTTTAGGCTGTACATTGCATGTTGGTAACAATCATCAACTGCGTGACAAACTGCAACATTACAAATTGGCTGTCAGTAGTCCTATTCTAAATGGGCATTTCACCACCCAGCAACAGGCCTGTGATTGGGCAGTTTGATTGCTGTCAAAAGCAGAGCAGTCAGTTAGTGAGGAGAAGAGGTTTGGACGTTGAAAAGAGAGAAAGTAAAGACATGAGCAGGAGAGAAAGAATAAAACCCAGTGCGGTGAAAAGGCAGTGGTGTGGAGTACTGACAAAGAAAGAGCGTGTTTAACCCCTTAACGACCGGGCCATAGTGTTTTTACGTCCTGCAGCTACAGGACGTGTATGGAGGGAGGTAGTGCCGCTATCTCCCTCCATACAGCGCGGGCGTCAGCTGTTTATTACAGCTGACACCCGCAGGCAATAGCCGCGCTTGGCCGTTCGGCCGATCGCGGCTATTAACCCTTTAAATGCTGCTGTCAATTCTGACAGCGGCATTTAAATCCCCCGAACGCTGTTTGGGGGTCCTGCACGGCCCCCCTGCAGTTAGATCGGGGGATCCGTGCAGGTGTCATGGCAGCTGGGGGCCTAATGAATGGCCCCAGGGCTGCCTTAGCAGACTGCCTATCAAGCCATCCACACAGGGTGGCTTAAAAGACTGCCTGTAAAAAAGCTATAGCATTACGTCATACTGCAGGAGCGACCAAAGCATCGCATGTTAAAGTCCCCCAGGGAGACTTCAAAGTAAAGTAAAAAAAAGATCAATAAAGTTTTTTAAATTGTAAAAAAAAAAAGTTATAAAAGTTTAAATCACCCCCCTTTTGCCATAACTATTATTAAAAAATCTAAATCATAAAATAAAAATATGTATTTGATATCGCCGCGTCTGTAAAAGTCCGATCTATCAAAGTAGTGCATTATATTTTCTGCACGGTGAACGTCATCCGAAAAAAAAAGAGCGCCAGAAATGCATTTTTTTAGTTACCCTGTCTCCCAGAAAAAACGCAATAAAAAGCGATCAAAAAGTCGTATGTATTCCAAATTGATACTATCGGAAACTACAGGACATCCCACAAAAAATGAGCCCTTGCTTAACTACGTCGAGGAAAAATGAAAAAGTTATCGTGCGCACAAAATGATCGCAGAAAATAATTGATAAAAATTTTATATCTTAAAACAAAAATACAAGTACTACAGCAAAAACAATACTATATAAGTTTGGCATCGTAGTAATCGTACTGACCCATAGAATAAAAATATCAGGTCGTTTTTGTTGCAGCTGGTGCGTCATAGAAACAGGACGAACCGAAAGATGGTGGAATGTCGTTTTTTTTTCCATTTCTCTCCACTAAGAATTTTTTAAAAGTTTTTCAGTACATTATATGGTACAATAAATAGTGCCATTGAAAAATACAACTCGTCCCGCAAAAAACAAGCCCTCATACAGTGACTTCGATGGATAAATAAAGGAGCTACGATTTTTTAAAAGGGAGTAGGAAAAAACAAAAATGGAAAAAAGCAAAAAAGCCCGGTCACTAAGGGGTTAAGAGAGCAAGGAAATAGGAAAGATAATTTGTCTAGAAAGAATAATATAGAAGAAAGAGGAATTGAAAGTAAAAAAGAGAAATAGCCAAAAGAGGAGATTCAGAGAGGAAAATAGATAGAGAAAGCATAGTGTGCAGATGTGGTTCCTGTACTCATATGGAATTTATCTATGTTAAGAAATGATGTGATATGCTAATTTATTGAAGATCCATCTCTGCAAATAAATTGTTTTACTGTTTTACCATTTATCCTGTCTCCTGGAGTCCCTTTTCACCAAATAATACCTGCACTGAAGTACCACACCATCCTCCAGGGGGAATGGACCCTTCCCCATTTTCATTTTATTTTTTGCTTTTTATTTATTTCTACCCCAAACCGGTTTAGGCCAGTGTACAGGCTAGTTTTAGAAACAACACAATTTACCACTATACCCTGCCTGACTCATGGGTAGCCCCATATTACTCCAAATTAGAGACTTTGGATATTTTTATTCTGCCAGTTGCCGCCGCGTTGTGAGGAAAAGCCACTGAGCCACCGCATCCCGGTGCACACCACAAATATAGCTCAGGAAAGCTGGCTACATTTAACCCTTTCCAATCCACTGACTGAGGTCTTAAGACATTAAGATTTAAGGCTGTACAGCTCTGATGTTGGAAGACATCCTTCGGGGTCCTCTTACTGTATATTCCCAGCCTCTCTGCTGTCAGAGCCTATCCAATGTGTCACCTCATGCAGTACTGGCTTTAACCAGCAGATAGCGCCGTTGTATAATGGCAGAAAAAGAGTAAGCCCCCTATGAAAACCAGGATACGAATTGGATTGGAAAGGGTTAACAGCATTTATAGACAACAAAATTGTACAATAGTAAAATGAAAACAGATTTGAAAAATGGAATTCGTTTCATTATCTGGCTGTAATTAGTAAAAAAAATGTTATATAGTCCTTTTAAGGACAAATCAGCAAGTCAGCCACCTAACTTGGCATTGTTTGAATACAACCACACTACCAGGGTCTGTGTCCTTCTATTAAATATAATGCCTGTTCCTTAGAAAAAAACAAGCAACCTACACTATGTTGTTCATGTAACTACCTCTTAGAATACAGCAGACTTCAGTTTATCTGTCCACTATGTTTATGTCCTCCATCAGGCAGACAGTATAGGAAGAAAATGTATTCTCCAATATGGCCATCCATCAGGGAAGTTTCTTAAAATAAAGAGCTACAATAGTTAAAAGTTAATAAATATTATTTCTCTCCTACAGACTTAGATCTAATTAACAACAGTAACACTAAATACATGAACCATTTATTTTAAGTTGGGCATACATTTTGACTTGGTGCGCAGCACACTCATATTGCTTTCTAAATATATATATTCCATATAACCTCATAGGAATGTTGGCATGCCTTAATCCAGCAGATATAGTTGCTTAGAAGGCATTTCTACACATTCCACTTGGAGAGTATGGTGATAATTACTTTTATTTTGTTTTGACAAATAGCAGGGAAGTATCTAAATTTATCATGATTTCTGCTTCTTTAACTTTAAACAATGTTCTCCTCAAGGCATAATATAATATTTTCTCAAATGTGCAGAACATTGCCAAGATTTAATAATCCAAAAAGGGTGACTTACTGGCATGGCCGCAAAAGCCCAGAAGCTTCATAAATAAGTAAGCACCATGCTGTCATTGCACTATCTGGCACTAAATAGATCAATGTTAATTGCTGCTTGCTGACTGCTTATTTGTAGTTTTGTACCTTTCTTAATTAAAAACAGAGTTATATTTTTTGTAGGTCTACACTCCTGTTTTACAATTATACTTCATTCTTAAATATTATGTATTACAGAAAGACCTATAGTGCACAGCGTTCAAGCTGCTCTGCCGTCACGAGATGATGAGTGGCTACATTTGTTTAAATTGTTACAGCAGCACGGGTGCCCAGGCATTGGATGAAGTGCTGATAGAAAGGATGACTTGGTAGCCAAAGTACTGTATATCACAGATTTAGCTGCAATGACTTTATATACTGTACGTAGGGCAAACAAACATGGACAGAACATAGTGATAGAAAATTTGCATATCATTTGTGTAGGCTACAAAAAAAATTGCATTTAGAAATTTAGTATAATGTTATATATAGTATCTATTATTAAAATATCTTATATATATTCTGCAGCATTTCACAGCAAATTATCAGAACTCATAGGCCGCTTTCACATGGCCGAGAAAATCATGCAAGATTTGTGCGTTGCAAGATGCACAAATCTCGGGTGAATATAAACCCCATTCTTTTAAATGTCTTATCTTAGCATGTCCTATCTTTGGGCATTGCCTCGGAACATATCACCCATTGTTTTCAATGGGATCAGCAAAGCATTGCACAGCATGCGAGTTGCACGCAAGTGCAATGCAATGCGTGGTTTCCCATTAAAAACAATGAGCGATGCGTTCCATGGGAACTCCCAAGGATAGGACATGCAAACTACAAAATTAATAATAAAAGTGAACCCCCCCCCCCCCCAAAAAAAAACACCTCAATAACAAAATTAAAAAAGAAAAGTTGAACAAAGTACAGGGTTAGTGGTAGTGGTGGAGGTGGAAGAAGAGAGGCCAAGTTTGCACTCCAAGTGATCCCTACTGAAGCAACAGCTCCATATTCTGCAAGAGACAAGGCAAGCCCACTACTAGAGATTAGCGAGCATACTCGTTAAGGGACAATACTCGAGCGAGTATCGTCCTTTTCGAGTACCTGCCTTTTCGAGTACCTGCCTGCTCGTCAGAAAGGATTCGAGTGCCAGCGGGGGGCGGGAGGAGAGCGGGGGGGTATGGGGGGAGATCTCTCTCTCTCCCCCCACCTGCTCCCCCTGCTCATTCCTGCAACCCACCGCTCACCCCCGCCGGCACCTGAATCTTTTCTGACGAGCAGGCAGGTACTCGAAAAGGACGATACTCACTCGAGTATTTTCCCTTAAGGAGTATGCTCGCACATCTCTACCCACTACCATTCCTTAGAAATAGTTCTACTTGTGCATTACATCTGCAGCATGCAGAGATGGGCATAGAGTAGAGGACACAGCATGCCTGATGTACCACTCCCTCCACTCCCTCCCAGTCACAGGCACACAGCAGTCAGTCTGCACAAGTTAGCTATGAGCATCCCTACTCTACTTCACCCCATTCCAAATCCCCAACTCCCTATGAAGCAGTCCACATGGATCAGTCTGAGATGCTGTTTAATCATTCATTATCATTGGTTATCTCAGCAGTCCATATAGGGAGAAGACCACGACATTGAATGCACTGATGCCCAACCATTTTTTCCTCCAAGGAAGAAGATAAGGCTGGGTCAGCACATGTGGTCAGCTTTTCATAGGCAATGTGTACAGTATTCAGGGGGATGTGGAAAGAAAGTGCCAGCTGACGGTGCTCACTATGACATAGATTCCATCCAGGAGGAGAAGGATGGCGAATTTGAAGAGGTGTAAAATTATGAAGTAACATAGTATGTGAGGCCGGAAAACGACATATGTCCATCCTGTTCAGCCTATTATTCTCCAATGTTGATCCAGAGAAAGGCAAAAAAAACCAATGAGGTAGAAGCCAATTTTCCCCATTTAAGGGGAAAAAATCCTTCCTGACTCCAATCTCGCAATCATAATTATTTCTGGATCACGAACCCTTCCAAAGTAATTAGTGACTATAACATGTAATATTGTATCACTTAAGAAAGGCATCCAAGCCCCTCTTAAACTCTTTTATTGAGTTCACCATCACCACATCCTCAAGTAGAGTTCCATTGTCTCACTGCTCTTACACTAAAGAACACCCTTCTTTGTCAGTGTAGAAACTTTATTTCCTCTAGGCGTAGAGTTACGGTACAGTCCTGAGTAAAATAGATAATGGAAGAGATCTCTGTCTGTCCCCCGATATATTTATACATCGTTATTAGGTCACCCCTCAGCTGTCTCTTTTCTAAACTAAACAATCTTAATTTTGATAACCTCCCTGGGGATTATAGTTTGCCCTTTCCATTTATTACTTTAGTTGCCAGCCCTTGTACCTGCTCAAGCTATGATATGACGTATTGAGCCCAAAACGGTCCACAATATTCCATGTTTGGTCTTACCAGTGACTTGTAAAGAGGAAAAACAATATTCTCGTCATGTGCCCCTAGACCTCTTTTGATGCACCCGATGATCCTATTTGCCTTGGCAGCAGCTGCCTGACACTGGTTGCTCCAGTTAGGCTTATCGTTAACTAAAATCCCCAAGTCCTTTTCCAAGTCAGTGTTACCCAGTGGTTTCTCATATAGCGTATAATGGTGACATGTATTTCCTCTGCCCATGTACATATGGTCCAGGCATCCAATGGAACTGTGCATGATGGAGGACACATTTGGTGACATCCTCAAGGTTACCTCGCTACTGATTAAATGCATGCTGAACTTTGCAGCAGGCATTAAGGGAAATGCGATTTTCCCCAAAAATCGGTTCAGATTAACTCGATTCAATTTTGCAAAAATGGGAATGATTTTATTGGCTAGCTAATCAAGATGAGCAACACTAGTATCAAGGTTCCAGGTGATGGTTAATAAAATTATGGTTTAAGGGTTTGTCAGGTTGTGAACTATTGATGGCCTATTCCTATTGCTTCTGAAACTTTGTTGCCATCATTGTACACATGGGACATATCATCAATAATGTCTATTAGGTTATTTGTCAGTCATCCTATAAATAAAAAGATCCTAGTAGGAAGCGTTTCCAAATAGGGTTGTGTTCTCCAGAACCTTTTGTAACCTGTTCTGTCAGAGATCCATTATTGTGGGAGTATTCTCGGCCAGCCCAATTTTGCCTGTGCATATGTAACACACAGACGTACTGCTACAGTGCCAACATTAGACATACCTATTTTATACAGCAGAAAGCACAGGAGTTCCCATCAGGATTACCAGAAAAGAAGTTGTCATCCAAACAGGAAGGAGAAATATTGCGCTTGTGTAGCAGCATATATAGCTGTGAGAAGTGTTACAACAGAGAAAGCTGTAAACTGCCATATACAGTGAAGACAACCGCCCACCGAATATTATTGCAGTGTTCTGGGATAAGCGCCAGACTGTGTCACAGAGAGAGAGAGAGAGAAATGCATTGATTAATGTGGCAGCATGGAAATGGAGATGGAACAGTGTGGTGATACAGGTGAAGAACTAGCCTTATATTGGAGAATCAAGTACAGATCATAGTCAGTGTGAAGTTAGTCAATTAGGGACACCTGGTGTATGAAGCAATTAGCTACCTAAAACACAGAGACTGATACTGAGCATCCTGGTGAGCTCAGAAGCCAGATATTGCTAGAGAATTTGTCTTATCGAAGCAAGCGACATTCAGTGATGGCTAATCTTCAACCCATGGGCGTAACTATAGAGGATGCAGGGGATGCGGTTGCACCCGGGCCCAGGAGCCTTAGGGGGCCCATAAGGCCTCTCTTCTCCATATAGGTAACCCAGTACTATAAGTAAAGCATTATAGTTGGAGGCCCTGTTACAGGTTTTCCATCGGGGCCCGAGAGCTTCAAGTTACGCCTCTGCTTCAACCATATTCACATGTATACAGATGTAGTAATTGTTAACATCATCAGAATACATTGTAGTTATACGATCCCTAACTTTTCCAATAACGTCTGCTTATATGATAGTCAGTGTGATAAATAGCAAAGCTGATATTTACTTTACTTACCTAACATGACATTTTTGTGCTGAAAGATCTTGCTAAATTGTACAGAAAGGGAAAAAGGGGTCAGCACTACCCATTGGAAATATATCCCAATAGAAATATATAGGTGCACGTTAAACCATGGCTGCAACACACGGTAGAAGCAGAAACCAAAACTGGCAACAGCACGCTCTCTGAGAGCTTGGTCACCTGGACGTTGGTAGATGGGCCAATGTAATTTGATCAAATTATATACTAAGAACCTTGCATTATTTAATGTGGTTAGATTATAGGTATGTATACCTCTGATAGTAAATTTATTTTGCGTGCTGTTGCCATTTTTGGTTCCAGATCTTGCTAACTTGTTGACCACTAGAAGTTTCCTTTCCTCCTAAGGCCTCCTGTCCACGGACGATCTCGCATTGCGTTACTCGCTGCGATAATCCAGCTGCGAGTGAGCGGAGAACTATAGCGGTTCTCCACTCTCCAGACTCAAATCGCAGAATGCTGTGATTTGCCGCAATTCTCCGCGGTGAGCCTATCTGTCAGATAGGCTCACCGCAGATAACTGTCAGTTCTCTCCCCTTCTCCCCAGCGGCATAATATCGCTAGCGATATTCTGTCTCACCCGTGAACAGGGGGTCTTAACTTGCTGTCCATTGCTTGCTGTGTGTGACTGGAGACGGGCAGAGATCAGAACAGGAATTTTAGGAGTCATTGAGCTCACTGAACTCGGTAAGAGCAAGGAAGAGAGAAGGGAGAGCCAATTACAAACTGACATCCTACAGCAGCTAATGGAAGCTAACCGAAGCTAATGAGTTATCTGCTGCTGTTTATTCACCTCTACACTTTTCAGTTCTGCTGTACCTTGTCCTACATGATGATGTTATGACTATGTGTGTGTTACATAATTTGCAGTTCTCGTCTATAGAACGCAGTACAATAACCAGGCTCCTCCCACCAGTTCTACGAGTATTGAGAATCACAGATACAGGCTCCAGAGGGGAAAAACACAGAATACAAATCATATGTTGGTCAGAAATAGTGTTATTTGTCATGTACACGCACATAACAGCTTATTCTGAAAAGTCATCTGAACAATTAGGTACACATTAAGTTATCATACACATTAAATGTCAAGTTAATGTTTGTTTGCTACATCTGTTTCCTCTATTACAGCTTCATCCCTCTATATGTTGCTAAGTAATTCTTCTCACTTAAGTCACACATACATTTCTGTTTTGTCCCTTTGTGGACGTTCTCATAGTCTATTTGTAGGACAAATAGTTGTATTAGCCCTTTTAGACATTTTGCTAAGACAATTTAATTACATATAGTTGAGTTTTCCATTTCAATAACAGTATATATAATACCATTGTGTTCAAGTACAGCTCAGAGAAAAAAAATGTCAAGTTGTACTGGATTATTCATGCATATTAATTTGTGTTACAAATATGACATTTTCCAAAAGTTAGTAGTGAATTGTTAGACGTTTCCATACAAAAAAACATCTGCAATATATGATGCAACAGAGTAGATTATATTCTTGCTCTTCGGGGTTTGCAATCACTGTATTTACATCAGTCCCTTTAAATTGCACTATAGCAGACCAGTGAGTAGTTATTTCCTGTAGAACTTAGCTTTGCTACAATGATAACAGCTTCCACTTGCGCTGGTAATCCTCACTGTATTGTTCTGCTGCTCTCACAGGAAATGCCCACAGAGGAAAAGCAAACCATGTTATATTGTTTAATAAATAGCTCTGAAGAATGGTATTTCCGTATAGACTCCATGTCACTTAGAGAAACATTACATTTTGCATGATGATGACCAAGGGAGCATGTTATAGCTTAGAAATATATCACTCTGAGGCCCAAAACTCTGCAGATTTTCAGAGTGATCTATGTTCTCAGCAATTATAAATGTTTTCACAAAGGAAATAATGTATGTTGTCCAGGAAATCTAATGTACGTGATTTCCCTTGCACATATTTATGATGAACTTGTGCTTGAGTCCAGCCATATTTCTTTTGCCTGAGGTATTTCACACATGAGGTATAAATTTCCCGAATACTATTAGTAACAGATAAGAATTTAGAAACAATCTGAATATCAGCCAGTGCTTTAGAAGTATACTGTCGATGTAGAAAATGAAAAATGAGAAACATGAGGCAATGGAATGTGACCGTACTTCCAGGATATGGTCAAAATGAGCAAATAAATAAGGCACTGCATTTGTGAAAGGTAGCAGTCAGTCGGGATACCAAATAAAACCCTAAAAGCCCTAATTAAACCCTATTAGAAGTCAGAGATTATTGATGTGCTAAAAATGGTGTACAAGAGAACACTTTTAACACTACTCCATTCTCTTATCAGAATAATGTGTCAGTTTGAGCTTGACTGTGCATTTGGTCTTCTTTAACTCTGGTGGGTGTGTCAGTTGTTGGTATACACCTGGGGGAAATTAGGGAGGGTTTTTTAGTTTCCTCATTGCTTGGGTTCTGTGCTGGTCAATTCAGTATAGTCGCCTTCTGCTGTTTGTAGAGGATATCTCTGGATGTGATTTCTGTGGTTCTTCCAGCAGCTCTTCAGATAAGTACAGAGATTTATTGCTGAGATTTATTCTTAGAGGGTTTTTTTACTCGTATGGTGGTTCTTGTTGGTCATTCATCAGGGTTAATGGGTGGCTCAGGCATGAGGTTTGGATGCGTCCTTATCAGGGCGGGCCATCCACAAGTAGGCAGGCAGGGGTTGTCACCCTCTAGTCTCTTTTAGGGAAAGTTACCCTCCCATGCTTGTTTTATCGCTGTACTTCAGGGATAGCTGGCAGAGTGGTGTAAACACTGCCAAGTGGGTGTTTTGGTATACAATTATTGCACACTTGAAGCGGATGTGACAGATAACCTATTCAGTTTTGACAATCCCATCCTTCTGTGTGAAGATCAGAAGTGTTAGGCAAATGCTTCTAGTTGGGGCAGGTATGGATGGGGGCATTATAATGTTGAAGCAAATATGCAATCAGTAGTAGACATTCCCTCTTGCTCCTTATGTTGGCCACTTTCCAGGCAAAACAAAGTATACACCTATATATATAATGGAATGTTTAGCATTGCCTTTTGTTTTAAAGTGGATTTAAGGATTCAAAAATAAATATGTTCATATATGATGACTTAGTGAATTAGAATAGTTTATTTAACTACTTTGTGAACACCCACTGTAAATTTACATTGTTCCTTGCTGGGATCTGTGCAGCAGTGATGTAAATGTAATATTTTTCACTCCACAGGTGATCACATACTCCAGAGCACGTGAAACACCTGAAATGGTCTGCGGTTCAGGTACCATCATTGGGATCTGATTAGTTGACGTCCTGATGACATCATCAGAGTAACAGCCAACAAACAAAAGTTGTGTATACTAACAAAATTTCCTGGCATTTGAGTTTTTGTTAGATGCACTGTTCAGAAACAGTCCACTTCCTCTGCGTCTAGCAGGTATGGGCATCATCCTGCTCTCCCTGTTCCCTGCGCTTATACTATTTTTTTCCAGCTCTCCTGTAGTTAATTGCTTCTGGGTCTCCTGCTCAGCTGATGCACCTTTCCCAATCACCGCCCTATTTAGCTGCTCTATGCCTCTAAGATAGTGCTTGAGTGTTGTTGTGAGTTTGCTCTCTCTGACATCCTGCTTAGCTCCTGCTTCGGCATTTGTTCTGTTGTTATCCAGCATCCTTCTGTTAGTTGTCTTTCCACCTTTGCATCCTTTCTGTCAGTTGTCTCTTCGCCTGTTCCTGTCTTGTCCTTGCAGGCCTGTCCATCTCTCTGTTTCTGTACTACGTCTGGTCCTGGTTCATCTATTGTGTATAGGAGTTCTACCTGTTAGGGTCAGCTAGCCCTAGCACACTGTTTCCCAACTCCAGTCCTCAAAGCACCACAACAGGTCATAGATCTCCTCTAGTAAGAACACCTGTGGGAATGTCTGAGGCAACGACAATAATTACATCACCTGTGCAATACTGAGGAAATCCAGAAAACATGACCTATTGGGGTGCCTTGAAGACTGGAGTTGGGAAACACTGGCCTAGAAGAAGACCACAGGGTCATCCTTATTAGGATGAGTGCTCCGTTCGTAGGCAGGACTATCCCTCCTTCCCTGTACCAGCATATAGGGCAAGGTATTTTCCCTAGTTCTCCTTCTCGGACTGTTATGGTCATTTGGCATCCTCACCTTCGGTTTCGTGAGGGTCAGCTATCAGCCTAGGTGGACTGGGCCTTCACCCACCTGGTAGGTTGATCCAATAGTTCCACATCCACAGTCTCAACAGTTCTTTGTCCTGTCAAGAATAATTAACTGAATGCTTTTGAAGCACAAAACATAACGCTAAAGGCCCTTTTAGACACAATGATTTTCGTTCAAAATCGCACAAAGCCATCTTTTGCGCGATAATCGTTGTGTCTAACTGCACTGACATCGTGCAGTTTTTGTTAAGCTATCGCTGATCGCTGATCTTTCAGCATGCTGAAAGATCAGAGATTAGTTATCAGGAATTCACAGCGGGATACAGCTGATACTATTTTTTCAGCTGTATCTCGCTCGCTGAAGACAGGCGAACAGCTGTGTTCTTAATCCCCCGCTTGGAGCACTCAGCTGTATAACAGCCAGGCGCTCCGAGCGTGGGACAGCTTGTCTTCTGCATCCTCTGCTCAGAGCGCAAGGTGATCGCTCAGCGCTGTAAAAAAGCACAGCAACGATTATCGCTCAAAAAAAATTGCTGAAAATATTTTTTGAGTGATAATCGTTGTGTCTAAACCAGGCTTAAGTGTAGTCCTTTCACACATTTATATTTTATCTAAAATGTGCTTTCACCAACTGAGTTGTCCATAGATAAATTGTTATTCATTTAATAGGGCTGACAAAATGTATTCATTAGATACAATTGCTTATGTTTACTATTAAGTTATTACTTGATTTTGGCATACATTGCACAGATTAGGTTGGTTTCACATCTGCATTGGAACCTCTGGGCCGGAGGTTCCATCGTAGATCCAGCTGCAAATACCAGAAGAAAAGGCTGGGCGGCTTGGCGGAAAGCGAGTGGACCCCATTATAGTAATGGAATCCGCCCAATGCTGTTCAGTTCAATCCAGAGATGGAACCGTTCGGCCTCAGGGATTCTCCTTTCCTGCTCCACAAATGGATTAGGAAAGTGGAATTCCTGCTGCAGATGTGAAACCACCCTTAAAAAATCATTGTCATGGCCTATAAGGCATATAGCCATAGCAGGCCTGAAAAACTTTACACGGCTCCTATGATTTCCCTTCTGTCCCTTGTGATTGTGTCTTCGATAGTCAGTGTTCTGACAGAGTTCCTTTCTTCCCTCCCTCTGTCAAACACTTTAGATGAGTGCTCTTGGCAAAAGAATCTACAGCGTTAAATGGCTGGGATAAGAGGTTTCAATGATTCTGGCCATTGGGAAGCAAGTGGGAAGCTAGCTTTCATTACTACCGAGGTGATCACACAGGCACCACTGTTCCCTATGAGCTATGTGCGTGGTAAATTATGGAGTTAAAAATTCAAAATTCATCCGCCTCTACGCATAGCTTTCCACAATAAATATTCACTGTTGCATAAAGAACACCATGGGACAGATTTATGAAAGCTTTCTAAAAGAAAATCTGTATTTGCTACAACCAGTCGTAGCACAGCTTTCATTTCTTGCTGCTCACTGCTGGGGTAAAATTAAAAGGCTTATGGACTCCTCCAAAGAGTGTTGCGTCAGGATCGGAGTTGGGCTACTTTTCCGTGGCCCACCCTGTATTTATTGTCAATTGACTGATTGCATATCATATGGAGTTTATGTTCAAGTGTTATGTCATTCTGATTTTTTGCTATTGGAAGTATTTTTTTTGCAAAACACATTGCAAAATTAGTTCAAATAAGCCAGGTAACGAAACGCATTACAATAAGTAAGAGCAAAGCAGAAAAAACACTTGTATTGATTCAACTGTACGCTAAGACATTTTATTACAAGGAAAAGCAAATATTTTAAGAAAATGTAATATTTATGGACAGTCTGATTGAGTGTCTATAAGTATTCAGTGTTTTGGAGTCTTTTGATCCCTTTTGCATAACAACAGAGTTATTACTTTCCCTAGCGAATTTCCCATTAGTTTACACAATAGCAATAAATATATTAGCAGCATCATTTTTAACATCTGCTAAGCAATAAGTAACGCAGTCAAATGAGTTAAGATTTATTTCTGCTTAAGATATTTGCTTTGGCAAACCTTTTAAAGGCATATCCATCAATATGTTGTCTGGATGTCAAGTGGGGATCAAATCCTTCTCCAAGGTATTTAAAGCAGTCCATTATCCTTGTAAGATGTAACTTATTTTCTCTCTACATCTTGTAACATAATGGCTGAAATTAGTCATTTCTCTTCATCCAACTTTTGAATCATGAAGTTTTCCAAGGTCAATAACATTGGCAACATCCGTATATTTCTGTGCAGCACACATGCATGATATAGCCATAGCATTTTAGACAGATGTTCGCACAGCCAGAACAGAAAAGGTTATGTTCTTAAACCTTTATACTTCTCAGGTAAATATTCTATTGTAAGACAAGGAAAAGGTTGTATGCTGCAAAAGCAAGAAAAAATGAAATAATTTAACCTCTTAGTCACATATATCATACATTTATAGCCTGATACTTTGTGGTTAGTACCAAGGGCTAAAGATGTACAGAGGGAGAATGGTGCAGGCACAGATGCTGTGTCTGCACCATCCGGAACCAGTGTTAGCTGTATGAATTACAGCTGACACTCTGATGCCATATCCAGAATGCCATTTATTTACTCAGATGCTGTTGACAATAGCAACCATGGCATCTAAGTGGTTAGACAGAAGTGACCTCCCTCTGTCACACTCTAGGTGCGCCCACAATGGATTTCTATGGCAGCAGACAACCTAAAGAAAGCTATTGTCATTAGTGTATACCTATTATTCCATGCAAGTTTCACACTAATATACAGCAATATTCCAGTATTGCAGTGCATTTTGCCTATTAGTGTGACGATCTTGCATGGTCAAGTGTCCTAGTGGGACTTAAAAAAAATTGTAAAAAAAAATGCTTTTATATATATATATATATATATATACACTACCGTTCAAAAGTTTGGGGTCACATTGAAATGTCCTTATTTTTGAAGGAAAAGCACTGTACTTTTCAATGAAGATAACTTTAAACTAGTCCTAACTTTAAACAAATGCACTCTATACATTGCTAATGTGGTAAATGACTATTCTAGCTGCAAATGCCTGGTTTTTTGTGCAATATCTACAAAGGTGAATAGAGGCCCATTTCCAGCAACTATCACTCCAGTGTTCTAATGGTACAATGTGTTTGCTCATTGGCTCAGAAGGCTAATTGATGATTAGAAAACCCTTGTGCAATCATGTTCACACATCTGAAAACAGTCTAGCTCGTTACAGAAGCTACAAAACTGACCTTCCTGTGAGCAGATTGAGTTTCTGGAGCATCACATTTGTGGGGTCAATTAAACGCTCAAAATGGCCAGAAAAAGAGAACTTTCATCTGAAACTCGACAGTCTATTCTTGTTCTTAGAAATTAAGGCTATTCCATGCAAGAAATTGCTAAGAAATTGAAGATTTCCTACAACGGTGTGTACTACTCCCTTCAGAGGACAGCACAAACAGGCTATAACCAGAGTAGAAAAAGAAGTGGGAGGCCGCGTTGCACAACTAAGCAAGAAGATAAGCACATTAGAGTCTCTAGTTTGAGAAACAGACGCCTCACAGGTACCCAACTGTCATCTTCATTAAATAGTACCCGCAAAACACCAGTGTCAACATCTACAGTGAAGAGGCGGCTGCGGGATTTTGGGCTTCAGGGCAGAGTGGCAAAGAAAAAGCCATATCTGAGACTGGCCAATAAAAGAAAAAGATTAAGATGGGCAAAAGAACACAGACATTGGACAGAGGAAGACTGGAAAAAAGTGTTGTGGACGGATGAATCCAAGTTTGAGGTGTTTGGATCACAAAGAAGAACGTTTGTGAGACGCAGAACAAATGAAAAGATGCTGGAAGAATGCCTGACGCCATCTGTTAAGCATGGTGGAGGTAATGTGATGGTCTGGGGTTGCTTTGGTGCTGGTAAGGTGGGAGATTTGTACAGGGTAAAAGGGATTCTGAATAAGGAAGGCTATCACTCCATTTTGCAACGCCATGCCATACCCAGTGGACAGCGCTTGATTGGAACCAATTTCATTCTACAACAGGACAATGACCCTAAACACACCTCCAAATTGTGCAAGAACTATTTACAGCAGAAGCAGGCAGCTGGTATTCTATCGGTAATGGAGTGGCCAGCGCAGTCACCAGATCTGAACCCCATTGAGCTGTTGTGGGAGCAGCTTGACCGTATGGTACGCCAGAAGTTCCCATCCAACCAATCCAACTTGTGGGAGATGCTTCTAGAAGCGTGGGGTGCAATTTCACAAGCTTACCTCAACAAATTAACAGCTAGAATGTCAAAGGTGTGCAATGCTGTAATTGCTGCAAAAGGAGAATTCTTTGACGAAAGCAAAGTTTGATGTAAAAACAATGTTATTTCAAATACAAATCATTATTTCTAACCTTGTCAATGTCTTGACTCTATTTTCTATTCATTTCACAACGCATGGTGGTGAATAAGTGTGACTTTTCATGGAAAACACAAAATTGTTTGGGTGACCCCAAACTTTTGAACGGTAGTGTGTATATATATATATATATATATATATATATATATATATACATACATACATACATGCAATATGCGGATGCTATTGTGTAAAAAAAAAATTAAACGTACATGTAATTGGTATTGCTGCAGCCATAATGTTCTGTGCTATAAAACAACCACATGCATTGTATTTTTTTGATCATCACCTGTTCCAAAAAAGAAATAAACATTAATCAATTTGTCCTATGCACCCCAAAATGCTACAAGTGAAAAGTACAGTTTGTCCTGCAAAATACAAGCTCCATTTATGAAAAAAAGAGAGTTATGGCTCTCAGAATGTGGCAACACAAAAGTTTTTGATTTTTTTTAACTAATTGTGGAAATGTAGTAAAACATAAAACAAAAAAATGACATACATGGTATTGCTGTAGTTGTATTGACCTGTGAATAAAGTTAGTTACATATTATTCATACTACGTGGCGAATGTCTAAAAAACAACCAAAAGTCAATGGCAGAATTGCTGTTTTTTCCATTCCCATAAAAAAAGTAAATCAAAGATTTTTAATGCATCATATGTACCCCAAAATGGTACCACTATGAAACACATCTCGTCCCACATAAAAAATTCTCCAATATGGCTAAAAAGCTGTGGCTCGCGAGAAGCAAGGCCCAAAATATTTGCATTCATAAGGGGTTAATAATAGCATAAAATTTGAATATTCCAGTATGGGCCAGCCAGGTGGAGATGGCAGTGCGGGCAGCAGGCTGCAGGATAGGAAACCAAACTTAGGCCCAATGCCCACGGGCGGATCTCATTTGCAGAATTCACGCGGGTGACCCGCAAATCAAGCCGCCCATAGGGATACATGGACGTCCACAAGTGAAATAAAGCATGCAGATCTGATTTGTGGACCTTTTGGTCCGGGAAAAAATGCAGCATGCTCCATTTCACCGTGGATCCTGGACAGACAGCTTCCATTAAAGTCAATGGAAGCCATCTGATCCGCGGCCTGTCCGCAATTGAATTCTGGACAGGCCATGGATTCCACAGGAAAGCAGACGTTTGGAAAAAAAATCCTCCACTGCGCATTTGCGGCGGCGTGCCAGCTGGCACTTCCGCATACATCTGCAGTGAAGAAAAGACTCACAGAAGACCCAGACTGGTAAGTAGAAATCCTGCAGTGTCCTCGGTCGAACGGATAAAGAGGTTCTTTACCCCAAAACATATTATTCTTTTATTGCTGGTTGTTTAATTGATTACTAAAAAAAAAAGTTGAATTTAACCTAATCTCAGATGGTTGCACCATAACACCAGTGTTGTTTTTTTATATATCCTGATATCTGTATCATGTCAAGGTACAAAATCCATATGATTGTTTCCTCACGGAATAAAAAAAGGACTGTACACTTTCTCGCAGGTTTTTGCACAAAACATATTAATCTTGGGGACGTCACATATGCTGACATGTGGATTTTTCTTCCCCCAGATCCTAACATTACATTTGTAAACTGTGCCTGATAACACTAATAACAGACCGGTAGACATGAAAATCACGGACACAAAACACCTTCCTGTCTCCATTAGCAGCAATTTTTTCTCATAACCCCCTAGCGACGACTACAGCAGAATAAAAAGGACAGTCTAAGGGCTTAGTCAGACGGGCGTTTTTAGCCGCGATTTGCGCATGCGCATGCGTCCGGCGATTTTATAAAACCATTGCTTTGCAATGGCATCGGACACATGAGCGCTTTTTATGCGCTCGTCCGATAAATTATAGAACAGAAATCGCAGATCGCACCTATCTGCGATCTGCGATTCCTGTTCTCTTCTCTATATGCGCTCAATGGGGCCGGCGGCAGCAGCGCCGACCCCATTGAGAACATATAGAAGACAAATCATTCTTCTCTGCCACAGCTGTAACAGCTGTGACAGAGAAGAACGATGTTTGCCCATTGAATTCAATGGAGCCGGCAATACAGCCGCTCCATTGAAAGCAATGGGATGCCGGCGTGCGCGGGGTGAATTGTCGGGAAGGGCTTAAATATATAAGCCCTTCCCTGCAATTCATCCTAAAATGTGTTAAAATAAAAAAAAATTGTATACTCACCTTTTCGCTGCAGCCGGAGTTCTGCCGCGGCCGCTGTCAGTTCTCCTGAACTGCTTCTCGGCACTATTCAGCCGGCGGGGCTTTAAAATCCCCGCCTGCTGAATGATCTGCCTCTGATTGGTCACAGCCCTGACCAATCAGAGGCAGGTTTCACTCACACACCCATTCATGAATTCATGAATGGGTGAGTGACTGCTGCCTCTCAGCGCTGAGCCAATCAGGGGCAGGTCTGCCTCACATCCATTCATGAATTCATGAATGGGTGTGAGTGAGACATGCCTCTGATTGGCTCAGCGCTGAGCCAATCAGGAGGCAGGTCTGACTCACATCCATTCATGAATTCATGAATGGGTGTGAGTGAGACATGCCTCTGATTGGCTCAGCGCTGAGCCAATCAGGGGGCAGGTCTGACTCACACCCCCTTCACACCCACTGCAGGACGGCGGCGCGGAGCTCCGGCTGCCGGGAGAAGGTGAGTATATATATATTTTTTATTTTTACACATTTTAGGATGAATTGCAGGGAAGGGCTTATATATTTAAGCCCTTCCCGACAATTCATCCTGGGCTCGCCCGCAGCGCATTGCTTTAAATGGAGCCGGCTCTATTGCCGTCTCCATTGAATGCAATGCGCTGGACAGCTCCGGCCCGTTTCCAATGAAACGCGGCTAGGAGCGGATTTTCGGGCGATTTGCGGGCGACTTGCGTGCACCGGTCACGCGATTTGCGGATGCGCATCCGTCATGCGATCCGCAAATCGCGTGAAAAAACGCCCGTGTGACTAAGGCCTTACTGTTAAAACAGTTTTGCTAAATGAAAATGTTTGAGTTTCTGTTTCCATTGATGTGAAAGTGATGCATCTGAGTGCCATTCAAAACTTCAAATCAGAAAGATCATTTATAATAACTCTGTAGTTTACATAGAATGGAAATAGAGCATTAAGTAGCTATAAAGTAATAGTCAGGTTGCTGCTTACCCATTCTTATATTGGTATCCTTAATATTATTTACACTTCTACATTCCTGAATAAACCTTGTATATTTCTGGTAACTCTGTTGGCTCCATCGTATCCTGAACCTGCTTTCCAACACCATTTTTTGCAACATCCCATCACTGACTTCTAGTTTAACTATGTATATACCTTATATTGACCTTGGCATTACTGGTGGAATAGTGAATACTTCCACAATGTTTAGTATGCCATCATTATCAACCTTAATATTCATATCATTATTGCTATTAAATCAATAGTGCTTCTATAGTGATTGTTATCATTACCATCTTACCCCGCCACCATAGATGTTAGGAGCGATAGTTGACTATGCTGTTCTGTACTGCAAAAATGCCCCAAAGCAAAAAAAACTTGCTCAGAGACCAAAGTGGTCTTCTTTTGAGTAACATAAGCTTAGGATTCTGTCCAGGGTTCCATCTGAATGCCATTTTCAGACTAAACCCTGGGATGAAAAGGCTGGGTGTACACAAAGACGCTATGAACCCAGCCTCAATTTCCAAGCTTCACACTCTTTTTACTAATACTTTGCAAGTATCTATGTATTGAGCCTAATTTTGGTACCATAAGCTTAGCTCAGTTATCGTATTTTTGTAGTAGGCTTAGTTCTGGGACCTCATTTTAGTAACCTTGGTTACTTGGTTATTGTTGTATTTTTGTAGTAAGTTTGGTTCTGATATCGTATCTATGTAGTAAATGTGGTTTGATGCTATATCTATGTAGTAAGCTTAGTCCTTTTATTGTATTTATGTAATAAGTTTGGTTCTCATACCGTAGCGGACATAATAGGGTCTATAATCTACTAAAGAGGCAGAACATAGCCCATAAATTACTAAATGAGCACATCAAGGCCTATAAATTACTAGGGGGACCAAATGTACTTGAAACAGTAAAGAAGCAACTGTAAAAGTATGGAGCTAGTTTCACTTGTTACATGACAAAAAATGACTCTTATCGTTCCTCCAGTCACCTCAGTCCACCAGCACATTAGCAAAGCACATGGCCTCACTGTCAATCAAAAAGTCAGGTACAGTATATAAAACAACAATATATAATGCTTAGTGCCACTTATTGTTTTTTCTACCTGGTTGTTAGTGTGTATCTAGCTGCTTGCTACTTGCATTTTGATACTTCTGTTATTGACCTGGCTTGTACTCTAGAGATGAGCGAGCACCAAAATGCTCGGATGCTCGTTACTCGGGACAAACTTTTCGCGATGCTCGAGGGTTCGTTTCGAATAACGAACCCCATTGAAGTCAATGGGCGACCCGAGCATTTTTGTATTTCGCCGATGCTCGCTAAGGTTTTCATGTGTGAAAATCTGGGCAATTCAAGAAAGTGATGGGTACGACACAGCAACGGATAGGGCAGGCGAGGGGCTACATGTTGGGCTGCATCTCAAGTTCACAGGTCCCACTATTAAGCCACAATAGCGGCAAGAGTGGGTGCCCCCCCCTCCCAACAACTTTTACTTCTGAAAAGCCCTCATTAGCATGGCATACCTTAGCTAAGCACCACACTACCTCCAACAAAGCACAATCACTGCCTGCATGACACTCCGCTGCCACTTCTCCTGGGTTACATGCTGCCAAATCCCCCCCCCCACGACCCAGTGTCCACAGCGCACACCAAACTGTCCCTACCCAGCCTTCAGCTGCCCTCATGCCATGCCACCCTCATGTCTATTTATAAGTGCGTCTGCCACAGGAAAAGCAGGCACACACTGCAGAGGGTTAGCATGGCTAGGCAGCGACCCCCCCATAAAAGGGGCGGGCCGATAGTCCACAATGCTGTACAGAAGCAATGAGAAATCCAACCCTGTGCCACCTCCATCTGGAGCTGCACACGTGGGCATAGCAATGGGGAACCTATGTGCCACACACTATTCATTCTGTCAAGGTGTCTGCACGCCCCAGTCAGACCGCGGTTTTTTATAAATAGTCACAGGCAGGTACAACTCCGCAATGGGAATTCCGTGTGCACCCACAGCATGGGTGGCTCCCTGGAACCCACCCGCTGTACATAAATGTATCCCATTGCAGTGCCCATCACAGCTGAGGTAGTAATGTCGTGCTTAATGCAGGTGGGCTTCGGCCCACACTGCATGCCCCAGTCAGACTGGGGTCATTTAGAAGTGGACAGATGTAGGTTAAACTCCGTGTGCACCTACAGCATGGGTGGCTCCCTGGAACCCACCGGCGGTACATAAAAATATCCTATTGCATTGCCCAACACAGCTGAGGTAGTAATGTCGTGCTTAATGCAGGTGGGCTTCGGCCCACACTGCATGCCCCAGTCAGACTGGGGTTCTTTAGAAGGGGACACAGATGCATTTACAACTCCCTGTGGACCCACAGCATGGGTGGGTGCCAGGAAGCCACCGGCGGTACATAAATATATCCCATTGCATTGCCCAACACAGCTGAGGTAGTAATGTCGTGCTTAATGCAGGTGGGCTTCGGCCCACACTGCATGCCCCAGTCAGACTGGGGTTCTTTAGAAGTGGACAGATGTAGGTTAAACTCCGTGTGCACCTACAGCATGGGTGGCTCCCTGGAACCCACCGGCGGTACATAAAAATATCCCATTGCATTGCCCAACACAGCTGAGGTAGTAATGTCGTGCTTAATGCAGGTGGGCTTCGGCCCACACTGCATGCCCCAGTCAGACTGGGGTTCTTTAGAAGTGGACACAGATGCATTTACAACTCCCTGTGGACCCACAGCATGGGTGGGTGCCAGGAAGCCACCGGCGGTACATAAATATATCCCATTGCATTGCCCAACACAGCTGAGGTAGTAATGTCGTGCTTAATGCAGGTGGGCTTCGGCCCACACTGCATGCCCCAGTCAGACTGGGGTTCTTTAGAAGTGGACAGATGTAGGTTAAACTCCGTGTGCACCTACAGCATGGGTGGCTCCCTGGAACCCACCGGCGGTACATAAAAATATCCCATTGCATTGCCCAACACAGCTGAGGTAGTAATGTCGTGCTTAATGCAGGTGGGCTTCGGCCCACACTGCATGCCCCAGTCAGACTGGGGTTCTTTAGAAGTGGACACAGATGCATTTACAACTCCCTGTGGACCCACAGCATGGGTGGGTGCCAGGAAGCCACCGGCGGTACATAAAAATATCCCATTGCAGTGCCCATCACAGCTGAGGTAGTAATGTCATGTTTAATGCAGGTGGGTTTCGGCCCACACTGCATGCCCCAGTCAGACTGGGGTTCTTTACAAGTGGACAGATGTAGGTTAAACTCTGTGTGCACCTGCAGCATGGGTGGCTCCCTGGAACCCACCGGTGGTACATAAATATATCCCATTGCAGTGCCCTACTCAGCAGAGCTAACGTCAGATACAATACAGGTGGGCTTTGGCCCACACTGCATGCCCCAGTCAGACTGGTAATATGTACCTTAACAGTAACCTCGTTGGTGGTAATGTGGTGGTGACTGCGGACCTAGTAGCGCGGTTTTATGTAGTTGGTTTTCGGAATGTGGCCATGATTAAGTGGGCCGTGGCGGGGGGATGGTGGTGGTGCTCTCTTGTAGTGTCGTTAAAGGTGAAATTCTTGGACTGCCACCAGAGGGACCAATGCAAAGCTATTTGCCAAGAATGTTTTCATTGTTGGAGGAGGAGGGGGATGTTTTGGAGGCACTATGTGTCCTCTCCACGTGTCCGTGGTTATATGCACCTTAACAGTAACAGCGTTGGTGGGAAATGGCCTCGCCGCCATCATGTCTTTGTGAAGCCTCTGTTTCCACACCCCAGTGACATACCATTAGCTGCGGTATAGGCAGAGCCCCGAATTATTAACATTTCAGCGGTAGTATTAGGGACAGGCCCCACTAACATATCACTAGCAGCAGTATAGGAGGAGCGCAGTCTTAGTTCCATTTCAGTAATAGTAGCACTCAAGACAAGCCCCAGTAACAATTCCGAAGCAGCAGTATAGGAGGAGCGCAGTCTTAGTTCCATTTCAGTAATAGTAGCACTCAAGACAAGCCCCAGTAACAATTCCCATTGCAGCAGTTTAGGGAGATAACAGTCTCTTTCACATTTCAGTAGCTGCAGTATAGACAAGGCCCCAGTTACATTTATGTAGCAAAAGTGTAGGCCAACCCCACACACCTTTCTGTACCATGAGTGCAGGCGAAGAACATAGAAATTACAATGATTACACTGTAGGTGAGGGCCCAAAAAAATTGGTGTAGCAACAGTACTAATGTACCTCAGAAAAAATTGGCCATGCCCAACCAAGATGGCAGGTGAAACCCATTAATCACTTTGGTTGATGTGGCTTAAGTGGTAACTAGGCCTGGAGGCAGCCCAGTTTAACGAAAAATTGGTTCAAGTTAAAGTTTCATCGCTTGTAAGAGCATTGAAACGTATAAAAATTGTTTGGAAAAATTATATGAGTGAGCCTTGTGGCCCAAAGAAAAATTGCCCGTTCGGCGTGATTACGTGAGGTTTCAGGAGGAGGAGCAGGAGGAGGAGGAGGAATATTATACACAGATTGATGAAGCAGAAATGTCACCGTTTTGGATGGTGATACACAACGATGCTTCCATCCGCGGGTGCAGCCTATGTACTGTTTAGGTATCGCTGCTGTCCACTGGTGGAGAAGAGAAGTCTGGGGAAATCCAGGCTTTGTTCATCTTGATGAGTGTAAGCCTGTCGGCACTGTCGGTTGACAAGCGGGTACGCTTATCTGTGATGATTCCCCCAGCCGCACTAAACACCCTCTCTGACAAGACGCTAGCCGCAGGACAAGCAAGCACCTCCAGGGCATACAGCGCGAGTTCAGGCCACGTGTCCAGCTTCGACACCCAGTAGTTGTAGGGGGCAGAGGCGTCACGGAGGACGGTCGTGCGATCGGCTATGTACTCCCTCACCATCCTTTTACAGTGCTCCCGCCGACTCAGCCTTGACTGGGGAGCGGTGACACAGTCTTGGTGGGGAGCCATAAAGCTGTCCAGGGCCTTAAAGAGTGTTGCAATGCCTGTGCTGAACATGCTGCTCGATCTCCGCACCTCCCCTGCTACCTGGCCCTCGGAACTGCGCCTTCTGCCACTAGCGCTGTCGGAGGGGAATTTTACCATCAGCTTGTCCGCCAGGGTCCTGTGCTATAGCAACACTCTTGAACCCCTTTCCTCTTCGGGAATGAGAGTGGAAAGGTTCTCCTTATACCGTGGGTCGAGCAGTGTGTACACCCAGTAATCCGTAGTAGCCAGAATGCGTGCAACACGAGGGTCACGAGAAAGGCATCCTAACATGAAGTCAGCCATGTGTGCCAGGGTACCTGTACGCAACACATGGCTGTCTTCACTAGGAAGATCACTTTCAGGATCCTCCTCCTCCTCCTCCTCCTCCTCCGCCTCCTCCTCCTCAGGCCATACACGCTGAAAGGATGACAGGCAAGCAGCATGGGTACCGTCAGCAGTGGGCCAAGCTGTCTCTTCCCCCTCCTCCTCATCCTCCTCATGCTCCTCCTCCTCCTCCTCAACGCGCTGAGATATAGACAGGAGGGTGCTCTGACTATCCAGCGACATACTGTCTTCCCCCGCCTCCGTTTCCGAGCGCAAAGCATTTGCCTTTATGCTTTGCAGGGAACTTCTCAAGAGGCATAGCAGAGGAATGGTGACGCTAATGATTGCAGCATCGCCGCTCACCACCTGGGTAGACTCCTCAAACTTTCCAAGGACCTGGCAGATGGCTGCCAACCAGGCCCACTCTTCTGAAAATAATTGAGGAGGCTGACTCCCACTGCGCCGCCCATGTTGGAGTTGGTATTCCACTGTAGCTCTACGCTGCTCATAGAGCCTGGCCAACATGTGGAGCGTAGAGTTCCACCGTGTGGGCACGTCGCACAGCAGTTGGTGCACTGGCAGATGAAACCGATGTTGCAGTGTCCGCAGGGTGGCAGCGTCCGTGTGGGACTTGTGGAAATGTGCGCAGAGCCGGCGCACCTATACGAGCAGGTCTGACAAGCGTGGGTAGCTTTTCAGAAAGCGCTGAACCACCAAATTAAAGACGTGGGCCAGGCATGGCACGTGCGTGAGGCTGCCGAGCTGCAGAGCAGCCACCAGGTTACGGCCGTTGTCACACACGACCATGCCCGGTTGGAGGCTCAGCGGCGCAAGCCAACGGTCGGTCTGCTCTGTTAGACCCCGCAGCAGTTCGTGGGCCGTGTGCCTCTTCTCTCCTAAGCTGAGTAGTTTCAGCACGGCCTGCTGACGCTTGCCCACCGCTGTGCTACCACGCCGCGCGACACCGACTGCTGGCGACGTCCTGCTGCTGCTGACACATCTAGATTGCGAGACAGAGGTTGAGGAGGAGGAGGGTGCTTTAGTGGAGGAAGCATACACCGCCGAACATACCACCACCGAGCTGGGGCCCGCAATTCCGGGGGGTGGGTAGGACGTGAGCGGTCCCAGGCTCTGACTCTGTCCCAGCCTCCACTAAATTCAACCAATGTGCCGTCAGGGAGATGTAGTGGCCCTGCCCTCCTGTGCTTGTCCACGTGTCCGTTGTTAAGTGGACCTTGCCACTAACCGCATTGGTGAGGGCGCGTACAATGTTGCGGGAGACGTGGTCGTGCAGGGCTGGGATGGCACATTGGGAAAAGTAGTGGCGACTGGGAACTGAGTAGCGTGGGGCCGCCGCCGCCATCATACTTTTGAAGGACTCCGTTTCCACAACCCTATACGGCAGCATCTCAAGGCTGATAAATTTCGCTATGTGGACGGTTAACGCTTGAGCGTGCGTGGCGGCGTACTTGCGCTTCCGCTCAAAGACTTGCGCTAGCGACGGCTGGACGGTGCAGTGCGAGACATTGCTGGATGGGGCCGAGGACACCGGAGGTGAGGGTGTGGGTGCAGGCCAGGAGACGGTAGTGCCTGTGTCCTCAGAGGGGGGTTGGATCTCAGTGGCAGGTTGGGGCACAGGGGGAGAGGCAGCGGTGCAAACCGGAGGCGGTGAACGGCCTTCGTCCCACCTTGTGGGGTGCTTGGCCATCATATGTCTGCGCATGCTGGTGGTGGTGAGGCTGTTGGTGGTGGCTCCCCGGCTGATCTTGGCGCGACAAAGGTTGCACACCACTGTTCGTCGGTCGTTAGGCGTCTCTGTGAAAAACTGCCAGACCTTAGAGCACCTCGGCCTCTGCAGGGTGGCATGGCGCGAGGCGGCGCTTTGGGAAACAGTTGGTGGATTATTCGGTCTGGCCCTGCCTCTACCCCTGGACACCGCACTGCCTCTTGCAACCTGCCCTGCTGCTGCCCTTGCCTCCCCCTCTGAAGACCTGTCCTGAGTAGGCATTGCACACCAGGTGGGGTCAGTCACCTCATCGTCCTGCTGCTCTTCCTCCGAATCCTCTGTGCGCTCCTCCCTCGCACTTACTGCCCTTACTACTACCTCACTGCAAGACAACTGTGTCTCATCGTCATCGTCCTCCTCACCCACTGAAAGGTCTTGAGACAGTTGCCGGAAGTCCCCAGCCTCATCCCCCGGACCCCGGGAACTTTCCAATGGTTGGGCATCAGTGACGATAAACTCCTCTGGTGGGAGAGGAACCACTGCTGCCCAATCTGAGCAGGGGCCCGAGAACAGTTCCTGGGAGTCTTCCCGCTCCTGAGCATGTGTCATTGTAGTGGAGTGAGGAGGCTGGGAGGAAGGAGGAGCAGCAGCCAGAGGATTCGGATTTGCAGCACTGGACGGCGCAGAACTGTGGGTGGATGATAGCTTGCTCGAAGCACTTTCTGCCATCCACGACAGGACCTGCTCACACTGCTCATTTTCTAATAAAGGTCTCCCGCGTGGACCCATTAATTGGGCGATGAATGTGGGGACGCCAGAAACGTGCTTCTCTCCTAATCGTGCAGCAGTCGGCTGCGATACACCTTGATCAGGAGCTCGGCCTGTGCCCACACCCTCACTTGGGCCTACGCGTCCTCAGCCACGTCCACGTCCTCTAGGCCTACCCCTACCCCTCAGCATGCTGTATTACCAGTGATTTCCCAGGCAGGAAATAAATTGGCGCAAGCCTGCAGGCCAAATAGAATGTTTCCCTTTTTTTTTTAAAGGGAAGGCCCACTGACTATATTCAATCAGATAAGATTAGAAATGTGTTCCACAGAACTGCAGTGTTATATGAAGTGCAGCAGAGCAGTGATTTTTCCCAGGCAGAAAATAAATTGGCGCAAGCCTGCTGTTAAACGTAGCTGGCTGCGTATGATTTCTTTACGTTCTCCACCCACCACACACGTACCCAGAACGCTGAGGACTGTCAGAGGCAGGCCAAATAGAATGTTTCCCTTTTTTTTTTAAAGAGAAGGCCCACTGACTATATTCAATCAGATAAGAACTGTGTTCCACAGAACTGCAGTGTTATATGAAGTGCAGCAGAGCGGTGATTTTTCCCAGGCAGGAAATAAATTGGCGCAAGCCTGCAGGCCAAATAGAATGTTTCCCTTTTTTTTTTTAAAGGGAAGGCCCACTGACTATATTCAATCAGATAAGATTAGAAATGTGTTCCACAGAACTGCAGTGTTATATGAAGTGCAGCAGAGCGGTGATTTTTCCCAGGCAGGAAATAAATTGGCGCAAGCCTACTGTTAAACGTAGCTGGCTGCGTATGATTTCTTTACGTTCTCCACCCACCATATACGTACCCAGAACGCTGAGGACTGTCAGAGGCAGGCCAAATAGAATGTCTCCCTTTTTTTTTTAAAGGGAAGGCCCACTGACTATATTCAATCAGATAAGAACTGTGTTCCACAGAACTGCAGTGTTATATGAAGTGTAGCAGAGCGGTGATTTTTCCCAGGCAGGAAATAAATTGGAGCAAGCCTGCTGTTAAACGTAGCTGGCTGCGTATGATTTCTTTACGTTCTCCACCCACCACACACGTACCCAGAACGCTGAGGACTGTCAGAGGCAGGCCAAATAGAATGTTTCCCTTTTTTTTTTAAAGAAAAGGCCCACTGACTATATTCAATCAATAATATATGTCTTCTGGCCCTGCCTACACAATTCTGTCCCTGTAGTATTACTGCAGGGCGCAATGCTCTGCACAGCCGATTTTGAAAAAAAAAAAAAATGCAACACTGCTAACAGCAGCCTGCACAGTACTGCACACGGTTAAATGTGGCCCTAAGAAGGACCGTTGGGGTTCTTGAAGCCTACACTCACTCCTAACACTCTCCCTGCCTAACCACCACTTCTGTCCCTGTAGTATTACTGCAGGGCGCAATGCTCTGCACAGCCGATTTTGAAAAAAAAATAATTGTGCAACACTGCTAACAGCAGCCTCCACAGTACTGCACACGGATAGATGTGGCCCTAAGAAGGACCGTTGGGGTTCTTGAAGCCTACACTCACTCCTAACACTCTCCCTACAGCAGCTCCAACACAACAGCACTTTCCCTCAGCTAACTCACAACGCATCTGAGGCGAGCCGCGGGAGGGGCCGATTTTTATACTCGGGTGACATCTGATCTCGCCAGCCACTCACAGCAGGGGGGTGGAATAGGGCTTGAACGTCACAGGGGGAAGTTGTAATCCCTTCCCTGTCTTTCAATTGGCCAGAAAAGCGCGCTAACGTCTCAGAGATGAAAGTGAAAGTAACCCGAACACCGCGTGGTGCTCGTTTAGAGTAACGAGCATCCCGAACACCCTAATATTCGCCCGAGCATCAAGCTCGGACGAGTACGTTCGCTCATCTCTATTGTACTCTGATACCAGATTTTTAGTTTGACTGACTTTGCTCATTTTCTACCCTAGTACCACATGCCCGTATCCGGAGGCTGACTAGCCATAGGTTCTACAGAGTAAAAACTCAGTAGGCCGGACACATAATTGGGTCTGATCAGGCAGGACTGGTGTCATCACCTTGCCAGATGTCAGAACCTACTGCACTCCAGTGGGCTCACTACAGCTGAATTAGGATTAATGCAAAATGAAGCACTTACGAGGATCAATTGGCCATTTGATCCTTGTGGATGTGGACATTCTGTATTAACATTGCGTAGTATGTATTTAAATTGGAATAGATGTGTGGAGACGTGCAATTTCAATCAGTGAAGCCAAATAGATAGAAGGTGGGAAACTCATGATGTCATAAGATCCGAAAGCAAACAGTGTAAGTTCAAACATGTGCTTGAAGACACGAGGATGCAGAGACTGGGTGTTGTCCAATCACAAACTTGATCGCAGCTCGGATTGGATACTCGTGAATATTCATCAGGTGATAGTGATTTGTTGAATGACATGATGGGTCATGCATTCAACAAATCACTACCTTGCATTTATGATGTATGATTGTCTATGCTACACATAGTCTCATTTATGCCTTTGTTGATTGCTTGACAAAAGCTCAGTGTTGAACCGAAACGGCGCTTGTCTACTTTCTGCTTGACCAATAAATTTCTGCCGCAGAGTGCTGACGTCCACCCCATCTTTATTTAACTGTGATTAAGCGCTATGAGGACATTTTCTCCCTCAACCATGCCTGATGCGTAGAATCAATAGTATTTTTATATTCTACACAAATTTATATTGTTACAGCAACTATTTTTTCCTAGCAATGATCAAAATTAATGTCTGAGTGTATGACAGCATTGTCAGCATGTTTAACTCAAATATATGACTTTTGGGCAATTTTTACATAGAAATCTACTATAGTAGTTCCAACTGGGCACTTATTATTGACTGACAGCTTAACAGATCAATCAGGCAGTCTATGTAATTGCTGTTCTTATTGTCAGAATGGCCGGCCAATACAAAAAAAAAAAAATTAAATCCGAAGGTTGAAGTAAAAGGATTCAAGCAATACTTGGAACATAACATTGCTAACAGGATATCATATTGTACTTGTGACTTCAATAGGTATGGTCAATAAGATATCTAATTGTACTTAAGAGAGAGACTGCAGGGACAGAAGGTGAATATTTGCAGCATTTAGATTCTCTTTCATATCTTGCATTACTGAAATGTGAAGATTTAATTGAATTTAAAACTACCAGCATAGCATAGCTGTTGTGTTTCTGCGGTTGTTTTCCACACTGATTTTTCAGCTTTTCATGGAAAATATTTATAGGATATTAGGAATATTTGTTAGAAATACACTGACATGCCATAAGTCACAGGATAGCAGCATGTAAATTGATTATGAAGTGGTGTTATCTTGGGAACACCCACGCCTGTTTAAGTTGTGAAGTGTTTTCTTGTGAGAGAAGTTGGACACTGGCCAGTGTGCTCATGGAAAGGTGATGTGAATTATCAGAGTTCAAATGAGTGTCTATTGACCTAAATTAGGCTGCCAGTCCACGGGTGTTGCGATATCCCACGGCGAATCTCCGCCACTGGGGAGCAGGAGGCAACTGACAGACCAGCTGATGCACCTTTTCTAATCACCTCCCTATATAGCTGCCCTAGGCCTTTGAGACAATGCTGTAGTGTTGTTGTGTGATTCATGTCCATAACTCCATATTTAGCCACTGCTCCGGCAGTTTCCTTGCTACCTTGCTTTCTGCTTGTGTTCTATGTCCTCTGTTCATGTATCCTGCTGTCTGTTATCCTCATGAGTCTGTTTCTCTGTTTATCCTTGTCAGCCTGTACCTCCTTTCTTCCTGTATGCCTCAGTATTGTTCTGTTTGTTTTATAGGTGTTCTGTCCTGACCATGGGGTTGTCCTTATTGGGACGAGTGCTCCGCTTATAGGCAGGGGTTTCCCTATTCTAGTTATTAGTTTAGGGCAACATACTTTCCCTAGTTTCATCTGCATATGGGGTTCGTACATCCAGTATCTTACCTCCCACGCTGGAGTCGGCTGTCAACCATACTGGACTGGATCATCACCTACCAGGTAGGCTGACACAGTGATTCCACATCCACAGTCGTTACACTACATTTAATGTCTGGAATAGATTCACCAGTCTGGTCAATTTTTGAGCCAAGGAAGATAAAGTCTTGCGCGCATTTTATGACCTCATTGTTGATTCTGATTTGAATGTGGCAAATTTTTGCAGTTGTCATATATTTAGTCATCTTTAAATTCAGGTAGAGGCCCATTGTTACGTTCGTGTGGGCAACTAAGCAGCGGGCCCACACGAACATAACCCAAGAACAGAGTTTAGGGACAACTGACTCTGTGCTGCAGGGAGGATGACAAGGCCCTACATACAAAGCGGGGCGATCGCCCCTATAAAGGTGGCCCTATGCTGGAATCTCAGCCCTGCTCTCCTTAAAAGGGTGACACTCGCAACCAGGCAGAACTGCCACATTAAATGCACAAATTCACCACACAACCTAGCACACTACAGCAGATGGTAAAGCTGAATATAAAAGCGAGGGATTAGTGTCTTGCAGTCCCTACTCTAGCAAGATTCTAAACAGGCAGCACAGGACACTACAAACACAGCAAGCTGCAGGCTGACCAGACACTACTTACACAGCAAGCTGCAAGCTGACCAGACACTAGTCACGCAGCAAGCTGCAGGCTGACCAGACATTACTTACACAGCAAGCTGCAAGCTGACCAGACACTACTCACTCAGCAAGCTGCAAGTTGACCAAACATTACTTACACAGCAGACAAGACTGAGGAAATACAGCCTCCTCATTGCAGAGGGACTAGGGTATATATCTACACCCAGACCCAGGAGATTGGCTGACCTGAACAACCACACCCAGCCAGCTCAATTCACCCTCACCTGTGCAGGTGTGCTCCTGGAACCCTGTAGAACAACAAACTCCAGCAGCACAACCTAACACCCATTTTTTCACTTTCACTTTCAGTTTTAATCTTACATATCAGCTGCTTCAGGGGTGCTTCTGTTTCTACAAGAAGAGTTATGTCATGTGCATAACAGAGATTATCGATGTTTTTTCTACCTATTTTCACCCCGATTTCCAATTTATCTAGGTCCATTTTACGCGTGATCACTTCCGCATATTGGTTAAACAAGAAGGGTGACAGGATGCGGCCCTGTCTGACACGTTTGCTGATTCCAAACCAATCTGTTTCCCCATACTGTATTCTCACAGTGGCTTCTTGATTGGTATAAAGTGATTTTATTAGCTTGACTAGATGTGCCCATACACCCAGCTCTGAGAGAGAGAGCTGTTACATGCAGATTTTGGTGTGGATATAAAGTGCATATAATCTGCTCATTTGAAGAAGTAAAATCCATGGTGCAACTCTGCAGCATAAATTGACATGCTGTGGATTAAAATTCAATTTGCGCTGCAGATTTTATTCAGATGTGGATGAGAACTCTTGAAATTTCATCCATATTGCATGTCAAATAAAATGCTGCAGCTATTCTGCAGGCAAATCTCTGTGGAAGATCCCTAGAGTTTACGTTATATGTGGAATAGCCTTAAGGGCTTTTACCCACTAGCTTTTTTTTTCTTGTGCTGCGAGACCGATTGAAAAAACTCCCCTCGCAATGCAAAAAAAATGCTGCAATATCGCAAAATGCTTCAATAGGGCTGGCAGCGGCAGCAGCAGTGCCTGCCCTACTGAAAGCTTAGGGAGTATATTGCAGACTTCTGCCACAGTTATGACAGCTGTGACAGCTGTGGCAGGGGTTTCCTTCATCCCTACAGGGAGCACTGAGCGCTCAGCTAATTACAGGCACAGCCCTTTCAGGAGGTGGGGATTTTTAAATTCCCGCCTGCTAAAAAGCTTGACAGTAGTGCAGGGGAGCCAGCTGGAGGACGCGCTTGAGCGGCGGAGAGGTGAGTATATCTTTTTTCTTTCACCAGCAGCGCCGACCCCATTGAAAGCAATAGGAAAGCATCCTGGACAGCTGTGGAAGAGGATTTCTTCATCCCCGCAGTACCCGCGGCGATGAAGGAAACCCCTGCCACCGCTGTCTGTCACAGCTGTGGCAGAAGTCAACTATATACTCCCTATGTTTTCAATGGGGCTAGCGCTACTGCCACTGGCCCCGTTGAAAACACTGAGCGTTATTGCAGATTTCTTCTCTGCGAATGCAAAGCTGGAGTGAGAAAATCGCAAATAAGTATGAAACCATTGAAAATCATTAGTTTCATAATCATTGTAGGGAAAAATATTGCTAGTGGGTAAAAGCCCTAACCAATAAGTGGTTTAAGTGACTTTCAGATTTTTTTGTTTGATTGTATTAGAATCCTCTTTACTCTTGACCTAGTTTAGGCCCGATTCTCACATTTCTGATCGACACTTGGCATGTACAAGCTAAGTATATTCATAAGGAAACCTTTACCCAATAGAGGCCATATGGTATATTAGCTTTCATCAGGTCTGTATAATTCCACAAAAAAATTGATTCTGCTATTTCATAGAATAGATTACAGTAAAGATAAGTATACTGTGCCATATACATCTTCCTACAATAGGACCCTATAGGTGATATGTCCCACTGGGAACTTACCCAGTGGGATGCATTGCAGGCTTCCATTGAACATATACATCAGGA
Organism: Eleutherodactylus coqui; assembly: GCF_035609145.1. Lineage (NCBI taxonomy): Eukaryota > Metazoa > Chordata > Amphibia > Anura > Eleutherodactylidae > Eleutherodactylus > Eleutherodactylus coqui. The sequence continues at coordinate 92,541,278 of NC_089839.1, read as the reverse complement.
GCTTTTCTTGCTCATAAAAGACGTCAAATGGAAACTATTAATGTGATGTAAACAGGGCTTTATATAGTTAAACTAAATACCTGTATCCACACTTATAAAATCATTAACCCCTTAACTCCACAGACTTTTTATTTTTCTGTTGACAAAGCAGTATGGGGGCTTGTTTATTCCTGGAAGAGTTGTATTTTCAAAGGTAGCATTTACTATACCACATAATGAACTAAGAAACTTTTAAAAAGATGAAATGGAAAATAAGCACTTTCGCCTTATTGTAGGGTACATAGTGTGACATTTCAATTTTATTCCATTAGTCAGTATGATTATGGAAATACCTAATTTATGTAGTTTTGTTGTACTGGTTTTAAAAAGTTAAATATCTTTCAAAAATGTTGCCCTCTTTTAATCACCATAACTTTTTTCTTTTCTATCAAAGGGGGTTGTGTGAAGAATTGTTTTTGTAGCATATCCTGTAGTTTCTACTGGTACAATTTTGGGGTGCAAATTACTTTTTGATTACGTTTTATAAAATTTCTTGGAGGCACAGTAACCAAACAAATGCAAATCTGTAATGCCATTCCCTACAGCATTCACCATATAGGATAAATAATGCATTATTTAATAGATGAGATTTTTATAGATTAGGTGATATCAAAGATAGCATTTTGCTGTTTTAATTTTTAAATGTAAAAAATGGAAAAAGTGTTTTTTTAACTTTCAATATTTTTTAATTTTTTGTATTAGTTAAAATAATCAGTTTTTCCTAAACTTGTGATCGTTTGATCACTTATATAATTTTACAATACTTCAGTATTTCAGTACTAATTTTGACAGGTATTTTATTAAGCCATGCCACAGACAAGACTTATAGTAGACTTTCATAGTAGACTTGGGGGCCTTCACAAGGCTGCCACGATGAATCAACTGCCACCTATGATCTTGTCATGGGTGAGCCATTCGGGTGCCAGAGGAAGCTCTCACTGTGTCAGGAAATGTAAATGCAGCTGCCAGAATTGACAGCAACATCTAAATTTGTTAAAAGTCATGATCAGACTTATATCCAATTGTGGCTTTTGCAGCCAGGTGTCAGCTGTACAAAGACAGCCAACATCCATTATCAATATTTGTTTAGAACTTTGTATTGTGTTAATTTCCTGACAATTCCCCCAGAAATATGTAAATACATAAAAAAGTGTGTGTTACATAGTGTGTTACCACTCCCCTTGTAAGTAGAGTGTGTCACAAACTGTCTATGTATGACTATGTATAGACACAATTGACAAAAGCAATACTAACACCCAGCTTTTTATTTATTTATATATTTCCAGAAGTGTCAGAGAATGAGCAAAAAACAGAATTCTAAGAAAAGATGCCCACAAATTATTATTTCAGATTGAAATAGAGTATTTAGTTAAATAGACATGACAGCAAACTACTTTTTGTTCATACAAATGTCAGTGTACTTCTACATGGAACGTCAGTAAGGTGCTCACGTGCCCGACAGACGTCCCAATGATTATCGCTGTTGTTCTATCACACGAGAACAATAATTGCTCACTGAATGGAGGCGAGCGTACTGGAGCTCTCTTTCGACCTCCCACCTCCATTCAGAGAAAACAGGCAGTACATAGATGAACAGAAGTGCCTGTTAACACAGGCCGACAGTCACTTGGTTTTTAGGTGAGCTAAAACGTGAACAACTCTGTCAAGTGAGTGATTCTTACTCACTTGCCCTGTCAGGTCCCATATCCACATAGGATGACAGTCACCTGTAGTTGCTCTTTTGAGTGATTACTTGGACTATGAATATCCGCCCTTGTAAAAGAACCCTTCGTGGCCAAGAGTAAAACATTGAGCGGATGAATTCATATATTTTTTCTAGAATTAGCAGAAGCTGTCTGCATGTAAACAGGCTCCTGATGCTAAAGTAATGATTTTTGTTGGTTTCAAGAGATTGGTTAATTTATGGATAATCCACCACTTGCATGATCCAAAAAGTAAGGGCTTTTCCTCTGTGGCCCAATTATTAAGGCGGTTTAACAGGAGTTAACAAAAAAAAGTTAAAAGGGTTTAAAATCAATAAAATTTGAATACTCACCTATCGCGGCTGCTTCTCTTCCAGACGCACGGAACCTGGAAGAATCAGCAGGCGGTCCTATGTTGTTTATTGTGCACATGACCACTCAGCCACCCAAAGGCTTGAGCTGTGATTCTTCCATGGTCACTCAATCCTGTCACTGCCTAAACAGTCACATGCACAATGAATGGCAGTCCTGGAAAACCTCTTTAACAGTGACACCTTTTGTGAGGACTGTGGATGTGGAACCACTGTGTTAACCTACCCTGAAATGATAACCAAGAGACGGAGACCCCTGCCTACAAGCGGAGCACTCGTCCCGATAAGGACGACCCCACGGTCCTCCTCTAGGCGCTGACTTACCCTGGCGGGCCAGAACGCCTATAAGTCAAAGATAGAATAACTCCAGGGAGTAAAGAAACAAAGGACAAACAAGTGGACAAGGATAAACAGAGAAGCGGACAATGGGAATAACAAACCACAGAGTACACGAATGAAGAACACAGAATATAAGCAGATAGCAAGGTAACTGCCGAAGCAGTGGCTGGACATGAAGTGACAGGAACAAACTCTTAACAACACTACAGCAAGGTCTGAAAGGCCCACGGCAGCTATATAGGATGGTGATTAGAAAAGGAGTATCAGCTGAACAGGAGACCAGAAGCCATTAACCCTAGGAGTGCTGGAAGAGAGTGAATATAAGCTCAGTGAATAGAGAGAAAGGGCCGACGTCAATATTTGCCAAACACAGAAGCAGAAGATTGTGTCTGAATAGTGCACCTAACACCTTTCATTACTCAAGCACTCCCTCCCACACACCTCATTATTCCAGGCAGCGATGTTACAGTTGAAGCATTAGTTCTGGCAGCACCATGTTCTATGCTCAAGCTGATGGTAGTGTATTTTAAAGTACACCCACATAGCTGTGGCTGTGCACATGTATGCTGACTCCTTCCCCTATCACAGTACAGTCTGTGCAGGAGACAGGGCACGGACTCAGCAGACGTATATTGAACATGCGCGCCTGCCAGAATTGCTGAAAATGTTTTAATCACACTGCCCAGACTAACATCCTCAACTCCTACCTTTACAGCTGAAGTGGACCCCTGGGTATATCTGCAAGTCATGCCTACGCCCATCCGCCAACTGTTTAGATAGGAAGGCCAGGAGGGAGGGGGATTTTGCAAAACAGCTTTCTTAAAAATTTTGCACATCAGATTCTATGTATCATAGTATATAGCAAGCTGCAGAATGCTGTTCACAGTGAGATCTGTTAGTAAGCCCCCCCCCCCCTTCCTTTTCCATTTTTGAACTGTCTTCTAAGTGGATTTACAGTATGACCAAAACAAAGTCTATTTAGAATCAATTTAGAATCTCATTCAAGAGAGGGGGAGAGAGGAAACTAAGCTGTCAGATGAGCTCACTGACAGATTTGATAGTGAACAACATTTTGCGGTTTGCATCCTTTGTGCTGTAATACATAGAAGCTGCAGAAGCTAAACTATGCAAAATTTGTAATGAAACCCTGTTCTAAAAATGCTTTAAACACATGTATTTATATTAAAAAAGATTATTGCCACAATGGTATCCATGGCCTTTAAATATAGTTATATATTTGACTTAAAATTTACTCTTCCCCCTAAAATTATACATTGTTTTGGATGTTTCTTAGATGAAATTATATATATATATATGTGTGTGTGTGTGTGTGTGTATATATATATATATATATATATATATATATATATATATATATATATATAAAATAATGCACACTATGAGGATAACCCTTGATGCTAGTTTAAGCAGAATGTTGGCCTTTGTACTTTACATGGGCACAGTTCCATGGCACTTCAGCAAAGTCATGTCTTCAGATAAGCAGAACAATTCAGTAATGTTTGGAATGTAGACTTTGGTCAGTTTGGTGGTCCCTAATCAACCTGCACACTGAATTGTAGGAAGTTCATTATGAGGGCATTGTTTCATAACAAGCTGCTGAACATTTAGTTTAATAGTCCAAAAATGATCATGCTATTTTTTTCTTCTTTAAAATATAATTTTACGCAATATGAAGTTATTTATACCATAGGAATGCACAGAATGTGCTCTTGTGCATCAGCATTGCTAGTCCTGCCTTCAATCAGTGCAGAAATATAGAATCTGGAACAGTACACATATTACAATATTGCATGTCAGGTCCACAAGAGCTTCCACAAGCCCAGCTCTTCACTCTGGCTCCTAGTCCCTTGATAGTACCAAGCAGTTTCCTTACCTATATGATGTCCATATGAACTTGGAGTATAATTATTAGGTAACCCAATTACAGGTGTTTTTAAAAAAAATTCTGAGTGGTGGAAAACACAAAAACAGCCATACTCACCTCACCCAATCCACTATTGTTCTTATTCCGACGCTATTTGCTCGCATCTGACAATAGGACATGTGACTGCTGCAGCTAATCACATACTGATGTGAGGTAGCGTTTGGCTGTAGTGGTCCCATGTCTCTGGTGTCAGTGACTTCATTGCTGCAGCAGAAAGCTGCAGAAGGCCATAGACCAGTGGAACAGAAGTGGCAGAGGATTGGGCGTCATTAGTATGACTTTTTTGTTTCTCCACCAACCTTAACTACCTTTCAAAACATTTCTAAAAGTATTTTTTTTGGGGGGGGGGGGAAATACCCCTTTAAGGATATTTTTCAGATTTAATTCTGAATTCAGAAGCAGTAAGGTCTTGTTCTCAAGTTTAAACAACGAAATTACTAGGACTGCCAGATTCGGCACATGCAAGAGCCGAACAGACCCCATTGATTATAATGGGGTCCATTCAGCTTGCAGTATTGCTTCGGGCATTTTACAGGACAAAATAACACAGAATTCTGTGTTATTTTGTCCCAAGTTTTCTGCCGGATCTGCACTGCAGGCTCCCAATAAAGCTTCTGATGCAGATGTTAACAGACCCTAACAAAAGCATAATACTCATTCATTAATATGTACACAAACTTACAGATATAAGTTATTAATTTTCAGCACATTTCCAGGTAAAGCAATGTTCAATTTATTTCTGCCCTTAAAACTGTCTCCTGAACCCATTGTTGTCCACTATTTAAAGCTCTGTGCTTGGCTGACCTTTGCTTTCTGTTATGCTCCTTAGCTAATAATTGTATTTTGCTCCCACTAGAAATCAAGAATATTTTCTACATTTCCTTAGAGTCAGCACATGGAAAACAAGAAACAGCACCTTAGAGGACAGGAGCACTGGTTTGAACCCAAGAAATTGTTCTTAATACAGGGAGGCAGATGGATGCCATGTTTTAGTTTATCAGCTGATGCCTGTGGAATCCCCACAAGACCAGGCATAAGACAAAATAAAGAAATTATTACCAAATAAACAAACATCCTAAATAAAAAATGCACTCGCTCAGGCTTTGCTTGCATCTTTTAACTGCTTACAATAAAGGTTATTGGCATGAGAAAGTATTAATGTTTTGTCAGTTATGGCGTTCTTTAGGAATGAAAGGGTAAGTGCTGACTTAAACAGACCTAATATAATTTCATATATTCACACACCATACACCCGCCTGCTGTACCATACATTCAGCTGGTCCTTGTAGAGCAGAGACAATGTTTAAGCCAGATGTTACCTTCGTAATATGCAAGGCCGGGTGTAGGGCATTGCCTGATGAGACATAAATAGCAAACACAGCAACATGGTTTACAATTGTGCATCATTTACTCTTGCACAGCAGATAAATTCTAGTAACCTTTTTGGAAAAGTGGAGAAAATTGCTTGTAAACATGACAAATGCAAAGGAGTAAGGCTGGTGCTATAAGTCAACTTTGGCAGCCACACCTGTCAGACGGCCAAAGATCGTAATATTGCCAGGCTATATCACAAACTAATGTAAGTGTATGCAGTTGCAGCGACCTCAGCCTAACAATTGTAAGCAATCCAAAGCTGCTGGATTTCTCGCGATTTGTTGGGTCACAGCAACTTGTGAATTGCTACACAACCACATTCACTTGCATTAGGCCTCCTTCACAGAAACATCATTTTAGCGTTCAGATAGCCGTGTTACAAAGTCATGGCTATCAGAGCACTAAATTGCGTGAATGAAGAATAATCGTGACTATTTTAAGTAATTTTACCCCGGCTGGCTGTGGCATCTTGCAGTGCACTGATGCCGCAGCCCCGAAATCCATCGGCCACCAGAACAATAAAGGAAATCCCCACAGAACTGAAGGGTATCCGCACAGGATTTTCCTTCATTCCTACAGCGTTAAATTCCTTCCCCCTCCCTTTCCTGGCTGTCTCGCATAGTCTCCCATAGACGGCCTGTTGTGCCATCAAAAGACAGGACTTGTCCTATCTTTTGATGGAGCGAAATTTCGACACCAAATTTGATGCCCAATTTTCTTAGGCACGTCAAAAAATCATTCGGCTGAAAGAACCCATAGGAAACCATAGGTTCTTTTTGATGCGATTTTTTTTTTCTTTTTGACGCACCTACTCTGCATCAAAATAATGCTTGTTTGAAAGAGGCCTTAGTTTACAGTATATCATGATAATACTGCAGTCTTTTGCTGTGGAATGTGTATCACTGCTTAAGTTGCTGTGTAGCCCTAACCTTAGTGAATGCTCACACTTGACCAATTTGTTGCATAAATTCCTGTTCTGTCCATCTTTTTATAGCATGTACATAGATTTTTACAAGAAACCAATCAGATAAATATAAAAATATACCACATGTGAACATAACCTAGAAGCTAGTATGTGGACTATTTCCTCCTTGTAATTGAATAAGATGACTGTGTGTCAGCTTGTGTTCCTGGTTATTGTGATACTACGCATTGACAGGAGCACAACTCTGCAGGCGTTGGGTGATTTGACTGGCTATGGGATGGATTAGCCCAGCTAGCCAATCACCATTGGTCTTTGAACATATATTCCAGTCCTTTCTCTCAGAGGGTGCTGGTCATTGTCCTGATATCGTTTGGGTTTGAGCATGCATGCTGGTCACATCGTTCTGTGTTTGTCCCTTGTCTGGATCCAGCTCTATTCATACTTTCATCTGTTTAAGTTTATGTCGTGTTTGATGCCTGAACCCTGTCCTATCTGAACTCCATCCGATGGGGTCTCAGACACCTGAGTCCTGTCCTGTCTGTACTCCAACCGATGGGTTGTTGGACGCCTTAACTCTAGACTGTTTGAACTCTGTCCATTTTGTTGTCAGACTCCTGCATCTTGTTTTGGCTGACTGATATTGGACTTCTGGTCTGAACTTCAGTATTTTGTTGTCTGCAGACTCTTGTCTTATGGTGCTTGAGGTAAACAAGAAAAAACTAAAACAAAAGATAAAAAGCCTTTCTAGATTTTGCATATATACAGTGGATCAGACAGCGCCAACGGATACTACACCGACTTCAAACGTGCTTTATCTCCTATCCTCCGTACAGGAGGAGAGCTGCAAAGACAATAAGGGGGGACTCTCGCCAGGAGAGTGAGCCCCCAATAAAAACAAACAGCAGAGTTTCAGTAAAAAAAGCTATGCGCTCGCGAAGATTACAACAAGTCAAGCGGAGTTTAAACAATCTCCGTCCTGTGGAGGACGGAAAGAAGGAAATGAAATAGAAAGGCACTTACTCAAAAGGAGGGGGGTGTATAAAACAAGAAGCCCCCTCCTCTAAGTGTTGACTCCTCTGGGTCCTCTTAGTCGCCGATGGAATTGGCAGGAAACAAGTTGGTTTCTTCGGTTTTATTTGTATAAAAGCAAATTTACAAAGAGGCGACGCGTTTCGGTGCAGCATGCACCTTTCTCAAGCCTATGTACACAGGCTTGAGAAAGGTGCATGCTGCACCGAAACGCGTCGCCTCTTTGTAAATTTGCTTTTATACAAATAAAACCGAAGAAACCAACTTGTTTCCTGCCAATTCCATCGGCGACTAAGAGGACCCAGAGGAGTCAACACTTAGAGGAGGGGGCTTCTTGTTTTATACACCCCCCTCCTTTTGAGTAAGTGCCTTTCTATTTCATTTCCTTCTTTCCGTCCTCCACAGGACGGAGATTGTTTAAACTCCGCTTGACTTGTTGTAATCTTCGCGAGCGCATAGCTTTTTTTACTGAAACTCTGCTGTTTCTAGATTTTGCGCTTTTTTAGGTTTGTACCTGGAATTCAGGACTGCAATGTAGCAGTACTAACAACCGAGCCACTATATTTTCCCTATATGCTCCAAAGGAGGATAAAAACGGCAAGGCAGCAGTACCAGTGGCGTAGGGGCACAAAGAAGGCACTATTTCTTGTGTTGATCAATACAGAAAACTTTTTATTGTGTGTGAGCAGTGTTTTGTGGGGCACAAAAGAGGGCATTTATACAGTGGGAGACACTGGGAGGAGCATTGTGGGTAGCAGCAGGATGTGAAGAGTGTGAAGAATTGAGTTGCAGCTTTAAGAAATCTTTATGTTGTCTTGGCTGTATAGAGAAGAAAAGAGCAAGTGGATAACACCAGTCAGAGAAGATGTCACTTGTAATCACTGGAGGCAACTGCACTGCAATTACTGTTCCTGTATAGAGCTGGTATTATTATATGGTGACTGCACTACATAGAGGTTACTAGAAATAAGCCGCTGTATCTAAACCCACCATGTTATAAATTTATAAATCTTCTCTTATAGACATGCTGTCATATATACAGTATGTTGGTATATGCATATACACACACATATTATATGCGTTTATTTGTGTATATATATTTTGGGGGGGGGAGCAAAGTAGCCATGAAAAGTAACAGCAGGGTTGGGTGAGGTTGTTGAAATAAAGTTCCCAAGTTGAATTTTTGCACCTGAGCCCATGAACTTTTACCTACACCCCTGAGGAGTGCTAAAAACTGAGTAATCACACCCACCCTTTCTGCTTCAGCGAAGGAAGACAGGAAGATTAGACACAAAGAGACCATCCAGATGTTTCCCTTGGACAGATTTAAAACTAGCATTCCAGTACTGCAAAGCAGGAGTGCTAACAACTGAGCCACTACACATCTTTCTTATCCCTTCTCTCAAAAAGGAGAAGATGGAGCAGAACAAAAATAATAAACACAAAACAACATACAAACTCCATGCAGATGTTTTTCATAATCATCCATTAACCTAGAACCCCATTGCTATAAGGCAACAGTGCTAACTACTGAGCCTCCAATGTTCTTCTGTCTTTCTCCTCCTGAGAAGTAGATCTTATTCTTCTTCATCTCCTTTTTCCCCTTTTCTCCTCTTTCAGCTTCTCCTTCTTCTTCTTCTCTTTCTTATACTTCCCATTTTTCTCCTTATTGTCCTTCTCTTTTACATTCTTCTTACCTTCTGAAGCTCTAGGAGGAACAAGGAGAAGAAGGAAGAACAAGCATGGTGACTGTCATTAGCATTGTTGCCTTACAGTGTTAGGGTCCTAGCTTCAAACATATCCAAGGAAAGCATCTGCATGGTTTCTCCATTTTCCCCTTCAGAAAAGGAAAACTGTGTATAGTGGCTCACTTGTTAGTGTTGCTGCTTTGCAGTGCTGGAATTGTAGGTTCAAATATGACCAAGAGCAAAAATTGGTCCAATTTTTATCACCCAACCAATCACCATGAGCAACATTATTCTTAACTATAAAAACAGTGAGACTACGTAGACTATTATGAATTTGCTAAAAGAGTTCAAAAGGAGCCTGGGTGACTTTTCAGTGTAACAATATTAACCCTTTAATGCTATGTGGCATAAATTTATGTTCTGTAAGTTCAGGGTTTTTTATAGAAGAGGATTGGGTGTCGATCCCGCTACATACAAGGTGGGTACCAGCACCCGTCCGCAACAGCTCTAATCAGCAGCACCGCAGCTAGCATGATTTTTCAGGAATTTTGAGGATGCAGCATGATTTTTAGGATTTTTGAGGATTCAGCATGATTTTTCAGGATTTTTGAGGATGCTTAAACTATCAGCCCTACTTTTCCAAAAATAAGCCCTAATTACAGTTAATTTTAAAAAAAGTCAATTCAAATGTCCAGGCAACTATACATAGCAAAAATTAATATAAGACACTGTCTTATTTTCAGGGAAACAGGGTAATTATTTAAAAAAGGATAAATGGTAATAAAAGTAAAAAAAACTCTTTTGCCATATTTATAATAAAAAACAAAAACATTTGGTATTGCCGCACCCATAAAAGTCTGATCTATTAAAGTCAGAAAATAAATATGCCAGAATTGCGCATTTTTTGGTCACCCCATCTCCAAGAAAAAATGTAATAGAAAGCAATCAAAAACTTGTATGTTCTCCAAAATGGTATCAATACAAACTACAGGACAACTCACAAAAAATGAGCCCTCGCACAATGTTGGTGGAATTTCATTTTTTTTTTTTAATTTCCCTTCACTTAAGAATTTATTTTTAAGTTTTTCCATACATTATATGGTATATTTAATAGTACCATTGAAAAATACATGTCCCACAAAAAAAAAAAAACAAGTCCTCAGACAGCTACAGTACATGGATGGATAAATAAAAGAGCTGTGATTTTTTAAAAGTAGGGAGGAGAAACGAAAAAGGGGGAAAAAAGGGCAGCGTCCTTAGGGGGTTAATGTTACAGTCACTGACTACTTCAGATGCATTGTTGGCCCAGGTATTTATTCTGATCGCCGGATTGGTAATTGGGAAGGAATTTATTTTCCCCTAAAATGAGTAAAATGAGGCTTACTCCTCATGGGTTTTTTCCTTCCTCTGGATCAGCATTGTAAGATAACAGGCTAAATTGGATTGATGTACTGTATATCTTTCTTCAGCCCTACAAACTATTGTCACAATTTGTTCATGAGTGATTAGAGAAATGCTCTAAATAGTTACAATTCGTTGTTTACACTGACTATTAACTTCTTTTGCATATTTAACAAAAACAGGTAATAAATCAATTTTTACATCATAATTGAAAATCCTTTTTTTGTGAATAATTAACTTTAGAAAGAAGGAACAAGATAACTGACAATGACATTGATTTTGTCATTTAGGCTGGTTATACAGAGCCATAATAGAAATACATTTTAGGATCCCTCTAATAAATTCAGTTTAGTACAATCCTATAGGGACTGGATGTTGTAACCGTAATACAGACCCTAAAATGCTCTATATAACTACCATCGAAACCAACCTTACTGTTACAGAACTAATTTTTACATCTGATCATTTTTTTCTCGAATGGAATTAACAATGACTGTGTACATTGGTGCGATTACATAGCACAGAGGGCTGATGATGTCACAGAGGGAGCACACTCCCTCTGTGAACCGTTTACACGCCGTGATCTACATTGATTGCGGCATGTAAGTGGTTAACAGCGTGCATTGGTTTTATCATTGATCCCCTAGCTGTTGCAGAAGGAGGCTAGCTGTCAGTCACAACCAGCTCCTGCTGTGGGATGGCACAGATTTACTAAATGTTGCATTAAGTACCATGTGCCCAGGACGTAAAGTTATATCCTTGGGCATTAAGGGATTAATAGATTTGAACTACTGCAGATGCATTTAAAACTTACTGTTTCGGTCACAATTTAAAGTGTCTGAAAGTGAGGGAGAGAAGGCGAGACCAGGAACGATGGGTCTGATGTCGCACATGGGCGGGGTGACGGCATTCCATCCAATGCTTCCTTAAGAAGGGGCTGTGACCACGAAGCACTGGCTGTTCATTTATTTTGCACACAATAAAGAAGAATTGGATTCTATTCTAGGGTTGCACCTATACTCCAGCATTTTCTGGTTTCTGTGGCTGATAACTCAACACTCTGTTATTCTGAGTGGTGATTTCTGGACTGGCAACACTTTACTGACTATTCCAATACTCTCTCCATTATTTGGACCACATTCCTATCATAAATTGCTCAACCCTCTCCTATTCTCTGAGAGGTTTGACCTTTACTGGTCAGTGGTTAGCAACATTTTGTTGGGTTTGAGACTCGTGGAGCAGAATACCACGGCAGCAAGTTAAGCTGCTACTTTCAGTGCGCAATGCAAAAATGTTCCGCTTGTGTGAAAGGTCCCTTACAGCCCCCTTCACACAAGCTCTGCATATTTGCGGAATAAACTATGTTTTTTTGCTCTCATATGGGCATATTTTACTGTACGTTTTGCACCCACAAGGTATATTTATTTGTGCAGTGAAAAAAGATGAGCCGATTTAATTAGTCTAATGAGTTCCAGATGTGTTCTTTTTCTTGTGCAATTACGCAGTTACCGTAATCCCAGCTTGTCTGGTATTGTTTCAAGTGCAAATTAGTCTCACTACGTCTGTGCTTTCTCATAGGTGTACAACAGTTATATACTGTATATATATATCCCATCCAGATCTGTTTTATTACGCCTGAAGAAGAATCTGAAAGGTTCAGAAGCTTGTCTTAACATCATGCATTTTTGTTAGCCATTAAAAGGTATCACATCTACAAGATTACTTGGTTTCTCTTACTGAGAACAATCACATTAAGCCCATAGAAAAATGCCAGAAAAAATTGACAGGCCGAGAGCAGGCTGACATTATAAAAGAATACCATGGAGCACCATATAGTAAGCCTAGTACTATGAATAAAGCATTATATTTAGGGGCCCTGTTACAGGTTATGTATTGGGGCCCAGGAGCTTCAAGTTAGGCCTCTGCCATGGAGCTTAAAAAACTTTGAAGCTCATTGAGGAGAGACAGAAAAATAACATGCACAGTCAAAGGCACACAGTGCTCAGCCATAATGTTTAAGAGGACACTAACCATTTTACTGTATGCTGCCCTGAAACATGTATTGGTGGTCTTGCCTCTGAGTCAAATTAATGGCATGGTTTTACATTAAATTGTCCTGCACTCTGCCATTGTGCATTAGCTGAAAAATGTTAGCAACGAACTATGCTCTTTTCACTCCCATTTAATTTCATTGCCCTTTGCCCAAGAATGTGTAGAATTATTAACTCTAAATTGAAATATAATATCTCACAATGTTCTTTTTTGCTATTTCCTACGTATGCCAATGCATCATCTAATTTGCGCTTTAAGATTAAAATTCTGCTACTACATCTTTCTTCACTGTTCACGTCTAGAAATTGATCCACAATCAATATAACATACGGTGATTATTGCGTACAACATTCAATATAGATTTGCATGCATTAGAAAAAAGTGAATTGTCCAGGGGCACCATTTATGGACCAGCAAAAATTAGAAAACTAATTACTGGAAAATGTCAATTGAGTTTCATCCTTTTCATTTTGTAGTATCCACATAATACTAATACAGCAGTTTTCCATCAATGCATTTTGAGCAATAAGCCAGATGCATGTAAGGTAGTAAATACTGTATTTACCTTTTGAAGTCAGCTAGCTGCATACAAAGAAAGTTCTTGGGGATATGTTCAGTACATCATCCCACATGTACTTTTTCCCTGAAGCTGTTGGTGAAAGGATTTCTGGTACAATTTAGCCAGGTGATAAATTGCCCCAATTAAAAATGAGAGCTGAAATTTAATTTGCCAGAAAAAGGGCTCACATTTCCTGTCATATTTTTGCTGGGCTGTTAGGCAAAAAAATACTAATTTTTCAGATGACTAATCCCTATTGCTTTTTTAAATGTGTTTTGTATAAAGCATAAAATTCATGTTTTTGCCAAGAGAAATAAAACTTGTTCAATGATTTATTTTATGAATAAATAAAATGTATGACGGTGTTTATCATCAGTATACATTGGTGCTCTTATAATCCATTCTTAAAGAAGAGCTCCAGTATGTAAACAATATCCACCATATATGTATCACTTCTAAACTCTCATCCATAGGCTTTATTCACACGAGCATATATCGGTCGCACTTTTTAATGGCCAGCTGATATACGCTACCATTGCATTGGCTTTCAATGAATCAGATCAGACAGGTGGTTTTCTGTCGCGTAAAAGCGCCCGGCGGGCTAAGATAGCGCATTTCAAAACAGCAGTGTGCATAGCTATAATGGGTCTGTGTGCTGACCGCGAATTAACATGGACAGCACATGGACTCAAATACGCTGGTGTGCTGGAGACTTTAGTTGGTCAACATTGCAAAGGTGTACTATGCTATTACAGCGACATGCTGCACAGGAACACTTTGGCAGCAGTGTGGCACGTCAGGTTTAGGCCGTAATATACTGTCAAAGTCTTGTTTTAACAGAGTCAGTAATAAATCCAGTCACTGCCATTAACTGGCTGTGGCACATACTTGTATTCCAACTACACATAATGGCTCAATGTTAATGGATTACCAAGGCAGCTGGAAGTCCCAATGTCTTCCATAGGTATATCCATGAGGACCTGCTAGACCCATTTTTTCCACAGAAGTTTATCACTATCAGAGGTATCTCCTGCTTTTATTGAATCAGCCAAACATGCATTAGGCAATGGTGGAGACCATTTGGCCAACTGCTTTCCATGTGTATAGCTATTTTTAATCCTTGGTCTTGGACCTCTGCTTTTCAAAGAACTGTAAGGGTATGTAGGTGCACAGTAGACTCTCCCCTTCAGGAGTTATGGGTAGTACTGCTGCACCAAGAATAACTAGAAAGGTGGTCCAGCCCCCTTGAAAATGTGGGTGGTGATGCTGGTGGTGAAGGGAGTACTTCCAAATTGTAGACCAGGCCTAAGATAAAGGAGTTTGTGAGAGAAATTAGAGCATCCCTTCCCACCCATAGTGAGAGCTAAGGGCCCAAGTACAGAAGGAAAAAGACATAGCATCACAGTTAAGGCCTATTTAAACGTACCGATTATGGTTGGAAAAAGAGTTATAACTAACAAAAGGGCACAATAATAATTATGCCTAAATGTGAATCATCATGCACTTCTCATTCACATTCCATTTGTCGTTCATTTTCAGCCAACATAAAAATCATCGTCGACTTGTTCACATCTTGTTACATTTTAATACTCCTCGCTCAGTGTTTCCCATAGAACGTGAAGCACTGAGTGAGAAGCGGATGATTCTCAACGATGATCTATCTGTCTAAACATTTTGCATGAGCACAAATGATCGCAAATGAGTTAGCGGTGACGTCACTCGCTCATGGGCTCGTTCAAACATAAATCAGCTCATGCAAAAGGGGTAATAGTGTTGCCAAGGCAGCAGGTGCTCACCCTTTGGCCAGTGCATTAGCTGTTATTAAACACAGAACTACATAAGGGATGATACCCCAGGTGAGTGAACACAGCTGTGATAGATGAGACTCCAAGCCAGGACAGCCACCTACTTTATGACATTGCCCCTGTATCAGGAAGCTTAAAATAGGCAAGGAGGCTTTGTACAGTAATATATATGTAGTTATCCGTTTAGTTGTTCATGACCCACTGCGACCCTAAAAATCTATCTATTTCTCTATCTATCAATCTATCAAATTGTGGCCATATGGCCTGTTATTCTATACAAACTGTTAATGTTTATTGCAACATTTGAAGTAATGTGCCTTCCTATAGAATGTCAGTATGTATACATGTTTGGTAAAGTTGAGTTGTGCTGCATACTTGAGCTTTGATAAAAGCATAGAAAATAACATATTACTACTGGAATAAAGAATTGAAGGAAATAACCAATAACCCATTTAGGGGTTAATTTGACTCGCCTGCTACAGCTTAATAAAATGTTGTATCAACTTGTAGGCATATGTCCATTTCTATATTGCTGGGGCATAAGAGACTGCTCAATTATTCAAAACCACAACACCACATTGAAAGCTGCATGCAATATTAACACACCAGAACATGTCTGCCCCGGAGTAGACGTCTTTGAGTAATCACATGGCATATTGTCTGTCTCTAGGAAATAAATCTGAACTGTCCAAGAGAATATAACATTGTGCCATTTATTAAGTCAGTTACTATACGTTTTGTGCAAATGAAAAAATTCAAGAAGTAGAAATATAATTCCAAGGACACAGTAATAAATAAAGCTATAATCTTATCTATTTAAATGGGTTCCATAAAAAAGAAAAACACCAAAAACCTTTCCCAACCCATTATATCCTCCAAAAATATACAGTTACAAGTTACAACCCTTTGGCATTACCCGGATTTTGGCATTGATTATTAAAAAATGTGATCTGATTGTTATCCAACTCACAACCATTACACATTAGGTAATTTGTCAAAGGCCTCATGCCCATGGCCGGGTCAGATTCCGCCTGCGAAATCTCGCAGCAGAATCAGATCCGATGCCCCCAGAGACCCGTCCGGATCCGCCGTGAGAGTGTCGAGCGGCACACATGCGCAGTGCAGAGCATGACACACCAGTGCTGGAGTATGACGTGGATTCCCACGATACTTCCGCTGTGCCCACAGCGCGGAGAAGCACAGGACGAACGGCTTCTATTGACTGCAATGGAAGCCGTCGGTGCGTTTTTCTGCACAAATTAGAACATGCTGTGATTCTCCTCCCACAAACGGAAAATTGCAGCTGATTTCCGCTTGTGGGAAGGACTTGATCGTTTTACACAGCATGTTAATGGATGCGCACTGCTGCGGAAATCGCGGCGGGTATCTGACTGCGATTTCCACAGGAATAATCCATCTGTGGGCATTCCGACAAAATTAGGTTTATTTGCCAAATTTACAAACGTTCATCATTTTTCCAAAAACAATTTAAATAGTGAATGTTTCACAATGCTTCAAGAAAAATATTCTATGGACAGGTAAAACAGCAGTGGAACTTTTTAGCACAAATGCGCAACACTATGTTTGGAGGATAAAGAATACTGCACCCCAACTATGAAGCATAGTAGAGGATGCATCATGGTTTGGAACTGTTTTGCTTTACTGAAGACCTGGATGCTTTGCACTCAATGAGGGAATAATTAATTTTAACCTCTTAGTGACTTAGGCCTCCTTCCCACGAACGGATTTCCGCCGCGTAATTCGCGGCGAAAATCCGCTGCGTTGCCCGCAGCTATTAGGTTCTATTGAACCTAATAGCACAATGCTCACGATGCGTAATTCCAGCGCGGAATTACGCACCGCGATTTCTCCCGTCCTCACCCGCAGCATGCTCTATTTTCTGCGGGTGAGGACGGGCTGTACGCACTGACGGCTTCCATTGCAGTCAATGGAAGCCGTCCGTTCACGCTATCTCCCGCTGTAACCAGCGGGAGATAGCGTGAAAAAACGCTTTCCCGCCCACCGCCGCGCGTCATCTGACGCCAAATGACGCGGCCGGCCGCGTCACGTGACACGGCCGGCCGCGTCACGTGACATGCTCGGTGACGCGGCGGTGGTGGGCGGTGACGGGCGGTGACGCGGCGGTGGTGGGCGGGGAAGCGATTTCACGCTATCTCCCGCAGGTAAGTATAGGGGCTCTGGGGGGCGCCGTGACGGGCTTCACTGCGTAATATTACGCAGCGGACCCCGTCACGCTCGTGGGAAGGAGGCCTAAGTCTGTTTGCACCTGAATGACCAGGCCAAATTTTGGAAATCTGAAATGTGTCACTTTAAGGGTTTAGTCACACGGGCACATAGGCAACCGTACACGGGCGCGAATGCGGCCGTGTGACTGAGCCCTTACTGCAGGAAGAAGACGACCGTACTTCAAGACGGACGACTCCCCGCAGCGCTGAAGAAAGAACACATGATGGCAATGAAGCCGGTCACATGTTCTTTCTTCCGGTGCTGCAGAGAGACGTCCGTCCTGAAGTGTGGACGTCTTCTACTTGCAGTAACACGAGCGCCGATGCGCCGGTGTGACTAAGCCCTAACATAGAACAACTCCGTAAAGGTTTTGCATATCCAAGTGATTCTGACATTGTTTTTTTTGCCACATATTGTACTTAACTTAGGTGGTAACATTAGACCAATAGAATTTGTGTATATTTATTAAAAGTGCCAAAATTGGGAAAATTTTGAAAAAAATGTTATTTTTTCACATTTTCAACTGCAATATCTCAAATATGTGCAAGAACATAAAGACAGCAGTCCATGAGCTCAAGATGAAGAGATGTTGAGTGATTCAGCAAGACAATGACCAACAGCACACAAGTAAGTCAAATAAAGAATGGTTGAAAAAGAAGATTTGTGGTTTAGAATGGCCAAGACAGAGCTTTGGTTGTAACTTAAGCTATTGATATGCTGTAGCATAACCTGAAGATGGCTGTGCATGCAAGACACCACGGGAATATTAATGAACTGAAACATTTGCAGGGAGGAATTTTCCAAAATACCTTCTCAATGTTGTGTCATTCTTTTCTGCAGCTGTAGGAAACTTTTGGTGGTGGTGATTACTGTTAACCTGATCTACAGGTTATTAAATTCAAAGGTTCACTTACTTTTCTCTCTGCATTATAAATGTTTATTCAGTATGCTCAATAAGAGACATAGATAGTACAACTGTTTGCGTGTTATTAGTTTAGCTTGAAGGTGTTCGTCTATAATTGTGACTTACATAAAATAAAAAAATAAATTTTTGTATAGCGCCAACTTATTCCACAGCGCTGTCAGGTAATTATTACTTATTTACCCCCCATCAAGCTGGGTTCTCAATTTACCAACCTCAGAAGGATAGAAGGCTGAGTCAACCTTGAGCTGGCTACCTGAATCAACCAGGGATTGAACTTGCAACCTTCAGGCTGTAGGCAAGAGCTTACGCTCTGCGCCACACAAGGCTCAACATACCAATAAAACCACATAAAATGGTTCTTTTTTACGTAACATATAGACACAAAGCATTGGAAGATTTTATCCTTCTTGTATTTCAATGAGCAATTGAAAAGTAATCTTTATAACATTATGCATTTCAGACATTGGCCAGCACTTTCAATGTTACCAAATAGTAAAGCAAAACAAATAGCTAAGTGTAATTTACATATTATTGCACATCTCTAATATTGAAAGTCTAAACAAGTGTGATTTATTTTCAGAAACTTTCTCTAAACAATGACAAGACATTCCCTGCAGTGTAATAAAATAATTTATTCTGGATAATATGATAGCATGGAGTGTGTATATATATATACAGATATATATATATAGATAGATATAGATTTGTGTTATTAAGAATTAGATGAATTATTCATCATTCTTTATACATAAATTAATCTGCTTTTGCTGGATGCTATAAATTACTATTTGAAAAAATACACCTTTGCAAACTTTTAATTAGCTGTACTCTGCTCTGATGCTCATGGTTACATGTCATAAATTCTCA
Organism: Eleutherodactylus coqui; assembly: GCF_035609145.1. Taxonomy (NCBI): domain Eukaryota; kingdom Metazoa; phylum Chordata; class Amphibia; order Anura; family Eleutherodactylidae; genus Eleutherodactylus; species Eleutherodactylus coqui. Next base: position 92,522,009 of record NC_089839.1, on the reverse strand, counting down.
GATTATTACAGCTACTATTATTAGTACTAAAATAAAACTGTATACAATTGCGAGGTATAAAACAGGACCACATTTCCGAACTCTACATACTCTACATACAATTGAATCACAATTTAAAAAACACATAAAAAACTGCATACAGTATTCAAAAGCCACAGGATATATAGCTTATGCCAGCTGTACATATATGATCATATACAGGAAATACCCATGTTATATCAGCATGCTCCATATTACTACATACAGGGAGATGTATAACTTATACCAGCTGTACATACAGAATTATATACAGGAGATACCCTGGTTATACCATACCAGCAGGGTTCATATCACTATATACAGAATGTATAACTTACCGTATATACTCGAGTATTAGCCGACCCATAGAGATGAGCGAACACCAAAATGTTCGGGTGTTCGTTATTCGTAACGAACTTCCCGTGATGCTCGAGGGTTCGTTTCGAACAACGAACCCCATTGAAGTCAATGGGCGACCAGAACATTTTTGTATTTCGCCGATGCTCGCTAAGGTTTTCATGTGTGAAAATCTGGGCAATTCAGGAAAGTGATGGGAATGACACAGTGACGGATAGGGCAGGCGAGGGGCTACATGTTGGGCTGCATCCTAAGTTCACAGGTCCCACTATTAAGCCACAATAGCGGCAAGAGTGGGCCCCCCCCCCCCTCCCAACAACTTTTACTTCTGAAAAGCGCTCATTAGCATGGCATACCTTTGCTAAGCACCACACTACCTCCAACAAAGCACAATCACTGCCTGCATGACACTCCACTGCCACTTCTCCTGAGTTACATGCTGCCCAACCGCACCCCCTCCCCCCCACAGCGCACACCAAACTGTCCCTGCGCAGCCTTCAGCTGCCCTCATGCCACACCACCCTCATGTCTATTTAGAAGTGCGTCTGCCACGACGAGGGACCGCAGGCACACACTGCACAGGGTTGGCACGGCTAGGTAGCGACCCTCTTTAATAGGGGCGGGGCGATAGCCCACAATGCTGTACAGAAGCAATGAGAAATACAATCCTGTGCCACCGCCATCAGGAGCTGCACACGTGGGCATAGCAATGGGGAACCTATGTGCCACACACTATTCATTCTGTCAAGGTGTCTGCATGCCCCAGTCAGACTGGTTATATGCACCTTAACAGTAACCGCGTTGGTGGTAATGTGGTGGTGACTGCGGACCTAGTACCACGGTTGTATTTTGTTGGTTTTCGGAATGTGGCCAGGATTAAGTGGGCCGTGGCGGGGGGATGGTGGGGGGGCTCTCTTGTAGTGTCGGTAAAGGTGAAATTCTTGGACTGCCGCCAGACGAACCAATGCAAAGGCATTTGCCAACAATGTTTTCCCTGTTGGAGGAGGAGGGGGATGTTTTTGAGGCACTACGTGTCCTCTCCACGTGTCCGTGGTTATATGCACCTTAACAGTAACCGCGTTGGTGGTAATGTGGTGGTGACTGCGGACCTAGTACCACGGTTGTATTTTGTTGGTTTTCGGAATGTGGCCAGGATTAAGTGGGCCGTGGCGGGGGGATGGTGGGGGGGCTCTCTTGTAGTGTCGGTAAAGGTGAAATTCTTGGACTGCCGCCAGACGAACCAATGCAAAGGCATTTGCCAACAATGTTTTCCCTGTTGGAGGAGGAGGGGGATGTTTTTGAGGCACTACGTGTCCTCTCCACGTGTCCGTGGTTATATGCACCTTAACAGTAACCGCGTTGGTGGTAATGTGGTGGTGACTGCGGACCTAGTACCACGGTTGTATTTTGTTGGTTTTCGGAATGTGGCCAGGATTAAGTGGGCCGTGGCGGGGGGATGGTGGGGGGGCTCTCTTGTAGTGTCGGTAAAGGTGAAATTCTTGGACTGCCGCCAGACGAACCAATGCAAAGGCATTTGCCAACAATGTTTTCCCTGTTGGAGGAGGAGGGGGATGTTTTTGAGGCACTACGTGTCCTCTCCACGTGTCCGTGGTTATATGCACCTTAACAGTAACCGCGTTGGTGGTAATGTGGTGGTGACTGCGGACCTAGTACCACGGTTGTATTTTGTTGGTTTTCGGAATGTGGCCAGGATTAAGTGGGCCGTGGCGGGGGGATGGTGGGGGGGCTCTCTTGTAGTGTCGGTAAAGGTGAAATTCTTGGACTGCCGCCAGACGAACCAATGCAAAGGCATTTGCCAACAATGTTTTCCCTGTTGGAGGAGGAGGGGGATGTTTTTGAGGCACTACGTGTCCTCTCCACGTGTCCGTTCCATGTAAGCAATAGTAGCACTCAAGACAGGCCCCAGTAACAATTCTGAAGCAGCAGTATAGCGGGAGCGCAGTCTTCGTTCCATGTAAGCAATAGTAGCACTCAAGACAGGCCCCAGTAACAATTCTGAAGCAGCAGTATAGCGGGAGCGCAGTCTTCGTTCCATGTAAGCAATAGTAGCACTCAAGACAGGCCCCAGTAACAATTCTGAAGCAGCAGTATAGCGGGAGCGCAGTCTTCGTTCCATGTAAGCAATAGTAGCACTCAAGACAGGCCCCAGTAACAATTCTGAAGCAGCAGTATAGCGGGAGCGCAGTCTTCGTTCCATGTAAGCAATAGTAGCACTCAAGACAGGCCCCAGTAACAATTCTGAAGCAGCAGTATAGCGGGAGCGCAGTCTTCGTTCCATGTAAGCAATAGTAGCACTCAAGACAGGCCCCAGTAACAATTCTGAAGCAGCAGTATAGCGGGAGCGCAGTCTTCGTTCCATTTCAGTAGCCTTAGTATAGCCAAGGCACAAGTGACATTTATGTAGCTAAACTGTAGGCCAACCCCACACACCTTTCTGTACCATGAGTGCAGGCGAAGAACATAGAAATTACTATGATTACACTGTAGGTGAGGGCCCCAAAAAATTGGTGTACCAACAGTACTAATGTACCTCAGTAAAAATTGGCCATGCCCAACCAAGATGGCAGGTGAATCGCTTTGGTTAATGTGGCTTAAGTGGTAACTAGGCCTGGAGGCAGCCCAGTGTAACGAAAAATTGGTTCAAGTTAAAGTTCCAACGCTTTTAAGCTAATTGAAACTTATAAAAATTGTTCTGAAAAATTATTTGAGTGAGCCTTGTGGCCCTAAGAAAAATTGCCCGTTCAGCGTGATTACGTGAGGTTTCAGGAGGAGGAGCAGGAGGAGGAGGAGGAGGAATATTAGACACAGATTGATGAAGCACAAATGTCCCCGTTTTGGATGGTGAGAGAGAACGTAGCTTCCATCCGCGGGTGCAGCCTACGTATTGCTTACGTATCGCTGCTGTCCGCTGGTGGAGAACAGAAGTCTGGCGAAATCCAGCCTTTGTTCATCTTGATGAGTGTTAGCCTGTCGGCACTGTCGGTTGACAAGCGGCTACGCTTATCGGTGATGATTCCCCCAGCCGCACTAAACACCCTCTCCGACAACACGCTAGCCGCAGGACAAGCAAGCACCTCAAGGGCATACAGGGCTAGTTCAGGCCACGTGTCCAGCTTCGACACCCAGTAGTTGTAGGGGGCAGAGGCGTCACCAAGGATGGTCGTGCGATCCGCTACGTACTCCCTCACCATCCTTTTGCAGTGCTCCCGCCGACTCAGCCGTGACTGGGGAGCGGTGACACAGTCTTGGTGGGGAGCCATAAAGCTGGCCAGGCCCTTAAAGACTGTTGCACTGCCTGGGATGTACATGCTGCTCGATCTACGCACATCCCCTGCAACATGGCCCTCGGAACTGCGCCTTCTGCCACTAGCGCTGTCGGCTGGGAATTTTACCATCAGCTTGTCCGCAAGGGTCCTGTGGTATAGCAACACTCTCGAACCCCTTTCCTCTTCGGGAATCAGAGTGGGCAGGTTCTCCTTATACCGTGGATCGAGCAGTGTGTACACCCAGTAATCCGTAGTGGCCAGAATGCGTGCAACGCGAGGGTCACGAGAAAGGCATCCTAACATGAAGTCAGCCATGTGTGCCAGGGTACCTGTACGCAACACATGGCTGTCTTCACTAGGAAGATCACTTTCAGGATCCTCCTCCTCCTCCTCCTCCTCAGGCCATACACGCTGAAAGGATGACAGGCAATCAGCCGGTGTACCGTCAGCAGCAGGCCAAGCTGTCTCTTCCCCCTCCTCCTCATCCTCCTCATGCTCCTCCTCCTCCTCCTGTACGCGCTGAGAAATAGACAGGAGGGTGCCCTGACTATCCAGCGGCATACTGTCTTCCCCCGCCCCCGTTTCCGAGCGCAAAGCAGCTGCCTTTATGGTTTGCAGGGAATTTCTCAAGATGCATAGCAGAGGAATGGTGACGCTAATGATTGTAGCATCGCCGCTCACCACCTGGGTAGACTCCTCAAAATTACCAAGGACATGGCAGATGTCTGCCAACCAGGCCCACTCTTCTGAAAGGAATTGAGGAGGCTGACTCCCACTGCGCCGCCCATGTTGGAGTTGGTATTCGACTATAGCTCTACGCTGTTCATAGAGCCTGGCCAACATGTGGAGCGTAGAGTTCCACCGTGTGGGCACGTCGCACAGCAGTCGGTGCACTGGCAGCTTAAAGTGATGTTGCAGGGTGCGCAGGGTGGCAGCGTCCGTGTGGGACTTGCGGAAATGTGCGCAGAGCCGGCGCGCCTTTACGAGCAGGTCTGACAAGCGTGGGTAGCTTTTCAGAAACCGCTGAACCACCAAATTAAAGACGTGGGCCAGGCATGGCACGTGCGTGAGGCTGCCGAGCTGCAGAGCCGCCACCAGGTTACGGCCGTTGTCACACACGACCATGCCCGGTTGGAGGCTCAGCGGCGCAAGCCAGCGGTCGGTCTGCTGTGTCAGACCCTGCAGCAGTTCGTGGGCCGTGTGCCTCTTATCGCCTAAGCTGAGTAGTTTCAGCACGGCCTGCTGACGCTTGCCCACCGCTGTGCTGCCACACCGCGCGACACCGACTGCTGGCGACATGCTGCTGCTAACACATCTTGATTGTGAGACAGAGGAGGAGGAGGAGGAGGAGGGTGCTTTAGTGGAGGAAGCATACACCTCCGCAGATACCACCACCGAGCTGGGGCCCGCAATTCTGGGGGTGGGTAGGACGTGAGCGGTCCCAGGCTCTGACTCTGTCCCAGCCTCCACTAAATTCACCCAATGTGCCGTCAGGGAGATGTAGTGGCCCTGCCCGCCTGTGCTTGTCCACGTGTCCGTAGTTAAGTGGACCGTGGCAGTAACCACGTTGGTGAGGGCGCGCACAATGTTGCGGGAGACGTGGTCGTGCAGGGCTGGGACGGCACATCGGGAAAAGTAGTGGCGACTGGGAACTGAGTAGCGCGGGGCCGCCGCCTCCATGATACTTTTGAAGGACTCCGTTTCCACAACCCTATACGGCAGCATCTCAAGGCTGATGAATTTTGCGATGCGGACGGTTAACGTTTGAGCGTGCGGGTGCGTGGCGGCGTACTTGCGCTTGCGCTCGAACACTTGCGCAAGCGACGGCTGAACGGTGCGCTGAACTACACTGCTGGATGGGGCCGAGGACAGCGGAGATGAGGGTGTGGGTGCAGGCCATGAGGCGGTAGTGCCTGTGTCCTGAGAGGGGGGTTGCATCTCAGTGGCAGGTTGGGGCACAGGGGGAGAGGCAGGGGTGCAAACCGGAGGCGGTGAACGGCCTTTGTCCCACCTTGCGGGGTGCTTGGCCATCATATGTCTGCGCATGGTGGTGGTGGTGAGGCTGTTGGTGTTGGCTCCCCGGCTGAGCTTTGCGCGACAAAGGTTGCACACCACTGTTCGTCGGTCGTCAGGCGTCTCTGTGAAAAACTGCCAGACCTTAGAGCACCTCGGCCTCCGCAGGGTGGCATGGCGCGAGGGGGCGCTTTGGGAAACACTTGGTGGATTATTCGGTCTGGCCCTGCCTCTACCCCTGGCCACTGCACTGCCTCTTGCAACCTGCCCTGCTGATGCCCTTGACTCCCCCTCTGAAGACCTGTCCTCCTGAGTAAGCGTTGCACACCAGGTGGGGTCAGTCACCTCATCGTCCTGCTGCTCTTCCTCCGAATCCTCTGTGCGCTGCTCCCTGGGACTTACTGCCCTTACTACTACCTCACTGCAAGACAACTGTGTCTGATCGTCATCGTCCTCCTCACCCACAGAAAGTTGTTGAGACAGTTGGCGGAAGTCCCCAGCCTCTTCCCCCGGACCCCGGGAACTTTCGAATGGTTGGGCATCAGTGACGATAAACTCCTCTGGTGGGAGAGGAACCGCTGCTGCCCAATCTAAGCAGGGGCCCGAGAACAGTTCCTGGGAGTGTTCCCGCTCCTGAGCAGGTGTCATTGTAGTGGAGTGAGGAGGCTGGGAGGAAGGAGGAGCAGCAGACAGAGGATTCGGATTGGCAGCAGTGGACGGCGCAGAACTGCGGGTAGACGATAGGTTGCTCGAAGCACTTTCTGCCATCCAGGACAGGACCTGCTCACACTGCTCATTTTCTAATAACCGTCTCCCGCGTGGACCCATTAATTGGGCGATGAATGTGGGGACGCCAGAAACGTGCCTCTCTCCTAATCGCGCAGCAGACAGCTGCGACACACCTGGATCAGGAGCTTGGCCTGTGCCCACACCCTCACTTGGCCCTCCGCGTCCTCGGCCACGTCCACGTCCACGTCCTCTAGGCTTACCCCTACCCCTCAGCATGCTGTATTACCAGTGATTAGATTTCCCAGGCAGGAAATAAATTGGCGCAAGACTGCAGGCCAAATATAATTTTTGCCCTTTTTGGAAAACGAAAGGCCCCACTGCCTCTAGTGAATGAATTATCTAAGTTTAATAACTGTGCTGTGTCCCTGCTTATGTGTCACAGAACGTGAGGGTAGCAGAGTTATTAACTGTGGCAGAGCAGGTATTTTTTTTTCCCAATTAAGGAAAGCAAATGGCGAAGCCAGCAGTAAAGCGTAGCTGGGTGCGTATGATTTAGCAATGTTTTTCACGCAGCTCACACGTCTCCACAGGCGTAAGGACGGACACAGGCTGGACAAATAGATTTCTTTTCAGTTTTTTCCCACCAACAGGCAGCACTGCGTATATTCAATGAACCTGAGAAGTTTAATAACTGTGCTGTGTCCCTGCTTATGTGTCACAGAACGTGAGGGTAGCAGAGTTATTATAACTCTTGGAGAGCAGGTATTTTTTTTCCCAATTAAGGAAAGCAAATGGCGAACCCAGCAGTAAAGCGTAGCTGGCTGCGTATGATTTAGCAATGTTTTTCACGCAGCTCACACGTCTCCACAGGCGTAAGGACGGACACAGGCTGGACAAATAGATTTCTTTTCAGTTTTTTCCCACCAACAGGCAGCACTGCGTATATTCAATGAACCTGAGAAGTTTAATAACTGTGCTGTGTCCCTGCTTATGTGTCACAGAACGTGAGGGTAGCAGAGTTATTATAACTCTTGGAGAGCAGGTATTTTTTTTTCCCAATTAAGGAAAGCAAATGGCGAAGCCAGCAGTAAAGCGTAGCTGGGTGCGTCTGATTTAGCAATGTTTTTCACGCAGCTCACACGTCTCCACAGGCGTAAGGACGGACACAGGCTGGACAAATAGATTTCTTTTCAGTTTTTTCCCACCAACAGGCAGCACTGCGTATATTCAATGAACCTGAGAAGTTTAATAACTGTGCTGTGTCCCTGCTTATGTGTCACAGAACGTGAGGGTAGCAGAGTTATTAACTGTGGCAGAGCAGGTATTTTTTTTTCCCAATTAAGGAAAGCAAATGGCGAAGCCAGCAGTAAAGCGTAGCTGGGTGCGTCTGATTTAGCAATGTTTTTCACGCAGCTCACACGTCTCCACAGGCGTAAGGACGGACACAGGCTGGACAAATAGATTTCTTTTCAGTTTTTTCCCACCAACAGGCAGCACTGCGTATATTCAATGAACCTGAGAAGTTTAATAACTGTGCTGTGTCCCTGCTTATGTGTCACAGAACGTGAGGGTAGCAGAGTTATTAACTGTGGCAGAGCAGGTATTTTTTTTTCCCAATTAAGGAAAGCAAATGGCGAAGCCAGCAGTAAAGCGTAGCTGGCTGCGTATGATTTAGCAATGTTTTTCACGCAGCTCACACGTCTCCACAGGCGTAAGGACGGACACAGGCTGGACAAATAGATTTCTTTTCAGTTTTTTCCCACCAACAGGCAGCACTGCGTATATTCAATGAACCTGAGAAGTTTAATAACTGTGCTGTGTCCCTGCTTATGTGTCACAGAACGTGAGGGTAGCAGAGTTATTATAACTCTTGGAGAGCAGGTATTTTTTTTCCCAATTAAGGAAAGCAAATGGCGAAGCCAGCAGTAAAGCGTAGCTGGGTGCGTATGATTTAGCAATGTTTTTCACGCAGCTCACACGTCTCCACAGGCGTAAGGACGGACACAGGCTGGACAAATAGATTTCTTTTCAGTTTTTTCCCACCAACAGGCAGCACTGCGTATATTCAATGAACCTGAGAAGTTTAATAACTGTGCTGTGTCCCTGCTTATGTGTCACAGAACGTGAGGGTAGCAGAGTTATTATAACTCTTGGAGAGCAGGTATTTTTTTTCCCAATTAAGGAAAGCAAATGGCGAACCCAGCAGTAAAGCGTAGCTGGCTGCGTCTGATTTAGCAATGTTTTTCACGCAGCTCACACGTCTCCACAGGCGTAAGGACGGACACAGGCTGGACAAATAGATTTCTTTTCAGTTTTTTCCCACCAACAGGCAGCACTGCGTATATTCAATGAACCTGAGAAGTTTAATAACTGTGCTGTGTCCCTGCTTATGTGTCACAGAACGTGAGGGTAGCAGAGTTATTAACTGTGGCAGAGCAGGTATTTTTTTTTCCCAATTAAGGAAAGCAAATGGCGAACCCAGCAGTAAAGCGTAGCTGGCTGCGTATGATTTAGCAATGTTTTTCACGCAGCTCACACGTGTCCACCGCCCGTAAGGACGGACAGAGGCTGGACAAATAGATTTGTTTTCAGTTTTTTCCCACCAACAGGCAGCACTGCGTATATTCTATGAATAATAACTGTGTTGTGGCCCTGCCTATACAATTCTTTCCCTGCAGTATCAATGGAGGGTGGAATGCTCTGCAGAGGCGATTTTGAGAAGCCCAAAAAAAATGCAGCACAGCCAACAGCAGCCTGGACAGTACTGCACACGGATAAATATGGCCCTAGAAAGGACCGTTGAGGTTCTTGAAGGCTACACTCACTCCTAACACTCTCCCTGCCTATGCAGCACTTCTGTCCCTAATGCCAGGTGCAACGGTCTGCAGAGGCGATTTTGAGAAAAAAAAAATCCCACTGCTAACAGCAGCCAACACACAGCTATCAGTGGCCCTAATAAGGACCTTTGGGGGGTCTTGAAGCCTACACTAACTACCAATTCTTTCCCTACAGCAGCTCCGGTATAAACAGCACTGTCCCTCATCTAACTCACACCGCATCTGAGGCGAGCCGCGGGAGGGGCCGACTTTTATATTAGGCGAACACCTGATCTCGCCAGCCACTCACAGCAGGGGGGTGGTATAGGGCTTAAACGTTGCAGGGGGAAGTTGTAATGCCTTCCCTGTCTTTCAATTGGCCAGAAAAGCGCGCTAACGTCTCAGGGAAGGAAGTGAAAGTAACCAGAACACCGCATGGTGTTCGTCACGAATAACGAACATCCCGAACACCCTAATATTCGCACGAATATCAAGCTCGGACGAACGCGTTCGCTCATCTCTACCGACCCAACTATAAGCTGAGTTAATAAGTTTTACCACAAAAAACTGGTAAAACTTATTGACTCGAGTATAAGCCGAAGTATACTAGAGTATATACTAGGTAAAGAAAAAGTGCAATACTCACCTCCCAGCTGCCGTCTGTGTCCCCAGTGCGATGGTCTCCCTGGCGGTGCGGCAAGCTGCTTGAGAATTCTCCCCACTGTCATCTCCCTTCTCGGCTTTGAATTAAACCGCCGTCAGCGCTGTGTAAGTAAGCTCTGTGATTGGATCGAGCGCCAGCCAATCAAAGCTGGTGCTCAAAAAGGCAATCACAGCCATTCAGTGATATCATCCACTGAATGGCTGTGAATAATCGAGCGCTGACTGTGATTGGCTGGCCCTCAATCCAATCACAGTGCTTACTTACACAGCGCTGACAGTGGGGGAATTAAAAGCTGAGAAGGAAAATGACAGCGGGGAGAATTCTCAAGCAGCCTGCCGCACCGCCGGGGAGACCATCGCGCTGGGGACACAGACGCAGGCTGGGAGGTGAGTATTGCGGGTCTTTTGGTTGTTGTTTTTTTACCTCACTCGAGTATAAGCCGAGGGAGGCTTTTTCAGCATAAAAAAATGTGCTGAAAAACTAGGCTTATACTTGAGTATATATGGTATATCAGCTATGTATATATAATTATATACAGAAGATAACCAGGTTATACTAGCATGGTCCATATCACTTATGCTTGAGAAAAGCAAGGCTCTGTTGCCAAAACGCGTTGCATTGTAGCACCTTTTTATCCTTGTTACACAAAATAAAAGCTTTCTTCAACAATACCTCTTAGTCAAGTCACATTCTGTACTTCCCCCTCCTTTCCCAGTAAGTACCTTCTTTCATCATTTACGTATCTTATGAGCGCAGATATATTTTCGTACTTATCACTGCATTTATCTTTTTCCGAAATGTGCCATTTTGGATCTTTTCTGCTGCTCTCCGGCTCTGGATGCCCTGTTTTTGTGCATAAGATACGTATTTGTTACAGACAAGGGACTCTAGGTGAGGCGACAGCCCTCTCCTGGATTTTGTTGCTCACACCAGGTAAGTCCTCATTCATTTTTACTAATACCATTACTGTTTGCATAAGGCACTTTCCCACTGTTTCTTTTTTTCAGTGGAAGGAAGGACAAAAGTCAATTTTCTTAAAAGGATTAATGAGTGAAATTAAGAATGTTAGAAAATTATGGACAAGTTGATGTATAACTTATCCCAGACATTCATGGGTCTGAATTTTTTGGTTGATAAATGGGTTTCGACTAATACAAAATCTATATTAATAGGGATAATATGCTAGTCAGATCATATTCCAGTTTATATGACATTCCAAAATGACAAAATAAATGAGACAGGAAGACATCAGAGACTGAATCTGAATCTCCCTTTAAATTATACAGATAAAGAATGGTTAATACATTACATTTTAGTTTTTTTATATTAAAGGGGTTGTCCCGCGCCGAAACGGGTTTTTTTTTTTCAACCCCCCCCCCCCCCCCCGTTCGGCGCGAGACAACCCCGATGCAGGGGTTAAAAAAGATCACCGGACAGCGCTTACCTGAATCCCCGCGCTCCGGTGACTTCTTACTTACCCGGTGAAGATGGCCGCCGGCATCTTCTCCCTCCGTGGACCGCAGGGCTTCTGTGCGGTCCATTGCCGATTCCAGCCTCCTGATTGGCTGGAATCGGCACGTGACGGGGCGGAGCTACACGGAGCTACACGGAGCCCCATTGAGAAGATAAGAAGACCCAGACTGCGCAAGCGCGTCTAATTTGGCCATTAGACAGCGAAAATTAGACGGCAACCATGGAGACGAGGACGCCAGCAACGGAGCAGGTAAGTGAAAAACGTTTTATAACTTCTGTATGGCTCATAATTAATGCACAATGTACATTACAAAGTGCATTAATATGGCCATACAGAAGTGTATAGACCCACTTGCTGCCGCGGGACAACCCCTTTAATGATAATAGCTCAGTGGGAGAGTCAGGTTTGTGGCCAGCCTGCAAAGTAGTAATCAGGGGATTTTGAATCCAAAGAGATAGTTACAACAAAAGGAAAGGTTTTCTAAAGAAAAACAACTTGTTTTTAAAAATTTAAGAACTAGAGATAAATATTAAATACTTTGTCCACAGATAGAAATCAGAACAGGCAAATGAAAAAAGATTTAGCTGGCTTGAAATGTAAAAATTATAGTCAAAATATTGTAAATATTGGCATAATGATAAACCTAGTAGTCTTTTGGGAAAAAAATTGAAAGTACCCATTTGGCTTTTCCAACAACAAATATAGTTCAATGTAATATTGACAAATTTAGCAGAGAAATCAAACAGGATTACGATATATAGGGAAAAAACTTCCCTGTATGGGATGCATTGTGAGTTTGTGACAAGTATCAAATGATGATGCCACCAGAGATCTTCTGTTTTGAATAATGTTCCAGGGAATTGGTTGGGAAAATCAGTACAACTACAGATAATAATATTTATGTTCATCTAGAATAAAGGAAAAGTTAGGGTGTCAAAGGGTACTCTTTCTTCTAGAAATATTTTAGGGTGGGATAAACTCTTGGGACTGTAAAATGACAAGTGTATCAAGACACCAGAATAAGGAGCCAGGTCAGAGCACGACCGGGTTGTAGTTATTATTTTCTTTTGCATTATCATTTTTTTCGAATATGTTGCGCGCAGTAGGTCCTAGAGAGCTCAAACCTGGTATAAACCTTCCAAAGTGCCTGGTCTGTCTATGACACAAATTTTGTACAGATTGGTCCAATTAGTGCAGATCGATCCAGTCGTTTGTCAATATTCTGATTTTTAGTGAATATGTTCCGAACAGTAGGTCTTAGGGCTCCTGCAAACTGGTGAGAGTTATATCAGGCTGTGATTCACAGCTCGATATCGCCCTCGCTATGCATGTGGAACCCCTGGATGCGAGGCGTTTTGAAGTACTAATTTCTCTGGTGGATGATGGTCTTGCTTACTTGCCCACATGAAATACAATCAAGTTACCCTGCTGGCTATTTAAATTGGCACCTCCTTAGGATAGAGTCATCTAAACGACTGTACGAGTGCTGATGTCACCGCTAAGGTCATTAGTGCCTGTACAAAGCATTTAAACTGACAGACTTCATTGCTGTATCGTAGGCTTCTTGCTCAGTGCTTCACCTTCTATCTGAAGTGCTGAGTGAGGAGCCTTTACACTAAACGACAAGCCCGCGATCCAGTGATGGTTTATATGTTGACTGAGAGTCAATGATAACAATAAGTGAACGAATAGTAAACAAGTTTTTTACATTTACATGAGAGGCTATCGCTCAATTTAGTTTGTTTGAGCAAATTTTAAGCAATAATCGTCCCATGTAAATGGCTCATTAGGATGTGCCTAGTTCTTGCTACTAGTTGCTAGTTTGTGGTTTTCAATGTTCTCTGTTATCTTCTGACTCACTTTGTTTCTCTAACCCTGGTGATTGGACATTGGATTGTCTTTTTCAGAGAGGGGTGCTGTCCTACCTGGTAGAGTGATCAGTGTTGTGACAAGCAGTAAATAATGGCGTACATGACCACCGAGTTATGTGATCTCCTAATTATTTATGGAGAATGTCAACAAAATGCCAAAACGGGACGCAGGTAGTTGGAGATAAGTTCCCGAATAGTGAAAGTATGTCATAGATGTTTATTAACGTACATATCTAAGAGTCATCCTGACAGGAGACATTGTTCCTTACCATGCGGTAAATTTCACAAGACAGCGACGGCAACAATGTCACTATGCAGTTGCAGATGCCACAGTTTTGACTTTCTTCAAACAAAATCCCATGTTGAATGTTTGGGGAACAGTAGCACACCGGTTTTCCAAAATCCAAAGTTAATTACATTCTGAAGAGGAACAATCTGTATCTGTATCCTAAATTGCTGTAGCAGTTGCATTGTTTGCTGTGGCTTGCAATTCTGAAAGGATGAACAAGATGTGGATTTTAACGGAGCCCACGAACCATTAAGGCATGTCATAACTAGCAACAGTTCAGCATTAATGATTGGTTAGGCATGTTCACCCAACAGCTAATCGGTCAGATCCTTTATAAAGAAAACGTCAATGGAAAATAATGCCTGCAGCTCATTCAGCAAGACGTTTATATCTTTATTGAAGAATTATCTCTCACACAGTTTCATAGGACATACTTTTAGTATGACAGTGCCCCAGTTCACCAGTCAACACCCATTCAATACTGACTAAATGATGCTTTTATGGATCCCATCATTGCATGGCATGGCGCCAAAACTCCATGGCCCACAAATTCACCAGATCACATGTCACTTGATTTTTTTGGTTTCGGGGAATCTGAAAGAGAGTTTATGCCGCACCTGTGAACAATATCACCATGCATTAAGGAAGAATTGGACAATTGATGCTGGATGAGTTAATTGATGTAAGCATTAAAAGATTATATCACATACTTTTTGCACTCTTAACGTACAATATAAATCCTTTTAATTCCTGTTGGGTCAGTCTCCTTCAAGTTAGACATAGATTTACATCTATAGCCAATGGTCCGATAACATTTCCGGTCAGATGTACAAGGATCCCAAGATGCGTGACACGGATGTGTCTAGTAGCCACTCATCTTTCTCCACTTTTGAAATAACATGCATGCTACATGTAACCAAGCTGAACATGCATGTTTATACAGAAGTCTTAGCTGTTAACTTTCAGTTACTAGCTAGAGATGAGCGAACCTACTCGGCCACGCCCCTTTTTCACCCGAGCGCCGCGATTTTCGAGTACTTCCGTACTCGGGTGAAAAGATTCGGAGGGCGTCGTGGGTGAGTGGACGGTTGCAGCGGGGAGTGGGGGGTAGAGGGAGAGAGAGAGAGAGGGCTCCCCCCTGTTCCCCGCTGCTACCCCCCACTCCGCCACGCTTCCCCCCGCCCCCCGGCGCCCCCCGAATCTTTTCATACCAAGTACGGAAGTACTCGAAAATCGCAGTGCTCGATCGAGTAATTACTCAAAACAAGTATAATTGCTCATCTCTATTACTAGCCATCATATATTTTTGAACAGCATTAAATTGTAGATGCATTTGTCCAAAAGAGGAACGTGTAGACATTTTCCACTGTAGACATACTTTTTGACAACAGTATTGTGGGCAGCTGAGTGTTTATAATTGTCCCTGAATCTACATGAATATCTGGGGTAGCAGATATTATCTGACATACTGCAAGATATATTTAAGTCATTAGTTTTCCCAGCCTTCCTCACAGTCTTGTAGACTTAATTATGGTAATCATATTGTACATTACTTGGTCACTGGAGTTTCCTTGTGAGCATTCATTAAACTCCCAGTCCTTGTATACATGTGGATGCGCCAGGCCCATTACATTTTATACAGCAATGTTGTTTATTTCTGTGTAGCATTGTGTGCTGTTTAGCATCCCCTCCTTTGGTTCCTTTCATTAACGTTTTGGATGGCATCCAACAGTCCCACTGATGTTCTGAATGAACATAATTGTTTTTTTACTCTACCAGCCAGCTACTGCATTCATAGTATCGGCCCTCAATTTCTGAGATCTGTGATCAGAATAATGTGGCTGCAATCTACTAAAATCAAAGAGTATCTTCCTCCTAAATCATAAAGCCAGCAGTAAATATCATTGAATCGTGTTCTATCAGGTTATTACAACCATCCTGATCAATTTCTTTGTATTTCTGTAAAAGCCGCGTAATAATCAATAGCACCATCATAAGGACCTATAGGGTATTGCTCGTCTAAATACAGATAAGTGTATTTGAAGAAACATCTGATTTTAGGACAGATAGATAATATTAATTTAGCAATATTAATATAAAATGGTAGGACCCCTTTGAAATGATTCCCTTTGCATATGACTAAGCTGTTTAGGTACAGCATCAACTAGCATTTCTGCACAACACTGACATTACTGCATTTTATATGAAATGTCTTTTACTTGCCTGCTCCAAATGACTGCTTTTTATTTTTCCTTTTCTTTTATTCAAGAGCAGCAAAGTCAATGAGAAGAATAGCTGAACAAATTCTGAAATTCCTAATAATGCATTTAAAAGGCTGCCGAAAACCCTTTTGAAGACATTTGCACAGATAATTAACAAATTAGCAATGTATCTACACAAGCCTGATAAACATTTATTTGCAGAATTGCAAAAGCTTGTTTAGAAAGAAAAATAAGACAATAGATACAGTCATTTTTATTCACAGTTTTGCTTCGGCTTTGTAGAGCTGAACAATTTTATAGATGTACCGTTATCCAAGAGTACCTGCAAAATTCCCAGAAGGAGTAGTCCCTGAGACAGTGTTTACTCCTCGTAATAAAATGAGAAGGCTAATTTAAATGACACCAGTGATTGCCTTGTAGCCAGATGTGGATTATATGACTGAAACATCTGTTACACTTGACTATGCCTCATATAAACACTGGGACATGAAGAGAATGAGTATGAGGAAGAGATATCCCTTATCGACCACTATATTAAGAAGATTGCTTGAATTACTAAACGGCAGTTGGTTGTTTAATGCCTGGTGACAGAATGTAATAGAAAAACTAAAAGGGTGCCCTCTGTTCTGTAATAACAAACTATAACATGTGTACCTTGTAATTTTTATAAGACTACTGCATCGTTATGTTAAAAGACTACTAATACAGTAGCACGGTAGGGTTGCTGACATGGGTACAAGTCAGGAGCAGGTTAGGCCAGGGGTTAGGGGGCCTGAGCCCCCCCCACCCAGATCCAATCCTCCAGCGAGCGTTTATGGCCCCCACAGCCAGAACTTCCATCTCCTATGTGACGGCACGTGCAGCATTACATCACTGCACACAGTGTTCACTTTGCACTGTGTGCTGCAGCAGGGGAAGGAGTGATTTAATGCTGTGCAAGATTGTGCACATCGTCACATTGGATATGGAAATCCTGGCTGTGTGAAGGAACATGTAAAAGCCACAGAGAGGGCAGACATATTAATTTTCGAACAGAGTGCCCTCTTATTACTACTAGGAGCCACAGATGGGATCATATTTGTTGGGGAAACAAAGAGAGAACCTTTTACTAATAAGGGCTACAGAGGCCAGAGGGGGTGCTATAAATAACTAGGGCAACAAAGAGGGGTCTTATTATTAATTTGGGATCCAAAACAGGAACCGATTACTTATTTACTAATTGGGGCCATAATAGTAGTCCTATTGCTAACTGGGGCCACAGTGAGGGTTATGTTACTAAATGGGCTACAGCAGGTGCCCTACAACTAATTGGAGCCACATAGAGGTCTTATTACATGTGTGGGGCCATAATGGACATATTATTATTTTTAGGAGCCACAGCGGACACACCATTACTTAGGTGAGCTTGGCCAGGGCATCATTACTTAGTGAGACCAAAGTGGGGATCCTATTACTGATTAGGATCATAGCAGAAGCACCATTAGTAATGTAACCACAGCACTACATCGTTACTATAGAGAAGAGAGGTCACTGAGAAGTTAATTAGGAGTTGTGGCAGTAAGACGATGTGAGTGTGCCGAAGAGAGTCATGACTAGAAAAAAAACTCAGTGCACTCAGAGAGCAGAAAACCAATAACAGATGACTCCAAATATAGATGACATCACCTATGATCACTGGACGTAACTACATTGTTACCGCTATCAGATCGACCACTTAGATCCAAGCTTATTTAGTATAAGCTTGGTTCTGGTGCTGTATTTATGTACTGAGTTTGGTTCTGTATTTGTGATATGGGTATAGTTCTGGTGCAGTATTTAAGTCCTTGTTATATAAGCTTGGTTATAGTGCGGTATACATGTTATGAACTTATTTCTATGGATGCATTTATGTTATGAGCTTGGTTTTGATACTGTATTTATGTCATGAGCTTGGTTCTGTTGCTGAATTTATGTACTGATTTCACCCTTCGGGTGTGTTCACACGTGACTGATTTCCTACGGATTTCATAGCAGATCATTCAGATTGCAGAGGTGAAATTTGCTGCAGATCTGCAATAAAATTCACAGCAAATTAGTGATGTGTGAATACACCCCTGGGTAGGTTTACACAGCAAAATCCGATTCTGCCTCTAAGGCGGTTTTCACACAGCTTAGAAAATCGTGCAAGATTTGTGTGTAGCAAGACGCACAAATTTGCACAAATATGAACCCCATTCTTTTGAATGGAGTCATATACATGAGCGATTTTTTTTTCCCACACCGCAATGCATGTTCTAACTTTTCACGTTCCACGGAATGCATTGCCCTTTGATTCCAATAGGAGATTTAATGCCTCACATGCCGTGAGTGTGATGCGAGATTTACTATTGAAATTAATGGAAAACACTTCTGATCTTCTATTGCGTGGGA
Source organism: Eleutherodactylus coqui (assembly GCF_035609145.1). Classification (NCBI taxonomy): domain Eukaryota; kingdom Metazoa; phylum Chordata; class Amphibia; order Anura; family Eleutherodactylidae; genus Eleutherodactylus; species Eleutherodactylus coqui. Next base: position 92,503,860 of record NC_089839.1, on the reverse strand, counting down.
AACTCATGTGGGAGGATCAGAACTTCACTGATGCAAGGTGTTTTTACCAGAAAAATGCCTTGCATCCGCAAAGTACATCGCATGTTCACAAGCGCGATGTTGGGCAGTTTCTCGGCCCAATATCACACTTGCCCGTGTGTAGGAAGCCTGAAACTGCTGCAAAAATTCACAGCTATTCAGCTGAAAATTTTGTTGTAGATCCACACTCACTTTTATCCCTATCCCTAGGCAAAATCCACATACGGAATTAATGACGAGTTTCTACGCAGATATGTGTGAAGAAGTAAGAGCTTAGCCAAAAATTTTTGTATGGTTGTAGATGCGGAATCACATTCCACCTTACGGACATGCTCTTAGGGCTACATATGAGCCAGTGGTGTGCATTTGCCCCCAGCCTAAAATTTGCCAGACGGACCCTGGTATTGTTACGATCGGGTGGGCAGACTAAGCACGGGGCCCACACGATCGTGCCCAAAGAGGGAGTGGATGGGATGCAGACAGGTTTCAGGCAACTGACCCTGTGCTACAGGGGAGGAATGGCATGGCCCTACGTAAGCGGGGACATTGCCCCAATACTGGCAGCCCAGCGGTCTTCAGATCTGGGCCCTAGCTGATCCTAGGAGCCACGCACCAGAACAGGACGCATTCACATGCCACATGACAGGGACAGGACAACAGGATACACAGAGCCAGAATACACAGCATACAACAGCCAAAATGTAACCACTAGTAACAGATAGGAAGCTGAATATAAATACCAGGTATTAGTTGACATTTTATACAAAACGTGAAAGCTAGCAGGCCACTTCACAGCTCCTGGTTATACTGCTAGTACCTACACTAACCAGGAGTCCAGCAGAACCGGACAGAGTTCACACATAACACTGCAATAGGACAGGACACAGATAGCAGGTCACACAGCAAGCTAACACAAAACTGACAGAATATAAATGAACAAACTGACATGAACCAGCAAGACACAGATCCCACAGCAAACTTCAACAGACAAGGATTCATGACTGCTCACCCTGAACACCAGACAGAGACTGACCAGGAGCTGGGTTTATATGTGAGCACAAACCCAGGAGATTGGCTAGCAGGAAGTACCACACACAGCCAGCTCAATTATTAACCCTGAGAGTGCTGTTCTGCTGGAAGCACAGTAGTACAACATGTCTCAGCAGCACACGTAACAGGTATAAGTTATACATGCCTCCTCCTCTGCACATGCTGCCTCAGGAGCTCTGAAATCCACTTTTGAAACAACTATACCCCACATGTAAATAAAGAAAGAGATTCATTATTGGACCTTGGTCCTGGGCTTTCTGCTGTAAGTGATCTACAGCAGCCACCCCCCAACTGTACATCAAAGGCCAAAGCCATTGTTTAGCCTTAGCCCTAATCCTAATATTGCAGACATACTAAAGTTACTTAGGCTACATTCAAACAACGTAAATCTCGCACAAGTTTTGTACAAATATGAACTCTATTCTTTTAAATGGAGTCATACACATGGGTGAATTGTTTCCCTCACAGCAATGCTGCGAGTTAAAAAAAAATCTCTGAATGTCCTATTTTTTTGCATCCCACGGAACGCATCCCACATTGTTTTCAATGGGACAGCCTTAGGCTACCTTCACACAGGACAGCCCGATATCGTGCTTATTAACTTGCATTTTACTCGCGGATGAGAGGCATTTTTCATGCAAAAATGCTACGCATGACTTCTCTGAAATTCCGATCCTCCCATGCTTGTTTCACGCGTGTCGGAGGATTGGCAAGTGTTTTACATTTATTTAAATGGGAAACATAACATCGCACGGCATTTAATATTTTTGTCTGTCACATTGAAAATGGCCGATGTGTTCCAATGGCCGTGAAAAAATAGGACATGCAGCGATTTTTTGTATCGCTGTGAAGGAAAAAGAAAAAACTGGTCATGTGTATGACTCCATTCAAAAGAATGTATTTGATATTTACACACGTTTTGTGTGTCTTGGAATGCACAAAACCCATGCGTGACTCACTCTTGTGGGAATGTAGCCTTAGATTAATAAAATTAATGCTGCTGCAATTTTTGGAAAACTCTTTTGATAAGAGTAGTAAGGAAAAAAGCATCAAACAGGATATGCTACTGTTTGAAAAAAAAATATTATGCTATATTCTTCTAAAATGTACACAAAATAAATTCAGAATAACATTAGAAATTAACGCGTAGTATTAAAATGACTATCTGTAGGTATAATAAAGACATATTAGCTAAGTTGAAGATCTAAAGAGTAAGGCTTTAAAAGGTGAAATGGGTAAAAAAAATTCAAAAACCTCAATGCTTAAAGGATGAATGGACACGAGGCTATGACACATTCGAAAGAATCTATTCAATATTCCCAATATCATTTATAAAACATACCACTTGACATTGACAGGGATGCTGAATGTCATATACTTTTGAAATTTTAAAATAGAATTACTTTTAGTGTCATCGTTAATAGCTTGCAGAATTATTTCCATTGCAGCAGCTTTGTCACTGGGCAGCATTTTATAAAGAGCATGGTGAAATAATGTCAGGCGGCTATTAGTACTAGTTAATTTAATAGTTAACAGATGACATTATGGCGGTCGCTAGATTTGTACAATGTCGATTTCTTTTCCATAACTCTTTTAAGAACATTTATTATAAGCTTTCACTTTAGATTTATTCTGTATTTTCTTCAACCATTTTTCTAGTTTCAATTAAAGTAGAGGTACCTTTTGTGGTATAGAAAGGGCTTTCAGTAGAAGCTGTCAGTGCTTATTGTACTGTTAAGAAGGCATACCTTGAAAAGTGAAACTTTGTGCTGTAATTCATCTGGCCCTGACTAAAGTAAGGTATAAAGTTTAAAGGATCCTTCCATTCTTCATCAGAGACCCCTGAAAGGAAGTTTGAATTTAACCAGTCAGATCCTAAGGTCACAGTTTTCAAATGAAGTCACCAGCAAGATACATCGGCACAGAAGGGTAGTCAGGAAGAAGTTGTGAGTCAGAACCAAGTGTTTAGCAAAGTCAGAAGAATAATTGTGAACAGAACTAGGACTCTAACCAAAAAAGTCAAACCAGAGAGGCATAAACAGATGAAGAGGATGAGTGGAAAATGGCTTATAACACCAATGACGGACATTATGAATACCTGGTGACAAATCTAATGGGCAGAATTAGAGTCAAAAACACAAATACTGGGTAAAACACAGACAGGCAGAAACCAGCAGACAGAGGGCTAATAACAGCATCCGTGGGAGCTGATGACAAGAGATAAGAGGGCATTGCCTGCTTTAAATGGACAACCAGGATGGAACAGTGTTCAGCTACCATACCAATATGGCATAGTTGCCAATGTGGCACCACGAGTGTTGCTGGAGCAGAGAGTGGTATTTAAAAGTGCATTGTCCTGAGGAAGCCGTTAATCGGACAAATAACATGGACATCAAACATCAGATGTAGAGCAGCACTTAGGAACTCATTAAATCTTTGTTAATGTAAAAGAAATAACCTTTGTTGACTCCAAACGTAAAACATGCTGCAATGTTTCCACCAGACTGTGGTCTTTGTCAAGCATATACAATAGTGCCGTCAACACACATAAATATTAACCCCTTAACGACCAGCCCATAGTGCTTTTACGTCCTCCCGAAGTGGGCTTTATTCTCTGAGGACGTAAAAACACATGTCCTGCAGAGAATAAAGCCCCTCGGGCTGTGGACGTGACAGCTCCATGCTGTCGGTGTCCACAGGTAGCCGACAGCATGGAGCTGTCATCCCGAGCTGCGGGGACCCCCTCCCCCCCCCCCCCCCAGCAATGCGATCGGTATCCAATCGATAGCGCCGATCGCATAAAAGTTAAAAAAAGGTTTAAAAAAGTTAAAGATTCAGCTTCCCTGATGGATCGGATCCATCAGGACAGCTGGAATTACTCACCCCCGTCTGCCGCATTGCTCCCCGCTCTCCTGGTCCTCCGGGCCCCGAAGCCCAGAAGGCCTGGCGGCCCAGTAATTTTAAAATCTCCTGGCTCCCAGCTCCTGTAGGTAGCTGATCGCATAAAAGTTAAAAAAAGGTTTTAAAAAGTTAAAGATTCAGCTTCCCTGATGGATCGGATCCATCAGGGCAGCTGAAATTACTCACCGAGGTCCGCCGCACTGCTCCCCGCTCTCCTGGTCCTCCGGGCCCCGAAGCCCAGAAGGCCTGGCGGCCCGGTAATTTTAAAATCTCCTGGCTCCCGGCTCCTGTGGGTAGCCGGGAGGCAGGAGATGTCAGCGGTGAGCGGTCCCCGGTACCGTGATCGCCGTTATCCAATGTATAACAGCGATCGCGGAAAAGCAAAGAAAAGTGTGAAAAAAGAAAAGCTTCACCTCCCCTCATGGATCGGATCCATGAGGGGAGGTGAAAATACTCACCCCCCCCCCTTCCTCCATGTCCTCCGGCTGGTGTCGGGACTCTCCGCTGGCTTCTGCGCATGCGCCGATGTGGATAACGGTGATCATATAAAGTTAAAAAGTAAAAAAAAAAAAAAAAGTTAAAAGTTAAAGGGGTTGTCCCGAGGCAGCAAGTGGGTCTATACACTTCTGTATGGCCATAATAATGCACTTTGTAATGTACATTGTGCATTAATTATGAGCCATACAGAAGTTATAAAAAGTTTTATACTTACCTGCTCCGTTGCTGGCGTCCTCGTCTCCATGGTGCCGACTAATTTTCGCCCTCCGATGGCCAAATTAGCCGCGCTTGCGCAGTCCGGGTCTTCTTCTTTTCTGAATGGGGCTCCGTGTAGCTCCGTGTAGCTCCGGCCCGTCACGTGCCGATTCCAGCCAATCAGGAGGCTGGAATCGGCAATGGACCGCACAGAAGCCCTGCGGTCCATGAAGACAGAGGATCCCGGCGGCCATCTTCAGCAGGTGAGTATGAAGACGCCGGACCGCCGGGATTCAGGTAAGCGCTGTGCGGGTGGTTTTTTTAACCCCTGCATCGGGGTTGTCTCGCGCGGAACGGGGGGGGGGTTTAAAAAAAAAAAAAACCCGTTTCGGCGCGGGACAACCCCTTTAAAAAAGTTTATAAAGTTAAAGTTTCATCTCCCCTTACGGATCGTATCCGTAAGGGGGGATGAAATTACGTACCCAAGGTCCCGGATTTGTTCCCTGGTGGGATGTTGATCCGCGGACCTTACCCCAGCTTCGGCGCATGCGCCCGTCAGCATGATGGCGGACGCATGCGCAAAAGTGAAAGATTGCCCAAGAAATTTAAGATCTCCCTGCTGCTTGCTACCAAAGGTAGCCAAGAGCCTGGAGATGTCACGGTTACTGGTCACATGATCGCCGTTATCCAATGCATAATGGCGATCACGTAAAAGTTCTTTAAAAAGTGAAATTTTCATCTCCCCTCACCGAGGGGAGATGAAACATCTTCTCGGAGGCTTCCGCCTTTTAATCCAGATGCGATTATCCTCCATGGACCCTTCCGGCTGCTGCGCATGCGCCCGCCGGCCAAATGCCGGACACATTCGCAGGAGCCGGGGAGCCCAGGAAATTTTAAATCTCCTTGCTCCCAGCGACCAACGGTCGCTGAGTGCTTGGAGCAGTGTCCAGAGACCTCGCTGAGCGGTCCCCGGTCACGTGATAAAGTAGCGATATAACATGAGGCCGGTCATGCATGACCGGAGAGGAATTACGGGTTCTGCATGCGCTTGATCAGCGGTAATCCACGGATCAATCATATGCATTGGATTACACAATTCCCCCCAATTAGCGGGTCTGAATTACGGAATCCACTCGCAGAAAACAGAACACAGCATGCAATATTTTACCACGGATATCCACGAACTAGAGCCCATTGTGCTCTATGACCGCGGATATACTCGCAGCCCATGTGCAAATACATTGTGAACAGGCTGCGGGTACCCGGGTCATCTCTAAGTGACGGTGCGGGAAATATAAACAAAAAACGGTGTACTGCGCATGATCGTCTGTGTGAGTAGGCAGTTATGCGCAGTACATTACGTGGTCGTACACAGGGTCACAGCCGGGCTCACAGCTGTAATCCGCTGCGGGCCTCCGTAAGCGGATTCTGCATACGGCCGTGAAAGCCCGGCGTTATTAAGATCGCTACCTGTAATCCGTAATTTACAAGAAGCCCCGGGAATGCTCACCTTCATGCAGTTCCAGCGGGCATTCCCTCCATTATGGGCCTAGCCATGTGTCCTGTAAGTAGATTAGGGCCACAATGGGTATGTTTCTGAAAACAGGACAAACGGGGGTATCCATTTTGGGGTGAACGTTTTCATTCCTATGTACACCGTACAAAAAAAACTGTTTTTAAATTGACACAATTGCCAAAAAAATGAAAATCATAATTTTTTCCTTCTGCTTTGCTTAGATTCATTCAAAAACTATGGAGTCAAAAAAGTCATCGTACCCCTAGATAAATTCGTTAAGGGGTCTACTTTTCAAAATGGGATCACTTGTGGGGGTTCTCCATCGTTTTGTCACTCAATGGCTCTACAAGTGTGCAATAGGGCCTAAATCTCCTTCAAGCAAAATTTCTGTTCCAAAAGCCACCGGTTGCTCCTTTCATTTTGGGCCCCATTGTGCATACAGACATAATACTAGGGCCACAATGGGTATGTTTCTGAGCACGGGACAAACAGGGGTATCCATTCTGGGGTGCAAATCCTCATTTTCATGTGTATTATAGAAAAAAGTCCTGTCTTTAAAATGACATATTTGCAAAAATATGAAATTTTAGTTTTTCTCTTCTAAATTGCGTTGACTCCTGAAAAAAAACTGTGGGGTTAAAATACTCATGACACCACTCAGTGAATACGTTAAGGGGTGTAGTTTTTAAAATGGGGTCACTTGTGGGGGTATCTATCATTTTGACTCCTATGAGCCTTTCCAATCTTGGCTTGGTGTAAGAAAACAAAGTGTTCCTCAAAATGCTGAAAGTAATGTTAAATTTGTACGTCTCCTAAATGGTTAAAAAAACTAAAGTTTTTCCAATGTGCGCCCAAAATAAAGTAAACGGATGGAAATCTATATCTTAGCAAAAATTTCTATATTATGTTTGCACATATTTGAGATATTGCAGTTGGAAATGTGAAAAAATGATGATTTTTTCAAAATTTTCCCACTTTCTTTACATTTTTAATAAATAAACACAAATTCTATCGGTCTTTTTTTTCCGCGTAAATGAAGTACAACGTGTGGCGAAAAAACAATATCAGAATTGCTTGGATATGCAAAACCTTTCTGGTGTTTTTCCATGTTAAAGTGACACATGTCAGATTTGCAAAATTTGGCCTGGTCATTAAGGCGCAAACAGGCTTGGTCACTAAGGGGTTAAGATGTTTTTAAAAATTTCCCATTTATTGTCTAAATGCTTTTTGGGAGGGACAATGTTCCAGTCAATAAGGTTTAAGGGCTTGTCTAGTTGTTAACTACTAATGAGCAATTATTAGCATTGGCAATTAGTATTAGAACAACAGGGGTCTGTTGCCTGGGACCATCAGTGATCAGCTGTTCACTGATCTGGTGTGTTCATGCAGTGGTTGATTTCTACAGGAATCTGACAGCTCCGTTCTCAATGCAGTGGTCCGGCTTGGTATTACAGGTAGAGATGAGCGAACGTGTTCGGCTCCGCCCCTTTTCGCCCGGACACCGAACTTCGCGAGGAATTCCGTGTTCGGGCGAAAAAAGTTCGGGGGTCGCCGTGGCAGCGCGGGGGGTTGCGGCGGGGAGTGGGGGGGAGAGGGAGAGAGAGAGGGCTCCCCCCTGTTCCCCGCTGCTGCCGCCCGCGCCGCCGCACCTCTCCCCGCCCCCCGGCGCCCCCCGAATACTTACGCGCGAACACGGAAGTCCTCGGAAAAGCCGGTGTTCGGGTGCGTAAGTGTTCGTTAAGAACACGTTCGCTCATCTCTAATTACAGGCAAAGTTCCTATTTACTTAGTTCACAAGCACTCTTGCCCAGTGGCAAACAGCGGATCAGTAGAGTTCCTGGGCAGCAGACCCCTGTTAATCTACTATTGTTAGTCTAACCTGAGGATAGGCCATTAATTGTTGGCAACTTTGCCTTTCTAAAGTGTAGTATTTTTGTAAGCCCTGACAAAACACTCTATTGAACTAAAAAGTGGAAATTAATTATATTATAGTCATTATTTTCCAGGTGCCCCATCACCACCAACTGCACCTTTATTATTCTGTCAGGTCGGTTGGTTAACATTAAGTCCAAAAGGGCTGTCCCTCTATACCCGCTCTTGAGCCACTTGTTTACCTTCTTGATCTCAACAGCAAAATAAGGATTTTTTTCAAAAATAGAAGTTATCTGATCGACTCCAACTTTATTTGGCACCAGGACAACAACCCCAAACATAAAGCCAATATCATGAACATCTATTTTTAACCCCTTAGTGACGGAGCCAAATTTTGGAAACCTGACGTGTCACTTAACATAGTATAACTCCGTAAAGGCTTTGCACATCCAAGTGATTCTGACATTGGTTTTTTTTCGCCACTGCTCCCCGCTCTCCTGGTCCTCTCACTGAGGCGGTCCCCGTCCTCTCCTGGTCCTCCAGGCCCCAAAGCCCAGAAGGCCTGGCGGCCCGGTAATTTTAAAATCCCTCCAGTTCCGCCTGGGTCTGTGGTTGCCCCAGATAAATCTCATAACTAAACGTCGAATCCGTGCGAGAAATGCCCCTCTTAATTTTATAGGGACTGTTTGAAAGATGTATAGGAACCTGGGGAGGGAGTTCATTTTAATTGTATTTATTCTAACAAACCAAGACAATGGAAGAGTTTTCCACTTGTCCAAGTCCCTTTCGAGAGCAGTGATCAGCGGGGTATACTTTTTTTCAAAGAGCATGTCGGGGTTTGCTGTAATAACCATCCCCAGATATCTAATCCCGTCCTCTCTCCAGGCGAAGAAAAACACTGTAGTGATTCTGTTTCTTTCTCAGGCAATGTAACATTTAATATCTCAGATTTATTGAAATTGAATTTGAAGTTAGACAATCTGCCAAACATTTCGAATTCCTTCAGTATACATGGGAGTGCTACTCTAGGGTTGGTGATATACACCAGAAGGTCATCTGCATATAAAGCGACTTTATGTTCCGTTCAGCCCACCCTGACCCCCTGTATGTCGCGATTAGCTCTCAACGCGTTCGCCAATGTCTCCATCACTAATATATAAAGGAAGGGAGACAGGGGACACCCCTGTCTAGTGCCATTGTTGATCTTAACTGGCTGGGACAACCGCCCATTGACCCGTACCCTAGCAGCAGGGCCATGATAAAGTGCCAGAACCCTATCTAAGAAGTGTGGGCCTATGCCCACCATCCGCAGAGTCGCTTCCAGGAACCTCCAATTCACCCTGTCAAATGCTTTCTCGGCATCCACGGATAACAGGCACAATGGGTCCCCCGAGCAGTGTGCCCTGGACACCATGGCTAGAGTTCTGATTGTGTTGTCCCCTGCCTCCCTTCCGGGAACAAATCCCACTTCCCCAAATCTTAGATAAAAGTAATAATGTAAACTGTGGGGTTTTTTTCGAAAACAGGGATAATTACGGGAGCCTGGTTGGGATGGGTACATGGGGCAATAAAATCTGGTATCCCCCCTCCTCTTATCCTTTTTGAGGGGTATTTCTTGACCTCGGCGGCCGGGATGGGGTGTAAAAAGTGGCGTTATGTATTATAGGTAGCGATCTGAATAACGCCAGTCTCACCCAGCCGTATGTGGAATCAGCTTGCGGAGGCCCGCAGCGGATCCCAGCTGTGAGACTGGCCATGCTGCTGCATACGGTTGCGTAATGTACAGCGCATAACTGCCTACTCACGCAGGCAGTCATCTGCAGTACACCTTTTTTTGTTTGTATTTCCCACGCCGTCGCTTAGCAATAACGCGGGTACCCGCAGCCCATACACAATGTAGTTGTGTATGGTCTGCGGGTATATCCGCGACCATGGAGCACAATAGGCTCTATGCTGCGGATATCCATGGTAAAATAGGATATGCTGTGTTCTGTTTTCTTTGAGTGGATTACATAATTCCAACCACCTGATGTGAGCGGAATTCTGTAATTCAATGCGATTGATTTGCGTATTACCGCAGATCAGACGCATACGGGATCTGTAATTCCTATTTGATCATGGGAGACCGGCCTAAGGTAGATCGCTTTTTTTTTATCATGTGACCGGGGACCGCTCACTGCACCAGGCTCTCGGTGACCGTTGGTCACCAGGAGCAGGGAGATTTTAAGTTTCCTGGGCTCCCCGCCTCCTGTGCATGTGTCCGGCATTTTGCTGGCGGTCGCATGTGCAGAATTTCAGGAAGGTCCGCGAAGGAGGAACGCGTCGGGGTTCAAATACGGAGGCCTCTGGTAAAAAGTTTCATCTCCTCCCACTGATAACATCAACTTTTTTGGATAACGGCGAACACGTGACCAGGAACCACTCAACACGGACGCCCGTGAAAGCTCCAGGCTCTCGGCTAAGTTTTGTAGCTAACAGCAGGGAGATTTTAAATTACCCTGGCAATCCACAGCTTTTGCGCATGCGTCTGCCGTTTTGGTGACGGGCGCATGCACAGAAGCTGTGGTAAAGTCTGCGGATAAATCCGGGGCCCTTAGGTACGTAATTTCATCCTCCCTCATGGATATGATCCGTGAGGGGAGATGAAACGTCAGTGTTTTATACTTTTTTTTTACTTTTTCAAACTTTTTTACACTTTTTTTTTACTTTTTACCCTTTTTTTTACTTTAAATGATCACTGTTATCCATTGGATAACAGTGATCACATCCCGGGTGACATCTCTCTGCTCCTGGTTATACATGGCAGCCAGGAGCAGAGGGATTTTAAATTTCCTGGAGCCTGAGCGCCTCTGTGCGCGCACTCGATGATTGACATCGGGCACGCATGCGCAGAAGGGGACTTCAGGTCCCGGGGGACCGGAACATCGCTGAGGACCGGGGGGAAATTACCACCCCTCATGGATCGGATCCATGAGGGGAGGTGAAACTAACTTTTTTTAGACTTTTTTCAACTTTTTCGCGATCACCGCTATACCCCGGTGACATCTCCTGGTTCCCAGCTACCTTCAGGAGTCAGGAGCCAGGAGATTTTAAATTTACCGTGGCTCCTGGACCTTCAGCGTATGCATGTGACATCATTCGTCTGGCGCGCATGCGCAGAACAGCGGCGCTGGGTCCCGGAGGAACCCTGCACCGCGGGACACCACAGACAAGGCAGGTGAGTAATTTCAGCTGCCCTGATGGATCTGATCCATAAGGGCAGCTGAATCTTTAACTTTTTTTTAATTTTATTGTAATCAACGCTATCCATTTGATAGCGCCGATCGCATTGCCGGGGGGGTACTGCCCACAGCCCAGGATGACAGCTCCATGCTGTTGGCTACCTGCGGGCACCGAAATCAATGAGCTGTCACATCCTCAGCCAAGAGGGCTTTAATCCAAAGAGGATGCATGTGTTTACATCCTCTAGGATTAAAGCTCACTTACCTAGGACGTAAAAAGGCAATGGGGCCGTTACTAAGAGGTTAACGTAAAGAAGAACACAGGTCCTAAAAGTGATGATATGGTCCCCACAGAGACTGATCTCAACATTATTAATACAGTCTGGGATTACATGAAGAGAAATAAAGATTGCAGCAAGCCAACATCCAAGATGCTTGAAAAAACCTTGGTGCTTCAAAAAAAGGGGAAAAGTCTATCTAGAAGAACTGATACTGTTTTGAAGGTAAACGGTGGTCACACAAAATACTCATTAAATTTACTTTTCTTTTTTGTTCATTCACTTTGCATTTTGGTATTTGACAAAAAAAAATAACATTTCTATTTTTGAAAGCGTTCTAACTTTGCAGCATTTTTCCACACCTGCCTAAAATGTTCACACAGTACTGTGCATGGCACAATTTGTAAACTAGATTGCATTGTCACTCATGGAGCATATTATAAATTTGGATAATACAGAGAAATTAAATCACAGTAATATATGCAAGCAAAAACTAAAAGGGACAAGCAGTAAATAGATATAAGTAATTCCCTTCTAAAGTCCCTGAATACAAAGCCACATAATCTGAAGTCACACATTTAAGACAAAATGCACTTTAGATCAGAACACACACTCGCATGCTCCCACACTCATTTTTTGTTGGCTTATTCAGCTCTTAGCTGCAGGAACACCTGCAATAAATCCTCCATTTGAAAAGGACAATCAAATAAGAACAATTTAAATAACATAACAAGGAGGGACGCGTGTGAAGCTATCTGAGTGTGGGGGCTGCTGACTGTATTCACCGTCGGAGTTGAGTGATAGATCGGCAGGGGCAGCAAGACTGATGGGTGCAGCATATGCTGCTGTACATGGCGATAACCTCACAGCTGATGAGCTCCGCAGACTTGACATTTCCTGCAGGGCTGCCAGGCAGGTGAGCAGAGCTGCTGTACCGCCAAGGGAGCAGGGACTACAGTCAGAGGACTGGCTGGCTACAGCACCAGCAGAGCCATGATGCGACCGCTTACTGCTACTCCGGTCCCCTGCCTCCTCTCCCTTCAGCAGATGCCATGGCCTTTGCTGCTCACAGGCAGATGGTGAGCGGAGCACCCCTTCACGGATGCTTTTCAGCAGTACAACAGAGGGGACGACCCAAGTATCTTGGAAGCCAATCCACAGCTATGGGTGTGACAGGGCCAGTACCTCTGACGTCTCCTACTTGGTTCCGCACGTCCAGCAGAGTGCACCTGCGATTAGAGCTAGCAGCAGCGCCGGGGAGGGGGGTAAGTATGGGTCTCAAGGGGGGCGTTAATACTTCTGGGGGCCACCGCGCGGGGTCACTCTTACCACTGGGGCTGCTCATAGGGGGGGGAGGGAAAGCACTATAACCGCTGGGGCTGCTCTGGGGGGACCTATCACTGTTGGGATATGATTACACAAGGTAAAAAAGCTGCAGAATGTCCTCAGCGGAAATTTGTGGCAAATTCCACAGTATTTCCACATCCAAAAGCAGTAACAATCTGCACCCTGTCTATTTTGAAACAGCCCTGTCCTTTTAAGAACAATGGAGGTAAAAATCATACGTCGTGATTAGAGATGAGCGAGCACCAAAATGCTCGGGTGCTCGTTACTCGGGACGAAATTATCGCGATGCTCGAGGATTCGTTTCGAGTAACAAACCCCATTGAAGTCAATGGGCGACCCGAGCATTTTTGTATATCGCCGATGCTCGCTAAGGTTTTCATTTGTGAAAATCTGGGCAATTCAAGAAAGTGATGGGAACGACACAGCAACGGATAGGGCAGGCGAGGGGCTACATGTTGGGCTGCATCTCAAGTTCCCAGGTCCCACTATTAAGCCACAATAGTGGCAAGAGTGCCCCCCCCTCCCAACAACTTTTACTTCTGAAAAGCCCTCATTAGCAATGCATACCTTAGCTAAGCACCACACTACCTCCAACAAAGCACAATCACTGCCTGCATGACACTCCGCTGCCACTTCTCCTGGGTTACATGCTGCCCAACCCCCCCCCCCCCCCGCACGACCCAGTGTCCACAGCGCACACCAAAGTGTCCCTGCGCAGCCTTCAGCTGCACTCATGCCACACGCTGGCCTCATAGCCACACCACACTCATGTCTATTTATAAGTGCGTCTGCAATGAGGAGGAACCGCAGGCACACACTGCAGAGGGTTGGCTCGGCGAGGCAGCGACCCTCTTTAAAAGGGGCGGGGTGATAGCCCACAATGCTGTACAGAAGCAATGAGAAATATAATCCTGTGCCACCGCCATCAGGAGCTGCACACGTGGGCATAGCAATGGGGAACCTATGTGCCACACACTATTCATTCTGTCAAGGTGTCTGCATGCCCCAGTCAGACCGCGGTTTTTTATAAATAGTCACAGGCAGGTACAACTCCGCAATGGGAATTCCGTGTGCACCCACAGCATGGGTGGCTCCCTGGAACCCACCGGCTGTACATAAATGTATCCCATTGCAGTGCCCATCACAGCTGGGTAACATCCGATTAAATGCAGGTGGGCTTCGGCCCACACTGCATGCCCCAGTCACACTTGGGTTCTTTAGAAGTGGACAAATGCAGTTACAACTCCCTGTGGACCCACAGCATGGGTGGGTGCCAGGAAGCCACCGGCGGTACATAAATATATCCCATTGCATTGCCCATCACAGCTGAGGTAATATCATGTTAAATGCAGGTGGGCTTCGGCCCACACTGCATGCCCCAGTCAGACTGGGGTTCTTTAGAAGTGGACACATGCAGTTATAACTCCCTGTGGACCCACAGCATTGGTGGGTGCCAGGAAGCCACTGGCGGTACATAAATATATCCCATTGCATTGCCCAGCACAGCTGATGTAACGTCAGCTTTAATGCAGGTGGGCAAAAAATTAATTGGATTACACTGTAGGCGAGGGCCCCAAAAAATTGGTGTACCAACAGTACTAATGTACCTCAGAAAAATTGCCCATGCCCAACCAAGAGGGCAGGTGAAACCCATTAATCGCTTTGGTTAATGTGGCTTAATTTGTAACTAGGCCTGGAGGCAGCCCAGTTAAAATAAAAATTGGTTCAGGTGAAAGTTTCAAAGCTTTAATGATCATTGAAACGTATAAAAATCGTTTACAAAAATTATATGACTGAGCCTTGTGGGCCTAAGAAAAATTGCCCGTTCGGCGTGATTACGTCAGGTTTCAGGAGGAGGAGGATGAATATTATACACAGATTGATGAAGCTAAAACGTCCACGTTTTTGATGGTGATAGAGAACAATGCTTCCATCCGCGGGTGCAGCTTTCGTATTGTTTAGGTATCGCTGCTGTCCGCTGGTGGAGAAGAGAAGTCTGGTGAAATCCAGGCTTAGCTCATCTTGATGAGTGTAAGCATGTCGGCACTGTCAGTTGACAGGCGGGTACGCTTATCTGTGATGATTCCCCCAGCCGCACTAAACACCCTCTCTGACAAGACGCTAGCCGCAGGACAAGCAAGCACCTCCAGGGCATACAGCGCGAGTTCAGGCCACATGTCCAGCTTCGACACCCAGTAGTTGTAGGGGGCAGAGGCGTCACGGAGGACGGTCGTGCGATCGGCTACGTACTCCCTCACCATCCTTTTACAGTGCTCCCGCCAACTCAGCCTTGACTGGGGAGCGGTGACACAGTCTTGCTGGGGAGCCAGAAAGCTGTCAAAGGCCTTAGAGAGTGTTCCCCTGCCTGTGCTGTACATGCTTCCTGATCTCTGCGCCTCCCCTGCTACCTGGCCCTCGGAACTGCGCCTTCTGCCACTAGCGCTGTCGGATGGGAATTTTACCATCAGTTTGTCCGCCAGGGTCCTGTGGTATAGCATCACTCTCGAACCCCTTTCCTCTTCGGGTATGAGAGTGGAAAGGTTCTCCTTATACCGTGGGTCGAGCAGTGTGTACACCCAGTAATCTGTAGTGGCCAGAATGCGTGTAATGCGAGGGTCACGAGAAAGGCATCCTAACATGAAGTCAGCCATGTGTGCCAGGGTACCTGTACGCAACACATGGCTGTCCTCACTAGGAAGATCACTTTCAGGATCATCCTCCTCCTCCTCAGGCCATACACGCTGAAAGGATGACAGGCAAGCAGCATGGGTACCCTCAGCAGTGGGCCAAGCTGTCTCTTCCCCCTCCCCCTCATCCTCCTCATGCTCCTCCTCCTCAACGCACTGAGATATAGACATGAGGGTGCTCTGACTATCCAGCGACATACTGTCTTCCCCTGCCTCTGTTTCCGAGCGCAAAGCGTCTGCCTTTATGCTTTGCAGGGAACTTCTCAAGAGGCATAGCAGAGGAATGGTGACGCTAATGATTGCACCATCGCCTCTGACCATCTGGGTAGACTCCTCAAAGTTTCCAAGGACCTGGCAGATGTCTGCCAACCAGGCCCACTCTTCTGTAAAGAATTGAGGCTGACTCCCACTGCGCCGCCCATGTTGGAGTTGGTATTCCACTATAGCTCTACGCTGCTCATAGAGCCTGGCCAACATGTGGAGCGTAGAGTTCCACCATGTGGGCACGTCGCATAGCAGTCGGTGCACTGGCAGATGAAACCGATGTTGCAGGGTGCGCAGGGTGGCAGCGTCCGTGTGGGACTTGCGGAAATGTGCGCAGAGCCGGCGCACCTTTCCGAGCAGGTCTGATAAGCGTGGGTAGCTTTTCAGAAAGCGCTGAACCACCAAATTAAAGACGTGGGCCAGGCATGGCACGTGCGTGAGGCTGCCGAGCTGCAGAGCCGCCACCAGGTTACGGCCGTTGTCACACACGACCATGCCCGGTTGGAGGCTCAGCGGCGCAAGCCAGCGGTCGGTCTGCTCTGTCAGACCCTGCAGCAGTTCGTGGGCCGTGTGCCTCTTCTCTCCTAAGCTGAGTAGTTTCAGCACGGCCTGCTGACGCTTGCCCACCGCTGTGCTGCCACGCCGCGCGACACCGACTGCTGGCGACGTGCTGCTGCTGACACATCTTGATTGCGAGACAGAGGTTGCGTAGGAGAAGGAGGAGGAGGGTGGTTTATTAGAGGAAGCATACACCGCCGCAGATACCACCACCGAGCTGGGGCCCGCAATTCTGGGGGTGGGTAGGACGTGAGCAGTCCCAGGCTTTGACTCTGTCCCAGCCTCCACTAAATTCACCCAATGTGCCGTTAGGGAGATATAGTGGCCCTGCCCGCCTGTGCTTGTCCACGTGTCCATTATTAAGTGGACCTTGGCAGTAACCGCATTGGTGAGGGCGCGTACAATGTTGCGGGAGACGTGGTCGTGCAAGGCTAGGACGGCACATCGGGAAAAGTAGTGGCAACTGGGAACTGAGTAGCGCGGGGCCGTCGCCGCCATCATACCTTTGAAAGCCTCCGTTTCCACAACCCTATACGGCAGCATCTCCAGGCTGATAAATTTGGCTATGTGCACGTTTAACGCTTGAGCGTGCGGGTGCGTGGCGGCGTACTTGCGCTTGCGCTCCAACACTTGCGCTAGCGACGGCTGAACGGTGCGCTGAGAGACATTGGTGGATGGGGCCGAGCACAGCGGAGGTGAGGGTATGGGTGCAGGCCAGGAGACGGTAGTGCCTGTGTCCTGAGAGGGGGGTTGGATCTCAGTGGCAGGTTGGGGCACAGGGGGAGAGGCAGCGGTGCAAACCGGAGGCGGTGAACGGCCTTCGTCCCACCTTGTGGGGTGCTTGGCCATCATATGTCTGCGCATGCTGGTGGTGGTGAGGCTGGTGGTGGTGGCTCCACGGCTGATCTTGGCGCAACAAAGGTTGCACACCACTGTTCGTCGGTCGTCTGCACTCTCAGTGAAAAACTGCCAGACCTTTGAGCACCTCGGCCTCTGCAGGGTGGCATGGCGTGAGGGGGCGCTTTGGGAAACAGTTGGTGGATTATTCGGTCTGGCCCGGCCTCTACCCCTGGCCACCGCACTGCCTCTTCCAACCTGCCCTGCTGCTGCACTTGCCTCCCCCTCTGAAGACCTGTCCTCAGTAGGCGTAGCAAACCAGATGGGGTCAGTCACCTCATCGTCCTGCTGCTCTTGCTCCGAATCCTCTGTGCGCTCCTCCCTCGGACTTACTCCAATTACTACTACCTGAGTGATAGACAACTGTGTCTCATCGTCATTGTCCTCCTCACCCACTGAAAGCTCTTGAGACAGTTACCGGAAGTCCCCAGCCTCATCCCCCGGACCCCGGGAACTTTCCAAAGGTTGGGCATCGGTCACGACAAACTCCTCCGGTGGGAGAGGAACCATTGCTGGCCATTCTGGGCAGGGGCCCGGGAACAGTTCCTGGGAGTCTGCCTGCTCCTCAGAATGTGTCATTGTAATGGAGTGAGGAGGCTGGGAGGAAGGAGGAGCAGCAGCCAGAGGATTCAGAGTTGCAGCAGTGGACGGCGCAGAACTCTGGGTGGTCGATAGATTGCTGGATGCACTTTCTGCCATCCACGACAGGACCTGCTCACACTGCTCATTTTCTAATAAAGGTCTACCGCGTGGACCCATTAATTGTGAGATGAATGTAGGGACGCCAAAAACGTGCCTCTCTCCTAATCCTGCAGCAGTCGGCTGCGATACACCTGGATCAGGAGCTCGGCCTGTGCCCATACCCTGACTTGGGCCTCCGCGTCCTCGGCCGCGTCCACGTCCTCTAGGCCTACCCCTACCCCTCAGCATGGTGTATTACCAGTAGTGCAGAAACAGAACGCTGTAATTAAATGTGCCGCTTATTGGCCTGTGGTTGGAGGCTGACTTCGCTTACGGAACGCACAGCAGAGGCAGGAAAGAATTTTGCGCAAGCCTGCTGTAACACTTAGCTGGCTGCGTATGAATTAGGACAACTACCCCCAGCAGAGACCCAGTACACTTGTGGACAGGAATACAGCGGTGATGTAAGAGGCAACACAGAGGCAGGAAAGAATTTTGCGCAAGCCTGCTGTAACACTTAGCTGGCTGTGTATGAATTAGGACAACTACCCCCAGCAGAGACCCAGTACACTGAGGACGGTCACAGGCAGCCCAAATAGTTTTTTTTCCCAAATGTTTTTGGAAAGGCCCACTGCCTATATACACTAAATATGTCTTCTGTCCCTGCCTCACCACTACTGGCCCTGGACAATGTAAAATTACTGCAGGACGCAATGCTCTGCACGGCCGATATACAAAAAAAAAAAATGTGCAACACTGCAAAAAGCAGCCTCCACACTACTGCACACGGTTAGATGTGGCCCTAAGAAGGACCGTTGGGGTTCTTGAAGCCTAAAATAACTCCTAACGCTCTCCCTATAGCAGCTCCGGCACCAGCAGCACTGTCCCTGAACTATGTCAGAATGCATCTGTGGCGTGCCGCGGGAGGGGCCGATTTATATACTCGGGTGACACCTGATCTCCCCAGCCACTCACTGCAGCGGGGTGGTATAGGGCTTGAACGTCGCAGGGGGAAGTTGTAATGCCTTCCCTGTCTTTCTATTGGCCAGAAAAGCGCGCTAACGTCTCAGAGATGAAAGTGAAAGTAACTCGAACATCGCGTGGTACTCGTCTCGAGTAACGAGCATCTCGAACACGCTAATACTCGAACGAGTATCAAGCTCGGACGAGTACATTCGCTCATTTCTAGTCGTGATAAGCCCCGCCCCCTAACATATTGGCACTTTGGGATAAATAAGCGGGTTTTGTTTTGCAGTTTGGGCACTCGGTTTCTAAAAGGTTCGCCATCACTGGGCTAGGGCCTTGTTGCCCGTGACATTTGATTGCATTTTAGAATTATCTTAAGACAAGGGAGTAGTTCAGAAAGGTAAGGGACCTGTGGCAACCCCGACAGGCCGGCAGTTCCACCAAGGGGTTTGGGTGACAGAAAAAGAGCACGGCAGTGGCTCCACTATTCTCCCTCTCATGAACCACACCTGTGGGAAAAACAAAACACTGCAGTGTGAATGGCGTTCTAGTCTGGCATTGGGTGCTACCTGCAGAGTCGGGCAGTTTACTGTGGTAAGGTTGTCAAGTTCATGATGCCAGTCTGTGTGTAGGCTACTCCAAACAAAATAATAAGAAATATGTAAACAAACAAAAAGGGAAATTGTACTATCTTTCTGAAGAGCAGTGTGGTAACTCATTGCAGATAGTTTGGTGGTGGGAAGGGACTCGAGGAGACAGGCTTAAACGATTCAACAATAAAACATTCTATTTGCATATAAAGATCTTTAGCGACAGTTATACAGTTTGCATTACGTTTGCTTGAGGTGGATGATTACACTTCTGTATGCTTGGCTTTACATCAGATTAATGGGGGCACAGGAGCATACATCTGTACACATTACTTTTCCTTTCTGTTTCTCTCTCTGCTTTGATAAGTATAGACCTCCTTAGCTTTCCTATTTTCTTCTCCTGACTGTCAGTTCCTCTTCACATACAACCTTGCTTTTGTGCTCACACTTATCCACTTCCCACCACATTGGCTCTTCTGATCTTCCTCCTTCTAGAGCTACTTCTCTCTCTCCACTCTTCACTCTCTCCACTTACCCTCTCTCCTCCCCCTCTGCCTATTTATCTCTGTGATCCAAACCAACCCTTGCGGAGGACTAATTCCCCAATCACAGGCTTTCTCTCTTCCTGCTACTTGACTAATCACTTTCCTTAAACTGTTACTAGGTGATGGGAGACCCAATGAGGAGAGGAACCTGACACAGAACAAGGCACAGTGATGAATGAAAAATGGAAAATAAGCGTAAAGCATACATTTCAACACTTATAACATATAACCCAAATGTACACAAGAAAAAATGCTGTAGCGTCCCAAATCCAGGACACTACAGACCTTTTACATGGGACGGGATATTCGACAAAAGAGTTAAGGAATATGCCTTCCTGAACTTTTTCCAAAATCTTTGCGGAATTGCCAGCAGAGTAGGATGGGAGCGGAGCTAAACACCCGCCCCTTGTCTGCAGCCAGCAATGGGAGATGGTAGAGCTTAGCTTCGCCCCCATCAAACTCCCTCCCACCTCCCTTCTCTGGCCACTGTCACTGGCTCCCATTGGAGCCCATGCAGCGGCAGATGTATTCCGGCCAGAAAAAAAGTTCCAGGACTATCTTTGCGGCCCAGCATGAAAGTGCCCAGCACTATATTGGCCCAGCTGGGTGATTTTACACCACGGGAATACGGCTATGTGATACACTGGAATACAATACATCAAATTGTAGTGTATATCAGCTGGCCGTGAAAACGCTGGCCGATATACACTTGTATGAAAAAGCCCTTACACTGCAGTTGATCTGGTGCCAAATCAAGTGAGGTACAGACTTACACAAAATGGTTCTAACTAAGGCTTCTTTTTCACTAGTGCATATCAGCCGGCCGTTGTCACGGCCGGCCAATATACACTGTGATGGGGGCGAAAAAACCTGGTAAACGAGTGCACAAATCAAACATTTGTGCGCCCATTCGTCGATGTCACCAGGCCATCTCCCATTTCCCCTCTCTCTCCATCACAGGCTTACCTGCCTTCTTCCCCGCTCCATCTGTGCAATAGGAGGGGGTGGGCAGGGGTGGAACCAAGCGCTGGTCCGCCCTGCCTCCTCCCATTGATGTCTATCGACAAGGGGCGGGGAGAGGGCGGCCACTTAGCTCCACCCATGCCCTGCCCTTGTCTATAGCCATCAATGGGAGGAGGCGGGGTGGATCAGTGCTTAGCTCCGCCCCCTCCCATTGCACCGAACAAGCGGGGAGGAAGACAGGTAAGCCTGCATGGGGAAGGGGAGGAGAATAGAGGGAGGGAGTTTAGCAGTCACGCTGCTAAACTCCCTCCCACCTACGGCCGCTGCCATGGGCTCCCATAGGAGCGCATGCAGCGGCCGACGTATTCCAGACCAAACATAGTTCCAGAACCACGTTTTGCGCCCGATGTAAAAACGCCTGGCGCTATATTGGCCGGCTGGGCGTTTTTATGTCTCGCAAATAAGCACATGTGATCGTATGCATTGGAATCCAATGCGCCAGATTACAGTGCATTTCGGCTGGCCGTTTTCATTTACTCTATATAAAAACCTGAAAAGAAAACCATTACGAATGACGAGCACTTTGGGTCAGCATTAAACAAAGAATCCTGCCACAATAACCATCATTATCGATAACATAAATAACACTGCAAATATCAACATTGGGAGTACTCTGGGCACATTGTTTCATGAACCCAAATTTCTAACCATCTCCTTTAGGGACCTTTCACACGAACTGAATTTTTCCCCATTCCACACTGCAAACCGCAGTAAATTCTGCAACACAATCCGCACATCTTCATACAGATTTTGATAAGTAATGAACATGGCTTAATTATGACTGCAATTACACATCAAAATCAGCAATGAGACTCACATGTTTTGGTACAGGCTTTGCAGTAGTGGATTAATGCGCAAAATGAACAATTAGTGCAGAATGCGGAAATATTGCACCTGTATAAAAGGTCCCACTCATCCTTGCATTGATCCTTGCATTGACCGTTTTAATATCTTCAAAATTTTGTAAATAAATTATATAAAACATTAAGCATTCTGCCAAATAAACATTGAACAGTAAAATAAATCTGAATGAAAATTGGCATTTCTGCAGGCATTTTGGAGTATTATCTGGGATGTGTTACGACATCTCCATCCATAAACAATGTATAATGCAATCTGCTTTTAAAAAAACACAGACTTGAAAACAATAAATATGGGTAGATAGTTTATAGAAATGCCTTTGCGTATTTTTTACTACAGGGTGATTAGAGCTGGAATCTCTTTTGCATGGTCTGGACTAGTATTTAGAACATTTTGTGTCTTCTGACATCTTTTTGTTACACAGGTTCCTTCAGCAACCCTTGAATTTAAACAGCTTAGTGATAAATCTTGTAAGACACTTTCATTCTGAAATCCATCCTGGGACACACTGAAATAAATCAGATTTTTTAATTTATTTTCTTCAGCGCCCCAGAACAGATTTTTGCACTATTATTTTTTTATACTGTTACTATAGTCAGTTTCAGATTAGACAAAGTATAACACAGTACTTGCCATTAGAATATATAGTATCCCCAAAAAATGTATACACACTTCAAAAGAAAAACTGGCATAAAAGCTTTATGAATATATCTTTATATAGACATCAAAGGGTGTCTGACATCTATGAACGCTGACATCATTAGAGACAAGATAATACTACACATTGCTGTCATAATTCAATGCTCGAATTTTTAAAAAGGTATATTATCTATCTATCTATCTATCTATGTAATCTATCTAGTAGATTACACTGAAAAAGCCTGTGATACAATAACCAGGGACTCTAACAACTATTAATCCAAGATGGTCACTAAATTTTCAACAAGCTTGAGCTTAAATGATAGACAATGTCATAACAAAAGTGCAAATCACTTTATCTAAACTAATGTTTTTGTGCTAAAAAATGGCTCTAAAGTGCTGGCTACAAGGGGTCTCAAATTATGCTAACTTGCTGTTGACTACTTGCTGTCATGTGAAATCCATCTCACAGACCCATTACAGAAAGTGGGTTAGGTCTTTAGTTGCTGCTATCTCATTCTGCCATAGATATCTATGCAGACGAGAGGGGGAAGGATAAGGAGGTCAAAAGAGGCAAATAAACGTACACAAATGTGGCTACAGTGTCTAGTGTGGATTTACAGCTACAATCCTCAGTACTGCTGTATAATGTCTTCAGTGTTGTTTCTTCTATATGTGAGTAAGAGAGATAGGGGAGCAGGATTTTCCCTTCTCCGTGTGTGCAATGAATGTCTAGTCTACACCCACCAGATCAGGGAAAACTGACAAAGAGACCGCAAGGGTAAAACTAGTGCAAATGTCATAAACAATGGTGGTCCAAATACTGCTGAAAAGTCATCTGAAAGTGCAGGCACACTTTAGGGTTCAGGTAGGTTCATAATTGCCTTTTCCTTTTGCCCAGAGTCATATTTCTATTACCGTATTTTTCGCCTTATAAGATGCACCGGTCTATAAGACGCACCCCCATTTTAGAGCGGGAAAATAGGGGGGAAAAAGTCATTACTCACCTCCCCCAGCGTTCGGCGGCGCTGCTGCAGGCTGTCGCTCTCTCCTGGTCCCCGGCAGAGTATTGCTTTCTGGACGCAGGGCTTGAAATCCCCGCCTCCAGAAAGCTAATACTGTGATTGGCTAACACACGCCGTCAGCCAATCACAGCCATTCAATGACATCATTGAATGGCTGTGATTGGCTGAAGGCGCACGTGTGTTAGCCAATCACAGCCATTCAATGATGTCATTGAATGGCTGTGATTGGCTGATGGCGTGTGTTAGCCAATCACAGTATTAGCTTTCTGGAGGCGGGGATTTCAAGCCCCGCGTCCAGAAAGCAATGCTCTGCCGGGGACCAGGAGGGAGCGACAGCCTGCAGCAGCGCCGCAGAATGCCGCGGAAGGTGAGTAATGATTTTTTGACAGGAGGAGAGAAATCTTCTAACTGATCGCACATTTGTTCGTGCGATTGTGAATTTAACGCACAATCGCGCCAAATGAATCGCGTTAAATTCCCGATCGCGCTAAAAATGGCAATCGGAACGAATTTTCGGCACATTGGCTTTATAAGATGCAGGAACTTCCCCCCCCCCTTTGGAAAAAGTGCGTCCTGTAAAGCAAAAAATACGGTACTTTTGATAGAACTGAACCTGCTAAAGTTTTAGTACTCTACTGCTGACAAACATATTGCTTTGTAGTGTAAATGTAACTCATATAAATTGGGTGCAGTATGCTGTATTCGTTAAATAAAAGTAAGCCATTTAATGGATCAGTGCTATACTGATCTGTAATATGGTAACATTTGTTATGGCACTGTATAACCTAAGATGGGCCTATATTGTACCTCTGTACAGTTTGCTAAAGGGCCAGAAACAGAGATGAGCGAACGTGCTCAGCCACGCCCCTTTTTCGCCCGAATACCGCGATTTCCGAGTACTTCCATACTCGGGCGAAAAAATTCGGGGGGCGCCGCGGCGGCACGGGGGGTAGCAGTGGGGAGTGGGGGGGAGAGGGAGAGAGGGCTCCCCCCTGTTCCCCGCTGCTACCCCCCGCACCGCTACGCCTCTCCCCGCCCCCGGCGCCCCCTGAATCTTTTCACCCGAGTACTGAAGTACTCGAAAATGGCGGTACTCGGGTGCGTAAGTACTCGAAACGAGTACGTTCGCTCATCTCTAGCCAGAAACCATGTTTTGGCCTATGACCATTACATGGTAAACCACCTGGGGATGGTGCAGTGTCTCACTCAGATTTGGCAAAGTAAAATTTGAACAGCAGTTTAGGCAGATATCTGGGCTTCCTGTGCTGAATCAGGCCACTTACTTGCACACAGATATATCTCGTTTTCTTTCTGCCACAGTTAAGGACATGGTCAATTAATTCTTTTCTCTTTTGTTTGCATAATTTTCTAATCAATTAGCAACATCAGTACAGAGCAGGTCCAGGCGTAGGCTGTGGTCCTCAACTGCTTCTTTGGATCTCGGGCTCAGTAGTCTTCTGAATAAAACCCAACCATAGATCTTCTGCACTGCTATATAACTCATAGCACGTGTGCCTTAGGGCTCCTTTACACGGACGATAAAATTTGCACAGAATTATGAAACCAATGATTTTCAATGTTTTCCTTCACATTTGTGATGTTTTGACTCTATGGAGCCTCCTTTTTATCGCATCGCAAAACACAAACTTGCAATGTTTGTGCAATGCAATACGTTTTTGATAGTAAAAAAGTCCTTTTTAGCGCAAAATCATGTTAAAAAAACATGCAAAAAAATCACAAATGGGAGTGATGCTTTTGCGAGAAAAAGCAATGCCGAAGCTCAAAAATTGCAGCAAAAAAGTTGCGATTTTGTTGTGATTTTCTCACAGCAATATCGCGATTGCCAGTGTAAAGGAGCCCTCAAGGAAGTTTTCCAGGTAGCTCCTGCTGTAAGTGCCAGGATAAAGTGTGGTTGGAGCAAAAGCTTCAGAATCAATAGGAGTTGCGCCTGCAATTACAAGCACTGGCCACCACATAGGAGTCAGAGAAGCCACTTCCCCTCTGACCCTGGTGTATCCCTGCACTGACAGTGGGCACTGGAAAGGTTTCCTTTACATAGCACCCAACAGCCACCCGACTATCTTCCTTGTGCTTTTACAGGAGCAATAGCTATTTAAGTGAATGGAGGCAATGTGTGCCAGGATTAGTCAAGCCCACCCGCCTTCATTCATGGTATACAGGAGACCCTCAAATATTGAACAGTTCCAGTTTACATGGACTGATAGTTGCTTGGTTTTTAACTTTGCTGAAAACCAAGTGGATCCGACAAGTAAGTGATTTCTCACTCAGTGCCCTGTTGGCGGCCACATGTACATGGGGAAATTATCACCTGAATTCACTGTTTCCAGTGACAATTCAGGTACTAATTGCTCAATGTAAAGTACCCTTCAGCTCAGCAACACTCTGCCTTTGTGCTAGTGGATAACTTCTGTGTAGCGGCTGGCACTTGAAATTGCAGGCACAGCTCCTATTGATTTCAATGATAAATGTGCCTGCAATTGTAAGCACCGTCCATTACAAAGGGGTCCAGCGAGAATTCGGGCACTAATCGCTCCATGCAGGGGCGTATGTAAGGGCTCAGAGGCCCAGGTGCAAAAGTTCAGCTCGGGGCCCCCCCTGGGCCTCCACCCCACACTCCCCCATACCCATTCCTGGATTGTGCTGCATACATGATCTGCCCCTTGGCGTAATCTTTCCAAACATGACAAATTTCCTGCACATGAAAATTTGTTTCTAGCCCCGCAGGCCACTCTCACACACACCGCTTTTTACCGCTATTAGCACAGCCCCCTGAGTACCATACTAACCTCGGTACAACACTCCCATTGATTTTAAAGAGCTTGCTCAAACCTGCGCTGGAACGCGGTGTCCCTATCACTGTGATTTTCGAGACCTGTCTGTTCTATTTTTGCATTTTCGTGGTTTTTAACACACCTCCTCCCCCATCACAATGATGGGGTGCATTACAAAGCGCTGTCAAATGCTGTAATCTGTGTTCAAAAACGCTGCTCAAAATTCTGGTAAAAATGCCATGATTACAAGCTGCGTTTTCTAAACACGTGTGAGAGAGCTGCCTTAGGTCTCATGTCCACGGGCAAAAGAAGAATTAAAATCCGCAGCGGATTTTAACTCTTCTCCCGCCCGCGGATCCGCACCCTATAGGGATGCATTGACCACCCGCGGGTAGATAAATACCCGCGGGTGGTCAATAAAAGTGAATTTTTAAAAAATGGAGCATTTAAAAAAACGCGACATGCTCCATTTTCGTGCGGGTCTCCCGGGAGACCTAAAATAAGAATAACTGACCCGCAGCGGACCGGGCACGTCTTCTCTTCCTCACGGCCGAATCTTTCTTGCTTCGGCTCAGCAGATGTGCCCCACGCATGCGCGCGGCACGCTGCCGACGTGCCCGCCGGCGTGCCGAGTTCATTCGCCGGCCGAAAAAGAAGATCCGGCCTTGAGGAAGAGAAGACGTGCCCGGCCCGCTGCGGGTGAGTTAATTCTTTTAAATTCTTATTTTAAGCGCTCATGTCCGCGGGGAAAATGGAGAATCCGTAGCGGGCCTGATTTTCCCCGTGGACATGAGGCCTTATGCCTCATGTCCACTAGCAAAATTGCATTGCGGATTCTGCATGCAGATTCCGCGGGTGAAATTTTGTCCATAGGAATATCATTGACCATCTGCAGTCCATTAAATTGAATTTTGCACCTGTAAATGGCATTTTAATTGATTTGCGTTTTTCATGCGCGGAAAAAAAACGCAGCATGCTCCATTTTAGGCCTCATGTCCATGGGCAAAAGAAGAATTAAAATCCGCAGCGGATTTTAACTCTTCTCCTGCCCGCGGATCCGCATCCCATAGCGATGTATTGACTACCCGCGGGTATATAAGTACCCGCGGATGGTCAATAAAAGTGATTTTTTTTAAAATGGAGCATGAAAAAAATCTGGACCATGCTCCATTTTCGTGCGGGTCTCCCGCGGGGACGGCTCCCGCGGGCTTCTATTGAAGCCCATGGAAGCCGTCCAGATCCGCCGGAGACCAAAATCGGAATTTACTCACCTGCTCAGGATCTTCCCTTCGCCGCGGCTTCATCTTCTCTCCGTCGCGGCTGGATCTTTTTACTTTGGGCCGGCGCATGCGCGGGGCACACAACCGACGTGCCCTGCGCATCCGCCGAGCTGAAGAAAGAAGATCCGGCCGCGACGGAGAGAAGATGAAGCCGCGGCGAAGGGAAGATCCAGAGCGGGCGAGAGGTGAGTTAATTCTTATTTTTATGCCTCATGTTCGCGGGGCAGGAGGGACCCGCTGCGGATTCTCCATGGAGAATCCGTAGCGGGCCTGATTTTCCCTGTGGACATGAGGCCTTAGTGCGGATTCCGCGCAGATTGGCCACATTGCTATCCCATTGCTATCAATAGGTGCGGATATCCGCATTAAAAAAAAATACCATTTAAAGCAAATCCGCGCGGACTCTTGCAGAAATCTGTGCGGATTGTATTTTTCTAGTGGACATGAGGCCATAAGGTGGTTCATGTTTCTGTTGTACTTTAGCACCACCAATAAAGAAAAACACATTAAAAACCTGCATGTAGTATTTAAAGACCGCGTACGTTATTAAGGAGCTGCAGACACTATTAAAAACTGCATGTGGTTTTGATGCGTTTTTTCTTATTGTGTGTAAAGTGTGAATACAGTAAGGCCTCATGTCCATGGGCAAAAGATGATTTTAAATCCGCAGCGGATCACCCGCATGCGGATCCGCACCCCATAGGGATGCATTGACCACCTGCGGGTAGATAAATACCCGCGGATGGTCAATAAAAGTGAATTAAAAAAAATATGGAGCATGAAAAAAAATGGACATTGAAGCCTATGGAAGCTGTCCGGATCCGCGGGAGACATAAAATCAGAATATACTCACCTGCTCCGGATCTTCCCTTCTTCGCGGCTTGATCTTCTCTCCTTCGCATCCGGATCTTTTTTCTTCGGGCCGGTGCATGTGCACGGCATGCAGCCGGCGTGCCGTGCACATCCGCCGGGCCGAAGAAAGAAGATCCGGCCGTGACGGAGAAAAGATCAAGCCGCGAAGAAGGGAAGATCCGAAGCGTGCTGAGAGGTGAGTAATTGTTATTTTCAGCCCTCATGTCCGTGGGGCAGGATTGATTTTCCCCGTGGACATGGGGCCTAAATCCAGGGAGATGTATAACTTATACCAGCAATAGATAGATATGAAATAGATAGATAGATGTGAGACAGATAGATAGATGGGAGATAGATAGGTGTGAGATAGATAGATGTGAGATAGATAGATGTGAGATAGATATTAGATAGATAGATAGATAGATAGATAGATAGATAGATAGATAGATAGATAGATAGATAGATAGATAGATATGAGATAGATAGATAGATAGATAGATAGATAGATAGATAGATGAGACAGACAGATACACACACATACATATATATACACTTACCCCGGGGCCCGGACGACTTCTCCATCTCACAGCAGCGGGAGAGGCAGACACTGTAGCTTCCCGTTAAGCAGGAAGCAGGGGGGCAGCACATGATCACTGTGCCCTGCCGGCCCATGTGACTTCCTCCCTCCTCCTCCTCCCCCCTGCTCTGCCGGGCTCTCACTCAGGCTGGCCATTCTTCATGCAGCCTGATTGGAATCTTGCTGCACACAGAACGGCCAGTCATTAATGCACTGAATGTGCAGATGGGTATGGCAGAGGGCGGCCTCGGGGCCCCCTGAGCGCAGGGGCCAGTTCGCCATGGTGACCTCAGCAACCCCTGACGCTACGCCTATGGCTCCATGTAAAGTACCCTTCAGCTCAGCAACACTTTGCCCTTGCAGTCTCTGAATGACCACAAGGCCCTCTGAGCTACTTCCGTTTATAACCCAGCCCCTCCTGGGACACAACCTGTGTGGTGCAATGCTACAATGTCTGCACATTCTGCACCAATGACCCTGACCTCAGCTAACCTATGTGCGCATTGTCACACAGTATTGTAGCATTAAAGGTACAATGCACATTAATTCAGTAATTCACATGTATAATATAACGCCTGCAATAAAGTGCATGTTAGTCATCACATTTCCATTTCCAGCACAATATCACATAACATGACATAACAGAAGGCTGCAAGAAAAAATTCTGCTGAATTGAAAGTTCCCAAAAGCACAGCTGCCTCCATAATCCTTACATGGAAGACATTTGAAACAACCAGGACTCTTCTTAGAGCTGATTGACACACCAAACTAAGTAATCGTGGGAGAAGGTTCTTGGTAAGATAGATGACCAAGAACCCAATGGTCGCTCTGGATGAGCTCTGCAAGATCCAGTGTGCAGATAGGAGAAACTTCCAGAAGGTCAACCATCACTGCAGCACTCAATGAATCTGGGCTTTATGGCAGAATGGCAAAAAATAAACCTCTCCTCAGTAAAAGACACATCAAAGTCCACTAGAGGTCTGCCAAAAAGCACCTAAAGGACTCTCAGACTGAGAAACAAGATTCTCTGGTCTGATGAAACAAAGATTGAACTTTTTGGCCTGAATTCTAAGCATTATATCTGGAGGAAACCAGCCGTTACTCATCACCTGCCCAATACCATCCATACAGTGATGCCTGGTGGTGGCAGCATCCTGCTATGGCAGTGTTTTTAAGCAGATGGGACTGGGAGACTTATCAAGGTTGATGGAAAGCTGAATCGATTTAACTACAGAGATATTTCTAATGAAAACCTGATCCAGAGCACAAGAGACCTCAGGACTGGACAGAAGGTTCACCCTCCAATAAGAAAATGACCCTAAGCACACAATCAAGACAACACAGCAGTGGCTTAAGGACGACTTTGTGAATGTCCTTGAGTGGCCCAGCCAGAGCCTTGACTTGAACTCAGTTGAACATCGCTGGAGAGACCTGAAAATGTACACAGACAGTCTCCATCCAACCTGACAGAGTTGAAGAGGTTCTGCAGTAAAGATTGGTAGAAAATCCCCAAATCCAGATGTGGAAACCTTGTGGCATCATACTCAAGAAGCTGTAATCACTGCCAAAGGTGCATAAAGAATGTGAATACTTACAGTATGTCAATGAAAAATGTTTTTTTTTTTATTTTGTTAAGATTTCTAACATTCTGTTTTCATTTTATTACGAGGTATTGAGTGCAGAATGATGAGGGTTTTTTTTTATCTGCACAAGGCAACAACATACCAAAATGTAAAAAAAAGTGAAAGGGTCTGAACATTTTCTGGATCCACTGTAGAACAATATGACAACACAAAATGACATTAATCATCAAGTTACTTCCCTGGCTGACTATAGTCTCCAGATACATTTGTAGTGAATGGGTAGATCAGTGTTCTTAAAGTGCTCATTGGAGCACCCCTTACGTGTTCATAACTTTTATACAAAAGCACATACAGTTTTTTAATAAACAATGATGTGAAAATGGAGCGCCTATGGGTTTGCAATAAAAATGTGTAGGGACCTCCTACACATGGCCCCTAAATGATATTTGATAATAGAGACTATAATTAGTGCCCAAATTATTGTCCATCACTACCACAAAAATAGGGACCAAAATAGCAAATCAACTAAAAAATGTCTATTCTGAAAATCATCCTGAAAATTTGCTAGTTAGCACAAGTAATTTATTTAATGATCCCATTACACAAGTTTTCAAAATTATACTGTATATATAAAAAGTAACTAATACACATTACACAATAGCATCACTCATCCATACAAAGATATTCTCTCATCCATAAAAGTTAAATGTATAGCAGGGTAGCATTTATCTCAAAAACACAAATATCACTTTATGGAATTCACTTGTCTTGATCCCTAGAATATTGGAAATAAGAAAAAAAATAAAGATAAGAAACAGTAAATACAATGTAACAGCAGATTTTTACTTGATTTATATAAGTGTGCTACCTTAGCTCCCAAAATGTGTTTTGCAGTTGCTTTGTCAAGGGTACTAGGGTATTGGTAAGAACAAAGCAGTTCCATCCAACCTAGGAGGCCCTCAGCTGCTCTATGTGAAAGAAATGTTATAAAATTCCACATCACCATAGATGATAAAGTATATAAGCACATAACTATAATTATGTATTCTAGCTTGTACTGGGTTCTTTCACATTTGTTAATTCTCATGAGTTGAAGGAATTGACATTTTGCCTTCTGTTCTAGGGAATGCAATCACAGTTTAACCTGTACAGAAACAAATAGGCTCCTAGCTCTACACTCCAAAACATGAGCAGACCTTCCTAAACGACCAATTTATTACATAGCCAATGTCACAACTGTGAAAAAATAACTTCTAGAGTAGAACTGGTTACTTGCTTTATGTTGTAGTCAACCTACTTAGCACATGATTACAGTGGATTGCTATATTTTTGTGGATACCATTATAAGCCACCTACATCAGTTCGTTGCTGCAGTGTATAAATCTGAAATACAATCACACAACCTTTAGTACATTGCTGCAGCATATATATCTGAAATACAAAACAATAGTTTACAGTTAATGTTAATACAGTTTTAGATATACAATCTTTGTAAAAAAAAAAAAAAGAATCAAGCACTAGAGATGAGCGAATGTGCTCGGCCACGCCCCTTTTTCGCCCGAATACCGCGAATTCCGAGTACTTCCGTACTCGGGCGAAAAAATTCGGGGGGCGCCGTGGCGGCACGGGGGGTAGCAGTGGGGAGTGGGGGGGAGAGGGAGAGAGAGAGGGCTCCCCCCTGTTCCCCGCTGCTCCCCCCCGCACCGCCACGCCTCTTCCCGCCCCCCGGGCCCCCCGAATCTTTTCACCCGAGTA
The DNA here is from genome assembly GCF_035609145.1 of Eleutherodactylus coqui. Classification (NCBI taxonomy): domain Eukaryota; kingdom Metazoa; phylum Chordata; class Amphibia; order Anura; family Eleutherodactylidae; genus Eleutherodactylus; species Eleutherodactylus coqui. The sequence goes on along the minus strand of NC_089839.1, from coordinate 92,471,389 downwards.
CTGAATTACTCGAAAATGGCGGTACTCGGGCGCGTAAGTACTCGAAACGAGTACGTTCGCTCATCTCTATCAAGCACCTAAAAGTTGTCATTTTGCTGTAAATCCCAGGATTTAGTTATATCTCAGGCAGATATGCAAATCTAATATAAATAAGCCTACATGCTTTTTCTTGCACCACACTTTTACCCCTTTGCTTTAACTTTGGTGGATGATGCTCCTGTCATTAGATGGCACACAGGCTCTCCGATGCTGTAAAATCATCAAATGTGAGTTTAATACATTCAGGGACCTGTCAGGCAGGTTGAAAGTTACAATGTTAACTCTATGGGCGTCCACTGCTGTGCTTCAGGCATGCACTGGAATGAGTGATGCATTGCGAAGCAACACAGCATACACTGCTAAGCTGCACCATACACTGCCCAACCAAGAGTGATAGATAGACAGAGACAGCAATAGACAGAGTGAGAATGCGATAGACAGAGAGAGCGATAGACAGAAATAGACAGTGAGACAGTGATAGAGAGAGACAATGATAGAGAGACAGAGAGAGAGCAATAGAGACAGAGAGAACAGTAGAGAGAGAGACAGTGAGAGGAGTAGCGATAGAGAGAGACAACGATTGATGGATTAGACACAAAGAGAGACACAGAGTGAGAAAGCGATAGAGACAGAGAGATTTATAGAGAGAGAGACAGTGAGAGAAAGAGTGATAGAAACACAGAGAGAAAGTGATAGAGAGACAGAGAGATAGATAATAATTAGAGAGAGAGCAATAGAGAGACAGATAGAGGGAGCAATAGAGAGACAGACAGAAAGAGAGAACGATGGAGACACTAAATAATCACCTACCCAAGCCGATTTAGAAGTTCACAACCACCACTTTTGAAACATTTTATGTTTATGTAGCAAACATCAGGTCAATCTAGTAATTAGAGTCGTGGCGTGATAAGATGAACAGTCTTGTCACCTACGGCCCTAGAAGTGGTTTTATCCTTGTCCTATAAAAGGCTTTCAGAGGCTCCTTGTGCGTAGTGACCTCTTCTTCTGCTTGTGTGGAGATCGAGGATCACTAGACGCCTCTACGAAGGAGAGAAGAGATTTTGCCCAGTTAACAGAGCTTGAGAGGGAAGGCATTAATGGAATGTGAGAAGTCGGATTGTCATATTGACAAATTGCCTGCCACCTGGGCTGTTCTGACCAGACTGTTAGGATATGTTGGGACCAGTGGAGGTGGGAGGTCATGTATACAAGAATGTCTCCACAATATTGTCACGCTTCCGTGGCTGCCTGGTCACCAGATTTATTGCCAATATTGCCATCTGGGACACCAACTTTGACAGCCTATGAATTTGTACGATTTGGAGGCTCACTTACAGCAAATGTAGAGCCATATGCCACAGGATACCATACAGAAATTGTATGCCTCAATTCCCGTTTATATCACATCTTGTATCCAAGCTAGAGGCGGTACAACAGGGTACTAGAGCTTCCCAACAAGGGGTCAATTTTCCACAATAAATTCTCCTTTTGCTCTGATATTGTAATCACTTACTTATACCAACGTTACAATCAGACAGAGAAAGTTTCATTTGATTCCAACAACTCCTTCAATGTGCTTGATTCTTTTTAACAATGAGTGTATTTCTAAGTATCTATTAAACACACATATGCACAGTATTGCTTCATTTCCTTCTGTTTACAAGAACAGTGGTCAAATACTTTTCCCAGCAGCCAACAAATTAAATGAAGCACACAGCACACGCCTTCAGTTGGGTTCTGGTATTTTATTTTTTGGTAAACAAGTTGACAATAAACACATCCTTGAGACAATTATATCACTCATGTACTAATTGCAAGTCAGTGTTTCCTGCATGCCCATATGCTACATGGATTCCATATGTTACTAGCTCGCAGCAGTAACAGAGAAATAGTTTCGGGCATAATGACTACGGATAACTTAACAAGCCGTGTCAAAGATACACACCCTGTATTTCAGGGATTTTGTATTTAAAGTTAATGTCTACTAACTTCATCTCAGTTGCAATTATTTTAGTCGGTTATTGCTGTAGTGTTTTTATTTAGGAATGAGCAGCTGCATTATATTTCTTACTATGTTAAACATACAAGTACATTAAATAAAAGCTGAGCATTGCAGTGAATGTAGAACAGTACTTGATAAAAGGTTAAAATATTTGAAAAACAAGGTTAGATGTGTTCAGCACTCTTGTGTGTTATGACTAGTGATGAGCGAGCATACTCGCTAAGGGCAATTGCACGAGTGAGCATTGCCCTTAGCGAGTACCTGCCCGCTCGAGAGAAAAGGTTCGGCTGCCGGCGGCGGGCAGGGAGCGGCGGGGGAGAGCGGGGAGGAACGGAGGGGAGATCCCTCTCTCCCTCCCCCCCCCCCCCCCCCGCTCCCCCTGCTTACTGCCGCAACTTACCTGTCACCCGCGCCGGCAGGCGAACCTTTTCCCTCAAGCGGGAAGGTACTCGCTAAGGGCAATGCTCGCACAAGCAATTGCCCTTAGCGAGTATGCTCGCTCATCACTAGTTATGACCTATATTTTATTATTGACCCTAATGCACTTTTAGCATTGGATCCTGGGTTCCCGCTGCTGAAGTCTGCATAGTGCACAAAAATCTGACTTTTCAGAATGCTGTGTGCGCACTTTCCCATACAACGATGCGTTTTTGGCACATATTTTTGCTCTGTGTGCATTATATGGTTGTAGCTTCTGTACTTTATTATGGCTTATGAATGATAAATATTAGGACCTATCATAAGCAGCACAGTGGCACGGTGCTCCCCTATATTGGCTTGCAGCAACAAGGTCCTAGGTTTAAAGGGGTTCTCTGGACAAATTGTATTGATACTCTGGATAGGTCATCAATAGTTAATCTTCCTTGACCCACTGTCCGGGATCTCTGGTGACCAGCTGATCACCTAGCCAGCTGTCAATGCAGTAGGGTTGGACATCATCATCGGGGTCATAGACGGAAATGTGGAAATATTATAGAGGGCTTCACTCCAATTGAAATCAATGGCAGCACTGCCTCCTATTACACTTCTGTGTCCGACCCTAGTGTCGAAGATGGAACTGTGGAAGAATAATAGGAGGCATTAGCTCTGATTGATTTCAGGCCCTATCCCTGAGGGAAAAACATGTTTGTTTTGGAACGCATTGGGTTTTGAGCTTCAGTGGCTTCTGTAGCTCTTGTGTGACATCATCAGCCTCTGTATCGCGGACATGTGAGATAGACGCTACTAGCCGGAGCTCCGCTTACAATATTGTTTCTGCTGACTTCTGTTAAGCAGTTCAGGTAGCCTTTCTATTTATCCTTATAGCGGGAGAGTTTTACCTGGCATTGGTGACCCTCGTTCATTGAACAGCGAGTCCTAGATGGTTTTCACTTCATCACAGGTGAGGTAATATACGTATATTGATATTACTGCTTTGAATTTCACCTTTCCTCTTTATTTCTGTTAGAATTGCTCAAATTATTATTTTACCAGCTTGGGGGACTTTTTTATGCTTTTAAGCTACTATGGCGCCATTATAATGGATGCTTATGCATATTGAATGTGGCATTTATTATATTCTCCGAAGTTTTGGACTAGCAGTGTTACTGTTGATTACTACTCACTTCTTTCACCTGTTTGCATGCTGAATTGCTGGTATAATAAATTCTTTTAAGTTGTGATTAGTTTTTCACATGTTAATGGCAAGGTAGAAGCCATTATTCAACTGCAGCACCAAGGTAATTGATGTCTTGGCGCAGATGTCCTCATAATTATTTTATTTCTTTTGTTTTACTACTCTTCTAGCTAATTTTATCCATGTTTTTCTATTATTATTTTATGTGTATTTTTTTGGATGATTCACAATAGTATAATAAATGGTATATTTAACACTTTTATATATTTCCCATTGCTATAAGTCAAGTAGGTTTGAAAGCCAATTTTTTCCCTTTTGCATGCATATTTATTTATCTATGTTGGTGCCATAGATTCAAACGAGTGTACTCGGCTCCTGTTTACTTCTATAATTGAGGGTGGGCTGCTTTATTTACATTCTAAGACAAAATAGGTCTGCATCTCTAGGATTTTTGTATGCTTTGTCCAGCCTTTACTCCCTTTCTGCTGTAAAATACAGATAGGTAAGATGTACAACCACAGAGGATCTTGTGGACATCATACATACCTTATAGCCCTATGGACAGTAATGAATATGTTAAGGTTGTGTGGGACCTGTGGCTCTACAGATTTCATTGTGCATACCTTCACAGTTAGGGGTTAATTGAGCTGGATGGGTGTGGTGTTCTCCACAGGCCCATCCCCCTTGTCTGCAGCAGATAAATACCAGAAAACTCTGGTGAGAGATTGTTGGTCATTTTAGTGCTTTACTGTTGTACCCTGTGTTGAGCCCACTCAGAGTTGGTGTGGTGTATGCTTCTCTGTAGTGTCCCTCTCTCCTCCCCTGAAGATGGTCTGGGCACCTGCTGTCCCTCCCCTCCTTGTGTTCTGAGGTGCATGCATTGTGTAGTGTGTGGTACGGTGACCACACAGGTGCAGGCGGCTGGCAGGTTTCTCCCTATGTCTGGGCAGGTGCGGCCTCCAGACATTTAATGTCCTATATGTGTGTCAGATGGGTGATGCCTGACACTGTTCCCTATGTCAGCACGGTGGCTGACTCTCTATTCCCCTGGTGTGAGAACACTTGGACTGGCTATGGATTACCATCTGTATGCATGTGAGCTCTGGGTGGGGTTCCTGTTATATGTTGTATGCACAACCATGTGTGTTGGTGTGAACAGTGCTGTATTTGATATGTCTGTGCAGGTGGCCAGACATATGCTTCATGTGTAGTCCTGTTTTGTGTTCAGTGTGTGTGAACAGTAGCGTGTCCTGTGTGTGTTTTGTGCACTTCTCCAGGTTCCTAATCAGGGATAGCTAGGTCCTAGTTGAAGACAGTGGGGCTGACCTTTTCGGGAAGATTACACTGCTTTTAGGCAGGGGTGCCTCAGTTTCCCTGATTAGTAAGGGACAAGGGTCCTTCCCTCTTTGCCTAGAGAGGTGCAAGTTGTCAGTGCAAATGCTGTATGAGTATCTGCAGGCTTTAAATAGACACAATCTTGTGTCCGTTCTGAGGCATGGCACTTTAGCGCACCAGCGGGCATAACAGAATATTTGATTCTCAGAAGTGTCTTGCAACCACTTATCCCCATCTCTCAGATAGTACATGATTCCTACAGGACAATGGTGGCAATTCAAAATGTAACCCTACATAGTTTTAGTTAGATTGCAACTACTTTTTAAGGGGGCCATGTTGAAAAAAAATATATTGATTACTAAAAATAGCTGTCTGTTATATCTTGCAGGTCTCTCTTGTACCACCAAAACTGCTCTGAACTGTTGAGGCATAAATCCCACAAGATCTCTGAGAGTTTCCTGTGGTATCTGGGGTACTAGGACGTTAGCAGCAGATTCTTTAAGTCCTAAAAGTTGCGAGGCGGGGCCTCCATGAACTGGACTTATTTTGCCAACAAATCCCAATTAGCTTGATTGGACTGAGATCTGGAAAAATTAGAGGCCAAGTCAATATCTAAACTCTTTGTTATGTTCCTCAAAACATTCCTGAACAGATTTTGCAGTGTGGCATATCCTACTGAAAGAGGCCACTGTCATTAGGGAATAGCATTACCATAAAGAGGTGCATTTGCAGTTCAACAATGCTCAGGTAGGTGGTGAATATCAAAATAACAGGACCCATGGTTGCCCAGCATTACATTTCTTAGAACATCACACTGTCACTGCCAGCTTGCCTTCTTCCCTTCATCTTGGTGCCATGTCTTTCCAGGTAAGCAATGTACATGTAAACAGACCAGGCCATTCTATTTTATTATTCTGTGGTCCACTTTTGATGCTCCCATGCCCATTGTAGGTACTTTTTTTTATATTGTTTTTCTTTTTTCTTTTTTCTTTTTTTTTGTTCTTTTTACCAAAAGGATTGTGGTACTCAATTATGTAAAATGTCCTTGAAGTGGCAGGACTTTTGTGTTATGAATACATAAAGATATGAGTAGAGCTTGATAATGTCTCGCACAAAGGTGGAAAATGACTTGGCCTAAAGTATTCCAAGAAATATAAAAATAAGTGTTTAGATTAGAAATAATTATTCAGACAGAAGACAGTTTTATATTTTAAAAAAGCAATCAGTATTGAATGACAGTATTCAGTAATTGTGTTATTCTCTAGTATCTGCATCACTTTAAAGATAACATACAAAAATATGGCCCATTATATATATTATGCAAATGTGTGTGTGTGTGTATATATATATATATATGCACACATATGCATACACACACACAAGATATTACATTCGATGTAGTGTGAATGTTACAGTTTATCATATAAAAATGTTAAAATGTAGATCAGCCTTGCTTTCCAAGCAGCAAATGTCAGCAGGACAAGTCCATTGATGTTGCCCTGGCAATCAGAATGAGCACATTCATTGCTTATGTTGCTGGCTGCATTTACAGACTAGGAGAACAGTACACAATAGTAATAAGGCTTATATTAAAAAGTGATTTCTTTATTTTAAGACTAATGGATTAATTCGGCGCTTTAATAAAATGCAATGCATAAGAACCTACAATTTAACAAAAGTCTAATATTCTTCTTGCTATAGTAACACCTTCTATACTCAGAATTTTATTATTTCATATTTTGTATAGACGTTGATTTCAATAGATACAATGTGTGATTGTTGATTCTTTAGATTCTGCACAACATTGTACTAATAATAATAATCTTTATTTGTATAGCGCCAACATATTCCGCAGCGGTTACATAGACAGGGGGGAATACGGAAAGACAAAAAATACAAAAAATTACAGAACCTCGGTTACATAGTAATCAGTTGATGGAAACAATAGGGTTGAGGGTCCTGCTCCAACGAGCTTACATACTACAAGTAATGGGGTGATACGGAAGGTAAAGGGCTGGAGATGTGCACGGTATGGCGAGGTGGAGGGTGTGGGATGCTATACACATAGACAATGGTCAGACATTTGGGCGTGTGACGGCAGAATCGGTAGGACTGCAAAAGCGCTTTATGATGGCTAGCAGGGATTGTAGTCAATAGGTCAGGGAGCATGCTATCAGGCGGAGTACAGAAGGGTTTGTTTAGGGAATGCAGTATGCCTCCCTGAAGAGGTGCATTTTTAGAGCACGCCTGAAGTTCTGCGAGTCCTGGATTGCCCAGGTAGCCTTTGGTAGTGCGTTCCAGAGGACTGGTGCTGCTCTGGAGAAGTCTTGGAGGCGGGAATGAGAAGTTCAAATTATAGGGGTGTGAAGGCCTTTGTGGATGAAGATAGTGAGTTTAAATTGAATTATGTATTTAACAGGCAGCCAGTGCAGTGACCGGCACAGGGCAGAGGCGTCCAAGTAGCGGCTGGACAGGAAGATGAGCCTGTCTGCTGCATTCAGGATGGATTGGAGATGGTAGAGTCTGGCGAAGGGGAGGCCAATCAGCAACGAGTTGCAATAATCGAGCCGTGAGTGGATAAGGGCAACAATAAGCGGTTTTAGCGTGTCTACAATTAGAAAAGAGCGGATTCTTGCGATGTTCTTGAGGTGCAGCTGACATGTTCGGGCCAGAGATTCGATGTAGAGGGTAAATGATAGATCAGAGTCGAATATAACCCCAAGGCAGCGGACATGCTGTCTGGGAGTTATGGTGGCGCCACACACTGAGATGGAGATGTCAGGATGAGGTCGGTTAGTGGAGGGTGGAAATACCAATAAGTCAGTTTTAGAGAGGTTTAATTTTAGGTAGAGAGAGGACACAGTGCTTGAGACAGCGGACAGACAGTCGGTGATGTTTTGGAGGAAAGGTGCAGAGATGTCACGGGACGAGGTGTATAGCTGGGTGTCGTCAGCATACAGGTGGTATTGGAGGCCAAATCTCCTGATGGTTTGTCCAATAGGGGCTGTGTAGATAGAGAAAAGGAGGGGGCTGAGGACCGAGCCCTGGGGGACCCCAACAGCAAGGGAAAGAGAAGGAGAGGTAGAGCCAGCAAAGGAGATGCTGAAAGAGCGGTCCAGAAGAGAGCAGTGTCCATTAGGCCGATGGAGCGAAGCATACTGAGGAGGAAATTGTGGTCAACAGTGTCAAATGCTGCGGAGAGGTCGAGGAGGATCAGTAAGGAGTAATCGCCCCTCAATTTGGCTGTCAGTAGGTCATTGGATACCCTTGTAAGGGCAGTTTCGGTCGAGTGTTGGGGTCGGAAGCCAGACTGTAGGGGGTCCAGGAGAGAGTTTTCCGATAGATAGCTTACAAGGTGGGAGTAAACTAGGCGTCCTAGTAGTTTGGAGATGAAGGGGAGATTAGAGATGGGTTGGTAGTTGGCAGCATCAGTCGCGTCAAAAGTCGGCTTCTTTAGCAGTGGGGATATGATGGCGTGTTTGAAAGAAGAGGGAAAGATGCCAGAGGTCAAAGAGAGGTTAAATATAGGAGTGAGATGGGAGATGACCACTGGGGAGAGGGATCGGAGGAGGTGTGAGAGGAGAGGGTTGCTAGCGCAGGTGGTGGGGCGAGGAGTGAAGAGCAATTTGGAGATTTCTTCCTCTGTCGTTGGTCTGAGTACAGACAGTGAGCAGGAGCTAGATGCAGTGCTGACAAGACTAGGGTCAGGGCTAGTCTGGGATTGGGAAGTTATTTCCTGATGGATGTCATCAATTTTCTTTTTGAAGTAGGCAGCCAGCTCTTCAGCACTGAAATCCATCACAGGGGACTGCGGTTTAGGGCTGAGAAGGGAGTGAAAAGTATCAAAGAGTTGTTTAGGGTTACCCGATAGTGAGGAGACGAGAGAGGTGAAGTAGACTTGTTTTGTGTGGTGGAGGGCGAGGTTGTAGGTTCTGAGCATAAATTTGTAGTGGAGAAAGTCCACGGATGTTTGCGACTTCCTCCACAGCCGTTCAGCACTTCTAGAGCACTACTGGATGAAGTGCGTTTGAGACGTGAGCCAGGATTGCCGCGTTCTACTTTGGATGGCTTGGGTCATGGGGGGTGCCGCTTCATCCAGGGCATGTTTGAGAGTGGTGTTGTAGTGAGCGGCAGCCTGGTTGGTGCAGGGGAGGAGAGAGATAGGGGACAGAGAGGACTGTAGGGATTCAGCAAAGTCCTGGGTGTGAATGGCCTTAAGGTTCCTGTAGGTACGGTAGGTAGGTGGGTCTGGAGAGATGTTAGGGAGCGTGACAGAGAAAGAGAGGAGGTTATGATCTGAGAGCAGGAGAGGGGAGTTAGTGAAGTTGAAAGCAGAGCAGTGACGGAGGAAGACCAGATCAAGAGTGTTTCCATCCCTGTGAGTGGTAGAGGCTGTGAGTTGAGAAAGACCAAGGGAGGAGGTGAGCGAAAGAAGCTGAGAGGCAGATGGGGAGTTGGGGTCATTAGGGGGGATGTTAAAATCACCTAAGATGAGGGTTGGAATTTCGCAGGATAGGAAGTGGGGGAGCCAGGCAGCAAAGTGGTCCAAAAACAGGTGAGGAGCAACCGGGGGGCGGTAGATAACTGCTACTTGCATGGACAGTGGGCAGAAAAGCCGTAGCATATGTACCTCAAATAATGAAAACGTGAGTGAGGGTACAGGGGGATGAACTGGTAGGTACATTTCGGGGAGAGAAGAGCACCTACTCCACCACCATGCCTGTCATCTGGTCTCAGGGTATGGGACAACTGCAGGCCATTGTAAGACAGTGCAGCAGGGGAGGCTGTGTCAGACTGCTATATCCACATTTCTGTGAGAGCGAGCAGATTTAAAGATTTAGCAGTAAAAAAAAGTTGTGGATGGTGGGGAGTTTATTACATGCTGACTGGTAGTTCCAGAGCGCACATTAAAAAGAGCCAGGGGAGGGTATGCATGGGCTAGCAGTTGGGCTTAGGGATTTTATTAGTGAGTCAGGTAAGGGGGTGATAGCTAGGAGCAGTGAAGGGTGGGCCAGGATTGGGAGAGATATCGCCAGCTGCTAGTAGCAGCAAGATAGCAAGGGTTAGCAGATGGTTAGGAGATTTATGAGGGCGACTGTTTTGTTTGTTAGTGGCATTAGGTAGTTTGAGGCTAAGCAAGAAGGTAAAGAGTGAATGCGAGCTGTGTATAGGTGAGGACAGGAGAGAAGGGCTAATGTGAATAGAGTGCCCCAGAGGTGGGCATTTGAAGGAAGTTCTGAAACTGAGAGCAAGGATGAGAACAGAGGTGACAGTGTTAGCGATAGCTTTGAGGTGTAAAGCATATAGGCAGAGTTTATGGCCTACCTGTCTCCTACCCTGTCAAACTGCCATGGTCAAACTCTATCACACTTCATCAAGCCCACACTTAATACAGCACATATTTGCGTGGCAGCCACACATGTGGCATACATGCTTACACTGATACAGGGGCGTAACTATAGAGGGTGCAGGGGATGCGGTTGCACCCGGGCCCAGAAGCCTTAGGGGGCCCATAAGGCCTATCTTCTCTATATAGGGAGCCCAGTACTATGAATAAAGCATTATAGTTGGGGGTCCTGTTACAGGTTTTGCATTGGGGCACAGAAGCTTCAAGTTATGTCTCTGTGCAGCATGGTTTAGGTATGGGTACAGGTACAGATACAGATAGAGGGGGGGGCAGCTCACGTTTTGCATCAGGGCCCCTGAGTCTTTAGTTATGCCCCTGCACTGATATTATAGTGAAAGTTAAATGTACAACTAGGAAAAAGCTGGGAGTGGCTAATCAGGTTCCAATTGACTAGCCAGCTGACTTTAGCATTGCAAACCTAGTAACCAAAAGGAGGAGAGGGTGGGGGTTAAGTTTATTGCTCTCCTTAGATAAGGCAAGCATCTCAACAAGGATGGGTGAAAGATGCCATTTGGGGGAGGTGGATGGCAGAAATGACTAAAAGTAGAGTTTCATTTAGCCAGTAGAACGTACCAATGCAAACAGATAAAATGCAAAACACACAATTCACAGCAAGCAAGCAGCACATATGATTTAGGCAAAGGGGAATAGCAGAGCAATAGCATTGTAAATATTAATGTGTTGTCATACATGCGGATAACTAGAATTAAAGGAAATCCGTCACAAGCTTTCTGCAGTCCTGTCTGAGGGTGGGTTCACACGAGCATGTTTGCAACAATGCATTCCCTATGGTGTGTTCACATGTCCGTACTTTGCAGGTGCGTGCCTGCAAATATAGGACAAATGCGTGCACCATTGGGAATGCACGCATTGTTTTCAATGGAGTCGCGGCTGCTGCCGGCGGCTCCATTGAAAACAATAGTTTGCCGGCACCCCTGCATTCTTTTTCAGGGAAGGGCTTTACATATAAGCCCTTCCCTAAAAAAAACGCCTTTGTGTAAAAAAAACAAAACCTCTCGGCCGCTGCCGTGACCCCTGCGGGCATGAAGAACACATCTGCTGCATGCGGCAGATGTTTCCTTCACCCCCGCTAATTAAAAGAATTCCCTGCTGCTACATCTGCTACAAATGCAGCAGATAAATTTTTCAATCCTCAACTGCAGCTGTCACACATGACAGCTCGGTAGAGAATCCTGCTGCCGCACCCGTCATTGGATTTCAGGGAAGCGCTTTAAACATAAGCCCTTCCCTGAAAATTCAAGAAAAATTGTGTAAAAAAAAAAAAAAAGGATACTCACCTCCCTTCAGCTGCCGGGGCTCAGCCGTGACTTCTGCCGCTGTCCCCAACTCTGTATTTCTCAGCTATCAGCAGCCAGGGATTTAAAATCCCCGCCTGCTGATAGCTCTGAGTGTGATTGGCTGAAGCGCTCAGCCAATCACAATTAGAGCTACCAGCAGGCATGGATTTTAAATCCCTGGCTGCTGATAGCGGAGAACTACAGAGTCCGGGACAGCTGCAGAAGCTGCGGCTGAGCCACGGCAAGTGAGTATAGATTTTTTTTTGTTTTCACACTATTTTAAAAGGCTTTTCAGGGAAGAGCTTATGAAGCCCTTCACTGAAAAGCCATTGATGGCTGCCGGGGCTCAGCGGCGACTTCTGCCGCTGTCCCCGGTTCTGTAGCGCTGCCGAGCTATCAGCAGCTGGGGATTTAAAATCCCCGCCTGCTGGTAGCTCTGATTGTGATTGGTGAACTGCTCAGCCAATCACAATCAGAGCTACCAGCAGGCGGGGATTTTAAATCCCCGGCTGCTGATAGTTCAGAACTACAGAGTCGGGGACAGCACCAGAAGTTGCGGCTGAGCCCCGGCATGTGAGTATAGATTTCTTTTTTTGTTTTTCACAGTATTTTAAAAGGCTTTTCAGGGAAGGGCTTATGAAGCCTTTCCCTGAACAGCCATTGACGGCTGCCGGGGCTCAGCAGCGACTTCTGCAGCTGTCCCCGGCTCTATAGTTCTCAGCTAGCAGCATGTGGGGATTTAAAATCCCTGCCTACTGGTAGCTCTGATTGTGATTGTCTGAAGCACTTTAATACACGTTTTTAAATGGCTTTTCAGGAAGGGCTTATGAAGCCCTTCCCTGAAAAGCCATTGACGGGGTGCCAGCAGCAGGATTCTCTACCGCAGCTATCATGTGTGACAGCTGCAGTTGAGAATTGAAGAATTCCTCTGCTGCATCTGCCACAGATGTGGCAGATGTAGCAGCAGGGAATTCTTTTAACTAGCGGGGGTGAAGGAAACATCTGCCGCATGCGGCAGATGTGTTCTTCATGCCCGCGGGGGTCACAGCAGCAGCGGAGAGGTAAGTTTGTTTATTTTGCACTAAAATGTTTCTTTTTCATCGAAGGGCTTATATCTAAAGCCCTTCCCTGAAAAAGAATGCAGGGGTGCCAGCAGAGCATTGTTTTCAATGGAGCCACCGGCAGCAGCCGAAGCTCCACTGACAACAAGCACGGAGCTGTGCGTATGTACGCACCTAAGTACGCACAAAAACACGCTCGTGTGAACCCACCCTGAGGGCTATACAAAGTAGTAACAGAGACTGTGATTTTATCTATTCATTACTTACATTACGTTTGCATAAAATCCCTGTTTTGTAAGGTGCAGTGCTAGAGTCCTTGTATTGATAAGTGTGCTAACCTCATGCACAAGCATCTGATTGACAGCTTTCTCTCTATGCACAGTAATACGAAGAAAACTGTCAAACATTGGCAGGTGTGCAAGGTTAGCCCACCATTCATGAATTCAAGTACTCCAGTACTGCCAGTGATAAATGGGGATTTTATGAAAACTACTGCATGCTGAAAGTAAGTGACCTAGTGACCCAGCACTGGCATAAAGGACTATCAGGATTTTATGCTGACCTCAGATAGGGAAACATAAACTTTCTAACAGATTCCCTTTAACTCACTAAAAAGATATTATTTCGGAGTGTCTGTTCAGAAGATAACCTTTTTAAGATGGTCATAGATATTGTTATATAACAATGGTGGCCAGGCAGCTACCTTTCAATAAAAGCTTGCTGATTAGAGATGAGCAAGCAAACTCGTTAAGGGACAATACTCAAGCGAGTATCATACTTTTCGAGTACCTGCCTGCTTGTCAGAAAAGATTCAGGTGCCGGCGGGGAATGTGGAGGAGAGCGGGGGTGATTGGATAGCGCCGATCACATTGCCGGGGGGGACTGCCCGCAGCCCAGGATGACAGCTCCATGCTGTCGGCTACCTGCGGGCACCGACAGCATGGAGCTGTCACGTCCTCAGCTAAGAGGGCTTTAATCCAAAGAGGATGTATGTTTTTACGTCCTCTAGGATTAAAGCCCACTTAGTGAGGACGTAAAAAAGTAATGGGGCCATCACTAAGGGGTTAAAGACCAAACAGTGTGGTGAGACAGCAGAGCTAGAGCATCAGAAAAACAGCAAAGCCCAATGGGCAAATAAGGCTCATGGCATGCTATGGAATAGTGATTATTCATGCACACAAGCGGATGAAAAACCACAGCATGCTCCATTTAGTGCGGATTCCGCAAAGAAAGCTTTCATTGAAGTCAATAGAAGCTGTCCAATTCGCGACCCTTCCGCAATTCACATTATGGAAAGGTTGTGGATTCTGTGTCATCGCTAGGCAACGACGCGGGAAAAGCAGGAGTTTAAAAAAAAATCTGTACTACGCATGTCCGATGGCTTGTCGTGCAGACCATTTGCAGTACAGATGAAGCTAAAAGAAACCAGGTACGTGCAGATGCCGCTGCTGTCAGAGCAGGACTCCGCTGCAGGATTCTGTATGTCGAATCCGATCCTCTCGAGTGCATGCGACCTTAAGCATTATAATTGGGTGCCCTGTTACAGATTTTGTATTGAGGTCCAAAAGCTTCAAGTTACATTTCTGCCTGTAGATGTTACATTTTGGTGAACATTAGAAAATCCACAGTCAGTTCGCACAATATAGGCAACAATCCTGTATGTTTTAGTACTCACTGCTCTACATTATTAAGGCTGTATTCAAAAGAGCCAGTGCGATTTTGGTCAGTGAAAAATTGACCATTTTACATACAATTTCCATGCTATTCTCATGCGTGTTTTTATCACGCATTTTTATCTGCTCTGCACTTTCTAGTTCTTCTTTTCATATGGCCCCCATAGTAACCTGCATTAAAAATGCATAGACTCGCATGAAAGTCTGCTGAAATTGATACTAAAATCACGTGCAAAATGCTTTTTATCGCATATTCTGAGACCAATAATATTTTTTATTTTTCTATATATGGTACAGTGTGAGGACTTGTTTTTTTTATAGGGGAGTTGTAGTTTGTATGGATACTATTTTGGAGTATGAACAACTTTTTGACAGTGGAACCCAAATAAACACATAATTCTGGCATACCACCTTCTTTTTTGACATCGAGATAAATAATATGATCTTTTAATAAATTGGACTTTTACGATTGCCAATTTTTAATGTTTTACATTTTTTCTTATTTTTTTGGATGCTACAACTTTGAACAGTATCACAGAAATGGAAATATAAAAACAAAGAATCAGTAAAAACGGCCATATACTTCCTGACACAGGAGGGCAAACATGTGCACCAACCTCAGCATACAGGCAGTCATACTGCCAAATGAGGGAGCCAATTATACCTGTGGAGGACACCGATGAGACAGCCACTCACACAACCTCCTATAAAGAGGAGGGTGGCTGCTTGGTGTATACTCCTGCACAGAGTAGATACAAAGTGTCAGACCATCCTGAAACATGTAGTGCACTATGCAAACAAGCAATCTATTATTGATGCAAACTTCGAATACGGTTTTCTTTTAAAAATCTTTTAAAATTTACTAACAATTTAAAAAACTGCATTTTTATTATTTTTGTTTTTTTTATTTTAGTCCTCATAGGGAATATCAACTGGTGATCGTCTGATCATATGTGCAACATACTGCAATAACTTTGCCATATTTTTGGGACACACATGGTGACCACAAAAAGCAATTCTGACATTGTGTAATGTTTTTTCACAAAGGAGACTAAACAATGTGATATCTTAATAGTACAGACTTTTATAGATGTGGCAGTACCAATTATGTTTTTCTTATTGTTTGGATCTTTCATGGATCAAATGGGAAATGGGTTTTTAACTAGCCATATTCATTATTTTTTACATATTTTAAAATTTCATTAAACTTAATTTTATGTTTATTTTGTCCCAGAAAAGAATTTGAACTTGCAATCACATGATTGTATTACAATTCAGTGTACCTTCAATTGCAGCCTATTAAGTCCAGTCACAGCCAGGGCTTAATAGGCTTAGATCCTTGGCAGGTCTAGGAACCTTCACTAGGTCCCAAGCTGCCATAGCAATCCATCACCCGCTGCTCCCTGATAATCCACCAAGGAACATTTACAAAACCTACTTGTCACACAGATTATATGAACTGTGGTACATTTTATTATTGTATTCAAAACTGTAAGGCTGGGTTCCCATGGGACGGAAATCCCGTGGAAATCTCCCAGTTTGGCCGCACCGAAAAAAAGCAAGATTTCTGCGGGATAAGCGCTGCTTCAAAATCCGCATTAGTTTGCCACTGGTCTTGGAGCGGTTCGACCACCGGCATTCTGTTGCGACTTTCTCTCCCCACAGAGAGGAGAGAGGCCACAACAAAGAAAAAAAAGTTTTGACATGTTGCGGCTGTCAATTCCGCGCCGCAATGCCGGCTCAGCGCAGCTTTGCCGCGACGGATTGGCCTTCCCGTGTGAACAAGATTTTTGCAAAATCTTGTCCACATGGCTGGCTAATCCCAGAAGTAGGAGCCGTGGGCGGATTTGCCGCACAGAAACTCCGTACAGAATTTCCGTGGCAAATCCGTCCCGTGTAAACCCAGTCTAAACATAAGATGTTCAAAAATATAAACAAACCACAAACTTCGCTTTTAAAATGAAAACATTATTTAAGGATTTAAACAGAGAAAAATAGGAAAAGTTGTATACTGCACATGTGTTACAATCCTGTTAAAAAATGCTGGCCTGAGATATGTAATATCTGGGGAAATACTCTGAGGAGCAAAGGGTTCAATGAAAAATTGGGAGTTCCCTTTTTATACTTGGAAAGATGACAAATATTCTATCAAAACCAAAATTCTTCTTCATGCAAGTCATGCCAAGAGGCTTGCCTTGGCTTTTAAAGGAGAAAAAACTTGCTCTAAGTATTAGTTAACTGTGCAACATCTGTTCTCCCTGTAAAACTTCACGATTATTTCTGCGTTATTTGATGTTCGTTCAGTTGGCAAATTACAAAATAGCGTATCTAAGTAAAGCATGTGTTTTTAAAGGGACTTTAACAAATAAACCAAACAATTTCTGTTTTATCTACAGATATAATAAGTACAATGGCTGTCCCTTCTGTCAAGCTGCTAAAACACTACTTAGCTATTTCTTAGGAGTAGAAAAGCTGCACCACTGCTGTATCTGAAAACTTCAGAAACAGAGACATGGAAGCAACTAATTTAGAACATTCAGTTAAGAGGAAAATTTCATCATGACACAGTATTACATGAAAGAAATATAATCACAGTTTTTACATTCAGTTTTTTATGCTTCATTGAAGTCAAAGGGAAAAGCATGCAACAAAGCAGCAAGAAAATTGCAAAGTGCCGTATGGCGCATACTATATTAATTTTTTTAAAATGTAGCCATAGATTGATGATGGGAAAGAGAAGCTCTTCCCTTGACTCCGTTACCTGAACTGTAGGTGACATTTAAAGAGACTGTTTAGTTTAGAAAACCCATCCTCACATATGCTATCAAGTGTGAATAGCCCCCTTCCATCAGAGTTCCATCAATTAGCTTGGGGGAGAGTACAGTAGCTACAAAGAGTGTCTTTGTCTTTGGAAGCCCCAACCAGCCCGTTCACTACATGGACAGAGATTTCAATGACAATTGTGTTAGGTTTTATTTTACCTGTGATGGCATTGCAGGGAAATTAAACATTTGCTGACAATCCTAGCAGCAGGACACCCCATGATTTGACCCTGCTAACAAAGAATAATTGTAAAAATTGGACATCTCTTTTAGAGTCCCTGCATACTATTGGCATCTGTGGACATAATCGAAGGCAAGTTGCTAACAGCCACCATGACAACCGTATCGTTTATAAAATCATTACAGATTTAGTAAGCTTTGTAAACATTTTTCACAGATCAATAGTACATGAGAATATAAGAAATTGTGTAAAATACTGTATCTTATTAGAGAAAAATGCAATTTTCTCCTCTTTTTAACCACTTTGTACCCAACTCCAATAAATACTCTTTTCCTAAACCTAATTCTATCCCAACCATAACCCTATCCTAACCTTAAATTTAAGCCTAAGTCTAACCTTAGGCCTAACACTAACCTTAATCCTATCCTACCTCCAACCATAACCTAGCCCTAATTCTGCTTAGGATCCTACACTGATCACTCACCCATTCTGCAAGTACTGATAAGATCTGTACACAGAAGTCCATACACAGACAGATCAGATAACTGCTGCAGCCCACAGAAGTGTTACATTCATGTGGACAAATAAGCACAGGGCCCACACGAATGGGCCCAAAACAGGCTGGGTATAACACAAACACGGGAACCTAAAATGGAATTCAGACTAGACATGGTGACGGAAACACTAACTGGACAGAGAACTGCACACTGCAGACTGGACTGATGGAACAGACATAACATAGGTACTACCAAATGACCAAAACACTCACCTTGCATACCTGTACACATAAGTAGCTGATATAGCTATAAAAGTATGAGGTATTGGTTCATACATTGGCCAATGAACTTAAGCTGCAAGGCCATGACAAGGCTATTCATGTCTTGCGGTCTCTAAACTAGCAAGACACATCTACTAGAGCAGTGTTCCCCAACTCCAGTCCTCAGGGACCGCCAACAGGTCAGTTTTCAGGATTTCCTCAGTGTTGCACAGGTGATGTAATTATGGTCAGTGCCTCACACATTACCACAGGTGTTCTTACCATAGGATATCCTGAAAACCTGACCTGTTGGTGGTCACTGAGGACTGGACTTGGGGACCCCTGTACTAGAGGACCCTAAGGGCTACACTAGCCCAGAAATGGCAAATAACTCAGCAGGACAAAGCAGAGACAAACTGACAGAAAACTGAAAGAAAATAAACGTAACAACGGACATGAACCAACAGGACACAAATCACACAGCAAGCTGCAATGGACAAGAATTCATGACTGCTCACCCTGGACACCAAACAGACACTGACAAGAGCTGGGTTTATGTGTGAGCAAAGAACTGGGGGATTGGCTAGCAAGAAAACAACACACCCAGCCAGCCACCACACCACACCGCAATCATTCTACATCTGTGGGGCTGTGCTGCTAGAAACCCCAGCACTACAAGTCCCAGTAGCACAACCTAACAAGAAGTCTATGGAAGGGGAGAATAAGCAAGAGGGAGGAAGGAGCTGGTGGAAGTGGAACAGAGGAATACACATATAGGGAAGAATTTATTATAGTAAAAGTGACGTAACAAAGCTGTAATTTTTTTTCTAATTTTTGAGGTTACTCTCATTCTGGTATTATGGTATACATCTGGTTTTGATGCCTCAAGATCCAACAATTCTGAAGTGAAGTTTCTCATCTTATAAAGGAAATCACTAACCAACTATTACCATTGACTGCTTCCCTGATTCTTCTTTGGGTGCCCTCCAAGTCTTTGCACAGAGGCACCTAGCCACTCAAATGCTTACTATAGCAAAATTACTAATATTGTGTAGTGGCCTAGTACATCTATTCCTGGCCCCCTCCATAATGTCATACAGGTCATGTCTTTTGTTGGTGCGCTGTGCAGAAGTGTCTTGTCATTCTGTTATGTCTATTGCACAGCTGCAGCAAGTGAGGAGTTAAGTGTTTGCAAAAGTGTGGGTGATGCTTGCAATATATCAGTTTGTCTTGTCTTGTGGTATGAGTGTGCATATAAATAGGAGTGTGTGAGAGCGGGAAAGGAGTTGATATTCTTCTAGGTTCCTGAGAGATAGTAGCAGTAGCATGGGGGTGCCTTCAACCCTCATGTGGTTAAGAATGGAAGAAGAAGAGAGGTTCCCTGAGAGTGTATATTCCAGAGATGGGAGACAAGTGAGCCCCAATTGAAGAGAGAGAGAGAGAGCAGGAAGCAGGTGCCACTTCCAAGGCCTAGTGCAGAGTTACTCTATATTCATTCTCTCCTATGCAGCCATCCTGAAGTATGGGATCTCCACATAAAGGTACACCCATTTGTTTTCACATCCGGCCGTCCTAAAGTCTGGGATTACCAGGTTGAGGTGCTCTCAAGACTGTCTAATACCTGCACTGCAAATCATTGTCATTTGTGCCTTGTATACAAGAAGTTGTTCCAGTAAAGTTTTTAGGGCTGGCCAGGGCAGATGGACAGGGAATCCCTAAGCCAACCCTCTGCCGTGTCCCTACCTACTTGCCCCCCTGGACTAAGCCCCAGGGCGACAACTGGGCAACGGTCCCTGCGCTGCACTAGTGTCAGGGACCCCAGGAAGGAGGGACTTGGAGAACGACAGGTGGTAACCGTGAGCCGACGAGGAAACAATGCGCTAACCAGAGAATAGTTAGAAGACAGGCCAGTTCAAAACCAAAGGTCACGAGCAAAAATACCGGTGGAAGAAACAAAAGCAGAGTCAGAGCAAGCCAATGTCAAACCAAAAACACAATCGAGGTACAAGGGGTTAAGGAAGGAGCAGAGTCAGAAACTAGCAGAGGTCGTAACTAGAGATGAGCAAACGTACTCGTCCGAGCGTGATGCTCGTTTGAGTATTAAGGTGTTCGAGATGCTCGTTACTCGAGACGAGCACCACGCGATGTTCGAGTTACTTTCACTTTCATCTCTGAGACATTTGCGCGCTTTTCTGACCAATAGAAAGACAGGGAAGGCATTACAACTTCCTCCTGTGATGTTCCAGCCCTATCCCACCCCCCTGCAGTGAGTGGCTGGGGAGATCAGGTGTCACCCGAGTATTTAAATCTGCCCCTCCCGCGGCTCGCCACAGATGCATTCTGACATAGATCAGGGAAAGTGCTGCTGATGCTGCTGCTGCTATAGGGAGAGTGTTAGGTGTAATATTAGGCTTCAAGAACCCCAACGGTTCTTCTTAGGGCCACATCTGACCGTGTGCAGTACTGTGGAGGCTGCTTTTAGCAGTGTTGCACTTTTTTTTTTTTTGTATATCGGGCGTGCAGAGCATTGCGTCCTCAGTCTGCAGTCATTGTACATAGTATAGGGCCAGTACTGGTGAGGCAGGGACAGTGGGAAAGGTGAAAGAGATATACTGTCTATATAGGCAGTGGGCTTTTTCAACAAATTTGGGAAAAATACTATCTTTGGGCTGCCTGTGACCGCCTTGAGTGTACTGCGTCTCTACTGGGGGTAGTAGTCCTAATTATTACGCAGCTAAGTGTTACAGCAAGCTTGCGCAAAATTGTTTCCTGGCTCTGCGTTGCCCATTACATCACCGCCGTCATCCCGTCCAGAGGGAAACAGTCTGCAGTAATTTTGCATAGTATAGGGCCAGTACAGGTGAGGCAGGGACAGTGGAAAAGGTGAAAGAGATATACTGTCTATATAGGCAGTGGGTTTTTTCAAACAAATTTGGGAAAAATACTATCTTTGGGCTGCCTGTGACTGTCTTGAGTGTACTGCGTGTCTGCTGGGGTAGTAGTCCTAATTATTACGCAGCTAAGTGTTACACGCAGGCTTGCGCAAAATTCTTTCCTGGCTCTGCATTGCCCGTTACATCAGCGCCGTCATCCCGTCCAGAGAGAAACAGTCTGCAGTAATTTTACATAGTATAGGGCCAGTACTGGTGAGGCAGGGACAGTGGGAAAGGTGAAAGAGATATACTGTCTATATAGGCAGTGGGCTTTTTCAAACAAATTTGGGAAAAATACTATCTTTGGGCTGCCTGTGACCGTCTTGCGTGTACTGCGTGTCTGCTGGGGTAGTAGTCCTAATTATTACGCAGCTAAGTGTTACAGCAGGCTTGCGCAAAATTGTTTCCTGGCTCTGCGTTGCCCGTTACATCACCGCCGTCATCCCGTCCAGAGGGAAACAGTCTGCAGTAATTTTACATAGTATAGGGCCAGTACTGGTGAGGCAGGGACAGTGGGAAAGGTGAAAGAGATATACTGTCTATATAGACAGTGGGCTTTTTCAAACAAATTTGGGAAAAATACTATCTTTGGGCTGCCTGTGACCGTCTTGAGTGTACTGCGTCTCTACTGGGGGTAGTAGTCCTAATTATTACGCAGCTAAGTGTTACAGCAGGCTTGCGCAAAATTGTTTCCTGGCTTTGCGTTGCCCGTTACCTCATCGCCGTCATTCCGTCCAGAGGGAAACAGTATACATATATACGCTGCCTACAGTATCTGTCTGCTGTCTCAGCTCAGCCTTTAAAAAAATAGAAGCAAAATACTTAAGGCCTACTAGTGGCCTTTGGACACTTGACTGCTTCTGCGCTGTGAATTCCACTAGCTCAGTCATACGCACCTACGTCTTACTACAGGCTTGCGCAAAATTCTTTCCTGGCTCTGCTGTGCATTCCATAAGCGAAGTCAGCCTCCAACCACAGGCCAATAAGCAGCACATTTAATTACAGCGTTCTGTTTCTGCACTACTGGTAATACACCATGCTGAGGGGTAGGGGTAGGCCTACAGGACGTGGACGCGGGCGAGGATGCGGAGGCCCAAGTCAGGGTGTGGGCACAGGCCGAGCTCCTGATCCAGGTGTATCGCAGCCGACTGCTGTGGGATTAGGAGAGAGGCACGTTTCTGGCGTCCCCAGATTAATCTCACAATTAATGGGTCCACGCGGTAGACCTTTATTAGAAAATGAGCAGTGTGAGCAGGTCCTGTCGTGGATGGCAGAAAGTGCATCCAGCAATCTATCGACCACCCAGAGTTCTACGCCGTCCACTGCTGCAATTCTGAATCCTCTGGCTGCTGCTCTTCCTTCCTCCCAGCCTCCTCACTCCATTACAATGACACATTCTGAGGAGCGGGCAGACTCCCAGGAACTGTTCTCGGGCCCCTGCCCAGAATGGGCAGCAATGGTTCCTCTCCCACCGGAGGAGTTTGTCGTGACCGATGCCCAACCTTTGGAAAGTTCCCGGGGTCCGGGGTATGAGGCTGAGGACTTCCAGCAACTGTCTCAAGAGCTTTCAGTGGGTGAGGAGGACGACGACGATGAGACACAGTTGTCTATCACTCAGGTAGTAGTAATTGCAGTAAGTCCGAGGGAGGAGCGCACAGAGGATTCGGAGGAAGAGCAGCAGGACGATGAGGTGACTGACCCCACCTGGTTTGCTAAGCCTACTGAGGACAGGTCTTCAGAGGGGGAGGCAAGTGCAGCAGCAGGGCAGGTTGGAAGAGGCAGTGCGGTGGCCAGGGGTAGAGGCAGGGCCAGACCAAATAATCCACCAACTGTTTCCCAAAGCGCCCCCCCGCGTCATGCCACCCTGCAGAGGCCGAGGTGCTCAAAGGTGTGGCAGTTTTTCACGGAGAGTGCAGATGACTGACGAACAGTTGTGTGCAACCTTTGTCGCGCCAAGATCAGCCGTGGAGCCACCACCACCAGCCTCACCACCACCAGCATGCGCAGACATATGATGGCCAAGCATCCCACAAGGTGGGACGAAGGCCGTTCACCGCCTCCGGTTTGCACCGCTGCCTCTCCCCCTGTGCCCCAAGCTGCCACTGAGATCCAACCCCCCTCTCAGGACACAGGCACTACCGTCTCCCGGCCTGCACCCACACCCTCACCTCCGCTGTCCTTGGCCCCATCCAGCAATGTCTCTCAGCGCACCGTCCAGCCGTCGCTAGCGCAAGTGTTGGAGCGCAAGTGCAAGTACGCAGCCACGCACCCGCATGCTCAAGCGTTAAACGTGCACATAGCCAAATTGATCAGCCTGGAGATGCTGCCGTATAGGCTTGTGGAAACGGAGGCTTTCAAAAACATGATGGCGGCGGCCCTGCACTACTCGGTTCCCAGTCGCCACTACTTTTCCCGATGTGCCGTCCCAGCCCTGCACGACCACGGCTTCCGCAACATTGTACGCGCCCTCACCAACGCGGTTACTGCCAAGGTCCACTTAACAACGGACACGTGGACAAGCACAGGCGGGCAGGGCCACTATATCTCCCTGACGGCACATTGGTGAATTTAGTGGAGGCTGGGACCGAGTCAGAGCCTGGGACCGCTCACGTCCTACCCACCCCCAGAATTGCGGGCCCCAGCTCGGTGGTGGTATCTGCGACGGTGTATGCTTCCTCCACTAAACTACCCTCCTCCTCCTCCTCCTACGCAACCTCTGTCTCGCAATCAAGATGTGTCAGCAGCAGCATGTCGCCAGCAGTCAGTGTCGCGCGGCGTGGCAGCACAGCGGTGGCCAAGCGTCAGCAGGCTGTGCTGAAACTACTCAGCTTAGGAGAGAAGAGGCACATGGCCCACGAACTGCTGCAGGGTCTGACAGAGCAGACCGACCGCTGGCTTGGCCGTGTGTGACAACGGCCGTAACCTGGTGGCGACTCTGCAGCTCGGCAGCCTCACGCACGTGCCATGCCTGGCCCACGTCTTTAATTTGGTGGTTCAGCGCTTTCTGAAAAGCTACCCACGCTTGTCAGACCTGTTCGGAAAGGTGCGCCGGCTCAGCGCACATTTCCGCAAGTCCAAGATGGACGCTGCCACCCTGCACACCCTGCAACATCGGTTTAATCTGCCAGTGCACCGACTGCTGTGCGACGTGCCCACACGGTGGAACTCTACACTCCACATGTTGGCCAGGCTCTATGAGCAGCGTAGAGCTATAATAGAATACCAACTCCAGCATGGGCGGTGTAGTGGGAGTCAGCCTCCTCAATTCTTTACAGAAGAGTGGGCCTGGTTGGCAGACATCTGCCAGGTCCTTGGAAACTTTGAGGAGTCTACCCAGATGGTGAGCGGCGATGCTGCAATCATTAGCGTCACCATTCCTCTGCTATGCCTTTTGAGAAGTTCCCTGCAAAGCATAAAGGCAGACGCTTTGCGCTCAGAAACGGAGGTGGGGGAAGACAGTATGTCGCTGGATAGTCAGAGCACCCTCATGTCTATATCTCAGCGCGTTGAGGAGGAGGAGAGGGAGGAGCATGAGGAGGAGGGGGAAGAGACAGCTTGGCCCACTGCTGAGGGTACCCCTGCTGCTTGCCTGTCATCCTTTCAGCGTGTATGGCCTGAGGAGGAGGAGGAGAAGGAGGAGGAGGAGGATCCTGAAAGTGATCTTCTGAGTGAGGACAGCCATGTGTTGCGTACAGGTACCCTGGCACACATGGCTGACTTCATGTTAGGATGCCTTTCTCGTGACCCTCGCGTTACACGCATTCTGGCCACTACAGATTACTGGGTGTACACACTGCTCAACCCACGGTATAAGGAGAACCTTTCCACTCTCATACCCGAAGAGGAAAGGGGTTCGAGAGTGATGCTATACCACAGGACCCTGGCGGACAAACTGATGGTAAAATTCCCATCCGACAGCGCTAGTGGCCGAAGGCGCAGTTCTGAGGCCCAGGTAGCAGGGGAGGTGCGGAGATCAGGCAGCATGTACAGCACAGGCAGGGGAACACTATCCAAGGCCTTTGACAGCTTTATAGCTCCCCAGCAAGACTGTGTCACCGCTCCCCAGTCAAGGCTGAGTCGGCGGGAGCACTGTAAAAGGATGGTGAGGGAGTACGTAGCCGATCGCACGACCGTCCTTCGTGACGCGTCTGCCCCCTACAACTACTGGGTGTCAAAGCTGGACACGTGGCCTGAACTCGCGCTGTATGCCCTGATTGTGCTTGCTTGTCCTGCGGCTAGCGTCTTGTCAGAGAGGGTGTTTAGTGCGGCTGGGGGAATCATCCCGGATAAGCATACCCGCCTGTCAACCGACAGTGCAGACAGGCTTACAATCATAAAGATGAACAAAGCCTGGATTTCCCCAGAGTTCTCTTCTCCACCAGCGGACAGCAGCGATACCTAAACAATAAGTAGGCTGCACCCGCGGATGGAAGCATTGTTCTCTATCACCATAAAAAAGGGGACCTTTTAGCTTCATCAATCTGTGTATTATATTCATCCTCCTCCTCCTGCTCCTCCTCCTGAAACCTCACGTAATGACGCCGAACGGGCAATTTTTCTTAGGCCCACAAGGCACAGTCATATAACTTTTGTAAACAATGTTTATACGTTTCAATTCTCAATTCAATAAAGCGTTGAAACTTGCATCTGAACCAATTTTTATTTTAACTGGGCTGCCTACAGGCCTAGTTACAAATTAAACCACATTAACCAAAGCGATTAATGGGTTTCACCTGCCCTCTTGGTTGGGCATGGGCAATTTTTCTGAAGTACATTTGTACTGTTGGTACACCAATTTTTTTGGGCCCTCACCTACATTGTAATCCTAGTCATTTTTAGCCCACCTGCATTAAAGCTGACGTTACCTCAGCTATGATGGGCACTGTAATGGGATATATTTATGTACCGCCGGTGGGTTCCAGGGAGCCACCCATGCTGTCGGTCCACACGGAGTTGTAACTCCATGTGTCCACTTCTAAAGAACCCCAGTCTGACTGGGGCATGCAGTGTGGGCCGAAGCCCACCTGCATTAAACCTGATGTTACCTCAGCTGTGATGGGCAATGCAATGGGATATATTTATGTACCGCCGGTAGCTTCCTGGGACCCACCCATGGTGTTGGTCCACACAGAGTTGTAACTCCATGTGTCCACTTCTAAAGAACCCCAGTCTGACTGGGGCATGCAGTGTGGGCCGAAGCCCACCTGCATTAAACCTGATGTTACCTCAGCTGTGATGGGCAATGTAATGGGATATATTTATGTACCGCCGGTGGGTTCCAGGGAGCCACCCATGCTGTGTGTCCACAGGGACTTCACATTAGGGATTTGTACCTGCCAGTGTCTATGTATTAAAAACCCCGGTCAGACAGGGGCATGCAGTGTGGGCTGAAGACCACCTGCATTTAATCGGAGGTTACCTCAGCTGTGATGGGCAATGCAATGGGATATATTTATGTACCACTGGTGGCTTCCTGGCACCCACCCATGCTGTCGGTCCACACGGAGTTGTAACTCCATGTGTCCACTTCTAAAGAACCCCAGTCTGACTGGGGAATGCAGTGTGGGCCAAAGCCCACCAGCATTAAACCTGACGTTACCTCAGCTGTGCTGGGCACTGCAATGGGATACATTTATGTACAGCCGGTGGGTTCCAGGAAGCCACCCATGCTGTGGGTGCACACGGAATTCCCATTGCGGAGTTGTACCTGCCTGTGACTATTTATAAAAAACCCTGGTCTGACTGGGGCATGCAGACACCTTGACAGAATGAATAGTGTGTGGCACATGGGTTCCCCATTGCTATGACCAGCGGACGGACATGCCCGTGCAGGAAGCGAGACATGCTGCCTGCTGCGACCAACCACGAGAGTGGGGGAACCCCGGACAGAGCTGCCAGCCCAGGTCACAGCCACGTCAGGATGAGCAGTCCGCACATACCGGAACCCAGCGCCCCCAGTGGTAACCCTCTTTCAAGCAAGAGTTTTGCCAGGCCCTGACCATTCCCAGGGACCTGTGGTACTTTTCTTCTGTCTGCGGCTTCATTTATTTACCACTGAGGGTCAAACCATACCGGTGGGTAACGGAACAGTGGAGTCACCCGTGACATCCGCTATCCCTGTTCTACAGTTTATTGGACATCCATAATCTAGGGGTATCCAGAAGACCACTCTACCCTCCCTGCTCCAAAACGTGTGCTTTGTTTCTGGGGTCACCCTACAGGATGCTGCAATTGCTGTAGTGGAGGAGCCATGAACCACCTACTGTACAACTCTTAATAAATAAATTGCACACAATGTGTAGAATGGAGGGGTTAGTTAGCTAGCTGGCTAGAGCAGTTGCCATGCTGATTTCAAGCAGATTTGGGCACGGCATCTGTTTGCCTTCCAGAAATCCAGTTTATTGTAATCAATAACCCCACTGAATGAGAGATGTTCTTTTCACATTCTTCTTGGTCAAAAAATTTGCTGGTCTATGAATTTATGCTACCCTACACTACTTTTTAAAGAAGAGGGTATGGCTTCTCTGAGGGGTAGTGATCAAACCTAGACCAATAGATTTATGTATAATGTTTATTAGTAACCGACGTAAATTATACCAAAACCCTGCTCTTGCTCATAACTGGTGTAGATTTCTCTGTAAACGGACAGAGCACATTGGGTCCACACCTGCTATGTGACAATTCAAAATCTTTAACATGGCCCCCTATCATACATGTGCCATTTATAACACTGGCATGGCACCCTTGGGCACCAGGACCCACAGTACTCAGGGGCTACGGCTTTCTTTGCACCCCCTATTCCTAAGCCCTTATTTATACAATTCAGTTTCCACTTTACTTCATTACCAAAAAGTAGTTGGTAAAATCAAGCCTTCTTAGGTATTTGGGAGTGCTGTTTTAAACTCATCAGTGCTACAGTACACTTATTGAGGACATACCACCACAAAAAATCTAGATATCAACAGAGAAGATGGCAGGCACTCTATCAAAAATAAAAATAAAATTAGTTTTAGGGTACAGTTTAAGAATTAAAAAATTCCGAATTTGCTTCCCTTTATATAATTGAATCACTTTTAAAACCTGGTTTATAACCTGGGAAATAAAGACCCAGACAGCTGTGTGTATCATATTCTTTTATTTACTTTAAAATATCCAGAAAGCAATTTCTATGACCAAGTATGTGTATCTTCCTCAACTTAATTTTTATTTTTATGTGCATCTAGTCAGAACAACAGTAGACAAACTTCACCCAAAATTTATTGCTGTTTTGAGGTCCATGTACTCAATTTCAGTGTTATTTTCTGCAACTAAATTGCTGAAAAGCTGTAAAATGAGGTCTTATTTTCACTGGAAAAAAGAGTTTACGAAAACAAAAAGGTTGCTTTTCAACACTACACCTAAATAACCTCTATTGATTTTAAAATATGCCAGTGCCCCAGCTTCCCTCTATTCTAGAGGAAGGTATCATGTGGCTCCATGTGTTCCCGATTCTAATGAGTTAAAGGGCTTTGAAGACAAAGGACTTTTATCGCCTATAGTAGCCCTACTACTGTAACCTCCACAATCTCTACAATGGAGATCTCTAGCCTCTCATTCCTCTTCACCGCATGATAAGGATGGTACAGAGGAGTTTTAATGGCATGATGGCCAACCATGCTCTCCACTGCTCCATTCAAAGTTTGTGTGGCTGAGACAGATAGCCAAATGCAGCGCTCTGCTGTTTTCCATCAGCCCCATAGCTTTAGAATGTCAATGCTCGTCATATGATTCAAGTATTTGTTATACTGTGCCTTAGTAGGTGACTGATGAGCAGTGATCCCTTTTCCGGTTTGCATCATGATCGTGCCCTGTAGACTGTCCATATAAACCTATAATTTGATTATGATATGGTAGTACACTTAGTCTTGGTATCGAGGCATTACCCAGTTAATATTTGGTGCTAATATTACTCATTTTATGGTGGTAATATTTGGTTATACTGCTCTTGCTCATGGAATTGCAATACTATTTGGTCATGGTATGGCACCATTATTTAGTCTTGTATGCTGGTATTGTTTGGCCACAGTATAGCTGTATTAATTTCAGCTAAATTCTTTGAGGACAAAGCTAAAGTGTAATGCAAGCTTTCTGAGAACATGTAAGCTATCTCCCTCACCATCACTGCCCCAAAGTACTCTAGAAATTTAAGCTCAACATACTGTACACATGAGATATCTATCTACAAAACCTGTTGATTTGAGCAGAACATCTAATGTGTATGGAGTTTCTCGACTCGACCCCAACAGTTGATGTTGGGAGACAAAAGGATAGGGTAGTTGGATTTTAATTCTTCACTAATATTATCGTGTAGTCAGTCACGTTTCGGGCTATGCAACTTCTTGCATGGCATAGCCTCGCTCCTCCCACTTCCTCCACTGCCAATGAGCAGGCGAACAAAGAGTTTGGCTATGTCGTGCAGGAAGTCGCATAGCCCAGCAGGTAGCTGGCTGCATGATAGTATTAATGAAGAACTGACATTAAATTCCGCAGGATGGAAGTACAGGTGCGTCGGGGAATGAGGAGAGGGGGCTGGAGGGACAGAATATGTAAGGGACTTCCTCTGCTAGAAGTCGGGTGACCATTGCTGCCAATCAGAGGCTACAGCAAACTTCTGGCATGGTGCCTAGGATTTGAGCATTGATGTCAGGAGTTCAAAAGGTAATGCTGCAGCCTCTAAATGGCAACAGCAAGCACCTTACTTTGGGTGGTGGAAGATGGGGATGAAGCAGTGGAGCTGGCAAGCGGTGCCCGGGGTGGCTGTAAGCATATGTTAATTTTTTATTTTAATGTATGCCCAGTCCATAAAACATCTTTATGTTAAAACCACACACCCCCTTTAAGGACCAAGTGATTTTCAGTATTGTATTGCAAAACCCATGACCCGTTTACATAGCCATATGAGGGCTTCTTTTTTTTTTGGATGAACTGTATTTTTTTAATGGCACCACTTTAGGGTATGTATAACGTGTTTATAACTTTTATTTCATTTTTTTGTGTGTGGGGAGGGAGTTAGAAAGAAAAAAGAGATTCCGCTATTGCTTTTGTGTTTTGTTTTTACAGCTGTCACGCCTTGTTGGTCTCGACAACGTCGTGGCATGGTGGCTTCAACACAGGCAAAGACTTGTTGCCTTCTTAAGCAGGTCAAGGGTCAATGCACCATTTGCAGAGTCTGCTGCTGCTGTCTGCCTTTGCTGCATGGATGCATGCTGGATTAGCCATGCCTGAGAGTAGGGTGGAGGTGTGGTTTTCTATTCACTCTTCCAGTTTTCAGGTGCAGAGTGGTGATATATTTTTTCACCCCTCCTGGTGAGCAGTGCTGCCTATTCCGTTCCATAGTGGAGAAGTTGGAGTTTGGAGCTCTGCTGTGCTAGGTGTTTTTCTACTTGCAAATAAGTAGCTGCGGGTTCCTTTCCAGTTTGTTTCGTTGCTTCTCATTTCTGTTTTTGCCTTGTGAGTTGGTACATCCCTCCAGGGGTTCCTATAGGGACAATCAGAGCCCAGAAAGAAAACCGTGGGGCCATCTTTTATCGAGGCGATGACCCCACTTTAGACAGGGACCCATCACCTTCCTGCTAGGTTAGGGCCAGGCTTCCTTCCCTCTCCCTGGATTGGTGCTACCGTCCCGCATAACGAGATGTGCGGCTTTTTCCAACTGTGTGTACGTTTGCTGTTGCCGTGCTATTGTGTCGTATGGGCTTTACATCTGGACTACGTATTTCAGTTGTGGTGCGCACTGCTCTTAGGTGCATTAGTCTATCTACTAAAGTAGTCGTGAACATTACCCTGCGTCCGTGCTGAGTGTGGTGCTTGTGAGCCGCACGGACATCACAACAGCGATCACCATTTGGTATTTTCCTATTAGAATCAGGACAATTACTGCCATACTAAGTTTATATAGATTTTTTTTTACTACTGCACAATAAAAACACATTTTTAAATTAAAGCAATCGAATGTGCAACACCGCATTCTAAGACCCATAACATTTTTATTTTTCTGGAAACTAAACTATCTGGAGGACTTATTTTTTGCAAGAAGACTTATAGTTTTTATTGGTACCACTTTGAGGTATATGTGACTTACAGACTGCTTCTTAAGGTGTTTTTTGTGAGGCAAACACAAGAAAAATAGCAATTCTGGCATTACTTTTTAAAACTATTTCTACAGTGCTCACCATGTCACTAAATAACACAATATTTTCATTTGTCTGGGTTGTTACAAACATAGTAGTACCTATTATGTGTTGCATTCATAATTTTGTTTTGTATTTTAGCCGTTTCAAAAGTTTTTTTTTTTGTGGATAAAAAAGTGGGTTTTTCACAGTTTTTTTTCTTTAAATTAAACTTTATTGAACTTTTTTACGCTATTTTTTAGTCACTCAAGGTAACTTGTAGATTCAATCTACACTGCATTAATACACTGCCTTACTTATGTAGTGCATTCTACTATGCCTATAACAACAGTGCACTGAACTTTACTGGAGGTAGAGTCTAATAGGCTGAGTTACAATGCAGACATGAAGGCCTTTGTCAGGCTACGG
Organism: Eleutherodactylus coqui; assembly: GCF_035609145.1. Classification (NCBI taxonomy): domain Eukaryota; kingdom Metazoa; phylum Chordata; class Amphibia; order Anura; family Eleutherodactylidae; genus Eleutherodactylus; species Eleutherodactylus coqui. Next base: position 92,439,689 of record NC_089839.1, on the reverse strand, counting down.
CTGCCATGAGAACCCATTGGTACCTTGCAATTGCACCCTCCCCCTGTCATCTGCTTGAATGCTACAGTTGCTAGAGATTGTGACTGGCATGTAAGTGGTTAAACTACCAGGATCTGCAGTTTCTGTTTGACGGGTGATAAGAGCAGGAGCCTGGATGCCATTCGTCAGCCAAGTTGTATGTGCAGGTTTAACCCCTTAACGCTGCAGGATGTACAGTTACATCTCACTCCATACAACATAGGTGTTGGCTGTTTCTTACAGGTGAAACCCGGCCAAGACAGCTCGGATAAGCCATGTCGCTCATAGGAACTGTTAACCCTTTAAATGTCCCGACCGATGTTTGGGGGTCCCGTACGACCCACCGTGATTAGATCGCGGGTTACCGTGCAGTTGTCATGCAGCCTGGGGGCCTTCTGAAAGCTCCCAGGTCTGCCATTTCAGAGTGCTTATCAAGCCATGCCTGTGGCATGGTTTGATAGAATGCATGTCAGATCGCGATATAATGTAATCTTATTAAAGATGAGCGAACACCCAAATGCTCGGGTCCGCGTTATCCGAGTCGAGCGTTTCGTAAAATATCTTTGAAAAAGAATAAAAGTAGTACAGCAAAAAAAAAAAATTATATGAATTTGATATCGTAGTAATCATACTGACCCATAGAATAAAGTTATCATGTCATTTTTGCTGCAGCATGTAGACTGTAAAAACAAGGCGCACCCATTTTCTCTCAACTTGAAATTTTTTTAATCTTTTCAGTACATTATATGGTACATCAACTAGTACCATTAAAAATACAACTCGTCCCACAAAAAACAAGCCCTCATACATCATGGATAAATAAAAGAGTTACTATTTTTTTAAAAGCAAGGGGAGAAAAAAAAAAAAATGGGGGGGGGAAGGGGCCGTGTCCTTAAGAGGTTAAAAGCCCATTAGTGAGGTCAGTAAAAGAGGCATATTGACTGTCACTAAGGGGTAAGTGACTTCCCCTTGATGGAGGTGTTGGGTTATAATGTGATGGGGGTGGGGGACAGAATATTTTAAAAGGGTTGTCCGAGGTCTTTTTGAAAGAAAATAGAAACACAGCTCCCCCCACCATAAAATAACAAATAGACATATACTCACCTTTCTCATCGTAGGGTGGCCAAGCTGGAATTTTGCACCCAGTTCTACCAGCCTTTAGCTTTAGGCCTCGGTCACACGGGCGATTTTCCGTGCGATCTGCGCATGCGCATGCGATGTGCGATTTTATAAAACCATTGCTTTGCAATGGTATCGGACACATGAGCGCTTTTTATGCGCTCGTCCGATAAATTATAGAACAGAAATCGCAGATCGCACCTATCATGGAATTCATGAATGGGTGAGTGAGTGCTGCCTCTGATTGGCTCAGCGCAGGGACCAATCAGGGGCAGCTCATTCAGCAGGCGGGGATTTTAAATCCCCGGCTGCTGAATACTACTCAGAGCAGTTCAGGAGAACTGCCGGCCGGCCGCGGCTGAACTCCGTCTGCCGGGACAAGGTGAGTATTTTTTTTTTTTTTACTTTTTACACATTTCTGGATGAATTTCAGGGAAGGGCTTATATTTTAAGCCCTTCCCGAAAATTCATCCTGAGATCGCCCGCAGCCCATTGCTTTCAATGGAGCCGGCTGTATTGCCGGCTCCATTGAATTCAATGCGCTCGCTGGTCAGCGCTGCACTGCTCCGGCCCGTTTCTAATGAAATGCGGCTAGGAGCAAATTTTTCGGGCGATTTTTCGGCCCCGGTCACGCAATTTGCGGATGCGCATCCGTCATGCGATCCGCAAATCGCGGGAAAAAACGCCCGTGTGACCGAGGCCTTAGACAGACAGATTAAACTGCACAAATCATGAATAGACTAAACAAACTGATGTAGTGAATACATATGGGGCACTTGAGTGCGGTACGTAGAAATAGACTTTGCCATTGATAACTACATTGGAATGTCATTTATCAACAGATAACAAATGAATCTGTGTAATAGCAATTTCTAGGTCAGCTTATTCAAGAATCTGCAGTAAATTTCAATGACTTACACAGAGCAGCAAATTTTATTTGATCTATAGGGTAATGAGAATTTCTTGCTGACCTGCAAATTAGCCTGATCTATTGCAGATCATGTAGATAATTTGGGTATCACTAATCGTGATTCATGACTAATTATATTTTTCAGGATCTTGATCCAAGCTTAGTTGGAACTAACTGCATTATCCAGCAAATAAATGCCCTTTTTAAAAAATACTTAACTTATTATACATATCAGTGTATTTCAGTGTCTGAGATAAGTAACCTTTTTCACAGTAGATTACTGCTATCGATCTAATGTTACAAGTGACAAAAAATACATTTTATGTGAATAAACGTAATACTCTAAATGTCATTGTTTAGTATTAGAGATGAGCGAACGCGTTCGTCCGAGCTTGATATTCGTGCGAATATTAGGGTGTTCGGGATGTTCGTTATTCGTGACGAACACCATGCGGTGTTCTGGTTACTTTCACTTCCTTCCCTGAGACGTTAGCGCGCTTTTCTGGCCAATTGAAAGACAGGGAAGGCATTACAACTTCCCCCTGCAACGTTTAAGCCCTATACCACCCCCCTGCTGTGAGTGGCTGGCGAGATCAGGTGTTCGCCTAATATAAAAGTCGGCCCCTCCCGCGGCTCGCCTCAGATGCGGTGTGAGTTAGATGAGGGACAGTGCTGTTTATACCGGAGCTGCTGTAGGGAAAGAATTGGTAGTTAGTGTAGGCTTCAAGACCCCCCAAAGGTCCTTATTAGGGCCACTGATAGCTGTGTGTTGGCTGCTGTTAGCAGTGGGATTTTTTTTTCTTTCTCAAAATCGCCTCTGCAGACCGTTGCACCTGGCATTAGGGACAGAAGTGCTGCATAGGCAGGGAGAGTGTTAGGAGTGAGTGTAGCCTTCAAGAACCTCAACGGTCCTTTCTAGGGCCATATTTATCCGTGTGCAGTACTGTCCAGGCTGCTGTTGGCTGTGCTGCATTTTTTTTGGGCTTCTCAAAATCGCCTCTGCAGAGCATTGCACCCTCCATTGATACTGCAGGGAAAGAATTGTATAGGCAGGGCCACAACACAGTTATTATTCATAGAATATACGCAGTGCTGCCTGTTGGTGGGAAAAAACTGAAAACAAATCTATTTGTCCAGCCTGTGTCCGTCCTTACGCCTGTGGAGACGTGTGAGCTGCGTGAAAAACATTGCTAAATCATACGCAGCCAGCTACGCTTTACTGCTGGGTTCGCCATTTGCTTTCCTTAATTGGGGAAAAAAATACCTGCTCTCCAAGAGTTATAATAACTCTGCTACCCTCACGTTCTGTGACACATAAGCAGGGACACAGCGCAGTTATTAAACTTCGCAGGTTCATTGAATATACGCAGTGCTGCCTGTTGGTGGGAAAAAACTGAAAACAAATCTATTTGTCCAGCCTGTGTCCGTCCTTACGCCTGTGGAGACGTGTGAGCTGCGTGAAAAACATTGCTAAATCATACGCAGCCAGCTACGCTTTACTGCTGGGTTCGCCATTTGCTTTCCTTAATTGGGAAAAAAAATACCTGCTCTCCAAGAGTTATAATAACTCTGCTACCCTCACGTTCTGTGACACATAAGCAGGGACACAGCGCAGTTATTAAACTTCGCAGGTTCATTGAATATACGCAGTGCTGCCTGTTGGTGGGAAAAAACTGAAAAGAAATCTATTTGTCCAGCCTGTGTCCGTCCTTACGCCTGTGTAGACGTGTGAGCTGCGTGAAAAACATTGCTAAATCATACGCAGCCAGCTACGCTTTACTGCTGGGTTCGCCATTTGCTTTCCTTAATTGGGGAAAAAAATACCTGCTCTCCAAGAGTTATAATAACTCTGCTACCCTCACGTTCTGTGACACATAAGCAGGGACACAGCGCAGTTATTAAACTTCGCAGGTTCATTGAATATACGCAGTGCTGCCTGTTGGTGGGAAAAAACTGAAAACAAATCTATTTGTCCAGCCTGTGTCCGTCCTTACGCCTGTGTAGACGTGTGAGCTGCGTGAAAAACATTGCTAAATCATACGCAGCCAGCTACGCTTTACTGCTGGGTTCGCCATTTGCTTTCCTTAATTGGGAAAAAAAATACCTGCTCTCCAAGAGTTATAATAACTCTGCTACCCTCACGTTCTGTGACACATAAGCAGGGACACAGCGCAGTTATTAAACTTCGCAGGTTCATTGAATATACGCAGTGCTGCCTGTTGGTGGGAAAAAACTGAAAAGAAATCTATTTGTCCAGCCTGTGTCCGTCCTTACGCCTGTGGAGACGTGTGAGCTGCGTGAAAAACATTGCTAAATCATACGCAGCCAGCTACGCTTTACTGCTGGGTTCGCCATTTGCTTTCCTTAATTGGGAAAAAAAATACCTGCTCTCCAAGAGTTATAATAACTCTGCTACCCTCACGTTCTGTGACACATAAGCAGGGACACAGCGCAGTTATTAAACTTCGCAGGTTCATTGAATATACGCAGTGCTGCCTGTTGGTGGGAAAAAACTGAAAAGAAATCTATTTGTCCAGCCTGTGTCCGTCCTTACGCCTGTGTAGACGTGTGAGCTGCGTGAAAAACATTGCTAAATCATACGCAGCCAGCTACGCTTTACTGCTGGGTTCGCCATTTGCTTTCCTTAATTGGGAAAAAAAATACCTGCTCTCCAAGAGTTATAATAACTCTGCTACCCTCACGTTCTGTGACACATAAGCAGGGACACAGCGCAGTTATTAAACTTCGCAGGTTCATTGAATATACGCAGTGCTGCCTGTTGGTGGGAAAAAACTGAAAAGAAATCTATTTGTCCAGCCTGTGTCCGTCCTTACGCCTGTGGAGACGTGTGAGCTGCGTGAAAAACATTGCTAAATCATACGCAGCCAGCTACGCTTTACTGCTGGGTTCGCCATTTGCTTTCCTTAATTGGGAAAAAAAATACCTGCTCTGCCACAGTTAATAACTCTGCTACCCTCACGTTCTGTGACACATAAGCAGGGACACAGCACAGTTATTAAACTTAGATAATTCATTCACTAGAGGCAGTGGGGCCTTTCGTTTTCCAAAAAGGGCAAAAATTATATTTGGCCTGCAGTCTTGCGCCAATTTATTTCCTGCCTGGGAAATCTAATCACTGGTAATACAGCATGCTGAGGGGTAGGGGTAAGCCTAGAGGACGTGGACGTGGACGTGGCCGAGGACGCGGAGGGCCAAGTCAGGGTGTGGGCACAGGCCAAGCTCCTGATCCAGGTGTGTCGCAGCCGACTGCTGCGCGATTAGGAGAGAGGCACGTTTCTGGCGTCCCCACATTCATCGCCCAATTAATGGGTCCACGCGGGAGACGGTTATTAGAAAATGAGCAGTGTGAGCAGGTCCTGTCCTGGATGGCAGAAAGTGCTTCGAGCAACCTATCGTCTACCCGCAGTTCTGCGCCGTCCACTGCTGCCAATCCGAATCCTCTGTCTGCTGCTCCTCCTTCCTCCCAGCCTCCTCACTCCACTACAATAACACCTGCTCAGGAGCGGGAGCACTCCCAGGAACTGTTCTCGGGCCCCTGCTTAGATTGGGCAGCAGCGGTTCCTCTCCCACCAGAGGAGTTTATCGTCACTGATGCCCAACCATTCGAAAGTTCCCGGGGTCCGGGGGAAGAGGCTGGGGACTTCCGCCAACTGTCTCAACAACTTTCTGTGGGTGAGGAGGACGATGACGATCAGACACAGTTGTCTTGCAGTGAGGTAGTAGTAAGGGCAGTAAGTCCCAGGGAGCAGCGCACAGAGGATTCGGAGGAAGAGCAGCAGGACGATGAGGTGACTGACCCCACCTGGTGTGCAACGCTTACTCAGGAGGACAGGTCTTCAGAGGGGGAGTCAAGGGCATCAGCAGGGCAGGTTGCAAGAGGCAGTGCAGTGGCCAGGGGTAGAGGCAGGGCCAGACCGAATAATCCACCAAGTGTTTCCCAAAGCGCCCCCTCGCGCCATGCCACCCTGCGGAGGCCGAGGTGCTCTAAGGTCTGGCAGTTTTTCACAGAGACGCCTGACGACCGACGAACAGTGGTGTGCAACCTTTGTCGCGCAAAGCTCAGCCGGGGAGCCAACACCAACAGCCTCACCACCACCAGCATGCGCAGACATATGATGGCCAAGCACCCCACAAGGTGGGACGAAGGCCGTTCACCGCCTCCGGTTTGCACCCCTGCCTCTCCCCCTGTGCCCCAACCTGCCACTGAGATGCAACCCCCCTCTCAGGACACAGGCACTACCGCCTCATGGCCTGCACCCACACCCTCATCTCCGCTGTCCTCGGCCCCATCCAGCAGTGTAGTTCAGCGCACCGTTCAGCCGTCGCTTGCGCAAGTGTTCGAGCGCAAGCGCAAGTACGCCGCCACGCACCCGCACGCTCAAACGTTAACCGTCCGCATCGCAAAATTCATCAGCCTTGAGATGCTGCCGTATAGGGTTGTGGAAACGGAGTCCTTCAAAAGTATCATGGAGGCGGCGGCCCCGCGCTACTCAGTTCCCAGTCGCCACTACTTTTCCCGATGTGCCGTCCCAGCCCTGCACGACCACGTCTCCCGCAACATTGTGCGCGCCCTCACCAACGCGGTTACTGCCACGGTCCACTTAACTACGGACACGTGGACAAGCACAGGCGGGCAGGGCCACTACATCTCCCTGACGGCACATTGGGTGAATTTAGTGGAGGCTGGGACAGAGTCAGAGCCTGGGACCGCTCACGTCCTACCCACCCCCAGAATTGCGGGCCCCAGCTCGGTGCTGGTATCTGCGGAGGTCTATGCTTCCTCCACTAAAGCACCCTCCTCCTCCTCCTCCTCCTCTGTCTCACAATCAAGATGTGTTAGCAGCAGCATGTCGCCAGCAGTCGGTGTCGCGCGGTGTGGCAGCACAGCGGTGGGCAAGCGTCAGCAGGCCGTGCTGAAACTACTCAGCTTAGGCGATAAGAGGCACACGGCCCACGAACTGCTGCAGGGTCTGACACAGCAGACGGACCGCTGGCTTGCGCCGCTGAGCCTCCAACCGGGCATGGTCGTGTGTGACAACGGCCGTAACCTGGTGGCGGCTCTGCAGCTCGGCAGCCTCACGCACGTGCCATGCCTGGCCCACGTATTTAATTTGGTGGTTCAGCGCTTTCTGAAAAGCTACCCACGCTTGTCAGACCTGCTCGTAAAGGCGCGCCGGCTCTGCGCACATTTCCGCAAGTCCCACACGGACGCTGCCACCCTGCGCACCCTGCAACATCACTTTAAGCTGCCAGTGCACCGACTGCTGTGCGACGTGCCCACACGGTGGAACTCTACGCTCCACATGTTGGCCAGGCTCTATGAACAGCGTAGAGCTATAGTCGAATACCAACTCCAACATGGGCGGCGCAGTGGGAGTCAGCCTCCTCAATTCCTTTCAGAAGAGTGGGCCTGGTTGGCAGACATCTGCCATGTCCTTGGTAATTTTGAGGAGTCTACCCAGGTGGTGAGCGGCGATGCTACAATCATTAGCGTCACCATTCCTCTGCTATGCATCTTGAGAAATTCCCTGCAAACCATAAAGGCAGCTGCTTTGCGCTCGGAAACGGGGGCGGGGGAAGACAGTATGCCGCTGGATAGTCAGGGCACCCTCCTGTCTATTTCTCAGCGCGTACAGGAGGAGGAGGAGGAGCATGAGGAGGATGAGGAGGAGGGGGAAGAGACAGCTTGGCCCGCTGCTGACGGTACACCGGCTGATTGCCTGTCATCCTTTCAGCGTGTATGGCCTGAGGAGGAGGAGGAGGAGGAGGAGGATCCTGAAAGTGATCTTCCTAGTGAAGACAGCCATGTGTTGCGTACAGGTACCCTGGCACACATGGCTGACTTCATGTTAGGATGCCTTTCTCGTGACCCTCGCGTTGCACGCATTCTGGCCACTACGGATTACTGGGTGTACACACTGCTCGATCCACGGTATAAGGAGAACCTGCCCACTCTGATTCCCGAAGAGGAAAGGGGTTCGAGAGTGTTGCTATACCACAGGACCCTTGCGGACAAGCTGATGGTAAAATTCCCAGCCGACAGCGCTAGTGGCAGAAGGCGCAGTTCCGAGGGCCATGTTGCAGGGGATGTGCGTAGATCGAGCAGCATGTACATCCCAGGCAGTGCAACAGTCTTTAAGGGCCTGGCCAGCTTTATGGCTCCCCACCAAGACTGTGTCACCGCTCCCCAGTCACGGCTGAGTCGGCGGGAGCACTGCAAAAGGATGGTGAGGGAGTACGTAGCGGATCGCACGACCATCCTTGGTGACGCCTCTGCCCCCTACAACTACTGGGTGTCGAAGCTGGACACGTGGCCTGAACTAGCCCTGTATGCCCTTGAGGTGCTTGCTTGTCCTGCGGCTAGCGTCTTGTCGGAGAGGGTGTTTAGTGCGGCTGGGGGAATCATCACCGATAAGCGTAGCCGCTTGTCAACCGACAGTGCCGACAGGCTAACACTCATCAAGATGAACAAAGGCTGGATTTCCCCAGACTTCTGTTCTCCACCAGCGGACAGCAGCGATACGTAAGCAATACGTAGGCTGCACCCGCGGATGGAAGCTACGTTCTCTCTCACCATCCAAAACGGGGACATTTCTGCTTCATCAATCTGTGTCTAATATTCCTCCTCCTCCTCCTCCTGCTCCTCCTCCTGAAACCTCACGTAATCACGCTGAACGGGCAATTTTTCTTAGGGCCACAAGGCTCACTCAAATAATTTTTCTGAACAATTTTTCTAAGTTTCAATTAGCTTAAAAGCGTTGGAACTTTAACTTGAACCAATTTTTCGTTACACTGGGCTGCCTCCAGGCCTAGTTACCACTTAAGCCACATTAACCAAAGCGATTCACCTGCCATCTTGATTGGGCATGGCCAATTTTTACTGAGGTACATTAGTACTGTTGGTACACCAATTTTTTGGGGCCCTCACCTACAGTGTAATCATAGTAATTTCTATGTTCTTCGCCTGCACTCATGGTACAGAAAGGTGTGTGGGGTTGGCCTACAGTTTAGCTACATAAATGTCACTTGTGCCTTGGCTATACTAAGGCTACTGAAATGGAACGAAGACTGCGCTCCCGCTATACTGCTGCTTCAGAATTGTTACTGGGGCCTGTCTTGAGTGCTACTATTGCTTACATGGAACGAAGACTGCGCTCCCGCTATACTGCTGCTTCAGAATTGTTACTGGGGCCTGTCTTGAGTGCTACTATTGCTTACATGGAACGAAGACTGCGCTCCCGCTATACTGCTGCTTCAGAATTGTTACTGGGGCCTGTCTTGAGTGCTACTATTGCTTACATGGAACGAAGACTGCGCTCCCGCTATACTGCTGCTTCAGAATTGTTACTGGGGCCTGTCTTGAGTGCTACTATTGCTTACATGGAACGAAGACTGCGCTCCCGCTATACTGCTGCTTCAGAATTGTTACTGGGGCCTGTCTTGAGTGCTACTATTGCTTACATGGAACGGACACGTGGAGAGGACACGTAGTGCCTCAAAAACATCCCCCTCCTCCTCCAACAGGGAAAACATTGTTGGCAAATGCCTTTGCATTGGTTCGTCTGGCGGCAGTCCAAGAATTTCACCTTTACCGACACTACTAGAGAGCCCCCCCACCATCCCCCCGCCACGGCCCACTTAATCCTGGCCACATTCCGAAAACCAACAAAATACAACCGTGGTACTAGGTCCGCAGTCACCACCACATTACCACCAACGCGGTTACTGTTAAGGTGCATATAACCACGGACACGTGGAGAGGACACGTAGTGCCTCAAAAACATCCCCCTCCTCCTCCAACAGGGAAAACATTGTTGGCAAATGCCTTTGCATTGGTTCGTCTGGCGGCAGTCCAAGAATTTCACCTTTACCGACACTACTAGAGAGCCCCCCCACCATCCCCCCACCACGGCCCACTTAATCCTGGCCACATTCCGAAAACCAACAAAATACAACCGTGGTACTAGGTCCGCAGTCACCACCACATTACCACCAACGCGGTTACTGTTAAGGTGCATATAACCACGGACACGTGGAGAGGACACGTAGTGCCTCAAAAACATCCCCCTCCTCCTCCAACAGGGAAAACATTCTTGGCAAATGTCTTTGCATTGCTTCGTCTGGTGGCAGTCCAAGAATTTCACCTTTACCGACACAACGAGAGCCCCCACACCATCCCCCCGCCACGGCCCACTTAATCCTGGCCGCATTCCGAAAACCAACAAAATACAACCGTGGTACTAGGTCCGCAGTCACCACCACATTACCACCAACGCGGTTACTGTTAAGGTGCATATAACCAGTCTGACTGGGGCATGCAGACACCTTGACAGAATGAATAGTGTGTGGCACATAGGTTCCCCATTGCTATGCCCACGTGTGCAGCTCCTGATGGCGGTGGCACAGGATTGTATTTCTCATTGCTTCTGTACAGCATTGTGGGCTATCGCCCCGCCCCTATTAAAGAGGGTCGCTACCTAGCCGTGCCAACCCTGTGCAGTGTGTGCCTGCGGTCCCTCGTCGTGGCAGACGCACTTCTAAATAGACGTGAGGGTGGTGTGGCATGAGGGCAGCTGAAGGCTGCGCAGGGACAGTTTGGTGTGCGCTGTGGGGGGGAGGGGGTGCGGTTGGGCAGCATGTAACTCAGGAGAAGTGGCAGTGGAGTGTCATGCAGGCAGTGATTGTGCTTTGTTGGAGGTAGTGTGGTGCTTAGCAAAGGTATGCCATGCTAATGAGCGCTTTTCAGAAGTAAAAGTTGTTGGGAGGGGGGGGGGGCCCACTCTTGCCGCTATTGTGGCTTAATAGTGGGACCTGTGAACTTAGGATGCAGCCCAACATGTAGCCCCTCGCCTGCCCTATCCGTCACTGTGTCATTCCCATCACTTTCCTGAATTGCCCAGATTTTCACACATGAAAACCTTAGCGAGCATCGGCGAAATACAAAAATGTTCCGGTCGCCCATTGACTTCAATGGGGTTCGTTGTTCGAAACGAACCCTCGAGCATCACGGGAAGTTCGTTACGAATAACGAACACCCGAACATTTTGGTGTTCGCTCATCTCTATTTAGTATGTACTGTATCTTTAGTATGTACTTTTTTGCATTTTCACCCCTTTCATTTCGAACCTATAGGTGTTTTTTGATTTTTCCATCAACAAAGAAAAGGATTTTTCAATGGCAAAATTTGGGAGGACATATAAATGAAATGGAAAGCTTATATAAAATACTAGCTGATATACTCGGCTTCGCCCGAGTTGGTACTGGTGTTTATCTGGTGTTCACACGGAAAATCTTATGAAGTCGTGGTTACTTTAAAGATACTGGAAAAACGTATGTTCACCATTTTGCATAGTTCTCTGCGTTACCCAGGAAACACCACTGGAGGTAACCATGCGACGTTTCCTTTATATAAAATGACATCAGGAAGTGAGAGATTAAGATTCCGTACGTAAAATTTGGACGCTAATTCTTTTGCACTTAGAATTGAATAATCGAGTTGGGACTCATTAACTTTTCCTATTTATGACATAATCAATGCCCGTGCCAAATTTCAAGTTTCTATGACGTCGGGAAGTGAGAGAATTAGATTCCATACGTAAAGTTTGGACGCTAGTTCTTTTGCGCTAGAATTGAATAATCGAGTTGGGACCCATTAGCTTTTCCTATTTATGACATAATCAATGCTCATGCCAAATTAGGGCATTCCCTTGTGGCATGAGAGAGGCCAGAGCTGCTGTAACTGATATGCAGCTACTAGGAACAGGAGTGCAATGATCACTGTAGGCAGCGAAGTGACTGACACATGCGCAAAAGCCACGGGTTTGCTGGGGTAATTTAAAATCTCCCTGCTTCTGGCTACTAAACGTTGTGCTCCTTGGCCATTCTAAACCACAAATCTTCTTTTTCAACCATTCTTTAGTTGACTTACTTGTGTGCTGTTGGCCATTGTCTTGCTGCATCAGTCAACATCTCTTCGTCTTGAGCTTATGCACTGCTGCCTTTATACTCTACATTAAAGGGGTTGTCCCGCGCCGAAACGGGTTGTTTTTTTTTTCAATAGCCCCCCCGTTCGGCGCGAGACAAACCCGATGCAGGGGTTAAAAAAGAAAACCGGATAGTGCTTACCTGAATCCCCGCGCTCCGGTGACTTCTTACTTACCTGGTGAAGATGGCCGCCGGGATCTTCACCCTTGGTGGACCGCAGGTCTTCTGTGCGGTCCATTGCCGATTCCAGCCTCCTGATTGGCTGGAATCGGCACGTGACGGGGCGGAGCTACGAGGAGCCGCTCTCTGGCACGAGCGGCCCCATTCAGAAAAGAAGAAGACCGGACTGCGCAAGCGCGTCTAATCCGGCGATTAGACGCTGAAAATTAGACGGCACCATGGAGACGAGGACGCTAGCAACGGAACAGGTAAGTGAATAACTTCTGCATGGCTCATAATTAATGCACAATGTACATTACAAAGTGCATTAATATGGCCATACAGAAGTGTATACCCCCACTTTGTTTCGCGGGACAACCCCTTTAACCCCTTAGTGACCACCCCATAGACTTTTTACATCCTGCTTTGCTGGGCTTTAATCCCCAGGGCCATTAAAACATGCTTCCCTTCAGGATTAAAGCCCTGCAGGCTGTAAATGTGACAACTTCATGCTGTCGGATACCGGAGGTAGCCGACATCCTGGAGCTGTCATGCGGGGCCGTGAATAGCGGCGATCGCATTAAAGTCAATGAAAGGTAAAATGAACTTTCAGCTCCCCTTACGGATCAGATCCGTGAGGAGAGCTGAGGATACTCATCCCTGTCATCCGCAATGTCCCGTGGCATTCTGGTCCTCTAGGACCCTACGCTGGTCTTCTGCACATGCAAGCCAGACGTTATTACGTCACATGCATTCGCAGAAGCTTGGGAAATTTAAAAACTCCCTGCTTCCGGCTAGTATGAGTAGCTGAGAGCAGGGAGCTGTCACTGGGAGCCGCTGTATAGGGTTCTCGGTCACATGATCGCTGTTATCGGCAATTATGAAAAAGTTTAAAAAATAATGTGTAAAAAAGGGATCATATCAGTGAGGGGAGATGAAATTATGTACCTAAGGCCCACAGATTTATCTGTGGACCTTACCCCAGCTTCTCCACATGTGCCCTTCACCAAAATGGCAGATGCATGCGCAAAAGCCACATATTGCTGTGGTAATTTAAAATCTCCCCACTTCTGGTTACCAAACATAGCTGAGAGCTTGAAGATCTCACGGGGGGGCGGGGGGGGGGCATGGTACATGGTCCTTAGTCACATGATCGCCGTTATCCTTTGGATCATGTAAAGGTAAAAAAGAGTTAAAATTTCACCTCCCTTTACAGTACCTATCCGTGAGGGGAGGTGAAATTACTTACCTAAGGCCACTGGTGATGTCATTTGACAGGATCCTTATCCGCGGACCATTCCCCAGGATTGCACATGCGCCAAAATGTCGGACGCCTACGCAGAAGCTGGGGATGGCCCAGGAGGGCTGCAGTGAGTGGTCACCTGTCAGTAATCGCCGTTATCCAATGGACTAGTTTCCAAAATGAGGTCATTTGTGTGGGCCCTCTGTCATTTCGGCTGCTTCAAATGGGCAATGGGGCCTAAAATGCCTTCAAGCAAAATGTCTGATCTGAAAGCCACCGGCTGCTCCTTTAGGTTTGGGCCCCGTTGTGCATACGGACAGAAGATTAGGGCTACAATGGGTATGTTTCTGAACACAGGACAAATGGGGGGATCCATGTTGGGGTGCAAATCCTCATTTTCATGTGCATTATAGAAACAACATCCTGTGTTTAAAATGACATATTTGGAAAAATGTGAAATTTTATTTTTTCTCCTCAAAATTGCATTAATTCCTGAAAAGAAACTGTGGGGTCATAATACTCCTAACACCCCTCAGTGAATACGTTAAGGGGTGTAGTTTTTAAAATGTGGTTATTTGTGGGGGTAGCTATCATTCTGACATCTATGAGTCTTTGCAATCTTGGCTTGGTGCAGGAAAACAAAGTGTTCCTCAAAATGTTGATAATAACTAATGTTAAATTTATACGTCTCCTAATGGTTAAAAAAAATGAAAGTTTTTCCAATGTGCGCCCAGAATACAGTAAACAGATGAAAATATAATATAGAAATTTTTGATAAGATATAGGTTTGCACATATTTGAGATATTGCTGTTGGAAATGTGAAAGAAAGACGATTTTTTTCAAACTTTTCCCAATTTTGACGCTTTTAATAAATATACACAAATTCTATCGGTCTTTTCTTACCGCCTAAATGAAGCACAATATGTGGCGAAAAAACAATGTCAGAATCACTTGGATTTGCAAAATCCTTACGGTGTTATTCCATGTTAGGGCTCAGTCACACGGGCGCCGATCCACCCGTGTTCCTGCACGAAAAGACGGCTGCACTGCGTGCGGACGACTCTTTGCATGACCGACTCCATTGCTGGCCATGTGTTCTTTCACCGGCCGGTGCGGAGAGTCGTCCGCACCTGCAGTGCAGCGGTCTGAATCGTGCAGGAACACGGGCAGACCGACGCCTGTGAGACTGAGCTCTCAGGGTGCATCCACACGAGTGTGGGCCGTACATAGGTGCGAACAAAACTGCGCACCTACCCTGTTTCCCTGAAAATAAGACATACCCTGAAAATAAGACATAGCATGATTTTCCAGAATTTTTGAGGATGCAAAATGAGTTTTCAGGCTTTTTGAGGATGCTTGAAATATAGGCCCTACTCCAAAATTAAGCCCTGCTAAAAGTTAATTTAAAAAGTCAATTTAAATAGTGTCCAGGCAGCTATACATGTAAAAAAGTTAAACCTTTTTGAACAAAAATTAATATAAGACACTGTCTTATTTTCGGGGAAACACGGTATGTACATGCACAAACATCCGTGAATGCAGGTCCGTGCCCATTGCCTTCAATGGGGCCGCAGCTTGCTGCACTGCACATTGGACCGAAAGATCAGTTAATGGACGGGGACTCTGAGCTGTGGACCCCTGTCCATCAACTACTGATGATCTATTCAGAGGATATTAATTGAAACAAGCCCAGACAACCTCTTCAATATGTCACAACAAGAGGACTTTCTTTGATCAGACACTCGACGTTCAACTAATGATGACTTATGCTGAGGACAGCTCATCAACAGTTTACTCTTGGAAAGCCCCTTTAATTAGAAATGGAAATATATTGTTACTTTCTTGTTTTAAAATAATGCAGCCAGCAATAAGCAACGTAAGAGTATAATAATGACATTACTGCTATCAGAGATAATTATTGTGGAAATGTAATGTATCATCTTCAATGTGTCTTCATTTATAGTGTCTTAATGCATTTTTATTTCATATATATGTTGTAGTATAATTGGCAAACATTAAAATGAGGCATTATTAGATCCTAAAAAGGGAATTTTTAAGAGATCAAACAGTGTGTTGCTAATGCGAAATGTGTGACTCTCTCATTTCTATACTGTAAAGTTAATTACAAAAAGGGACGTTTCATAGAGACATCTGCTCTAGTAAGCTGCATAGGCAAATTAAGGTATGCAACAGCATGTATTTAACCTCCAATGTCACAGTAACCCACTCTTACACAGAAAATCTTCAATTAGGCAGAATCACTGCTTCTGTATTAAAATGAGACTCAGAGGGATACAATATCAATTCTATGGTTTTATGCCCATGAGCTGTAATGCATAAGGATGTAATGCATTTTAAATGACTAATTTAGCCCGGAATTTGTCGTAGCTTTTTGACATAATGGTATTTTCACAATTTACAGTAATGCATGCATTTGTTGGCAAATCTTCTGCCACTGTGCACTGGTTCTCAATAGAGCTATTTCAGGAATGATTATTGTAAATCCAGATCCAGAATGAATATTACAGGGAGATAACAAACAAAAATGTGTTATATGCGGGTAATAATGGAAAAACAAAATAATTTGCAAATATTTTCATATTTTTTTAATAAGCTAGGCCTGTTAGTAAGAGGAAAAACAGATCTAAAATTGTGTTAGCTTAGAAATGTAATAGAAAATAACATTTATTATTACTTAAAGCAGTTGTCTGAGGTTAGATTGAGATGAGATTTGTTTTACCAACTAAAGAGCACCTTTTACCTTTTATTGCTCTATTGACATGTCTTTTAGTAAGTAAATGTGTTCCTCTTGTATATAACATGGTATATACAGTGTATAATTATTTTTCTCACACATATCGGTGGTGTGTCTTCCTTGACTGTGGGCCTCGACCAGAAGTTTGGGAGTTTAAGGGCTCTGCTTAGGATCTTAGCTGCTCCTAACATTAGACTCTTCTATAAAAAAAACAGTTATACTCACCACATTAAATCAGTGCTCCTCCCGCTCCCTGCCTCTTCAATCAGTGGTGCGCTGCTCACCTCAGAACTTTCTGGTAAAGTAATCAAGTGATCGCTACACACAGTCTCCAGTCTCCCTAACACTGAGGCCAAGGACAGGCCTTAGCAATCACATGAACATATGCTTGCCACATGATCCCTCCACAAGGACATTCTTTGGTGAGCAGCGCTGCACGGATTAAAGAGGCTGGGAGTGGGAAGAGTGCTACAGGTGATTATAGCAGTTTTTGTTTAACTTTAGTGCACCTCCCCAGTTAAATAGAAAAGAAAAAGTCATCCCTTCCACTTGCCCAAGAAGCTAACCAGCCTACCAGGATTAAATGGCTAGTCTGCCTTCAGTCTTCCTCTGCCAGCTAGGATAATACTGTCTCAAGTCCACAGCCACTTACAGGAAGGTGGTGTAGTCTAGGAGTCACCAGGGTCTGGTTCACAAGATGGCGGTGCAGTACAGAGGGTTAAAGCAATAATGTAGTCAAAAGGTTTAGCTGAGGTCTGGTACACAAGATGGCGGTGCAGTACAGGAGGTTGAAGCAATAACGTAGTCAGAGGGTATAGCCGAGGTCTAGTACATGAGATAGCAATCTTCTCTTGTAAGGAGCAGGTGTAGGAGAGGAGCAGGTTTACTGGCTGAGGGCTCAGAGCACAATAAACATTCACTGAGAGAGTGGCAAGGCCAGGCTTTTATAGAGAGCCTAACAAGAACCGGGCAGAACTAAGACATGAGCTGGGTTAGCAGGTTCTGGAAACAAGGCAACAGGTATGCAGGCATCTGTCCAAAAGGCTGATGGCTCAATAGAAAGGGCTACTGCTTTGAGTACCTGGTTCCTGGTTCAAGTCCTGACAAGTAATTAAATACATGAAGCTACTAAGATTTTATTAATAATCTACCTACAGTCATATGGGGCTGGACAGGTTGATACTCAATTACAGGGTGCTAATGGGTTCATATGGCAGCCCAAAGCCTAGTGAAGTCTCTCATAGCTGCAATGTATTGCAATCTCTTAAGCCATGGCTGGGGCAGCGCTTAAGAAACTAACATTGAAATGCACATTATAATGCAATATAGACGCACTGCAGTATACTATAGAAGTGATCAATAAAAAAGTTACAATAAGTTTAATAACATTTTTAAAAATATTTAAAAAATAAAAACTTGAAAATTAAAAAATCCTTTTTTTTCTGTTTGTCATTTAAACACTTAATAATTATATTTGGCATCACTGATAAAAAGATCATCATAAAAGATCTATTCGGCCAATGAACGAGCATTGGCTCATTCATTGTCTGATTGTGGGCCTATCTAACCAACGTGATCTGTCTAACAAACGTAATTTAGCTACAGTTTAGGAAACAGATATCTAGTCGCTCTGCAGGATATCACACAACCTCAGTCCTAGTTGCTAGTCAGCATCCTTTCCAGTTAGCCTGTAGCTCAGTCCTGGTGCCCTGGGGCCGGGGCTCTCCCGGCGACGTGGGGCGGCCGGTGGGTGGCGGCGTGGGCGTGTCCACCCGTAGGGTGCCGCCCGCACTCCTCCACCTTTCTTATGCAGCAGTAGGGGAGTTGGCTCCTCCCACTCTCCACCCCTAGGCGGAGTCTTGTAGTTATAAGGCTGGCAGTGACCTGAGCTCACTGCCAGTTATTGGTTCTGTCAGCCGCTAGTCAGTTCTGTCTGCAGCCTGTCTCAGTCAGTCCTAGTTGCTAGTCAGCATCCTTTCCAGTTAGCCTGTAGCTCAGTCTTTTCCTGTTTGGTCATTCCATCTGCCTTCTCTGTCGGCACTCTGTCCCCCGTCAGTTAGTTTCATCCTTACAGTCGCCAGGTCCCTAGGCAGGATAGGGACCGCCGTCCAGTTGTCCGCCTGGGGTTAGCCAGGGTCGAGGCAAGTAGGCAGGGAAAGTGGGGTGCGGGAAGTTCAGGGCAGCCCACCTGGCGCTCGGGGGGTCAGAGTGCCGTAACAGGACTTATGTTATCAATGATGTAGAACTTATTTCCCAACTTACTAACTGTTTACTGTTTATGGCAGTTAGACGCCGGAGATAAATATAACACCACCATAGATTCATCATCATGAATAAAATGATTACCGGTGAGTGTAAGTATCATCAAAAACTCTTTAATGAGTCCACCTCTGGAGTGAAGAACATTATTGTACAGGTAAGCATGTTATGTTTATTTTTTTGAGTTGCTAATGTTGTAAGAATAATTTGTAATGCTTTCATTTTATTTCCTAGCCAGTTTCTTGTAATTATAGTCAGTAACCATAAACACATTTCTCATTTCAGCTCCTTAAGAGAAACCCAGCCAAGCACCTACGAGTCAACTGAGACATGTGAACTCACATTTTTTTCCAGCAAATCGACTGGGACTCTGTGGAAACCCTTAGGGTGCCCCCACTGCACATACCTAAGGTAAGTAAATAAACAGAAATTGTAATAGATCCTGAAAGGTGAGGGTCCCCTTCCCGATCTACTACTGATAGTCTATCCAGAGGATGGACCATCAATAGTTTTTGACTAGAAAACCCCTTTCATTCTTTGCAATCCAATTTTGGATTCACAGTTTCCTAGGGGGCTTTCTATTTCTGCCATTATATAATGGCGCCATCTGCTGGCTAATGCCAGTGTTGTGGTATGGGACATGCTGGAGAGACCCTCAACAACAGAGCGGCCAGTAATCTACAGTAAGAATACCCTGCCGGACGTCATCTGACATCGGAGCTGTACAGCCTTCAATCAGAATGTCTTTAGACGTCAGACAGTGGATTGGAAAGGGTTACATATTGTTGACTTATTATTAGGATAGGTTATCAATATCAGATCTTCCTCGTATACTAGGCACAGTGCTATATATCATTTAGTGGCTGTGCCTGGTATTGCAGCTCAATCCCATTGATTTGAATTCAGGCAGTAATCAGGTCCGAAGTTTAAAAAAAAAAATCAAAGCTTTAACCAGTTTAGGACCAGGCACTGTAAATTTACAGCACTTGGTCCTGGGCTTAAAGCTTAGCCATATGTAAAATTATGGCGGTGCTTTAAGCCTTCTGCCTCTGCAATCAATCAGAGCCAGGAACGGGTTATCAGCTGTTAGTGGCAGCTGATAACCCGGAGAAGAGGCAGGAGGGGTATTTAACCTTTTCTGCCTTCTGCTTCCCCGATACACAGTGCTCAATGAGCACTGTGTACTAGAAAGTGAAAGTAAAGTCTAACTTTCACTCCGGGAGGTGGCAGGTCATGTGACCGCCGGGGTTCCCTGCTACAGCAGAGTTGGAGGGTCGTACAAGACCCTGGCCAACTCTGCCAGAAACTAATGTCACTGCAGGGGTCGTTTTCCCCTGTAACTGGGGCTCCTATGGATGCCCCAGCTACAGTGGGAAAGTGTCAAATAAAAAAATGTAAAAAAAACATGTGAATGTACCACAGAGGTCTTACATGACGTCATGGGGAACAGAGATAGTAAAAAAAAAAATACTTACATACATAAGTAAAACAAAATTACAAAATAAAACAAACAAAATACTCCAAAACCGACGCCAACCTAAAACGTCGCTGTAAGCATCCTGTAATCCAAAACCATACATACTATATATCAAAATGTCCAAAACAAAATGAGGAATCCGTTCCCATACTTTACTTTAGTGTAAATATACTAATAAAAAAAATAACTAGAAATGTTTTTTTTTTTAAATCAATTTTTTTAGCTTTTTACCCCCAATAAAATTAAAAAGCAGAAAAAAGGCAGTAAAAAAGATGTAAAAAAAATAGCCCTATATGTCACAGAAAAAAAAACGCTGCAAAAATAATTTTGATAGCTAAAAGGGAAAAAAATAGGGTAGTAAAACCACCACATAGGTAAAATCCCTAAAAAGTGTCTGGTCCCTAAGGTACAAAACAGCCTGATCCTCAAGGGGTTAAAAGACTATCGCCATCATCAGCATATATCGCATATTCACAGGATATGCCATATTAGCGTAATTGTTGGATGTCTGACATCAGTGACCCCACAGCTACTGGCACAACCAGGGTCCCCTGTCACCGTTTTTATGCTGCAGAGAGGAAGCTAATAGTCACTTGTTGGACAGGTTACTCCTATCTCTGCAGTAAAGGCCAAAGTAGCAATAACAAGAGCAAAGCGAGCACCAATAATGTTCCTCTGCAGTACAGCCAGAGCCGTAGATATGTCATAACTGTCTCAGATGGGGAAACCCTTCTTACCATATTCAGAATAGTATTTTCTTTTTCTTGCAGTCATCTAAACTTCAACATCTTCAGCCATTCCATCTGGACTCTGTGAAAGCAGCATAGGCCAAGGATCTCCATCCGTCATCTGAGGATCAGGCCACGTTCAGAGGATTTTCATTCTCCAACTTGAAGACCCTCTTAGACACTGGCTCTACGAACACCAGAGTATGCTGCCCCTCCTGCCCCCATGAGAATATCAAGAGGAAGGATGCCGAGGGACACCTTAGGAGTGTGCCAGCATTTCTAGGAGTGTGCCAATATATGTTGATGATGGGGGGACCGCTTGCTCTGGTGTTCGTAAAGTCTCCTTGAATGTTTTCCCCTTCTTCCCACAGTGAGAACTTGAAGGGGTTAGCCCAATAGGCCTAAAGAGAGGTTAGTGTAATGTAGGGTCCCATCTACAAGAGGTCTCCTTGACGTGGCAGATGGGCTCACGTGTTTTGATCCTCATGAGTTTGTGTGTCAGTAAATATAACAATAATGTCACTTAAATTCAGATATTAAGTGTTTGCAGTAGTGCTGTAGCCGCTTGTATTTGCTTGTATTGTCACAGCAACGGCATGTATATACCTGAGCGCTCAATTTGTTTGTAGGAAGTGTGGACTAAATTTGTTTTTCGATATATTTACATTTTTAGAGCGGTGGCTGCCTCCGTTATTCTCATGCACCCTATCCACCTATATGTCCCAAACCTCTTAATTAGAAAATGTAACTGAACCCTATTTTCCTGAATTAATTTGGTCTGTGTAGTTTATTGCTTTGGTGCAGCATTTAATGGCTGTACACAGTATATTTTTGGTTCATATTCGGTACTGGGTAACGATTGGTGTAATTATTAGTCTGAAACACTTAAGTGGTTTGGGTTGTTTGTCCTTTTTTAACATGCTTAAATAAAAAAGTACTTTTATTCACAGATGGCGGAACAAACAATTTGTACAAAGAATTTTTTCTTTAATCTGCTATATAGGCAGTACAACTAATACCTTGAGAATAAGGAAGAAACAACATTGCTCTAATATTAAAAATGGTCACCTTAAGCACAGCGTGTCAAAACACTTCTTTCATTTTCATAATAAAGAATCCGCTGATTTAAGAGTGACTCCTTATAGAAAAAATTTTATATGGTAATTTCTCAAGGCTTAAAAAAAATAGAAATGTTTTGGATATTTCGGTTTGACTGCCTGGCGCCAGATAGTTTAAATAAAGTACTGGAAAATATGAGTATTCTTTTTTCTCTAAAACAGCATTTATTTCTATTTTTTTATTAAATTTTAAATTATACTTATCAAAAGTATATTTTTTTTAGTGACCATATGTCATTTTGTAATCCTTTTATATCAGTCTATTAATGAGGTTTTTTGATTAGGTTATAAATCCCAATATGATATATCTATCTAATAATATATGTAATTAGTTATGTGAAGTTTGCATATTCAATGGTGTTGTATTTTACAGTTATTTATATTTAATGTTTCCGAAATCCTCAACATTTTAACAATGTTATATTTATTAGACCGGGAATGGAGCATATTTAGCATATTGTTTCAATTATGAATGCTGTACAAACAACAACAGTACATTTTTTTAAACTCTCAGGATGGCTAAATAGCTAAGAGATATATACACCCTGCTGGAACGCACCATTTGGAGCGCATGAGATGCCATCCAATGTCCAGTGGACAGCACGCTGGAACACAGCACCTGCTCGGGATAACGTTCCACATGGCTAATATCAATAGTTACATAACAACTACGTGCCATGACAACACCCGGGCAAGAAGCTCGGGGAGACACCTTGTAATATAAAGCTAGCAGTGACGGACACCAGCATTATGACACATAACGACATAACGTCATCAATGTGGGCCATACTGCAAGAACAGCGCCAGTACAGCGCTCCCCAATGAAGGAAATTCCAGCTAGTAGAAAAGTAAGTCCTGATACCCTCTTTAGTATGCTTGATAAAGGGGCACATACCACCCTGAAACATGTTGCATAATCTGTTTTATTACCTGTAATCAGTGATTTGTCTACCTACCTGTATTTATTGCTATTTGGTCAATCAAAATCCTCCTTTTTTGGACAACAATTGCTTTGGATAAACTTTCCCAGCTTAGTATCTATTTGGGGAGGTCTCAAGGACATGAGACCTCCCATCAAAGTAAGTTTTCCATTTATCGGACTGTTTTTATGTTATCCTTATGAGTGCAGGGCAAAAACTATTGTCTTGAATCTGTATAAACTAAATTATAGTGCTCACAGGGCAGGTTCCGAGGAGTCTAGGCATGTAGTTTTTATACTCACCCGGCTCATTCCCGCACCATCACATTTGGAAGTGGGCACAAATGGACTCGGGCTGCAGGCTGTGCACAAAAATACATATTGCTCTCTATGGACGTGGACACACAGCTATAGAGATGAGTCCTTGTATGCTCCTAGTATCTTTTCCTAGTCTAGCTTTGTTCTTGTCAGTGTACTTTTACTCCTGTAGTTATTCTAGCATAGTTTTGTAGTTTATACTTGCATTTCCATGTTTGTATCTATCTGTCCCTTGCTTCTTAGATCAGCACTGCTCAGTTTGGTTTTTGTTGTCTCTGAGTCTTAGTGCCCTCTTGTTTGTCAGGGTCAGTGTTTCAGATAGGATTTCCATTAGGGATACTCAGGGACAGTGAAGTCTGGTGTTAGAGTGTGCATCGTGGAAGACCTGGTGAAGACTAGACTTAGGGTGAGCAGGTACTAGTGCAATATGTCAACATCAGAACTAAGCGTGGTGACAGGGGTTGGCTGAGAAGAGTAAGAGGCAATGCCAATGTAGCACCTCAGCTGTGTTCAGCACCCCCTCCAGCACCCTGGTGGGTAGCTCTCCCAAGGACTGACAGCCCATGTTCCGTCCCCTCACTTTCTGTGTTGGTGGATTGCTTTGGCCTCAGCAGCCTCTGGTCCTTCATCCCCAGTGGGTAGCTTCCACAAGGTCGGCCTCTGCTGCTGTGGAGCTATGCTGCTCCCTCCTGGACAAGGAACTGACATGCAGCATAAGTGGGATCAGTGTCACCCCGTGCAAGTTGTACATGCACCCGGTGGGGAAATCCAAGAAGGTTGCCCTGTTGGTCTCTAGATGTGTGCTGCTATGGGCAGGAGGAGGAAGCGACTTGTGGAATCAGTGGAGTAAGTGTTACCCCGAAGATGTTCAATATGCACCTGGCGGGGAGCTTCCTTCCCCCATGCAGCAGGAAACCACATGTGGCATCAGTCAAGTGATTTGTGCAGCCACCGCTACACTGCCCGCTGTTGTCACTAGGCTGCCTGCCACTGCATGTGCACATCTGCCGCTATTGTGGAATCCACTGATGTGGGGAATGGAAGAACTGTACTCTATAAGGTGGGAGCTCAGGGGGCATGCCCTGTCACTGAGGCCGGCCAACCCATTTCTCTACCCATAGTTCTGGTGGAGACATATTACACTAATATTGGGTAAGTCATTCAGTGTCCTATTATCAGTTTACCTTCACCCAGTTGCTCCATTTTCTGGTAATCATCATCATTATCCATCTGCTCCATTTGTGCCATCTGATCATTGGCATCCTGTTACTATTATCTATTGGTAAGTTTCTATTCTTGATTTTTTTTATCTACTGGTGTTGACAGGTGCTTCATATTATTGCTCATTAGACTGTCCAGTTGTTACTTAATTAGTCCGTACTGTAATTCCTAGGGATATCTCGGTAGTGGCAAACTGTTAATATCTAGGGAAGGTGACAGCTATAGGTTAAATCAAGTTCTGCTGTCTTGTATTCAGCAGGCATTATTACACTTTTAAATTATAGGAGGTACCCCATAAAATCACTACATGACATATTAAAGGGGTTGTGTCACTTAGATAAGCGCCATTCCATATGCCCTATTAGGACATATAGATGTCATATTGCTGAGCTGTCATTGTTCCTTGTACCACTACTAGGGGTGACCGACTGTCGTATGCAATGGCTCCCCAGATCATCACACCAGTATTGAGGGCAGTGTGTTTCTCTACAGGCAGAATTGAGGAGCTCACCCCGAGGTCTTCAGACATGAACACGGGCCGTCATCAGTGCCCAAACTAAACTTGATTCGTCACTGAAGACAACCTGGCTCCACTCCATAGCAGTCCAGTTTCGTCAGTCATTACACCACTGCAAACCAAGGTTACGGTGAGTGTCAAAGACAGTACATGTAATGGGGGCCAAGAGACCAAGTGTCCTTCAGACAAGCACTTGGAAATGGTTCTGACAAACACAGGGGCCTGTAACAATGGTGCCACCCAGGGGTGTAATTATAGGGGATGCAGAGGATCTAGTTGCACCCGGGCCCAGGAGCCTTAGGGGGGGGGCATAAATCCTCTCTTCTCCATATAGGGAGCCCAGTACTATGAATAAAGCATTATATTTGGGAGCCCTGTTACAGGTTTTGCATTGGGCCCCCGAAGCTTCAAGTTATGCCTCTGGTTTCTGGATGGCAGAAAAAGAAACAGTTGGAGCTGCTCAGCTGACAAGACTGTTCATTTAATCACGCCACAACTCTAATCCTTTACATATCTGCCTGAGATGTAACTGCATGCTGAGATTTGCAGCAAAACAACAACTCCTTCTGGGGGCTTGATCTTTTTGACAAAGAGTATATATTTTGATACAGATACAAGAATACCTTCAGAGTATTCTAAGTAAAAGTTGCATTCTTTATTATACACCTTCCTGATATATGATTACAATATACTAACAATGTGTCACATATAGATTACATTTTGAGCACTAAAGGGCAATTAAATCTTGACTCTAGTTGAAAGCTATAATTCATGCTTTTTTTTCTACATTTTGATGAAAACTATTACCATAGTTACTTTATTTTGTTGGCACCTTTCCTCTTCTATGTTCCTCTGAAGCTCTGAACACTTCACTAACTTGTTCAGAACTTGTTGCTGAATGAGAGCCAGAAGAAAAAGCACAAACTCTCTTTGGGATAATACATTTGAAGTTGCAGCATGAAGCCACTCTCTAGCCCCACTCCAAACTCTCACATTCTTTTACAAATGAACAAACATTGCTTTGAGCCAAAAAATCATGCAAGACTTAGAGGAATACTCAAGGGAGCGGCTCCTCCTAGTTTTTTCCTTGTATTTTTTATTGTTTTGTTTGTTGTTTTATTAATGATGAAATACAGATACCGAGATACCATTCAGACTTGGCCACATCCTATATAAATAAGCCTAAAACTGAAATAAATATTTTGTTTACTTCTATTTGGCATGGGGCACTAAAAACAGCTGCCAAATATGCCTGATATGCCTGTGTAGAGCATTGTGCGTGACTAGAGATGTTCCTTCCCAGCAGCAAAGTATCCCCTGGGATGACATTCACATGCTGGCAGCTTTGCCTTATGCCAAGTTCCAGTGAGCAATGATGTAAATAATGTATATTAGGCACCAGTTGCTCTATCATGAAACATATATTATTGATTATGCAGGACATGAACATATTGACACTGCCAACAAAATTTCAAAAGCCCACTAATGGACAACTATTTATCAGATCATTACATGTCAATATTAAAATAATGGCCGCAATCCCAAATACTGTCTCACCCTTCAAACTTTTTTTTTAGATGATCAAAATTTGACAGCTTGTCAAAAGCTTTACCTTTGTCATAAGTAGAACAGCCCAGCTATTTGCATTTGCACTTTAGCATATATGTATCATTAATGTTATTAGCTTTATTTTGAATGATATGTGAAATTACTGATAGGATTATGATTTTGCATTGAGATGTGTCATAGGACAAAGTTTGTTTTGCAATGCTGATAAGGTCATGTATATGTATACATCTTAGCCACTATTAAAGGGGTTGTCTCGCGAAAGCAAGTGGGGTTAAGCACTTCTGTATGGCCATATTAATGCACTTTGTAATATACATCGTGCATTAAATATGAGCCATACAGAAGTTATTCACTTACCTTCCCTTCTGCGCAAGTGCGTCTAATCGGGCGATTAGACGCTGAAGTTAGACGGAGCCATGGAGACGGGGACGCCAGCGCAGGGAAGGTAAGTTAATAACTTCTGTATGGCTCATATTTAATGCACGATGTACATTACAAAGTGCATTAATATGGCCATACAGAAGTGCTTAACCCCACGTGCTTTCGCGAGACAACCCCTTTAAGTAAATTTCAAAATTTAAAGGGGTTGTCCGGTTACTGGACAACTCCTTTTCAATGGGACCTACTGGGGTAAAATAATAAACAGTGAGATACTTACTTCTCCACGGATGCCTGGATCTATGGTGGGGTAAGTATATCCCTGTTTGTTATTTTACCTCAGTGGGTCCCATTGAAAAGGAGTTGTCCGGTTACTGGACAACCCCTGTGAATAAAATATTGAACAACATGTCCACTTTTACCTTGAAATCCAATTTGGGCTATCTGCTATCTGTAACACAGGACGACTGTTGGGCAAACGATACCCGACTCTTGTCCCTGTGTCTCTGCACTCCCTTGCTTCTGCACGAAAAGCTAGCAGAGCTGTGTTGCTCACGGAGCAGCCAGCAGGGGGGCGGGGCAGTGCAGGAGATTTCTCTACCCTCTCCATTGAGATTACACAGTTTAAACAGAGCAATGAGTGATGAGTTTCATCACTCATCTTTTATGCAGCATAAAAGATGAGCGATGAAGCTCATCATGCAGTTTAAACAGCAGACTTCAGTACTGAACGGCTACTGTGTTATATAAATGGAGGGGGGCGGGGGAGTGAGAGGAGAGAAATCTCCTGCAATGCCCCGCCCCCCTGCTGGCCGTTCCATGGGCGAGACAGCTCAGCTAGCTTCCATGCACGGGAGCGAGGAAACAAGGGATGAGTGTCGAGCATTGTTTGCCCAACAGTCGTCCCGTGTAAAGGGACCTTTAGAGACACCTCTCTAATCCTCCAATTTATTTAAGGAAGGCAGGACCCAGGCTGCATACTCTAATCAAAAGGCATTGGGGCAGATGAGAAAAACACTCTGCACGACAGATATGGAGGCGGCCAATCCTCGACAAATGTAAATGCAGCAACAAATTCAGTCAGCACTTCCTACATTAGGATGTGATGTAACAAGCCATAGTGTGATCTTTGGCCACGTGACATGCGTCACAGCCAAAGCCCTAGTAAAGACCTAGCCTAATTGTAACATGTATAAATTTTGAGTCTGCTTCATATTTCCTATGTCAACATTTATAGCATGAAAGCAAGCTTTACAGTGATTCTGTAGAGTAAATGTACTTGTAAGTGTCCCTTTACACAGGACACTTGCTGGGTGCATAAGCATCTGAAAACTGACCCATCAACTATCGCTCCTGTGCTTTTATACAGAAGCAATAGCCATTCTGTGAATGGAAGCAGAGCTGGCTAGAGATCTCTTCCGACCAACATTTGGCGTCCATTCGCAGTAAATATGCAGACCTCGAAGATCAAAACTCCTGTTTACATGAGCCAACAGTCACTTGGTTTTTAGGCGAGCTAACAAACAAGTGACTCCAACAAATAAGTGATTTGTCACCCAGTGCCCTGTCGGTGGCTGCTTATACACAGTACAACTATCACCTGAGTTCGCTATTTCCAGTAATTATTTGGGTGATAATTGTTCCGTATGAAAGGTACCTTAATCCGGGCGAAGACCTGATCCAAGCTGATGGCAAGATATACAAATCCTGGGGGTCAAACTGTAATCCAGCTTTACTTTATAACATGTAAAATAATCGATTTGCTATTTGTACAGTCTCTTCTGTATTTAACCTAGCCTTATTTCTATCATAACACTGGTCAACAACCATTTTGGTGCCAGTTATATCAGAGTGATTTTAGGTTAAATTTAGGATGGTGAATCCTAATATTTCAACACTTTTGATAAATTGAGTCTAGTTTTTGAGATATTGTAAGTTCTACCGAAAAAATGTAAAAAAAACGAGAATTTACATGAAAAGTATAAGCTACTCACAAAACAGTATGAAAATAATACCAAATCATTGTAAAGGAAACATATTAAATACACAGTGACACTCTGGGTTCACTTCAAAACAGAAAGCGAAATACTCTTCACAATAAAAAAAAACTCTGTCTGTGTGATTTTCTCCTATGTGAGTGATCAAGACAATAGCGTTGGAGATTCCAGCAGTAGTCTGCCATCATGTGCCTGTCCCATCTTCCTTGATACCTTTCCTCCATAACTTTGATGTCTTGATGGAACCTCTCCCTTTGTTTCTCACTGAAATCACCAAGATTGACAGGAAATCTATTTAATTGGCGATGGACAAAGTCTACCTTGATGCGCATATTAGCCCCCAAATTATGAAAGTTTGTGAGCATGGTGTGAACCAATTCTTCATAATTGTGTGCTTTATGGTTCCCCAAGAAGTTC
This sequence comes from Eleutherodactylus coqui, assembly GCF_035609145.1. NCBI lineage: Eukaryota > Metazoa > Chordata > Amphibia > Anura > Eleutherodactylidae > Eleutherodactylus > Eleutherodactylus coqui. The sequence goes on along the minus strand of NC_089839.1, from coordinate 92,410,561 downwards.
CTTAAAACAGAGACAAAACTACACCAGGCAGATGCTTCAATGTCAGTCAGGACTTTATTGAAATTGGAATCATTGATGAGCTTTCGAATTTCAGGACCATCGAAGACTTCTGCTTTCAGTTTTTCACTACTGAGTCCAGGGAGGGATGTGCAAATGTACTTGAAGCAATTAGAATTTTTGTCCAAGGTCTTAACAAATTGTTTCGTGAGGCCTAGATTTATATGGAGCAGGGGAGAATTATTTTTTCCTTATCAATCAAAGGCTCATTTATGATGATTGCTGCACCAACTGTCATATTTTCCCTTGAAGGCCATGTCACCTTTTTCCAATTATCTTGCTTAGCCCTACTATTCCACATGCAGATTAAGCATGGGTGCTTTGTGTATCTACTTTGATGCCTAAGCAGGAAGTTGACCATATTCAAATCAACACAAATAAGCCACTTGTGCTGATGATAACCAAGTTTCTGCAGAACCATAATAATGTTGTTGTAGTCTTCACGAAGTTTTGTTGCGAGGGCAAGTGGGATAGATGCATAGCGATTACCATTGTGTAATAGCACACATTGTAAGCTTTTGATGGAATTGTCTCTAAAGAGTCGCCAGTATTCTGGTTAATATTGTGGAATACCCATCTCAAGAAGTAGTCCTGGGACATTACTGCGGTACACAATTTGATCATTTTCACTGAAGGAAGAAGTCCCTTTTCTCTTGTCCGGTAAGCTGTAATATTAGCTTCTGGCTTCAGGCAGTTCTTTTCCTTCAGTCTGGATGCCAAGAGTTCAGTTGCTTGCTTACAGACTGAGGTCTCGTATCAAGTCACGGAGTTCTTCCTGGGAGAAATGCTGAGGTGTAGAAACACCGGCTTCATATTCAGTATCACTAGTGTTACATTCGAAGTCCTGCAAGTCTTCAACTTCTGACAATTAAAGTTCAGGAAGTGTGGTAAATACTGGCACTGGACCATCTTTGCTGTGTGGCACAGGTCACCTTGCTGACTACAAATCAGGATACCCCCACTTATGTTTCTTGTACCTATTGATGCCTTTTACATTCAGAACACAAAAATAACAGTCGTCCTGGTGATTTCGTGGCTCTCTCCATATCATAGGCACTCCAAGGTTTAAACTTTCCTTTTTTTGATTTGTCCACTTTCGTAGACCCTCCACACAGGTTTTACAAACCTTATGAGGAGCCCAAGATTTTCCTTGGTCCCCAAGATGAATCCCAAAATATGCAAGATATGCTTGCTTTACAAAGTCCGGGATGTTCTTTCTGTTCTTCTGAGGAGTGTATTCACCACAAACATAACAGAACTCATCAGGGCAGTTCAAGCAACCTCTTCTTGAAGAACTCATATTTCACAAAAAAAAAAATAGAAAGGATGCGTGCCAGCGCCTCTTTGTTTTAAAGATAGGATAAAAGGTGAATATTAGTGTGTACTCACCTGGTGCTCATTGGAATTCTCAGGACTGAGAATCCACTGGCACCCGATATCCACGAAGGCTTTTCAAACCACCCTGGATTCCTGATCCAGATATGCTTGAGAAGGGCAAACTTTGTAAATTGCTGAAACGCGTTGCATAAAAAGGAATAAAAGACGTTACAGACCGAAGAGTCTTTGTTGGTCCCTGGGGTCCGGGAGCGCGGGGATATTTTCCAGGATATATTCTTCACTAAAAAAATTCAAATTGTGAAATCAATATTTAATTTGACAAATTATAATGTTACCCACAAATAAACAATAAAACAGAAATGAAGAAACAGAAAGCTTCTCCTACATAAGTCGGCGGGGACAGGTAATGTCAGACTACAAAGCTTATTTGATGAACACCTTGTATTTTAAAAACTAGAGCCAATTTGGAAAAACCAATGGCAGATTCAGCTTTAGCAATACCAAAATACCCCATATTCATTGAAACTTCACTGGCACCTCGAAAAAAAAATGTTTTTGTTTGCCTGTGATAGGTCCCATGAAGATGTTGACAGTCTTTATAAACATTAGATTTTTAACTAATTCTGACAAAAACAGAGAGACTTGCTGACATTAACGTAATGTCTGTAGCGGGCAATAGAATAAGACTTTAATATGACCTAATGCTAAACACCAGTCCAAATATTAATTATGCTTTGTTTTAGAAAAACCAAGTTCCTCTCAAATATCCATGTACTTCTGCCCAGCTATGAAAGATGCTTGGGAAACAGAGACCCAATAAGCTCCACTAATAACTTGTATGTTTCATATAAAATGTACAGCATCTTGTTCAATTTCACATGGGCATTAAAAAAGTCACATGAGTATCAAAGAGCTTTGTAGGAAAGGTACCCAATGTATACAATTGCTAAACTGGAACGAGGGACCATATGATATACTTTTGCTTATGACTTAGGGGTTATATATGGTTAAACATACACACCATTAACATTGACTTAAATACTTGTCTAACAGCTCATGCACAGAACTGTATTTGGGTGTTTTCACACATTGCAGTTATATCAAAGTATTTGCCAGGATGTACACTAAATTGGGGTAAATCACTTTTTTTTTCAAAATCTTGGCAAAAAAATATATATATATCCTTATTGTTCTGAGTTGTATGAAACCATAATACAACACACATAGAAGTCCATAAGGCCATACTGTACTTTCCATATTATGGACACATTCTCAATTAGAATCAATTTCTCCATAATCTGCTGGCATAAGTAGGCACCCCCAGAGGCTCATAGAATGCCTGCAGCTCCATGCATGTCTCTGTCATTTACATAAGGCCTTACTTCAGGTAAAATTTTAAAGGGTTTTTCTGAGACCAAAAAAAATTCCAGGGGCGAAAGGGGATGTGTTTAAATAAAAAGGTAATTAATACTCATCGGTTGGATGTCCCTACAGTCCAGCTCAGGAGCTCCAGTCCATTCTACTACGGTTGTGGACGTTGCTGTAGCCAATCACTAGCTTCAGCAGTCACATGCCATTGATGGTAATATCACCAATGAAACCAGTGATTGGCTGAGGTGCCATGTGTACAATAAACGGCACATGACTGCTGTAGCTCATTCTGGACTGGAGAGGTGGGGTCCATGGCTCCAGCACTAGACTGCGGGGGACATATAACTGGTGATTATAGAAAATTGTTTAAACTTTAACCCATCCCTTGCCCAACAAGCAGCAGGTTTGCAAGTGCACAGTTGGAGAACAGGAGGAAATATAACAATTACACCTTAAAACTGAGCACCTCTTCTGCAATGCATCCATTGCACTAGTTTAATGAAAGGCAGGGGTCATCAGAGGTGACAGAGTGCCTATAAGGTCGGCTTCACAGGAGTGTAAACGTATTTGCATGCACATGAGCGCTGCGTTTTTGCTGAACGAACATTTCTTTTTTGCATGTGCATGGGTGTATTTTACTGTACGTTTCATGCGCACAAGGCATGTGCATTTGCAAAAACAAAACATCAATGCTCTCAGCCATTGAAATGGCTAATTAGTTTAATGAGTTCAAGACGTGCACAATTCTGCAGTTTTTCATGTATCTTTTCACGTTTTGCGTTCACATTTGCACATCTGCATCGCCTTCTATGGGGACTTTTGGTGCACAAATGCACAGGAAAACAAAGAATGCTGCAGGTTTTTTTGCACGACCAAAATCCACAGAAAAATATACACATGTGAATAAACTCATTGAAATCAATGGGTTCTATTCACTGGGTATTGCATATGCAAATACGTCCGTGTGAAGCCGGCCTAAGGACTTATTTACAGGAACGTCTATCGGCCACTGTTTTCACATCCGTCTGATATACACTGCCATCTGAGTTGTATTCCCTCCCCCTCAACGGCTCTCTGCCTCTCCACCCTAAGGGCTTATTCACAGGAGCATATTTCGGCCGCAGTTTTCACGACCGGACGATATACATTTCCATCTAAACTGTCTTTCTCTTTTCCTCCCCCTCACTGGCTTTCTGCCTCTCTACTCCCCTCTGGCTATTTGCAATGGGAGGGGGCGAGATGGAGCTAAGCTCCGCCCACCCCCTCCTATTGCTATGTGCAAACAAGGGGCGGGGAGGGCGAAGGAGCTTAGCTCTGCCCCCTCCCATTGCAAACAGCCAGAGGGGAGAAGAGAGGCAGAGAGCTGGTGAGGGGGAGGGAAGGGGGAAGACAGTTTAGATGGTAGCTCATATCAGCGCGTCGTGAAAACGGCGGCCGATATACACTCCTCTGAATAAGCCCTAAGGGTGGACACAGCTGTATGTTTAAAATATTATATCCTGAAGTCATTGGAACTTGAATCACCACTGTAAATATTCAACCAAGTGACATGAGTTCGTAGGGAAATCATTCCATTGTGTCTTTTCTTACTTTCAGGAATAATAGCTTATTGCGCCTTACATATTTATAGATACACACATACATATTTATATTTGAATATAACACAAAATCTCATTCCAATATTACCTAAATATCCTTCCTGTGAGGAAACATTGTTGCATTTTTTAAAGTCCTTTTGAGTTTGCAGAAAACAATCGGCCTATGTATAATGTAAAATATATAATACTGGATTATGGTTCAATCCCTCCACAGATGTGGTTGTTGGAGGGGGATGAAGCTAATCTCTCCCAATGGTTTAGGCTTTTACTCTTTGATTTAAATAAATGACAAAAGAAAAATAACAGTTGGAATGGTGTTAGCAGTAATGACCAAGGTCTCCATCTCTTGAGATTCTGAGGTTAGAATGAAGCAAATAACCAGTGACAAGGTTTTGGTCTAAAAGAGTGAAAAAAGCATTCACAGCTGAATTGCTTAAAACTGGGTCAGTGCTTTGGTCCCAGCTGGGACATTTTTAAGAGCCAGTTGGACTGTAGTGTTAACCCAATATTAAACACTTCAATGAATGGAAGTGCCTGCAATACTTCAGTTTTATGTTTCTTGGCACCTATTTTGCGCTGTACCTTTTGATGTATTTGCAGAGAACTAATTTTCCAGAATCCCAGACAAAGAAACACTTATTTATATCAATGCGAAATGCACAAACATTTTTTATATAACGACATATGGCACAAACAACCAGATACTTACACAATCCGTATTTTGCGGGGAAGGATAACGAGGCCCTGTTACCAGAGGGTTACATAAGGACTGCGTGGTTGGAGTAAACAGGATCAGAGTAAAGATCTGCAGTACATGGTGGTTGCTAGTGGTGTATTTAGTCATTTAATTAGCATTCGTGAAGTTTTTGCCGTATCAGAGACACTTGCTTACAGCCACATCATTGAAAGGTCAACACGATAGAAATAAAAAGGATTTAACCTTGTTAATTGCTCTTCTTCTACACAGAAAGCAGAGCATCTCAGGAGTAACTACTGACTTTATACATGAATGGTCCAATCATGAGAAGAGTCCTCTGAAAATAAGAGGATACATTAACCCCTTCATGACATGGCCTACTTTGGGCTTAAGGACGCAACAATTTTTGGCGGATTTTCTTCTCCGTTTATCAAAAGCCATAACTTTTTTATTTTTCCGTCGAAGCAGCCATGTAAGGGCTTGTTTTTTGCGTGGCGAACTGTAGTTTTTATCGGCGTCATTTTTGGGTACATTAACTATATTGTAAAACTTTTATTTTTTTTTATGATAGCAGGGATAATGCAGCATAAATGAGACATTCCATTTTTTCTGCGGAACGGTACGGTTACAACGATACCAAAATTCTTATATATTTTTTAGGTTTTTCCACTTTTCTGCAATAAAAACACTTTTTTTGGAAATCTTTTTTTTTCTAAATCGCTGCATTCAAAGTCCTGTAACTTTTGTATTTTTGATGTACGGAGCTTTGTGAGGGCTTATTTTTTGCGAGACGAGCTGTAGTTTTTACTGGTACCATTTTGGGGTACATACGGCTTTTTTGATCACTTTTATTGCGTTTTTAGTGAGGCAAAATGCTAAAAATAAGCATTTTGCCTCAGTTTTTTAGCGGTTTTTTTGCGTTTTTTTTCCATGCACAGTCAAAAGCATGTGCAACTTATTGTATGCGTCGTTACGGATGCAACAATACCAAATATGTGGGGTTTTATTTTTTTTTACCTTTTTTTATGCTAATCTGAGAAAAAGCATAAAAAATGTTTTTTTTACTCTTTTTTTTACATTTTTTAAATTAATTTTTTTTTTTTTTTTTTTTTTTTTTTACAACATTTGTGTCCCCCTGGGGGACTTTGACCACTGCCCTGATGATCACTGTCATAAGGCATGGCAGAGCTACTGCACTGCCATGCCTTATCGCTTATACAGTGATCTCAGGCACTGGTAACACAGGACTCCAGTGTCTGGCGTCCTGTTACCATGGCAACAGGCCGGGCTCTCGCGATAACATCGCGAGAGCTGGCCGGAGACACAGAGGGAGTGCGCTCCCTCTGTGGACTCTTTCCCTGCCGCGATCTGCGATCGCGGCAGAGAAGGGGTTAACAGCGGGGGGCGCATCTCCGATGCACCCCTCGCTGTTGCAGCGGGACGCCGGCTGTGACTGACAGCCGGCTCCCGCTGCAGGATAGTGCGGGATCATATGTGATCCCGCGCTATCTCCAGGACGTAAGTTTATGCCCTGGTGCGGGAAGTACCCCGTTCCCAGGACGTAAACTTACACCCTGCAGCGGGAATGGGTTAACAGTAGTGTCTTTATTTAGGATTATATGCACAGTACTTCCAAAGTCTCTTCTACACAGGACAATTATCTTTAAAAAAAATCATTGGATTGGGCAAATTTGAACAATATCATTCAGTGTAAACACGACAAATCAGAGTTCATTCGCTTCTCGTTCATCTTATGCAGGCATAAAATAATAGTTCACTCATTCTCATGCCGTTGCATGTGAACAGAGATCATCAAGTTGTTCACATTCACTAGTACAGTGAATGCGAACGATTTACAAACGAATGAGCGAACGATGTATCTGCCTGTATAAACAGGCTGCACAAGCGAACGGGCGAACTCTGTCATCATTCGCTATGCGAACAATAAATTATTCTGTGTAAGTCCCGCTTCAGACGGGCGTAAGCGCATTTACGCACCCGCTAGTGTAATATTTTTGCTGAAGGGACTAGGCTTTTTTACACATCAACATATTTTACTGTACTTTTTGCGCCTGCAAGACATGTTCACTTGCACACAGCCAACAAAGACGCACCGATTGAAATGGCTAATTAGTCTAATGAGTTCCAATTGCTTTATTTTTCCAGCATATCACACATCTCCTAGCATATTGCATGCATGTTTGAGCACCCTCTATTGACCTCTATGGGGACCCTTGGTGCACAAATGTGCAGGAAAATAGAGTATGCTGCGTTTTTCTTTGTGCGACTTGAATGAGCAGAAAAATATGCGCATGTGAACGAACCCATTGAAATCAATGGGTTATATTCTCGTGTGCAAATACGTCTGTGTGAATGTAGCCTTAGGCCTCATACATATGGATCTATAAAAATAGGCTACCTACTGCATATGGCCTGTTTGAGCTCCATTGTTTTTTGGTTCCCAAAGCATTTGCTCCATATGCATCCAATATGGTTTTTGTGTGACTTTCTTCAGAAAAAAGAAAATATTACAATAAATGCACTTTCAATTGAAAATATTGCACTCACATATGACATGTATGGATTTCCTATACAGATCCAAATAATACCTTTTCCATAGATTTCTATTATACAAGGAATATTGATTCTGAATGTGACATTCAATGGGGTGTACTGTGACTTTTTTGTTTTTTAAAGCTTTCTTCACATATTTTTTGTGGCAATTTTTTGGAACTTGTAAAAAAGCACCATAAGCCAATTTTTTTACTCCATATTTAGTTCGTATTTTGCGGACTGTAATATGGAACTAATATAAATCTATGTGTCTATGTATTTATTTTTCTATTGGAGGTGACCAAGGTTTTGTGTGAATAGAAACAGGTACTCCGGCTCCGATATATATCCTGAAGGAAGCACTATAAATAAAAGCAGAATACCTTCACAAGATAATCTTGTGCTCCTGACCATTTGTTCTTCATGAAGATTGCCGCTGGACTGGGTGGTTGAAGAGGTCTGTGAGTATAACTGACGTGCTGCTGTGGTCATCATAAGTATTCATTATGCCTCTCCACTGCGGTCTTGTGACTAATTATGTGAGAGAACGTCTTGCTATGGCCATCGCGCAAGTCCATCACGCCGTCTGATGATACGGCGAAACTGACTCTGTGTTGCTTCAGCAAAGCGCTCATCTACGTATGCACATTAACATCTGAGCTGTTATCATGCCAATAGCAAGCATAATGATGTACTTCCGTTATTGCATCTTACAACGGGAACCGTCCACCACGCTCTCTGATGACGGGGCTAAACTGACTTTATGTTGCTTCAGTAAAGCGCTCACCTGTGCTTGTGTACTAACACTTGGGCCGCTGCCATGCCTCGTGTGCAATTACTTGGACTGGAAATGTGCATACCATTTTTAAATAAATAAATTCTGTTATTTGTATAGCAGCAACTTATTGTGGGGTTTGAACTTGCAACCTTTGGGTCCTAAGCAAGAGCTTAAACTCTGCACCACACAAGGCTTATTACAGAAAAGCAGTGAAGTCAAACTTGCTCACAATATGGTTATCTAATGGAGGTGGATCAACCTTGTTGGATGGGCATTACCTATGTATCTTAGACACACCCATCCTCATTTCATTGGCGGTTCTCGGTTTGGAGGCAGGTTTAGGCTGCTATATAATCCTGGCTGCTCTGACAGAGCCTCATACCCTCTGGTCTACCGCCAAGGCCGGAGGCACGATCTCTCATCTTGTTTATTTTTTATTTTGTATCTGTGTGCTGAGCTGATAGACTATCTTGGCTTCTAAGGCCATGTTTTATATCTTAAAATAAATCTAGCAAAGCCTGCATGAGCATGGTGATCGTGCCCAGCTCTCTGCATTGATCCAAGTTATATAGAGGCAATTATTAGCTCCTCTCACTGACTGTTTCAAAGACTAACAGCTTCCCCGGTCCACAGGAAAGCAAGGGAATTCCGGAGTGGCCCTGAGCCCCCAACCTCCTGCACTCACTGCACTACATACACATAGGCAATATCTCAGCCAGCCTATCCATCTATATAATAAACTGGCTAGTATATATATTAATATAGACACATAGGTTTGCTGAGAGGACGTCTGGGCGCATTGTGAGGAAGGTCAGTCTTGGGCCTCACCTCTCAATGACCCTTCATCTTTCAGATGCCTGCTGCTGGCTGTGGACTGGCATTGTGTGAGCATGTATACCTGGCACACGTATAGGGGGTGGATAAAAATATGGAAACACCGTACAAAAGGCTTGGAATTTTAATCATTAGCACTGAGCTGCCCTTTTGACCCCTGCTTGGCTGAGAGGTTTCCCACCAAATTTGTGTTTACTTCACCTCTTGCCCTGCTCTGGGTGGCTTTAGGAGCCAGGGTGTGGTTTAACTCTCAGCAAGTCAGCACGATTTTTTTCAGCAGAAATTTTTTGGTAATTCTGAAGTTGCAAATTCTCTATAGCTTTTTATTCCTCCATTTGGTACGCCAAATCAAAGAAAAAATTTCACTTTGCACGCAGCAAACCTCCCACTGGGACACTTTTAAACACATGAATAGGATGACACGATGAAGCATATAATATAGTGTTAACCGTAGTGGACGTCTTCACCAAAGACTGTATCGCATTGCCTGACAGTGACATATGTGGTTAAATATAGGCGGCCCGCTGGTACTTTCAGGTGATATCGTTGTAAAGCCTGTTTGTATATTCACAAAAGCAATACGTTTACCAGTGCCAGTACTGTTGTGACTTTTAAAAATTGCGACTTTAACAAGTGTAAGACTCAGGCCTTAGTCACACGGGCGTTTTTTCACGCGATTTGCGCATCGCATGACGGATGCGCATGCGCAAATCGCGTGACCGGCGCCGAAAAATCGGCCCAAAAATCGCCCGAAAATCTGCTCCTAGCCGCGTTTCATTAGAAACGGGCCGGAGCTGTCCAGCGCATTGCATTCAATGGAGCCGGCAATACAGCGGCTCCATTGAATGCAAGCGCTGCGGGCGTGCGCGGGGTTAATTGTCGGTAAGGGGTTAAATATATAACCCCTTACCTGCAATGCATCCTTAAATGTGAAAAAATAAAAAAAAAGGATGTACTCACCTGCTCCCGGCAGCTGGAGATCCCGGCGGTCGGCCTGCAGTGGGTGTGAAGGAGGTGTGACTCAGGCTTGCCCCCTGATTGGCTCAGCGCTGAGCCAATCAGAAGCAAGTCTCAGTCACACCCATTCATGAATTCATGAATGGGTGTGACTGAGCTCAGCCTCTGATTGGCTCAGGCTGAGCCAATCAGGGGCAAGCCTGAGTCACACCTCCTTCACACCCACTGCAGGCCGACCGCCGGGATCTCCAGCTGCCGGGAGCAGGTGAGAACATCCTTTTTTTTTATTTTTTCACATTTAACCCCTTAATGACATGGCCTATTTTGGCGTTGAGGACCAAGCGATTTTTTGGTATTTTTCCATCTCCATTTTTCAAAAGCCATAACTTTTTTATTTTTCCGTGGACGCGGCCGTGTAAGGGCTTGTTTTTTGCGTGGCGATCTGTAGTTTTTATCGGTGCCACTTTTGGGTATATAGACAATATCGTAAATTTTTTTTTTTTTTTTTTTAATGATAACAGGGAGAGAAAACGCATCAATTCTGCCATAGATTTTTTTTTTTTTTTTACAGTGTTAATCATGCAGCATAAATGACACACTAAATTTTTTCTGCGGGTCGGTACGGTAACAACGATACCAAAATTGTTATATTTTTTTTAGGTTTTTACACTTTTTTGCAATAAAACCCCCTTTTTTTGGAAATCTTTTTTTTTTCTCTATAGCTGCATTCAAAGTCCTGTAACTTTTTTATTTTTCTATGTACGGAGCTCTTTAGGGGCTTATTTTTTGCGAGACGAGCTGTAGTTTTTATTGGTACTATTTTGGGAAATGTACGGCTTTTTTGATCACTTTTATTGCATTTTTTGTGAGGCAAAATGCTAAAAATTAGCATTTTGCCTCTGTTTTTTAGCGTTTTTTTTTACACTTTTTGTCGTACAAAATAAAAAGCGTGTTCAACTTTTTGTACACGTCGTTACGGACGCGTCAATACCCAATATGTGGGGTTTTAGTTTTTTTTCCCTTTTTTTATGCTAATATTAGAAAAAGCATAAAAAAGGGGTTTTTTACATTTTTTTTTTTTACATTTTTCTTTTTTTTACACTTTTCTTTTCTTTTTTTTATACTATTTGAGTCCCTCTGAGGGACTTACATCACTGTGCCTATGATCGCTGTCATAAGGCATGGCAGAGCTACTGCTCTCCCATGCCTTATCGCTTGTACAGCGATTATAGGCACAGGCAATACAGGACGCCAGTGTCTGGCGTCCTGTTGCCATGGTGACAGGCCGGGCTCTCGCGATAACATCGCGAGTTCCGGCCGGAGACACACAGGGATCGCGATCCCTCTGTGAACTCTTTCCCTGCCGCGATCTACTTAGATCGCGGCAGGGAAGGGGTTAACAGCGGCGGGCGCATCTCCGATGTCCCCCCGCTGTTGGAGCGGGACGCCGGCTGTGACTGACAGCCGGCTCCCGCTGCGGGATAGCGCGGGATCACATGTGATCCCGTGCTATCTCCAGGACGTACCAGGTACGTCATGTTGCGGGAAGTACCAGGCTGCCATGACGTACCAGGTACGTCCAGGAGCGGGAAGGAGTTAAGGATGCATTGCAGGTAAGGGGTTATATATTTAACCCCTTCCCGACAATTAACCCCGCGCACGCCGGCAGCCCATTGCTTTCAATGGAGCGGCTGTATTGCCGCTCCATTGAATTCAATGGGCAAACATCGTTCTTCTCTGCCACAGCTGTTCCAGCTGTGGCAGAGAAGAATGATTTGTCTTCTATATGTTCTCAATGGGGTCGGCGCTGCTGCCGCCGGCCCCGTTGAGCGCATATAGAGAAGAGAACAGGAATCGCAGATCGCAGATAGGTGCGATCTGCGATTTCTGTTCTCTAATTTATCGGACGAGCGCATAAAAAGCGCTCATGTGTCCGATACCATTGCAAAGCAATGGTTTTAAAAAGTCGCCGGACGCATGCGCATGCGCAAATCGCGGCAATAAACGCCCGTGTGACTAAGCCCTCAGTATGTGGTTTACATGGTCTCAAGCAACTGTCCTAAAAATTATTTTGGCAAGATGATACTACAGTTTTGACGCTGTATACTAGCTCATACCAGCAATAATATTATACAGGAAGATACACAATTGGCTAATCATGTCAGAATGTGTCATGGGGATGATACCAATGCCATAAGGTTCCAAGGTATTGAAGTGCTCAAATCAAATGGAAGAGGAGGAGATCTGGGTAGAAGACTTACACATGGAGGCTGAGTCGATAAATTGTATAGATTGCTGCCATCCTCAGGGCCTCAATGAGACCCTTTCTTTAGCTTCATTTATATCCTAACTAGCCCCTTGATAGGTTTCTTACCCTCCTCTAATCCTCGTTCCAATATGATCTGACCCCTGTGAATATACTGGCTCGTCTATATACTGTTATACATACCATTACAAATCTTCATATATAATGTGTCTTTCGATATCAGACTAGCCCAACATCTAGAATAGTCTCCACAATATGGCAACACTACTCAGATGAATTGGTTTTATTTAGTTAGCTTTTATCTCATCCCTATGGCCATTGTTGTATACAGTGTATAATTACAAGTGCTGGATGGATTATTTCATACAGGTTATCAATGTCTGAAGGCAGTATAATAATCTTTATTGCTGAATTATTTCTGCTCAGCAGGAGGTTGTATTACTATTGTACTAGGGATAATCCATTATATACATAATTAAAGTTTTTTATACTATGCCCTATGCGTTATATAACAATGGTTAAGTTAGGATGGCTGACTCTAGAGTGCTATACATTCCTGATAGGGTATATAATATTAACATTCATATCATGTATTATTAGCTCCTCCTGTGCATTGCAGAGCATTAGTAGTGATTTCTGGGTTTTCCAAGATGACAGGTACTGCCATGACATGTGATATTTGTTGATCACCTGGCATAATGTGTATCATATGATCTATGATGCTGTAAGGAAGTGTTAACAACCAATCAACTGAGTTACTCCTGATTGGAGGAGAGTGACACTCCCTCCAGTGAATGGGGGCGGCAGCTTGGAGCATATATAGCTGCATTGGGTCAGTCTCACTCACTCTGCTGTCAGTCCACCATCACAGCTGGATGGCATTCTGATTATCCTATAGACTGAAATATTGTTCCTGTTGATTTAAAAAGCTCCTAATGAAACATCTACCATTATGATGTGGAAATGCGTAGAGTATTACAGCAAACAGTGATACTTATATTTGCTGTAGCTGGCTCAGTATGGTATAACCAGTATTATCTAACCAATTTAGCTGTGTGGCATGGTTATTATCATCTATGCTACTTAGGTTGGGGTGTTACAGCAAGCAGACATACTGACCTTTACTATAGCTCGCCCAGTATTCTCTAACCAGTATTATCTAGCTGTGTGAAATGGTAGTATAATCTATACGAGTTAGCTAGGTTGGGGTATTACAGCAAGCAGAGATACTGACTTCAATATAGCTAAATCAGTATATTTTAGCGAGTATTTTGTCAATGCAGTGTAATTCTATTTTTCATACATTAAATACTCTGAGGTATGAATCCTTTCTAAACTGTAATATGATTTGAAAAGGTATTATATAGAATCAATTAAATTAATATCATTTTAATCTTTAAACTTTAATAGAGATGAGCGAGTATACTCGCTAAAGGCAATTGCTCGAGCAAGCATTGCCTTTAGCGAGTACCTGCCCGCTCGAGACTGAAGGTTCGGGTGGCGGCGCGGGGGAGCGGTGAGTAGCGGCTGTCAGCAGGAGGGAGCGGGGGGGAGAGAGGGAGAGAGAGATCTCCCCTTCCTTACTCCCCGCTCTCCCCCGCAGCTCCCTGCCCGCCTCCGGCACCCGAACCTTCAGTCTCGAGCGGGCAGGTACTCGCTAAAGGCAATGCTCGCTCAAGCAATCTCTAAAATTTAACCTAGAGACCACTTATTATATCAGGGAGCGATTATAATTGCCTTATACACCTCTTCATCCCATTCTGTGAAGCTCAATCGTGCGGGGTTTGGGAGGGAGGTGGTGGGGTTATATAAATATATTTTAAACATTATTTAGAAATTATCAAATAAACGTTCCGTTTAAGGCTGGGTTCACACAGGACTGAAATCCGGTGGAAATCTCGTGGAATGACCACACGGAAAAAACTGAGATTTCCTGAAAGCGCTGCGGAATAAGTTGGCGCTATACAAATACCAAGATTTATTTATCTACCTCATTGGATTTTTTTGCCTTCCTCTGGATCAATATTAGGGGGTAATAGGCTGAACTAGATGAACATATGTCTTTTTCAGCCTTACATACTATGATGGCCATTCAGATAAATGTCCATCCTTGAAATAAAAGGACAACTCAACATGCATCAGAATAGGCACACAATCTGGCTCACAGAGGAGAGTCCCAGGCGGATGTTCATATGCCCTATTACAGCACATAATCTGGGACAACCCCTTTAAAGAACACATTGTAAAACCACAGGTCTTGTTCTCTGAAGATGTTAGGGACTTCTTTCTACAAATATGTATAAGTCGATAAATCTAATAACAGCCTGCTAAAAATTAGAGAAGATAAATGTTATCAGAAGTCATTCGCTTTTCATTTTGTTTTTTTTAATAGAATTTTATTGTTCTATTGGCGAGATGAAGAAAGTTGTTTTCTTTCTGCCGGTAAACAAAACCTCAACAAAGGGAAAAGAAAAATTAATTCAATTGCATTTGTGAATTTTGGAGCCAGTGTGAACCAGTAATGCTTACAATGACATTTTGTCAGCAATGGATGGGTTTAGTAATGTTTAATTATCTGAAGTTGAAAAACTCAATGGTGCTGTTTAAATGTCATTGCTTGGTCTGTCTATCAAATGAAAATTATTCTGTGTCAGTAGAAATGCTCCTGACAGTTTGGGATGCAAAGATATAAAAATGATTAATATTCACATGAAAAATATACTTGAACCTGACAGCTAAGAAAATACTGTGATGTGCCAGCACTTTGTTCCCCTAGTTTTCTGTATGTGAATCAGGTGTACAGTCTAGAGTTTAGGGTCACAGAGTCAAACAAAACACAATGTTACTGTGTATTAAATCACTACAAATAATTGCTGATGAGGAAACAGTCGAAGGCAGTGACAGCAAGGAAATTACAAAATTATGCAACTACCTTAGCTTATTGAAACCGGCGTTACATCCACTGCAGTTAGTAAGTGCAAACGGATGATTCCCAGGCCTCTTTCACACAAGCACATTTTTGACGTTGGTTAGGTGCATCAAAAAATTGCAGAACCCATGGTTTCCTACAGGATCTTTCAGATAAGCAATTTTTTTTGACACTCCGAGAAAATCACGCATCAAAAGATGTCCTATTTTTTGACAACGCAGCATTAGCGGTCCCCACAGACTCCTACGGAAGCCGTCTGGCAAAGGGAGGGAGAGCTAATCTTGCTAATAGCAGCCACGATGTGCTCGCGGCTGCTATGCATTCACGCGATTTAACGCTCAGATAGCCATGCCATTTTAGCGCAGCCGTCTGAGAGCTCAACCAGGGCTCGTGTGAAAGAGCCACCTCCCTGAGGCCTCTTTCACACGGGAAGCTAGGTGCCCAAAAGTCACGCACGTAAAAAACACGTGGCTATTAGAACCAATGGTTTCCTATGGGAATGTTCAGATAAAGGAATCTGAACATTCCCATAGGAAACCATTGGTTCTAATAGCCGCATGATTTTTAAGTGCCTAGCTGCCCGTGTGAAGGAGCCCTGAAAGGCAATAAGGACTTATTCAGATGAGTGTAAGCGCAACTATGCTCGGTAGCACGAAGCGTAGTTGCGCCTGAACGATGGGAATCTCTTCCCCTTCACCATCTTCTCAAACCAGAGCGCAGGAGTTTGAAAATAACTGCGGGAAAATAGATGCCGTCCAATCTTTCCAGTGTTCACTATCTTTTCTCGTCTGTACAATTACCGGGCGAGAATCCCAATAGTGAAAACTTAAAGGAGATGTCCCGCGCCGAAACGGGTTTTTTTTTTTTTCAACCCCCCCCCCCGTTCGGCGCGAGACAACCCCGATGCAGGGAAGTAAAGGAAGCTTACCGGAGCGCTTACCTTAATCCCCGCGCTCCGGTGACTTCAATACTTACCGCTGAAGATGGCCGCCGGGATCCTCTGTCTTCGTGGACCGCAGCTCTTCTGTGCGGTCCACTGCCGATTCCAGCCTCCTGATTGGCTGGAATCGGCACGTGACAGGGCGGAGCTACACGGAGCCGCTCTCTGGCACGAGCGGCTCCATAGAAGACTACAGAAGACCCGGACTGCGCAAGCGCGGCTAATTTGGCCATCGGAGGCCGAAAATTAGTCGGCACCATGGAGACGAGGACGCTAGCAACGGAGCAGGTAAGTATAAAACTTTTTATAACTTCTGTATGGCTCATAATTAATGCACAATGTATATTACAAAGTGCATTATTATGGCCATACAGAAGTGTATAGACCCACTTGCTGCCTCGGGACAACCCCTTTAACCACTGAAAACCATTGATATCAGTGGTTTTGTTTTGTCCCGTTATGTGGCCGTGATTATCACAATCGCATAAGGGAACAAAACCACGTTCGTCTGAATCCACCCTAAAGTCCCTTTATCCAGCAAGATCTCATTCACTCTTGCATTTTGGATTACTTTTTGTCATTGATTAGTAAAGCCAGGGGTAGATTTAAAAAGAATGGATAATATCTGAAGGACTGTATATTATCGCAGCAAAATTGCATCTTTCTTTCCGTTATTTTTGAGCATCAGCGATGCTTTTTCCAGAGAATAATCTTGCATCGCATCGTTACTGCCTGCAATTTTATTGTGCAAAAAGCGATAGGAGTATCTAATGTCAAAAACTAATCGAATTTTCAACGTATGTTAGTGTACCTTTGGCACCCATGGGACATAGTTTTCTGTACATGGAAGACTACCACACTGCGATTTAAATGGCTATTTAGCCTGATGAGTTCCAGATACAGTATGTTCCAGTGGAATTGTGCTGCATATTTCGCATCTCCTCGCGTATTAGTGCACCCCCTCCCCATAGGTTTTTATGCAGACTTTTGGTGCACAAAAGTAGAGCATGCTACGCTATTTTGCGCCTGCCAATACGGTGTTGTGTAGTCGGCCTGAGAGGGTGAAATCTGCTACAGATCTGCAACAAAATCCGTAACCAGCGATGTGTGAACACAACCACAGGCTAACTTCACACGGGCAAGCATGAATTTGCCGAGGGTACAAGGTGCTTTCATGTGAAAACAGCTTTGCATCACTTCCGGGATGAAGGGATCCTCTACCGCAGCTATTAACCGCAACGGAGGTTGGAGGAGTTTCTCCTATTGTTTTCAATGTGAGACCTCACATCTCATGCACCTTGCATGTGGTGCAATGCTGACACTGGCCCCATTGAAAACAACGGGTGCTGTGATGCGAGAGCACACAACAAGATAGAACATGATGCAATTTGTTTCCTGCATCGCATTGCGGTGCCATGCAGGAAAACATTGCGCATGTGTATGACCCCACTTGCAGCGCACAAATCTCATGTGATTTTATCGCCCGTGTGAAGTCAGACTGAGGGCTCTTTCACACGAGTGTATGCGTTTTTGCGTTCTCTCGGCCGCGCTGTAAATTCACATGAATGGACGACTTTCTGCGATTAAGTCCTGTGCTTAATTAGCATTTTCTCATCCATTTACATGACCTGGTGCAACGTTTTTAGCGAAAAAATATGTCACACCCTGGAAATTCCTCGCTCGGCATAAATCATTTAAATGACTTCCAATGCCAACATAGAGGCACTGTAAGCTTTTCGCAGTGTTGGACACTGCAAAAATGCCTCCTCCTCTCTTTTTCCCCTGCCTTTATAGAAGTTTATGGGAGCTGCCAGTGTATATCGGTAAAAGATAGAACCAGAACTATCTTTTTACCCACTGTATATCCGCCGACACGTATTTCAGTTGCGTATGTTTTATCTTTTATGGTGCAATGTTTTTACACACCGCATATTCGGCTATGTGAACGAATGCATTGGAAATCAATGCTTCAGGTGGTTGCGTTTATCAGATGGGCATGAAAGCGCGGCCGGAATACGCTTGTGTCAATAAAGCCTGAGGGTACCTTCACATGGGCTGTGAACTATCACATGGAGGAGAGTAGAGAAATTTCCTTCACATCATCCACAATGAATCCGCTGTGGGTTTTTAAAATGCTGCGCAGATTCCAAGAGCTTCTTCATATGACCGTATTTGTGCATGTTATTGCATGCGTAAAATATTTCTGCACAAAACACAGAGAATAGAACCCATTGATTGCAATGTTTTGCATTACACGTGCGTGGCAAAAAAATGCAGCCTGCTCTATCTTTCTGCGTTTTGCACTGCAAAGGCCCCCATAGAAGTCTATGGGAGGTGCACAAACATGCAAGGGGATGTGTGAATAACTGCGCAAAACCACAGGGAAAAGAACACATCTGGACCTGATTAGGCTAAATAGGATTTAAATGGAACCAGACAGATTAAACGAACAAAAGCTATCAGTGGGCCGCTTATTGAGCTGATCAAAAGTATATACATCATTTTGTGGGAAAAGATTCAGTATGAGGTCCCCTTCACACTGACATATTTGTGCGCGCAATGGGTAGAGAATAGAACCCGTTGACTTCAATGGGTTCATAATCGTCAATGTTTTTTGTGCAGCATGCTCTGTTTTTCTGCACATTCGAGCACCAAAGCCCCATAGAAGTCTATAGGAGATGCGCACTCAATATACGTGCAATTCCACAGGGAAAGGGGAAAATCTGGCACCTCAAAAGGCTAAATAGTTTTTGAAACCACGGAAGAGGTGTGTCGCATGTGAACTGGCCCTGTGTGGACAAAGTACAGTTTTATGTTCAGACACACACGCAAATCTACCTCATCCAACCTCGTTCATGTGCAAATACATTGTGCTGCGGTGAGCATTTTTGCGCATATGCTCGTGTGAAAGAGCCCTAAATCTGCAGCATGCTTGTTTAGGTTGTGGACGTCTGCTGTGGAATTCAATCCTTGAGAAACAAGAGCGTGTACCCAAGCGCGTATTTTGTATGTGCAATTCTGTTACATGAAGAAACATACAGCGTGTTTTATTTGCCTGCGCAGGTCCTATTTTTGGACATGCCATTGCATCACCCATTGTTTTCAATGGGGCTGGCAAAGCATCGCTAGATATGCTAGATGTGCGCGAGCGCAATGCTGCGTTTCCTATTGAAAACAATTGAAAACACTCCGCCCTGGTTGTTAGCCGCCCCAGAGGATGGCTACTTCTCCGAAATGATGCAAGACGTTTTTGATACAAATAGTCGTCCATTCACTCAATTTTCACATGATTTTGCCGGGATTTTTTTTTGCGCGGCTATCTTCTGCCCAATTTTGACGTCTTTGTGAATGAGCTCTTAGGCCTCAGTCACATGGGCGTTTTGACGCACGAACTTTTAAACACATCAGTTATGCGTTAAAAAATTTGCGTGACTGAAGAGGGCATCACGGCAGAAAAAACGCTGCTAGCAGCGTTTATCTGCTCAAAAAGAACAATGCCCGCTATCCTCTGCTATGGCTGCAGTAGGGGATTCCTTGGATGTGAAACCCCTGGATGCTGTCACATGTGGTCAATCGGGCCGGCGGCAGCTGTGGCGGCCCTGTTGACATACAGAGAACATCGCGATCCTCTGCTACCGCTGTGACAGCCATGGCAGAGTATTTCTTCATCTCCATGGGGAGTCCCATTGTCACTGGACACTGACAGCATAAATTCATGAATGGGTGAGTGCTGCCTCTGATTGGCTGAGCACAGGGAACAATCAGAGGCAGCTCTCAGCTGTCATTCAATGGCTGAGAGCTGCCTCTGATTGGTCAAAGTGCTCAGCCAATCAGAGGCAGCCCATTCAGCAGGCAGGGATTTTAAATCCCCGCCTGCTGTATACTACTCAGAGCAGTGCAGGAGAAGAGCCGACTAGACGCGGCTGAGCCCCAGCAGCTGCAGAGAGATGAGAATACATTTTTTTATTTTTTACACATTTTTGGATTGATTTTCAGGGAAAGGCTTATATTTTAAGCCCTTCCCCGAAAATCACTGCAGCGCTTGCCGGCAGCCCATTGCTTTCAACGGAGCCAGTTGTATTGCCGTCTCCATTGAATTCAATGGGAGAACATCGCTCTCCTCTGCCACAGCTGCTGTGGCAGAGGATCACGATCTTCACTATAATGTTATCAATGGAGTCGGCACTGTTGCCACCGGCTCCATTGAGCGCAAGGTGAAACCCCTTGTTACATGCGTTCTGCGAACTGGTGTCCTATAATTTTTCCCGCATGTAAAATTCGCACATGTGACCGCTGCTATTGAAAAGCATTGGTCCTATCTAGTGCAAATTTTTTGACATGTGGAAAAACGCCCGTTATAAACGCCCATGTGACTGAGCCCCTTAACAGTATCAGGTAATCACAGGCAGATCATCCACATTGAATAGGACTGATCCGGGTGCAAACTGCATATCCCTAGCAGAACTCTACAAGGTTCAATGTTGGATTTCAGCCGGATTCTGCTGCAAATACACAGGATTTTCCACAAGAAATAATTGCAGTGTGAAGTATCCTAATGCAAAATTGTGTTTGTTTGTTTTTCAAAATTGATTAATTGAAGCCACACATTTCAGGATAAAATGAGCCAAGATGAAAAGTAAGGAGAGACACATCTATAAGTCTTTTCTATAGAGAGCTATTTTGAATTATTTTTCTCCATAGAGTGCCCTTAAGGCACCTGCCAGCTGGATCTCCATAGGAGACTCAGTCCTTTCCAAGATCTACTTTTCTATAACAGTAGACATATGCCTTCCTCGCAGTTCTTAGCTACATGGTGCAAATAATATTTATAAAGAATAGGTTATATCCGCATATGGCACCAGATTAGTATTTACAAAGAGCGGTGTTATAATTGTGTTTATTTTTTGTTCAGCTCTAGCAACAATAAATTCTGCTGATTATGAAACTGCAGGAGCTCAATGGTTGAAAGGTCGTTATGACAATGGACTGAGAGATGCATCAAAGGATGTGCCAATACCACATGTGCCAGAAATTGCTCCAAATATTGGTGCTATGGAATTGAGTGTCTCAAGAACTATTTTTGATATGCTGAAACTCCTGCCTTAAAAAGGGGGAAGAATGGAAGAGCCAGGAGCAGGAACTGAGCTCCCGCCCCTCGCCACTATTTGCAATGGGAGGGGCGGGACGGGGCAGAGCTAAGCGACAGGACTTAGCTCCGCCCCCGTCTCACCCCCTCCTATTGCAAATAGTGGCAAGGGGCGGAGAGGGGCGGGAGCTCAGTTCCTGCTCCTGGCTCTTCCATCCTCCCCCCCCCCTGCAGACAAGGACACCATATATCGGCTCAGCGTGAAAAGCGAGCCGATATACGGTCGTCTAAATAAGCCCTTAGAAACGCATATCAGAGCCTAAAAATGAATCACATAGAAGTCAATGGGAACATGCAAGTTACAGTATGGAGGAGGATTGTGGGGAAGATGTTAAGGCTAACAGACAGCATTATTATTTATTTGTCACTGTCAATAAGTAACTTCATATCATGAGCAGGGAAAGGGTTAAAGTAATGGTTTGTACTAGGAAAACCCTTTAAGATGAGCAGTTTAATGTGCATCCCTTTAAGGGACAGTAGTGGTGAGAGCTTGCTGCAGGTTGTGTTTCAGGTGTGCAGATCCCTCCAAGCTTCACTCTTGTTTATCTGTTTCATTACTACAGTTCTCACTGCAGAGGAAACCGGATAAACAGATTAATGATTTTAATTATGTCTACAGCTTAGTATTGTGGGTCATATTATATTCATAAGATTCTTTAATAAATATATGCTCCCATTTCTGAGCGGCGTGTAACACTGCTGCTTACAATAGTTTCATGCACATTCTGTATTACCATTCCTTTTATGGCAAATACTAAACCTCCTCGGAATGAACATTTACCTTTTGACCATTTTTTAAATCTCATTTGTTGTGGGAAATAAGTAGTCTTCAGGGTTGAATAAAACTCATCCGAGCTTAATCACACGAACATCTTTATGCAGGTATTTCAGCACATAAGAAAAACTCACCTAAAATGCGACCATACAAAGCACTGGATTTCAATAGCTTCATTCAGACAAACTGTTTTTTCCGCATAAAATAATAAGACATACGCGATTATTTTCGGCCTTGTATTTTTAGGGCCCATTAAAAGGTAGGTCTTGCCCTATCTTTAGATGTGATATACAGCAAGCTCCCATAGACTTCTTTGGCAGGTGGAAAAAAGGGAGCGGGGGAGTTGCCCTGCGTACAAAGCTGGGAATAGAAGACAGCTCATCGTACATACGCATTTTAATGCCATATTTAAATACGCTAATTAAGATCGGGACTTGATTGAGACAAAAAGTCAATCATGCATATATATATATGTATATATACTGTATACAAGTGAACATAAAAACGTATACGGCCGTGTGAAGGAGGCCTAAACATGCCTTTTACAGATTGTTGAATTGAAGGCATCGCTTGGTCACTTTTTACTGGTGACTTTTTCACGTGCGGGAATGCCTCTGCAAGTACGTTGGTGTGAATCCGCCCTCAGGACTTCTTCAGAGGACCGTATTTGCACACATTTTTGTGCACATAAAGTATACGTGCGCAATGCTCAGAGAGTAGAACCCATTGATGTCTGTGTGTTCGTTGTTACAATCGTATTTTGCGCAAGCATTCTGTACACGCAGGGAAAAAAATTATTGTATGGGGCCTGCATCAGTTCTTTGTATAGCTGGCGGCTGGCATGTTGTCTCTGGAGCCGGACCCCCACCAATCATACAGTGGTGGCATATTCCATTGATATGACAGCACTTTATAAGATGGGAAATATTTAGGTATCATTTTTAGATTTCATTTAGAATTCTGCTTTAAAATAATTGCAATTACAAGAATGCATAAAGACTGTTTGTTGAAATGATTTTTATTCAGAAATAGCTCCTGTAGTTATACTGCATGCATTTTTAACTTGGAGACGTGCGTATATCGGCCGGGTTTTTACGCCCAGCTGATATAGATTGTCCCTTCCACTCACCGACTCTCTGCTTCTCTCTTCCCCTCCAAGTGGTTTGCAATGGAAGTGGGCGGGATGGGGCAGAGCTAAGCTTCCACCCCTTCCTCGCCCCTTGTCCATAGCTAGCAATAGGAGTGGGCGGTACAGAGCTGAGCTTAGCTTAGCTCGGCCGCTTCCCATCCCGTCCCATTGCAAACTCTGGAGTGGAGGAGAGAGGCAGAGAGCCGGTGAGGGGAAGAGGGCACTGCTTAGATAGAAGCGTATATCGGCCAGCCGTGAAAACACCGGCCGATATACACTCGTGGGAATAAGTCCTTAATAGAGATGAGCGAGCGTACTCGGATAAGCACTACTCGCTCGAGTAATTGGCTTTATCCGAGTATCGCTGTGCTCGGGTCTAAAGATTCGGGTGCCGGCACGGAGCGGGGAGCTGCAGGGGAGAGCGGGGAGGAACGGAGGTAAGCTCTTTCTCTCCTTCTCTCCCGCCCGCTCTCCCCTGCTCCCCGCTGCGACTCACCTGTCAGCCGCAGCGGCACCCGAATCTTTAGACCCGAGCACAGCGATGCTCAGATAAAGCCAATTACTCGAGCGAGTAGTGCTTATCCGAGTACGCTCGCTCATCTCTAGTCCTTAATGATGTTTATGGGCAGGACAGAGGTGTGGCTTGTTAGCGGTAGGTACGAAACATAATTATCAACACGTCAAACTTGGCACAGACTTGGCATTTTGTCTGTATGAGGACAGTCGTTAGCAATAGAAACATTTATCATAAACCATCACTAACATTTATGACCATTTTCTACAGCACTAGAATTTATGAGAATGTTGCTAAATCTAACCTAAAGAGGAGATTTTTCTGCAGACTTGTCTAATTTGACATACACTCAGGGGTAATGTTGATTAGATAAAGAACTATATCGTTTAAAGGTTACATTTATCAGATGTGCAACGTTAAAAAGAAAGTAGAATTTCGTGCTTTGACATTCTGATATGTTAAATATATTCAAATGTGTTAATGTGGAACATATAACAGAGCCACAGCACCACCATACTACATAATGGTAGGATAAAATGTCACAAGAGGATACAGAAGATAAAATGGCTCAGTTATGTGATTAGTAGAGATGAGCGAACGTGTTCTTCCGAGCTTGATATTCGTGCGAATATTAGGGTGTTCGGGATGTTCGTTATTCGTAACGAACACCATGCGGTGTTCTGGTTACTTTCACTTCCTTCCCTGAGACGTTAGCGCGCTTTTTTTGGCCAATTGAAAGACAGGGAAGGCATTACAACTTCCCCCTGTGACGTTCAAGCCCTATACCACCCCCCTGCTGTGAGTGGCTGGGAAGATCAGGTGTCACCCGAACATAAAAGTCGGCCCCTCCCGCGGTTCGCCTCAGATGCCGTGTGAGTTAGATGAGGGACAGTGCTGTTTGTACCGGAGCTGCTGTAGGGAAAGAATTGGTAGTTAGTGTAGGCTTCAAGACCCCCCAAAGGTCCTTATTAGGGCCACTGATAGCTGTGTGTTGGCTGCTGTTAGCAGTGGCAATTTTTTTCTTCTCAAAATCGGCTCTGCAGAGCGTTGCACCCGGCATTAGGGAGAGAAGTGCTGCATAGGCAGGGAGAGTGTTAGGAGTGAGTGTAGCCTTCAAGAACCTCAACGGTCCTTTCTAGGGCCATATTTATCCGTGTGCAGTACTGTCCAGGCTGCTGTTAGCTGTGCTGCATTTTTTTTTGCTTCTCAAAATCGCCTCTGCAGAGCATTACACCCTCCATTGATACTGCAGGGAAAGAATTGTATAGGCAGGGCCACAACACAGTTATTATTCATAGAATATACGCAGTGCTGCCTTTTGGTGCAAAAAAACGGAAAATAATTCTATTTGTCCTGCCGCTGTCCGTCCTAAGGGCGGTGGACACGTGTCGGCTGCGTGTGCAACCTGTAAAAATCAGACGCACCCAGCTACGTTTTACTCCTGGCTTCGCCATTTGCTTTCCTTAATTGGGAAAAAAAATACCTGCTCTGCCACAGTTAATAACTCTGCTACCCTCACGTTCTGTGACACATTAGCAGGAAAACAGCACAGTTATTAAACTTCTCATGTTCATAGAATATACGCAGTGCTGCCTTTTGGTGCAAAAAAACGGAAAATAATTCTATTTGTCCTGCCGCTGTCCGTCCTAAGGGCGGTGGACACGTGTCGGCTGCGTGTGCAACCTGTAAAAATCAGACGCACCCAGCTACGTTTTACTCCTGGCTTCGCCATTTGCTTTCCTTAATTGGGAAAAAAAATACCTGCTCTGCCACAGTTAATAACTCTGCTACCCTCACGTTCTGTGACACATTAGCAGGAAAACAGCACAGTTATTAAACTTCTCATGTTCATAGAATATACGCAGTGCTGCCTTTTGGTGCAAAAAAACGGAAAATAATTCTATTTGTCCTGCCGCTGTCCGTCCTAACGCCGGTGGACACGTGTCGGCTGCGTGTGCAACCTGTAAAAATCAGACGCACCCAGCTACGTTTTACTCCTGGCTTCGCCATTTGCTTTCCTTAATTGGGAAAAAAAATACCTGCTCTGCCACAGTTAATAACTCTGCTACCCTCACGTTCTGTGACACATTAGCAGGAAAACAGCACAGTTATTAAACTTAGATTATTCATTCACTAGAGGCAGTGGGGCCTTTCGTTTTCAAAAAAGGGAAAAAATTATATTTGGCCTGCAGTCTTGCGCCAATTTATTAGCTGCCTGTGAAATCAAATCACTGGTAATACAGCATGCTGAGGGGTAGGGGTAGGCCTAGAGGACGTGGACGCGGCCGAGGACGCGGAGGGCCAAGTCAGGGTGTGGGCACAGGCCAAGCTCCTGATCCAGGTGTGTCGCAGCCGACTGCTGCGCGATTAGGAGAGAGGCACGTTTCTGGTGTCCCCACATTCATCGCCCAATTAATGGGTCCACGCGGGAGACGGTTATTAGAAAATGAGCAGTGTGAGCAGGTCCTGTCCTGGATGGCAGAAAGTGCTTCGAGCAACCTATCGTCTACCCGCAGTTCTGCGCCGTCCACTGCTGCCAATCCGAATCCTCTGTCTGCTGCTCCTCCTTCCTCCCAGCCTCCTCACTCCACTACAATAACACCTGCTCAGGAGCGGGAACACTCCCAGGAACTGTTCTCGGGCCCCTGCTTAGATTGGGCAGCAGCGGTTCCTCTCCCACCAGAGGAGTTTATCGTCACTGATGCCCAACCATTCGAAAGTTCCCGGGGTCCGGGGGAAGAGGCTGGGGACTTCCGCCAACTGTCTCAACAACTTTCTGTGGGTGAGGAGGACGATGACGATCAGACACAGTTGTCTTGCAGTGAGGTAGTAGTAAGGGCAGTAAGTCCGAGGGAGCAGCGCACAGAGGATTCGGAGGAAGAGCAGCAGGACGATGAGGTGACTGACCCCACCTGGTGTGCAACGCTTACTCAGGAGGACAGGTCTTCAGAGGGGGAGTCAAGGGCATCAGCAGGGCAGGTTGCAAGAGGCAGTGCGGTGGCCAGGGGTAGAGGCAGGGCCAGACCGAATAATCCACCAAGTGTTTCCCAAAGCGCCCCCTCGCGCCATGCCACCCTGCAGAGGCCGAGGTGCTCTAAGGTCTGGCAGTTTTTCACAGAGACGCCTGACGACCGACGAACAGTGGTGTGCAACCTTTGTCGCGCAAAGCTCAGCCGGGGAGCCAACACCAACAGCCTCACCACCACCACCATGCGCAGACATATGATGGCCAAGCACCCCGCAAGGTGGGACGAAGGCCGTTCAGCGCCTCCGGTTTGCACCCCTGCCTCTCCCCCTGTGCCCCAACCTGCCACTGAGATGCAACCCCCCTCTCAGGACACAGGCACTACCGTCTCCTGGCCTGCACCCACACCCTCACCTCCGCTGTCCTCGGCCCCATCCAGCAGTGTAGTTCAGCGCACCGTCCAGCCGTCGCTTGCGCAACTGTTGGAGCGCAAGCGCAAGTACGCCGCCACGCACCCGCACGATCAAACGTTAACCGTCCGCATAGCAAAATTCATCAGCCTTGAGATGCTGCCGTATAGGGTTGTGGAAACGGAGGCCTTCAAAAGTATCATGGAGGCGGCGGCCCCGCGCTACTCAGTTCCCAATCGCCACTACTTTTCCCGATGTGCCGTCCCAGCCCTGCACGACCACGTCTCCCGCAACATTGTACGCGCCCTCACCAACGCGGTTACTGCCACGGTCCACTTAACTACGGACACGTGGACAAGCACAGGCGGGCAGGGCCACTACATCTCCCTGACGGCACATTGGGTGAATTTAGTGGAGGCTGGGACAGAGTCAGAGCCCGGGACCGCTCATGTCCTACCCACCCCCAGAATTGCGGGCCCCAGCTCGGTGGTGGTATCTGCGGAGGTGTATGCTTCCTCCACTAAAGCACCCTCCTCCTCCTCCTCCTCTGTCTCGCAATCAAGATGTGTTAGCAGCAGCATGTCGCCAGCAGTCGGTGTCGCGCGGTGTGGCAGCACAGCGGTGGGCAAGCGTCAGCAGGCCGTGCTGAAACTACTCAGCTTAGGCGATAAGAGGCACACGGCCCACGAACTGCTGCAGGGTCTGACACAGCAGACCGACCGCTGGCTTGCGCCGCTGAGCCTCCAACCGGGCATGGTCGTGTGTGACAACGGCCGTAACCTGGTGGCGGCTCTGCAGCTCGGCAGCCTCACGCACGTGCCATGCCTGGCCCACGTCTTTAATTTGGTGGTTCAGCGCTTTCTGAAAAGCTACCCACGCTTGTCAGACCTGCTCGTAAAGGCGCGCCGGCTCTGCGCACATTTCCGCAAGTCCCACACGGACGCTGCCACCCTGCGCACCCTGCAACATCACTTTAAGCTGCCAGTGCACCAACTGCTGTGCGACGTGCCCACACGGTGGAACTCTACGCTCCACATGTTGGCCAGGCTCTATGAACAACGTAGAGCTATAGTCGAATACCAACTCCAACATGGGCGGCGCAGTGGGAGTCAGCCTCCTCAATTCCTTTCAGAAGAGTGGGCCTGGTTGGCAGACATCTGCCATGTCCTTGGTAATTTTGAGGAGTCTACCCAGGTGGTGAGCGGCGATGCTACAATCATTAGCGTCACCATTCCTCTGCTATGCATCTTGAGAAATTCCCTGCAAACCATAAAGGCAGCTGCTTTGCGCTCGGAAACGGGGGCGGGGAAAGACAGTATGCCGCTGGATAGTCAGGGCACCCTCCTGTCTATTTCTCAGCGCGTACAGGAGGAGGAGGAGGAGCATGAGGAGGATGAGGAGGAGGGGGAAGAGACAGCTTGGGCCGCTGCTGACGGTACACCGGCTGATTGCCTGTCATCCTTTCAGCGTGTATGGCCTGAGGAGGAGGAGGAGGAGGATCCTGAAAGTGATCTTCCTAGTGAAGACAGCCATGTGTTGCGTACAGGTACCCTGGCACACATGGCTGACTTCATGTTAGGATGCCTTTCTCGTGACCCTCGCGTTGCACGCATTCTGGCCACGACGGATTACTGGGTGTACACACTGCTCGATCCACGGTATAAGGAGAACCTGCCCACTCTCATTCCCGAAGAGGAAAGGGGTTCGAGAGTGTTGCTATACCACAGGACCCTTGCGGACAAGCTGATGGTAAAATTCCCAGCCGACAGCGCTAGTGGCAGAAGGCGCAGTACCGAGGGCAAGGTAGCAGGGGATGTGCGTAGATCGAGCAGCATGTACATCCCAGGCAGTGCAACAGTCTTTAAGGGCCTGGCCAGCTTTATGGCTCCCCACCAAGACTGTGTCACCGCTCCCCAGTCCCGGCTGAGTCGGCGGGAGCACTGTAAAAGGATGGTGAGGGAGTACGTAGCGGATCGCACGACCATCCTTGGTGACGCCTCTGCCCCCTACAACTACTGGGTGTCGAAGCTGGACACGTGGCCTGAACTAGCGCTGTATGCCCTGGAGGTGCTTGCTTGTCCTGCGGCTAGCGTCTTGTCGGAGAGGGTGTTTAGTGCGGCTAATATTCCTCCTCCTCCTCCTGCTCCTCCTCCTGAAACCTCACGTAATCACGCTGAACGGGCAATTTTTCTTAAGGCCACAAGGCTCACTCAAATAATTTTTCTGAACAATTTTTATAAGTTTCAATGCGCTTAAAAGCGTTGGAACTGTAACTTGAACCAATTTTTCGTTACACTGGGCTGCCTCCAGGCCTAGTTACCACTTAAGCCACATTAACCAAAGCGATTAATGGGTTTCACCTGCCCTCTTGGCTGGCCATGGCCAATTTTTGGGATGTACATTAGTACTGTTGATACAGCAATTTTTGTGGGCCCTCGCCTACAGTGTAATCAAATTAATTTTTAGCCCACCTGCATTCCAGCTGACGTTACCTCAGCTGTGTTGGGCAATGCAATGGGATATTTTTGTGTACCGCCGGTGGGTTCCAGGGAGCCACCCATGCTGTAGGTGCACACGGAGTTTTTAATACATCTGTACACTTGTAAAGAACCCCAGTCTGACTGGGGCATGCAGTGTGGGCCAAAGCCCACCTGTATTACGCACAACATTACTACCTCAGCTGTGTTGGGCAATGCAATGGGATATTTCTATGTACCGCCGGTGGCTTCCTGGCACCCACCCAGGCAGTGGGTCCACAGGGAGTTTAACCTACATGTGTCCACTTCTAAAGAACCCCAGTCTGACTGGGGCATGCAGTGTGGGCCAAAGCCCACCTGTATTACGCACAACATTACTACCTCAGCTGTGTTGGGCAATGCAATGGGATATTTCTATGTACCGCCGGTGGCTTCCTGGCACCCACCCAGGCAGTGGGTCCACAGGGAGTTTAACCTACATGTGTCCACTTCTAAAGAACCCCAGTCTGACTGGGGCATGCAGTGTGGGCCAAAGCCCACCTGTATTACGCACAACATTACTACCTCAGCTGTGTTGGGCAATGCAATGGGATATTTCTATGTACCGCCGGTGGCTTCCTGGCACCCACCCAGGCAGTGGGTCCACAGGGAGTTTAACCTACATGTGTCCACTTCTAAAGAACCCCAGTCTGACTGGGGCATGCAGTGTGGGCCGAAGCCCACCTGCATTATGCACGACATTACTACCTCAGCTGTGTTGGGCAATGCAATGGGATATTTTTGTGTACCGCCGGTGGGTTCCAGGGAGCCACCCATGCTGTAGGTGCACACGGAGTTTTTAATACATCTGTCCACTTCTAAAGAACCCCAGTCTGACTGGGGCATGCAGTGTGGGCCAAAGCCCACCTGTATTACGCACGACATTACTACCTCAGCTGTGTTGGGCAATGCAATGGGATATTTCTATGTACCGCCGGTGGCTTCCTGGCACCCACCCAGGCAGTGGGTCCACAGGGAGTTTAACCTACATGTGTCCACTTCTAAAGAACCCCAGTCTGACTGGGGCATGCAGTGTGGGCCAAAGCCCACCTGTATTACGCACAACATTACTACCTCAGCTGTGTTGGGCAATGCAATGGGATATTTCTATGTACCGCCGGTGGCTTCCTGGCACCCACCCAAGCAGTGGGTCCACAGGGAGTTTAACCTACATGTGTCCACTTCTAAAGAACCCCAGTCTGACTGGGGCATGCAGTGTGGGCCGAAGCCCACCTACATTATGCACGACATTACTACCTCAGCTGTGTTGGGCAATGCAATGGGATATTTTTGTGTACCGCCGGTGGGTTCCAGGGAGCCACCCATGCTGTAGGTGCACACGGAGTTTTTAATACATCTGTACACTTGTAAAGAACCCCAGTCTGACTGGGGCATGCAGTGTGGGCCGAAGCCCACCTGTATTACGCACGACATTACTACCTCAGCTGTGTTGGGCAATGCAATGGGATATTTCTATGTACCGCCGGTGGCTTCCTGGCACCCACCCATGCTGTGGGTCGACAGGGACTTCACAATAGGGAGTTGTACCTGCCTGTGTCTATGAATTAAAAAGCCCGGTCTAACTGGGGCATGCAGACACCTTGACAGAATGAATAGTGTGTGGCACATAGGTTCCCCATTGCTATGCCTACGTGTGCAGCTCCTGATGGCGGTGGCACAGGATTCTATTTCTCATTGCTTCTGTACAGCATTGTGGGCTATCGCCCCGCCCCTTTTAAAGAGGGCCGCTGCCTAGCCATGCCAACCCTCTGCAGTGTGTGCCTGCGGTTCCTCCTCATGGCAGACGCACTTCTAAATAGACATGAGTGTGGCGTGGCATGAGGGCAGCTGAAGGCTGCGCAGGGACACTTTGGTGTGCGCTGTGGGGGGGAGGGGGGGCGGTTGGTCAGCATGTAACCCAGGAGAAGTGGCAGCGGAGTGTCATCCAGGCAGTGATTGTGCTTTGTTGTAGCTAGTGTGGTGCTTAGCAAAGGTATGCCATGCTAATGAGGGCTTTTCAGAAGTAAAAGTTGTTGGGAGGGGGGGGGGCCCACTCTTGCCGGTATTGTGGCTTAATAGTGGGACCTGTGAACTTGAGATGCAGCCCAACATGTAGCCCCTCGCCTGCCCTATCCGTTTCTGTGTCATTCCCATCACTTTCTTGAATTGCCCAGATTTTCACACATGAAAACCTTAGCGAGCATCGGCGAAATACAAAAATGCTCTGGTCGCCCATTGACTTCAACGGGGTTCGTTGTTCGAAACGAACCCTCGAGCATCGCGGGAAGTTCGTTCCGAATAACGAGCACCCGAACATTTTGGTGTTCGCTCATCTCTAGTGATTAGACTATATCTTAGCATACAGCATATGGAAAAAAAAATCTAAACTTACTAGTAAATTATAACAACTGCCTCTATGGCTTTTCTGCCTCATGGTAACTAAAGTTTTATTTAACCCCTTAAGGATGCCGCCCTTTTTTCATTTTCGTTTTTTCCTTCCCACTTTCAAAAAATCATAACTCTTTTATTTATCCATCAATCATATTGCACAGCAAAAACACAGAAATGCCAGATGCAGTATATTCAGGACCAGTGGCGTAACTTGAAGCTCCTAGACCCCAATGCAAAACCTTTAACAGGGCCCCAACTATAATGCTTTATTCATAGTACTGAACTCCCTATATGGAGAAGAGAGGCCCTATGGGCCCCCTAAGGTCATGTGGCCGGGTGTAACTGCATCCCCTACAGTTACGCCCCTGTTCAGGACCCAGGTGGTGACAGGTAGACCCCACTGACTATAATGGGGTCCACCTGCCTTCAGGCCCCCTGGTATACTACCAGATAAATAGCACTGGCATTTTGTGCCATATCTGTGCTGTAGGCTCCCAACTGAGCCTCTGGCACAGATGTTAATATATTCTTAATTGTGTTAAATTTCTTACCATGAGATACATTTTTGAAAAAGAAAACGCAGTTAGTTTATGTGCAATCATTAATAGTATAAATAATCAGTAAGGCTAATCTCATATGGGCAAGTGCGATATCAGGCCGTGAAACTTGGCCCAATATTAAGCTCGTACAAGTGCGATGTTCCCACAGATACAAGGCGTTTTTGTAACAAAGCCACCACGCATCACTTTAGTGAAATAGCATTCCTTTTCTGCAGTTTTTAGCCATGGTGGGGGATCGCAGAGTTTTTCCCATTGTTTTCAGTGGGGAACCTCACATAAAATTCGCATGCACCTCGCACGGTTGTGCAACGCTTTGAAAACAATTGCTCATATGTAAATTGCTCAAAAAATTGGGTTTACATTTATGCGAGATTTGTAACATAGTAACCATTTTTGCATTAAGGTATTGAAACATTATTTGTAGAAAGAGGTAAAGAATAAATTTTAAAAAATGAAAAAAGAATACTGAAACAGAGGAATTACAACAAAAACAACTGAAGCAATCTGTTGCAAAATCACTAAATTCACAAGTGCAGATATAGCAATGTCAACCATAATTGTTGGCATGGTATATAATCTCTCTACACTATGTGCATAGCGTGGCTGTTGCCATTTACTTTTAATGGCCGATGTGCTACCCAAATAATGTAGACAAGCTCTACTATTCCCACAGTGTGCCAGCACAAATATGGTGGTGCTTGCTACATCTGTAAGTGATATTATGGCAAATGTTTATCTACCTTCAATTAGAGACACGGGTTTCTAGCTTTAGATTTTATCATAAATACAATTAATAGTTACAGAAACCAAGGGTGGGGATTCTTTTTGCATGTGCCACAGTTGCACCTTTCCATGAATTTTTTTCTAATGCCAAGGTAACCTAACTCTTAAAGTTGTGTAGTTGAAAAAAATAGCCCTTTATAGGGCAGTGTGTCTAAAAATTAGAAAGTTGTCATCACAGAGCAATAACTTACATACTCACCTTTGGTAACCGTCTGAAGAAGGGGTGCAAAGCTTTGAAATGCGTTACATGTATCGAGAGTATGCAATAAAGTAGCTTGAGGAATATATCTGTGATATTAATTTATTGGCAGCTCAGTCCTGAGACAAGTCAATCATTTGCACTTCTTAATCTAATCCCACTTTACAAAAATGATAGCCACTATATCTTCATAACAGCCACAGTCCCACCTCCCCAGTAATGGTGACACCTACACAATATCTTGCAACAACAACAACCTACAGTATCCCCAGGAAAATTAACAGACTCTATCATAAAGCAATCATAAAGCCCAATTAACACTTAAAGGAACTCCAGTAACACCCAAAGACCCTCAGTAACAGAGCAGTCACAGACCCTCAGTAATAGTGCAGCCAAAGACTTCCTATAACAGTGATGGTCATATGGACTCTTCTGTTACCTGAATACTCTGTTGACTTAGGCAGCCGGAACTAAGTAATGTGAGCTACATGCCACCCTGTGGTGGCAGGTTGACTGTACCTCCTCTCCCTCCTGGGGACTTGACAGTTCAGTGTGCCAGGCAAAACCTTGTGTAAGCACCTTCCAGCAAATGTGCCACCAGGACAGCATTGTATTGTTATATTTATCATGATAGGGCCACCTTGAGGTCATAGAAACCCTCCGCCACTTTGCTTCCCAGCCAGCCACATTATCCAATCCGTCCCACCCAATATTTTTTAGTTACATCTGTGGCAGTGCTTATGTGACTATTTAGCAGTAAAGAAGAGACCTGTGTATGGCTCTATATGAGGCTGCCATAGGGAGTCAGCCTACGGTGGGGCTATATTTACAGTCCTTTTTCAAAAGATATGTGATCAGCAGTCGTAGGATGTTCCTACTGTGCCTTTAGGGACGTCGGGCCCTGGTTGTTGGTATTGTTAGTTATCTGGTTTAGTTGAATACTTTAAGATATGGTGTTTTTAGGCATTAAACACATTGTAGAAATTGACTATGCTTTATAGAATTTTCATTTTAACGGCGCCGAGTTTTCCTAGAAGTTAAAGTAAATTTTCATGTAACGTTTTGATGGTACAAAAAGATCATCGCTGAATATTTAATAGGTACCTTGATATCCTGTGCTTCCAAAACAGCTCATGATATGTGTATAGAAAACAGCTAACAGAATTAGGAAGATATCTTCTGTGATGTTGGGCGAAACTTTTATAATTGAAAGACATTACTCTTCAATGACCATAACTTTTTATTACAGTCTAGCAAATGTGGAGTCTTAAAACATATCTTTTATTCCACAGACACAGTTTGAGGTTAAGAGTGAACTGTAAATTGTCTAGTTACAGATCAATATAGAAAAATGCATAAAGAAATCATCTTTTTTTTTTTTTTTTTGAATCAGCCAAAGCTGTTTGTAATAAGTATTTTTTCCAGCAAGCCTCAATAAAGGAAGTTAGATTTAGTAATATAGAACCCAGCAAGATCTCCTATAGTGGTGCAGTTACACTCAAGAAGAATTGACTGGAATGTATATCAAGGATATCAGGTCCTATTTTTCAAGCTGAGAGAATGCAGTTGAGCTATAAACTAGCGTAGAAAGGGCATTTCGAGATGTAAAAAGCTGGCTTGAGTCTTTCACTGTGTCCTCTGGCATTTATAAAATATATTCAATTTATTATATTTTCTAACATGTTTATCCTTCCATAGACCCTTTTTTATTATGTCTTTTAAAAATCCTTCAAATTATCATTGAATGCTGAGCCAGAAATATAGTTGGATAGATTATTTATTGAAAGCATTGAGAAATACAATATTCATTGTGCATTGGTGCGATTCTTAGGGTTCTATTCACACGTTTATATACATGTACAGGGATGCATTCTATGTAAATAACGGGGTACATGTAGCCTCCAAATGCTCCTTCCTAGACTAGCACCCTAAATAAGGTATTTTGGAAACTGTGATTATGTAGTTTATTGGCTGTGAAGCTTCTGTCTGTTAGACTACATTCACACGGGCGAATCCTGATATTGGGGCAAGAAACTTGGCCCGATATCGCGCCTGTCAATGTGTGATTTTTTAATTAAAAAATGCCTTGCATCTTTTCGGTGAAATTGCGATCCTCAGGCACGTGTTTCACATGCGTCAGATGATTGCAAGTGTTTCCCATTGTGTTCAATGGGAAACAAAACCTCACAGGGCAAACACTTGCAATGCGATGACTTTAAAGGTCCCATTGAAAACAACGGGTAAGGCGTTCCTAAAAGATTTCCAAAAAATAGGACATGCCGTGATTCATAACCTCGCAGCACCACTATGAGGGAAAAAAAACGTTCACATTCACAGGGGTGATAGCGATATGGACAGAACTCGCATGTGTTAATAACACATTTATTACAATGTGTGTATTCACATGAGCAACTTATCTCTTGCAGCGATATTGCAAGATTGAAAGATCGCTGCATGTCCTATTTCTGGGCGATTCCACGTAAGTAATCACTATTTATTTCCTATAGGATCTTTAAAAATACTGCATCACACTCGCAAGCAATTCGATTTGCGTGCAATGAGATCTTTACCACTTAAAACTATGGAAAGTACTTGTAATTTTTTTCACACACGTGAAAATGACAAGTACATAGATGTGATGCGTTTTAAAAATAAATATGCATTGTGCTCACAACCAGAATTTCTCAGACGGATATCGCGCTCGCCTGTCTGAATGCTCCATGAAAGTGATACTGTAGGTAAAAACTAAAATTCCAGCATTTTACTTGAGTAAATAAGCTATCATTGAACCAGGTTTTCTTGACCTAATAAGAGGAAATAAATCTGATGGCCCATCCTCCATCTACACTGAATATACAGGGGGTGGACAAAAATATGGAAACACCACATGAAATGCATGGGATTTTAACCATTAGCACTGAGCTGTCCTTTTGACCCCTGTTTGGCTGAGAGCTTTCCCACCAAATTTGTGTTTACTTCGCCTCTTGCCCTGCTCTGGGTGGTTTTAGGAGCCAGCTGGTAACATCAGCTAAGTGGCTCAAACCCCCTGACCAATGGAACCTTGTTTCCTGGCAGCATCTGTTTCATATTATGATTATGTGCCTGATTATGATGGGTTTATAGCAGACTCAAGTATTGCAAAAAGGGAGGTGGTGGAAGCAGAGTTGCTTGAATGTGTATTGTGTACATGATAAATGCTTATAAACGATATGCAGTAAGGATATAGTACTTTGTATCTGTTTGCATTTGTCAACTAGTGAAAGGAGAGAGCTCTTAGAGGGATAGTGATGTACAAATCAATAGAGGTTTATGTGTCTCACAATTAGATTACCGTCCGGTTGCAGGCAGGGGCGTAAGGGAAAGTATCAGTAGTAAGACAAGCAGATCTACTGACACAAAGGTGTAGTGACATTATTTATATGCAGGCATCATGGCAGGAGATAGTGCCCAATGCATGAGCAGGCATCAGCTGAGAATGCCAAATTGTCTCAGTGGCTGTTGGATGCGGGTTGTGTCAGAGCTGTCAAACGATTGGAAGGGATACTGTTGGATGAGTCTGATACCTGTAGGCTAGGGCATCGATACATTAGAATTAAATACACTGTTAAGGCTGATGTAGACACAACAATTATCACCCGAAATTTGCCCTAAGGCCATAGTTTAAGCGATAATCTTGTGCCCGTCGTGCATTTTTTGTTAAAAATTCGCTCAGTGTTGTCTTTCCGTCCACTTAAAATCCATCGTTCGGCTGTTTGCTTTTCGTTTGGTCAAAATGACATCATTCAGTCCTTCAGCGATTTTAGGGAAGTTTTCAATGCAAACATTACACAACGATAATACAACGACTGAAAAGCCCGACATTTTCCAACAATTTTCGGTAGGTTAAAAATGTCCATCTGTAAAAGCAAAACCATCGCTCAGTTTTATCGTTATAACGAATTTCGAGCGTTAATCTATGTGTCTGAATGGGGCTTTAGAGACTATCAGGTGGCAATAGATTCATTAAAAATAAAGATGCATTTTGAATGTATAATGGAAACTGTAAACACAATTAAGGCTAAAATGCAATAGTCAGTGTGTCTTTTATTCATGATTAAACCCATGTAGAAGACTGTATATTCTGAATGCAAACCTAATGGATTACACTATTTTGCCATAAACCTTATGGACAGGAGTGAATTGTATGTACAAAAGATAATGTAGTGATCTGAAGACATATTTGGTACTGAGAATTACAGATCATACTGTTGTGGGCATTTATAAATAGGGTGCATGGAGCTCAAATACCGGAAGAAGAGAAAGAGGCAGCACACACTACCGAGCTTTTTAACACAGAAATGGACCAGGTAGAATAGCTCATCACATCTCCCATTCTCATCCATATCAGGACTGATTAACAAATCCATGTTAATGTGTAGGCAGTCCATGTATAGGACAGCACATGTAGATGTCCATGTAGTGTCCAATGCAAGTTGCACCCAAGCCTCTCAGGCAAAACCTGAGCACACGGCAAGTGTGTCAGAGACCTAATGGTTTTAAAGCTGCCCTTAACAGTAAGGCTTTCTTAACACAGGCATTGCGACTTTTGTCTGGCTGCATCGTGGCTGAAAATCATGTGAACAATAGAAAACTGCAACCAAGTCGCGATTAAATCTTGCGTTTTCTCACCCATTCAGATGGCCGGGTATGGCGTATATTCTCCGCAGCCCAGAATTCTGTTGGCCGGGGGGAGTTTTGCGATGCTAAACTCACTCCCCATCCCTTTGCCACCTGATCGCGGCAATAGAAGCTCCCATAGAAGCCTATGAGAGCTGCCAGCAAAGGGAGGGGGAGTGACTTTAGAACGCTAGTCGTGCTAAAGTCCCTCCCCCTCCCCTTGCCGGTAGCTTCCATAGGCTTCTATGGAAGCTGCCGGCTGATCATGGCCAAAACCTATTTTTTCAAGCCGCGCGTAAAAGCGGCCATCTGGAATCCACAGTGTATGTGCTATCCTTTCCGGCCGGCCAATTTTACGCGCCGGAAAATCACCCATTTGAACGAATACTAAATGGGATTTGTTGCAGAGTAACAATGGAGAAGGTGTTGAAATCAGAGTCATCTATAATGATAGCATATCTAGAAACACTATGTTTTAACCCTTTCCAATCCAATTTGTACCCTGGTTTTCCTAGGGGGCTTACTCATTTTCTACCATTATACAACAGTGCTATATGCTGGCTAAAGCCAGTACTGCATGAGATGACACGTTGGATAGGCTCAGACAGCAGAGAGGCTGGCTATATACAGTAAGAGAACCCCGACGGACGTCTTCCAACATCAGAGCTGTACAGCCTTAAATGCAAATGTCTTCAGAGGTCAGACAGTGGATTGGAAAGGGTGAAGAAACCATTTGTTTTTCGCCATGTTTGTTGATCCTATATTGCAGACTCTGTGCTGTTTGTCCCACATATAGGTGGCAAAAATATTCCAAAATATATATCACAAAGGTTGAGGAACGGTTTATAGAGGACTTTATTTGGGAGCTTTCTTTAGAGGTATTATACTATAATATTCGTGAATAGTTGGTGGTGGCAGATAGGGTTAGAATTAGCTTTTTTTAAGTTTACTAGGGGCCAAAATAGTTTTTGTTCAGCAAACTTTCTTAAATATATTTTGTGGTATAGGGGGAATATTTCTGGCCAAACGGGGATCCTGTAGTAAGACTGGCCAATGTTTTTCTAGGGTGGTCCAAATGACGGAATTGGAGAGGCTATAGGTGGTAATAAAACTGAGGCAAAATTTATATGGAACGTTCTTGCTTGATGTTTGGAGTAGGAATTCCTTTATGGCTCTATTAAACACTGTTGTTATTAGACTATATGGGTACCCAGTTTGTTTTAGTCTGTTCTTTTTTTATATCACTTTGTGAGATAAAATCCTCCATTTTAGTGCAATTGCCTCAGAATCTCTTGAATTGCCTGTATGCTATGTTCTTTTCCCAATTTCTATAATGTACACTCCTATGCCTCACCTCCGAAGCCATCCCCAGCCTCTATAGCAACTCTAATT
Source organism: Eleutherodactylus coqui (assembly GCF_035609145.1). Classification (NCBI taxonomy): domain Eukaryota; kingdom Metazoa; phylum Chordata; class Amphibia; order Anura; family Eleutherodactylidae; genus Eleutherodactylus; species Eleutherodactylus coqui. Next base: position 92,370,807 of record NC_089839.1, on the reverse strand, counting down.
CAAAGCTGATACCAAACCCCTAAAATATGTAAGACCCTAGACCAGACTCATTAAATACAAAACCCAGATTAGAAATCCTAAACTAATGCAGACCCCAGAAACACCCCCTAAAGTAATGCTGACTCAAGACTAGATTCAGTGGGGAAATAAAAGGAATCATTATCAGTTTAATGCTGCCTAAATCATGGGCCACATGAAAGCCCAATAGGTTCCCTCATTACAGACAGATATATTTTAAAAATAAGCTGGGCATAGGGAAATGAGTCTGCTCTGTGGGCTCTCTCTGCCCTACTTTACTTGATTGACATTTTTCTAGGCAAGCAGGGCAGAAAGAAGTCATATAATAGATTCATCTCCATGTGTCTGGCTCATTTTTAAAATTTATTTTTCCCCAAAATGTAACATTTTAGAGTAAAATATCCTAACTCTTTCTAGAACAAGGGAGCCTATTAAGAATATGAGGATGCCGATGCAGTTGGAAATGGTGCTGCTACCAAGGGGGACCATTGCGGGTCAACCATTTGCCCTACAGTTATATAATTTGCTCTAGACTTGTAGCTCTCATATACTTCCCCTCACCTCCCAGCTCCACCCTCCTTGTTTCTTTTTATGTCTCCCTACCATGTATAGAGTGCTGCTGAAGATACTATTTTTGCTTTATCTAAGAGAGCAGGAGAGTAGTGATATAGTAGGTGAGTCCCTACAATGATTAGCTCCCAGCTCACACTAATAGTCTGACTGTGCTGTGTGCAGAATCTCCAATGTATTTCTATGGGATGCAGCCTCACACTGCTTTCCCTTGTCTCCTGCATTTAAGAGCTGACAGGTTGAAACCTATCATAAGTACTGCGAAGCTGCATCACCTAGGATACACTAAAACTTTACAGTGTGAGTTTGGGGACAGAAGTTAAGTGTCACTGGTTTATCACTTGCTGCTCTTAGATAAGACTCAGCAGAACAAATGCAGTGTGATGAGACTTCACCACCTCCATCTCTGCAAAGCCAGAGGCATAATGCAAATGTAGAGCATATCAGAGGGGGAAGAAAGAACTAAGATGGCAGATGACCCATAAATGGCCCATCAACTAAAACAGGCAAACAAATGGCATTTACACGTGCCCCTACATTGCTCAATAATAGCCTATGGTTCTTTAAAGCAGCAGTTCTAGGAACAATCCCTAGGTTTGCTTGTGTTGAAAAAACGATTTTAGAGTAATGATATATGATACTAACATAAGCAAAGCTAATATATACCCAATGATCATTGCATTAGGAACTCAATAATGGGTTGTTCCATTTTTGAGGATGATTACAGCAGCCAGACATTAGGGGACACTATGGTTGGGGAAGACTTCCAAAGATATGGCTGCAGATGGTCAGCTAACAGGTCTCTGTAGCATTCACCATTTAAGGAGTGTGGTATGATGAACACTGGTTCTAGGCTATGCCAGGGAAATACTCCACAGACTATGATACCACCACCACCAGCATGGGATATGGTTTCATGCCATTTACGTCAGATGTGGACTCAGACCTCCGTATGGTTTGGCAGGAAATGGAACTTGTCATTTCAGATGACGATGTGTCCATGGTCCACTGATTTTTTTCCTTGGTCCATGCCACGCATTGTTAGCAATGATACTGGGTTATCAGGAGCATCCTTGTTGGTATTCTGTTATTGAACCCCAAGAACAAAAGGTACACCACATGGTAACTGTGGAAATTGTTCCAACTTCCCCGCTATTGTACTGCTGGGTCACTTAGTCCACTGTGGCATGTCTTTGCTGCCAGTAAACGCTCACTTCTAGGATCAACAACATGTGGCCTGCAGCTGTGTGATCTTCTGTCAGATGTCTGTCCATAGTTCAACCAGTTTTGGTACACGGTTGATACCATGGTTCGGGAGCAGTCAACAAAAATACTGACATCACACCTCTCGGCACCAACAATCTGCCCGCAGTCAAAGTCACTCAAATCACCACGATTACCCATGACTGCCACATATTACCTGAGAGCAGATTGTGACAGGTCATCATGTGGTACTCCGTTACTGATCACAAGATGTCACGCAATAGCTATTCCTAGATTGTTCAGTGTATTACATAATTATGGTTTACTACTTATAGACACTTCCAAGTCCAAAATCTATCTATGGATTCTGAAAGCCCATTTAGACACAACAATTATCACTCAAAAGATGTCTTTTGAGCGATAATTGTTGTGTCATTTACATCACAAGATGATCGCTCAAACGTTGAGCAATCACCTTGCGCTCTGGAGGATGCAGAGAACAAGCGTGGGGTCGCTTGCCTTCTGCATCCAGCTATTCCCCGCTCCGAGCGCCCGGCTGTTATACAGCTGAGCGCTCTGAGCGGAGGATGCAGAAGACAAGCGGGGTGGCCCCGCTTATCTTCTGCATTTAGCTGTTTTCTGCACGTAGCGCCAGGCTGTTATACAAGCTGGACAGCTGCGTTTTTTGATGTTAAAAACGCATTACGGCAAAATCTCAATTTACCGTGAAATCACGATTTTGCGCGATGAGTCCCATAGACCCCTGGAGGAAAAAAATGCTGCAAATTTTGCAGAGAAAAAGAACTGTAGTGGGTGGTCACCCTTAGAAAGATAGCTATAATTGGCTGTACATTGTCGTGCCAGTGTGGTGGAAGACCCTAAATGATCAGGCTCAGGGTAATGTGGTTTTTGCTAAGTACAACTGCTAAGTGGATGAGTAGGTTTAAACATAGTAGGCTTTGTGGGTACTGGTGCATCATGTCTCCAACACCAAAATGGGTGGAGACAAAATGCACGCCCACAACTTAGGATTGGCTAGCCACAAGAATGGGTGGAGGGTAAGTGCACGTCCACAACTTCTGATTGGCTGGGTGACACATTGCTGCTTGGGCGCGCTGACGACACCTACTGACAGCGGCACCTACTTCTGCTTGGGCGTGCTAACACCGGCGCCCGGAAAACCCGACCGCTGCAAACATACTGGGGGAGGAAGCCGGCAGGGTGAGATGGTTTGCGGTGGGAGCGTACTGAAACTGCCCTTGCCGTCCACATAGTAAAAGCTGCTCCTGCTGGTTAATCCTGCTGGTTAGGTAACGATGCTTGCCATCGGCGTCGATACAAGAAGCCACAGAGCGGGGAACCTACAGCAGCTGCTGACAGTCCTCGCCAAAGCCGTTCAACACACTGCCAGAGCGGGGGCCTAACAGCTGTCAGGTCCTCGTCATTGCCGCCGAGCAGCCCAATGCCGCAGCGTCCAGTCCTCGGCATAGCCGCACAATGGCTGAGCAGCGGTGTCTCACTCCATAGAACATGCTACTGGGGGACGTTACATAGCTGTTCCCTGTCACTGTGGCCGCACAACCCATGTCTCCACCCATACTTCCGATGGAGACATAAGGCACCAGTACCGGCTTTGTGACCATGTAGGATATACCACCTGTCCTTGCTTATGGTGCCACATTTTCAACAGTAGTTCTAGACTACAACATATAAAAATTTAGTTTAATTGAGAATAAAACTTTTGAGAAGACTGTAAAGCCATGATTTCACAGACTTTCTCCTGCACATTATTGGTCTCAATGGCAAATGCAGTATAGAAAGAGGGAGGTGAATACAATCAACCTCAGACACATTGATAGCATTCATCAAGATACTGATTAGATGTATTCATGTTTTAGCTTTGCTTCAGGTACTGACTTATATCAGCCCAAAAGATTTCTCTGTCCCAAAGTTTCTCTATTCAACTCATGAAGCTGAGTTCCCAATAGGGATACAGCTATATGATTTCACTATTATAATATATATTAAGAGTATTCAAGAAAATGTAAACATATTTTTTAACATGAGAATATGAATAAATGCAGCCTTTTTATTGCTGTCAGCTTGCAAACCAATGAAGGCTTGCACCTGCATTCTCTTTGAATGTAGAATAAAAGGTCCTTTATAACATGGCCACAACAGCCGTCACAGAACAAACGGAAATATGCTTCATTTCTACGGACTGCTACATAGTTGATGTATTTATTATAGTGAAGGAAATAAAGTATAACGTGGGTATGTGCAAAAGTCTGACTCAATAGTTTTATCTTCTCTGTTAGGCCTCATGTCCACGGGTGGATTGGATTCTGCATGCGATTTCTGCAGAAACTATTTGCGGGAGATCGCGGATCTAATAGTTTTTCCGCACGAATGTACGCGGATGCACAGTGATCATCCACTTGAAAAAAATCTGCAACCCCACCTTCCAGCCATTTCCCCACCTCTCTAATTAATATTAACCTTCAAATCCACAATGCAACCGCAATTGTATTTGCGGATGCACTGCGGATCGTCTGCTCCCATAGACATCTATGGAGCCCATCCGCACGGAGTCCGCACTGAAATGGAGCATGCTGCGATTTGTTTTCCACACCAAACGGTCCGCCAATCAAATCCACATGTTAAAATTCAGTTGTGGGTGCCAATGCTTTCATATGGGCACCTCGAATTGCGGATCTTCCGCACGGTTGACCCATGCAGATTCTGCAAATCAGCTCTCCCTGTGGACATTGGGCCTGAGAACATAATTTGTCAAGTAAAAAAATACAAAATATTAAAAAGGCTAGACTCCTAAAGCCTCTTGTGATATTGTGTTTAAACTTGCTACTCCTATAAACAGCTACTCCACCACTGCAGCTATTCTGCTGCTGATTCCTTGATGTCTTTTGATGGCCTCTGCTGATGCTACTTGTTTTTTTGCAAAAATCACAAGAAAATAAAATTTCCCATAATGCCTGATACAGAGGTCAACATGCATCCAATTATCAGCCAGAGCACCTTGATGATCTCACTAAATGTGTCCTCCATCTTGAATATGGGCAGCAGTTTCGTTTGGCGACTTCGGTACATGGCCTAGACATATATAACTTGCCCAGGGACAGATTTTCGCTGTGGAATTCACGGACAGACGCCAGCCATGAATTCCGCAGCAGTGTCCATCCATGGACATGCTATGTTAAAAGATTTTTTCCTGCTCACAAGCAGAAATCAACTGCGTAGTATGCTCTATTTGGTGCGGAAAATCGCACGGACAGCTTCCATTGCAATCAATGGAAGTCGTCTCTCCTGCGGCACTTCCGCAGTGGGGAAGTATCGTGGGAATCCACATCATAGCCCTGCACTGCGCATGCGCGCCGGCTCGTCAGCCGAGACATCCATGGCGGATCCGGACGGGTGAGTATGGGTCTTTGGGGGTCACTGCCAAGGCACCGGGTCTGATTCCGCTGCAATATTTTGCAGTCAGAATCTGTCCTGGCCATGGGCATGAGGCCATAGGCACAGTGTAACCAGCAGCCATTTTACAGATGAGCATAGGAAAGAGAATCTACATCACGTTTATATGTCTAAGTAAAAAAATAAAAAGGAAAGAAGAAACTGGGGACATGCCAGTAGTGGTGATGGAGGTGGTAGAGGATGGGCCAAGTTGGCACTTTAAGCATCTCCCAATGAAGAAAGAGATCCACGTTCTGCAAGCTCACTGCTATTCCACAGAAGTAGTTCTGCTAGTGCTGCACAGAACAGATTGTAGAGTGGATGACGCAGCATGCCTCAACCACTACCTCTTCCTCCCAGTCGCAGGCAACAGCAGGCAGTCTGCACTAGTCGGCCATGAGCATTTCCCCTCTACTTCACCTCGTTTCACATCCCCCACACAATCTGAAGCAGTCCACATGGATCAGTATGAGGACCGGTTTGATCATTTAGTGTCATGGATGTCAACGGGGCAGTCTAAACAACCAGAGGGAGAAGATGCCAATCCATTTTTTTCCTCCAAAGTGGAAGATGAGGGTGAGTGAGTGTGCACAGTCAACTCTCCCCAGGTAATGTGTACTCAGGGGGAAACAGAGATGCAAGCTCCTGGTGCTCACTGTCGCATAGAGTCCACTCAGCTCCCGTGTGGATGTACTCAGGCATGGTGTTGGCCCCTTTGACTTCTGGGCAGCTACACTAGACCAGTGGCCAGATCTTGCACAACATGCCTTATAGGTTCTCACCTGCCTCGCTGCCAATGTGCTACAGGAAAGGTATTTAGCACAGCTGAGGGGATGACAACTGATAGATGTATCCAGCTGTCCGGAGACAATGTGGATCACCTGACATTTATAAAAGTGAACTAGGTGTGTATTTCATCTGATTTCTGCAACCACATGGCAGATTCCACTGATTAGTTAGCACGCTGGCAATTTATACTCCCATATGATTGAGCATAGATTTATATCAAAGACCACAGTGTGCCCCCAAGGTGACGTTGCTGGTGTCAGTGGTGGTGCTTTCTTTGGGTTCCACCATGACTAGTTATTATTAGGAAATTATAATACCAGTGTTTCTGGTAGCGCAATGTGCCACACAGCTGTGTTACATGGTACATTCATTATGATCTCCACACATCACACACACAGCTCTACTACATGCATCCTGATTCACACACATCAAATAGATATAGCTGTGGTACATCCATGCTGATTTTTAGACATCACCAGCTCAGCAGACTCCTGGATACTGTGATCAGACCCTGGTTATGTGATTCCTGACTCTACCCACACAGGTGATTATATGACAGTGACATCATCACAGGTCCTGGTGGATGCTGTCGGCTTATTCAGTATACAGTACTTTTTACCAAACTGCACAATGGCTCCTCACACAGCAGTGATGTCACCGCAGGTCCTTCAGATCAATTGATCTCTGTGGTGGTGGTAGGTCAGTGTCTTCTCTCAGGACTGCTGAGTTGTGTCTGAGATAATAACGGCTTAGTTGTATTCACATTTTTTTATTTTTGTCCTCCCCTTCCAAGAGCCCTAACTTTGTTGTTCTCCTGTCAGTCAGGCTCCATGTTTTATAAATGTTGTAGGACCTGCAATGACGTCACCAGGGGTGGAGGGATGACATCACCAGGAGGTGGAGCATAAGAATCACACACACATATAACAGACAAGTGGTTGTTAGTAGTTTGATTACTCTTCCTCTGAAAACGAAAATTTCCAAAGCATAAGTATTTGCTATAATTTTACAGATTTTATTTGAAGCAGGCTTATGCTTAGCTGTTCTTTTCAGCTGAATGCCTCCTTTGCAAAATTTATGACATTGCAATTTTTGATAACTTTACTAATTTTCCCCATTCTTTGCTGTTCTGTTCACCTGGTAGAATTTATTCTTGTTAGGCTGGCTGTCCATAGGCAAGCTGTCATTCATTGCAAGATCCGCGACAATAAATAGCACGTGCAGCTCGCATGACACGCTTTCCATAGGATAACTATAGAAAGGGCAGCCTACTGCACATGAGCGGAAAATCATAGTGATTTTCCGCTCTCGTGATTAAAATCGCAGCATGCTGCTGTGAGGGTTATGAACATATTAATTTATATATGTATGTATCTTTGATATACGTTTCCGGAGGCTGTAGGCCTAAATTGTACACTCTATTCTGTGTCCTATGAAAAGCTCTGCTAAATGCTTGTACATTTAGGTTAGTACTTAATTACATTAAGTACTGGTGTAATCTTAAATGTCCATCATGTCTCCAAGATCTTGTTTATCTCGTTACACTGATCAAAAGGTTGTGTGGAATGCTTTGTTCTTAAGGGCTGTCTAGGTAGGGCATGTGATTAATATGTAGATTGGAATCAAGGATACCAGACAGGGAGTCTACATACAAATAAATAAAGCACTGTTTATTGAGAAAACGCAATTATTCACCACCTTAGTACTTTGACCTCAGTATAACAGATTCAACCTCTGTAACACTAGCCTTTGATTCGGACGACACTTGGATACGCCTACTTATTTTTGTATAAGAATAAGTCAATGTACACAATAAACTCAGATTGCTCTAAGACACGACCGTGATGCCTGTGTCTATTGCTTTCTCACGGTGGCTGCCATAACCACCTATGATTTGGAGCCCCACAGCATATTAACGTAACATGGATTTATCCCTAACATTAATTGGCGCCCGAACGCGGGGCTTGATGGAACAAGAGGACCACCTACACCTCGAACCCCCCCGGACCCAGATGGGATAAGGAGCCACTCGGAACCACGGATTGACAAAAACTGCGCAGTAAGGTAAGGTTTTATCTTGCCACAATCTATCCGTGCTTCCTGGCTGCTCCTTTCCTGTCGAGGGGTAAGAAGTGCATGCCTCTTATAAATCTTCAAGCTTTTAAGAATCCATATGGTGGGCTGAATATGCTGTGCGGGTGTTTAACTGTTATTGTCTTTATTTGTTACTTTGCATGGTCAGTGTACAGTATATGAAACCCTCTTGCCGATCTCTGGAAGGCATGGTATAAATTGTACCAGGGAAGCCTAAAATTTTCAGAGGATAAAATCCCTGATGGGAGCCTCTTATAGGTATAAGAGAAGAAGTTGAGACGGGGGGAAATAAGCAGGGTTGGGAAGTACCGACACTTTTAGACAAGTGAGGAAGTACTGACACTTAAAAAGTAGTAACTGACATGCAAATGTTTTTGTCTTTATGTGTGTGTATAAATGGAAGGACCTGTATGAGAGTTAGACTGTGTTATATGGTGTATACTGTCCGGTAACCAGAAACGAAATGAAGCAAAAATGACCAAATGCTGAGCCAGACCACAGGGGGTGGAGCTAGGTGATGTAAGGAGATGGGAGGGAAGAACAATAGGAACAGGTCTTGCTCCACCCTCCACACAGTCCAGCCTAGGTGAGAAGTGTGTCTCCATTTTAAGTGGATGTTGGTGTATATATATGTATATTGTGGTAATGTATAGAGTGAAGGTCACTCTTAGACTCCATGTTAAGTCTCTCACTTGAACAAATGGAGAGACCAAAGGAGGGGCATCTAATTTTATTCCTGAGACTAGTTGTGTGAGATAATAGCCCAGGATTACCACAGTGTATATATGTATATACAGATTCGTGGAATATGTGGAATTCAAAAATATTGAGTTGTGTTAATTTGAATATTATTGAATTAAGATATTAATATGAGATAATTGTGTACTTGAAACACCTGATAAGTACTTTAGTCAAATTAATAACAAAAGTTCTATTTAAAGTGTAATTCATCTTCAATGAACAACAGTATTTTATTTGAAGAGTGTATAAAGAAAATAATAAGCCTCTTGGTATACATAAGCCGCCAGCCATTGGCCATACTTATCCTCTTTACCAGCAGGTGTAAAAGACTGCACAGAAAATAGTGAAACAAACAATTGGTTTATGTGTGTGAAAGAATAAAAACAATAAGCCTCTTGGTGTACATAAACCGCCAGCCATGGGCAATACTGCTGGTAAAGAGGATAAGGTGTGGAACACAGCTAAAAAAAAATTGGCAAATGAATATTGGTCCCCATCCCACTTATTAGGGTCCCAATCAACTCCTCCTTAGCCACTACAGTATGATCCTTTTATAGTGTCTTATTCTCTTTAAAACGTAATTTGAACTAAGTCTTGCTCCTTGCAGCAATACATTAATAGCTCTGTGAACAGGATTACGCAGAGAGTAATACACTAGTTTGTTTTAAAGGAAAATTTTGATAAACTGATAGTTGAAGAATTTCTTGTGATAATCTGGCATAGTGTGAAAATGTCGCCTTTTAAGAAAATCCGCAATAGTACGAAAATGTCGGTAGCTAAGAACAAAGAAGTGTCCGATGAATTGTTAATTATGCCAGGGTGGAATAAAGCCCCCTATAATATATTGGCCGCTGAGTGGTCGCAGTGTGGTGAATATCAGTATGTGGGTAGAAATGGGCATAAGTTGTATTGTGTTTGTCATTGGGTAGCCTATTCTGAGCGAATTGTGTAAAAACCGCGGTACTAAGAGTTTTTTCTTATCTATACATAATTCACTCATTATTGGAAGTCTGGTGTACAGTAAATACAATCCCAATTTCTACTTCACATATTATCAGTCCGTATAGGAATGAATAAAAACCCCCTTAGTGAGTGTGAATTTGCAGTTTAGAAGATGTTTACAGGCAGTGGAACCAGTTATACAGCTATTTGTCTGGAGAAGTTTCTGTGTTCTATAGAAGATAAGATACATTTCAAAGGGTGGAGTACTGGGCTTTAGAAGACCTACTTGTCTTTGCAAAGAAATCTGAATTAAGAATTGGTTATATTTGGCTACATAGGAAGTATGTTGTCTCATATATATATATATACTGTTCAGTAGCTGAAAATGAAATGAGAAAAGAATTCAAAGATGTTCTCTCATTGTCGGGTCAGTTCCCTCTTCCATCTTCACCCCGTCCTTCATCTCAATTCCAACCGTCTCCTCCCCACCCTATGCCAAGTCATCCACTCCAAGGTCAAACATTGGACTGGAGGGATGGACCTGCTGGCATTGTGGACAACAGAACCCGGATTGGAGAGAGAGCTGCCCTGCTTGCGGAGCTCCTCGGTGCAAACTGGTTATGCCTATGCTCACTAGATCCTAGGCTAGTGAGTGGAAGCATGAGAAGGAGGACAAGGAGGAGATGCAGGAGTATATGTAAAACAGGGAAGGCAGTGGGAACGATAATCTAAAATGATGTGAAAAACTATTGTGGCACAGATTAGGATTAAATTAAACATAGAGAATTGAGAAGTGGTAAAATATTTTTAATTTGTCTGAAACATTGGGGAAAAAGAAAAAAAAAATTGAGAGAATCCTCCTTGTCTCTTTCTAATATTACACAAAGAGAAGGAAGAAAGTGTAAAACAATTCTATGCCCCCCTTCAACAACGTTTGTCAGATCTGGGATATAGGGGCATAGAAGAGATGGGTAAACATGTACTTAGTATGGCCTTTGTAGAAGGTCTATTGAAATCCCTAAGGTCATAGATAATAAACCAGAGTGGAGACAGTCTGAATCTCCGGCCCTTTTTCAGACAAAAGGGCATTTATGTAAAGCTAAAAGAAAACAAAAAAATGCTTGGACCGTCCTGCTACAAGGAATGCAGAATTCTCCAAACATGTACACCCAGGCACTCCAGTCTGTTTTGCAGGCCTGGACTCCGCCTGAGGGGACTGTGCTGTTGCAGTATGTTAATGACCTTCCGCTTTGTGCTGAGAATCTGAAACATGTCAATCTGCATCCATTTCTCTTCTAAAAAAAAATTTTTTTATTTTTTTTTTAGCAGAAAATGGCTGCAAGGCTTACAAAGGAAAAATTACAGCTTTGTAAACAAAAGGTTGTTGTCTAGCTCAAGAAGGCAGACATCTCACAGAACGACGCAGGGCTGCAGTTCAAGCCATTTCTGTATCTTCTTCTGCTGCCAAAGCTTTGCACCTTTTTGGGACTTGTCTCATACTGCCGTCCCTGGCCTTTCATGCGACAGCAGTATTGACGCAAAAACATGGAGGACGTCCACGGTCACTTGGGTATTACTTCACGAGATTGGATCCGGTAGCCCGAGGAGCCCCCTCCTGTGTCTGTGCGGTGGCAGCAGTACAAGTCATGGTTGACAAGTCTTCTGAGTTGGTCCTGAACTACCCCCCCTAGTGGTTCTCACCCCTCATGACATCCAGAGTATACTCACTCAAGTACAACCTAAACATCTGTCTCTAGCTCATCAGATAAGGTTGCAATGTGCTTTGCTCATGCCCCCCCTTAATATTTCTTTTCAATGGTGAACCCGGCTACTCTTCTTCCAATCGAGTATCCTGTTTCAAATGGGGGAGGGGGAGGCATAGGTGATCAAATGAGGGAGGGGGATGCATAGGTGATCTATGTATTACAGATCAGCTATTTTTAAAAATTTTTGCAAATAAGGACGTTATCTATTTGGAATAGAATATCAGCATGATTGTCTAGCATTGATGCAACAAGAAAGTTTACGTTTTAAAGATTTATTGAAACCCCTTGTTAATACATATTTTGAGTTGTTTTTTTTATAGATGGTACCAGGGTGATTGACGACTCCACACCAGATATGCAGTGTTCACACAACAAGATCTCTAAAAGCAGAATGCCTCCGCATGTCTCAGCACAAGAAGCGGAACTGAAGGCCCTCACTGAGGCGTGTAGAGTGACAGAAGGTAACCATTTACACTGACTCCTGGTATGTATTTGGCATAGATCATGGTTACGGCCCAATATGGAAGGCCAGACATTTTTAAACTTCTGTAGGACAACCCATTGAGAATGGTGTAGCAGTGCAGAACCTTATGAAAGCCCTACTCCTACCAGACAAAGTAGCAATCCTAAAGGTGAAAGCTCATACTAAAGCCAACACTGCAGAAGCAAAAGGCAACGCCCTCGCAGACTTCACAGCAAAAGCAGTGGTCCTTAAGCCGTGGAAGAAAGAAGAAAAGAAGATACTGACTGCATAAGTCAGAGACTATGATTTGGACTTTGATAAAAATTTGAACATTGACAGTCACAAGCCAGCAAAGAAGAAAAAGATAAATGGACTAATATGGGAGCAGTAGAACAGGGTGGCGTATGGCGAACAGTCAGTAGAACTTGCCTACCACGATCCCTGTACCCCATGATGGCCCAGCTGATCCATGGAAAGACTCACCTATCGGAGGCAGCTATGCTACTGATGCTTGAGAGAGAAAGGGTTGCCCCCTGGATTCTCTGTAGCTGCTACATTATTTGTCCAATTTTGCATGAGCTATGCCGTAAGCAACAGGGTAGAAGTAAATTGACCACAAAGGCACTTGCCAGGACCACTCTACCCATTTCAGGGATTGCAAATTGACGACATTCAGCTCCCACGTGTTGGGAAGTATGAATATGTGCTTGTTGTTGTTGATGTTTTTCAGGTTGGAGGCGTACCCTGTTACAAAAGTAAATGAGCAGGTAACCAAAAAGAAGCTCATGAATAAGGTAATCTGCAGATACGGGGTACCAGAGGTAATCGAGTCAGATAGAGGTACACATTTCACAGGTGAAATAATGCAACACTTCATGTCTGCCCTGGGTAACTCCCAGGCATTTGACACCCCTTATCATCCACAAAGAGCCAGAAAACCATTGTGCATTATAATATTTCTCTTCAGGCAATGAAACCCTGCACCAGAGGAAAACGAAAATGGTATGATACCCTATTAGGGGGAATTGGTACAGGTGTAGGGGTTCTGAACTCTATAGATTTAGAGGTGATGAAGAATAAAATGGCTGGGGTAGGACAGGATGTTTCTAGATTGATAAATGTTCAGGCACAATGCATGCCTTCCTTGTTCCTCCCCCGATGTCTTGCATTAGGATATGATAAGGATGTATTAACGCTTTTTAATCTGGTTTTGCGGTTTAAAAGGATTTGTTTGTAAATATGAGTAAATTCATGAACTATACACAATGTAGCCTGCAATATGTATATATGATTCACGAGAGGGACAAAGCGGTCAGATGTGATGACAAATAATGAAAAATTGTGGAGAAATATTCTCAATAATGTAATTCCAGTAGCATCCTGGATACGGCCCCGGGCTGATAGTGTAGAATGCTCTGATGAGTATAGCACTGGGGAAATGATTTTATGATGTAAAGGACACAAGCCTGATGTGTAAGTCTGTAGGACTACCTGTGGTGTTCGGACCGCCTCTATATGCTTTACAATATTGGTTGCCCAAGTTCGCAGGTATGATGATTTATAGTGAAAATAAAACCCATGGTATAGAGAACTGTGAAGAAACACTGGATGGCCTAGCATGCGGACGGAGTACAGCCGCATATGAGCCATGTTTCCAGCAGCTTTCAGTCAGCATATGTGATTGGACGGTGTTACCTGCTTCATCTATATGCTGATAGAAGTTGGCCCCCAATATATATGCTTTGTTACCAACCAAACTAAAACCACCAGTATGTATAATCTCACCACTCCATTGTCTGGATGTATACAGAACATATCGGTGATACATTGATTTACAGAAACTTACACATTTTTGTCAGATGCTGAAGCAACATTAAGGTACTACTGGTACCCAGATGCTATCCCTATGTCAACTCTGACAGTATCCTTGGGTAGAATTGTAAGACTAATGATAGATACTGAACACCTTTAAAAGCATTTGGATGTTACTAACCTCTCCCTTATGGAATTAGAAAAATGTATGGGTAGGAGATAAGCTAGTCAGCCTAGGTACTAAGATCCAGGTAGACACAGAGTATAACTGGTATGATATTTTTACTGAATGGTCACCTATTGCAGGAAAGATGATGGATTTTATGTTTCACCCTTTACTAATACTGTTTCTTTTGTTCATTCTTTTGAGTGTTTGCAATTTATGGACATTCTGTGGGATACGGAGACAAGCAAATTATCTGGAATCGCTCCCTCTACGATATCGTTAAAACAGTCATACGTAAAAGAACAACAACAGTGGGGATCCGGCGAAGAGGATAGAAAGACCGGCAGGGGTGGCTTAGCACCCTTGATAGTACCACTACAAAGGCTCTTTTCAAGATGGACTGTTTCAAAATGGGGGATTGTGAGGGTTATGAACATATTAATTTATATATGTATGTATCTTTGATATACGTTTCCGGAGGCTGTAGGCCTAAATTGTACACTCTATTCTATGTCCTATGAAAAGCTCTGCTAAATGCTTGTACATTTAGGTTAGTACTTAATTACATTAAGTACTGGTGTAATCTTAAATGTCCATCATGTCTCCAAGATCTTGTTTATCTCGTTACACTGATCAAAAGGTTGTGTGGAATGCTTTGTTCTTAACGGCTGTCTAGGTAGGGCATGTGATTAATATGTAGATTGGAATCAAGGATACCAGACAGGGAGTCTACATACAAATACATAAAGCACTGTTTATTGAGAAAACGCAATTATTCACCACCTTAGTACTTTGACCTCAGTATAACAGATTCAACCTCTGTAACACTAGCCTTTGATTCGGACGACACTTGGATACGCCTACTTATTTTTGTATAAGAATAAGTCAATGTACACAATAAACTCAGATTGCTCTAAGACACGACCGTGATGCCTGTGTCTATTGCTTTCTCACGGTGGCTGCCATAACCACCTATGATTTGGAGCCCCACAGCATATTAACGTAACATGGATTTATCCCTAACACTGCGATTCTCTGCGGCGAGCCTATCATTAATATAGGCTCATTTCGGAGACCTTTAGTGCTCGCCCATGGTGGAATATCACTAGTGATATTCCATCGCGGACATGGTCAGGCAGCCTAAAAATTACGACATTGCTTTTTAAACAAGCACCACATATGCTGTCTTTATTGATGTAATTTTTGATCTATGGGACCCTGTATGGGCCTTTTGTTGTTTTCAATGACACATCTATCCTATAAGTGACCCCTCAACCCCACACACATACACCACAGTACACAAATTTTAGCAATTTCTTGGGGGAGCATAGTGTTCCCCAGATACTCATATATGGCTGTATTTCCATTTGTGGGGTTTTGACTGCATTCAGAACCATCTGGAGGGCAAATTAGTGAATCAGATTTTTACTCCTATTAACTAGGAATCGACCAACTAATGATTTTGGTGAAACCGTCCTGATCCTGGCACAAATTGGTTATTCCAATAATTGCTAATCACTAGAGTTCATCCTTTGATGTATGCATCAGGTAAATTCTGCAGTAAATCAGCAGCATAATCTGCAACAGATATGTTGTAATACATATTCATGTATTAGTACTGTAACAGAATAAAAGCTATGGTGGAAATTTTAGCACTGAGTAACTTTACCCTGAAGGTTCATTGTGCTGTAAAAATTAAGAAATTCTCTTGTAGATACCACAATTGTAAGGCAAAGTTATTTGATTTACACTCGACTTCTTGTAAGCTTGAACTAGTTTGGTCATTTTCCACTGACCAGTCTCATTACCAAGGGATGTTTGCCCACTGAATTGTTGTTGTTTTGATGTTTTTCATTGTACATGTCAATCTCTATACTTTCTAAAGGCAGTCATGCAATGAAAATTGTTTTACTTTTTCTGTAACATTTTTTCCCGTAGTTTGCTCCTCGCTACATAGGAACTGGGATACATCAAATTAAACAGATCTGTATGACAATTTCATCTTCAATTCCTATATGCAGATGGAGGGTGTAATCAGTCTTTCCAACAAAAAAAGCAATAAAGCGTTTAGATGAGACAATTTGTGAAGCCACAGTCTGACATGACCTTTGCAGTTAGCATGATTACAGCAAGACCTGCAGTATGAACTACAGTACCACCGCATTTACACTGCCGTGTCCATGTTACACCTGTGAAAAGCATCACCTTGTGTCTGATGTAGACCAAGCAGAAAAGTTGTTTTTTGTCTTTTGTAGGCCATGTTTATGAGAGCTTTTTAGCAAAAATAAACCTATAGAATAGATCCTTAAAATGTTCCACTAACAATTTTAATGGAGCACTTCACAGAAAATTTAAAAAAGAAACATGCTAGCAAATCCTTAATTTATCTCCTTTTCCTTCAATCACACTTTATCTTATATTGCAGTAAATGACTCTTTCTATTGCACTCCATGTTGTGTCTAGCTGAAGAAGAAGATTTTCCTCTTGCCTCTGTCTGCAATAGGACACCCCCTAGGCCAAGCCATGACCCCAGCTGTTCCAATGCTAAAAATACAAGAGGTCAGCAGAAAATAAAACTCTGTGTTCTCTTTAGGACTTTTCAGGTACATGCAAGGAATCTTGCAGACTCACAAACAGCATCGGCATGTTTATCTCTTGTCTACTTTTATAATTTATGTCTAGACATAGTCTTTTTTAAATTATCATAGCCAATTTGGTAAACTTCTACGATATGTTCTGCATTGCCCCCACATTTGACTGATTGAACGTTTGCTTTAACTACCAGGTATACAATACCTAGTAAAGTGGCAACTATGGATAATATATACGAGGGCGAGTCAAAAATGATTTGCACTTCAGTTAAGTTAAAACTTCTGTTGGCCACACTGTTAGGCCTTAGTCACACGGGCGTTTTTTCACGCGATTTGCGCATCGCATGACGGATGCGCATGCGCAAATCGCGTGACCGGCGCCGAAAAATCGGCCCAAAAATCGCCCGAAAATCTGCTCCTAGCCGCGTTTCATTAGAAACGGGCCGGAGCTGTCCAGCGCATTGCATTCAATGGAGCCGGCAATACAGCCGGCTCCATTGAATGCAAGCGCTGCGGGCGAGTGTGGGATGAATTGTCGGGAAGGGGTTAAATATATAACCCCTTCCCTGCAATGCATCCTTAAATGTGAAAAAATTTAAAAAAAGGATGTACTCACCTGCTCCCGGCAGCTGGAGATCCCGGCGGCCGGCCTGCAGTGGGTGTGAAGGAGGTGTGACTCAGACTTGCCCCTGATTGGCTCAGCGCTGAGCCAATCAGAGGCAAGTCTCAGTCACACCCATTCATGAATTCATGAATGGGTGTGACTGAGATCTGCCTCTGATTGGCTCAGGCTGAGCCAATTAGGGGCCAGTCTGAGTCACACCTCCTTCACACCCACTGCAGGCTGGCCGCCGGGATCTCCAGCTGCTGGGAGCAGGTGAGTACATCCTTTTTTTTTATTTTTTCACATTTAAGGATGCATTGCAGGGAAGAGGTTATATATTTAACCCCTTCCTGACAATTCATCCCGCGCACGCCGGCAGCCCATTGCTTTCAATGGAGTCGGCTGTATTGCCGGCTCCATTGAATTCAATGGGCAAACATCGTTCTTCTCTGCCACAGCTGGAACAGCTGTGGCAGAGAAGAATGATTTGTCTTCTGTATGTTCTCAATGGGGTCGGCGCTGCTGCCGCCGGCCCCGTTGAGCGCATATAGAGAAGAGAACAGGAATCGCAGATCACAGATAGCTGCGATCTGCGATTTCTGTTCTCTAATTTATCGGACGAGTGCATAAAAAGCGCTCATGTGTCCGATACCATTGCAAAGCAATGGTTTTAAAAAATCGCCGGACGCATGCGCATGCGCAAATCGCGGCAATAAACGCCCGTGTGACTAAGCCCTTATATCAACACTTCCGGTTGTAGGTTGCTGTCTCCCCGGTCACTGCTGTGTAGGTTTCAATGTGTTGTTAGTTAATTTGTGACTGCAGTGCAAGAAAAAATGGCTGTCCCACTTGTGATTGGCATGAAAGAAGAACAGCGTGCACTGATTTGTTTTTTTGTAGCTTGAGAGTGTGTCTATTTATCGAAGACTTTGTGCAACAGAATGGAGAAAATATTTTGTTGCGAGTTGTGTATGAAAGGATAGAGAAGTTCAAGGAAGGTGTACACGTGTCAGCAATGAGGAAAAAGTGGATGCTAGAATTCTCAAGATCCAGTATTGGAACATCATTAGGAAAAAGTTCAACAATCAACAGTGCCCCTTAGAGAGATGTTTTTGCTGAAGAGTTGAAGCTTAAAATCCAACGTTGTTGAGTTGTTGCATGACAATGTACATCTGGGCATACCATCAACACTCTCCAAACAATTTTGTTTTGAGGTGTTGAAGCATCCTCCCTATTGTCATAATCTTTCCCCAACAGACTATCACCTACTTGGTTCCCTGAAAGAAGCCCTAAGAGGACAAAGAATTATGTCTCGCGATGACATAAAGACAGGAGTGCATTTGTGGCTTGTAGCTCAGTCTAACACATTTTTTCATAAGGAATATGAAAGCTTGTTGACATATGGGCAACGTGTATTAAAAAAGCAGGGAAATTACGTGAAAAAATTATGTATTTGTCTTTTCTGAAAGTTGATTAAAAATATTCTACAGCCAAAGTGCGGATAATTTTTGACTCACCCTCATATATAAAACAGCATCAACACAGAACTAATGCACACCTACGAATCTCCAACAAATTTTCCAAAAATAGACAAACCAAACCTAGTGGACAGAAAATAAAGATATATGATATAGTCTGCAGTGTCCTTAGATAAGCTAAAAGCTAGACTAATTACCCTGGCCTAGAGTAAAACAAGCTACTAAACCACAGGGGCAATAGAATATCAACCTGACCTTATAATGCTAACTGAGCCTATAAGAATGACTCAGGTCCTTTTTCATCTGCCCATGCTTAGAAAGGGATATAAAATGGCATTCCTGTAGGAGGAAATCATTATATTTCTCCAAAACACGCTAGATTTTTTTTTAAATCCTTCAAACGAGCGAAAGTAAATGATAATTGTTTGGTCTAAACGTGAGCCAGCGGCTGAACGTGGAATGCTAATCGTTCGCTTTTTGTTTGTTGTTTATTTTAGGCACGCATAAAAATCATTTTTGGCTGGTTCACTTATTTATCGGTTTAAACAGTGCTCATTCAGCCCCTCTCGTACGCATACACAGTGTATGTGAAAGGCTGAACGATTCTGAATGACTCTCGTTTGAACATGCCAACGAAGTACCTGCCTGTCTAAACAAGTCGCACAAGAGCAAACAAGCTAGCAGTGACGTCACTTGCTCATTTGCGCGTTGAAGTGATAATCTGCTTGTTAAAAAGACCCTTATCTATTCGCTTTGGAGACGCTAGTGTTCATTGTTTTGTGAATATTTTTATTTTGCGCATCGTAAATGCTGTACATTTTTTGTTTGGCATCCTGTAAATTGAAAGTTTTGGGTGATATCATTTTATATTCTTCATCTAATTTTTGGTGCAGCTGGTAATTAACTGCCATCCACAGTGATTAGGGCTTGGAGAAGTGTGAAATGATCTTTCTGCACTTGTCTTATTTTGAAGTAAGAAATATTTTTTTCCCAAAGCAAATAATCTTTCTTGACTAAATGATACACTAGCTGTACTTCTGCATTAAAAGATATTTATACTCTCTTTTGCAGTGCATGCCTATTTTATATTATTATTGATTTTATTTTCCAATGCCTGTTACACATTCCTTCTATGAATATATTACCTTTTCCTTATAAATACAATATAAGAAAAAGTCTTCACAAAATTTATAATACACAACCCCAATTCCAAAAAACGTGGGATATTGTGTAAAATGGAAATAAATGTAAAGAAAAAAAAAGAATGCAATGATTTGTAAATCTCATATAACCACATAACCATATTTTATTCACAAACATAGAACACACATCGGAAGGTCCACTCATTTAGAAATTGAGGGCAGCAACACATCTCAAAAACGTTGGAACAGGGTCTATCATTGTGCAGCATCCCCTCTTTTTTATACAACAGTCTGTAAATATTTGGGAAGTGAGGAGTCAATTGCTGGGGAGTTTGAGGAGAGGAATGTTGTCCCATTCTTGTGTGATGTAGGGCTCCAGTTGCTCTACAGTCCTTGGTCACCTTTGTTGGATTTTTCATTTCATAATGCGCCAAATGTTTTCTATTGGTAAAAGGTCTGGACCGCTAGTGGCCGGTTCAGCACCCGGAGTCTTCTGAGAAGCCATGCTGTTGTGATGGATGCAGTATGTGGTTTAACATCGTCTAACTGAAATATGCAAGGTCTTCCCTGAAAGCGAGGTTGTCTAGATGGGAACATATGTTGCTCTAAAACCTTTATATACTGCTCAGCATCTATAGTGCCTTTCAAGACGTGTAAGCTGCCCATGCTATAGGCATTAGTACAACCCCATACCATCAGAGATGCAGGCTGTACTGTGTACTTTTAAGAAGCTGAACGGTCCCAGGACACAACATTCATGGCTTCCACAAAGAATTTAAAATTTTGACTTTTCTGACCGCAGAATCATTTTGCATTGTGTCTCAGTCCATTTTAAATGAGTTGTGGCCCAGAGAAGACACCGGCGTTTCTAGATTGCATTGATATATGGCTTCTTCTTTGCATGATACAGCTTTACTTGCATTTATGGGTTGCACCGCAAACTGTGTTCACAGACAATGATTTCTGGAAGTGTCCCTGAGCCCACGTAGTGATTTGCATTACAGATTCTTACTTGTTTTTAATGCAGTGCTGCCTGACGGCTCATACATCTCTTAAACATCCAACATTGACTGACAGTTTTATCTCTTGTGCACATGAATTTCTCCAGATTCTCTACATTTTTGATGATATTATGTACCATAGATGGTGGGATATTAAAAGTCTTTACAATTTTACATTGTGGAACATTTTTTTTAATTGTTCCACAATTTTAGTCACAGTTTTTTTCATATTGGTGACCATCTTTGCTTCTGAGAGACTCTGCCTCTCTAACATGTTCTTTTTATGCACAGTCATGTGACTTAGTAGAAAATTGACCCTCCAGCTGTTTATCATTAATACCAGTTACATTTCCAGCCTTTTGTTATCCCTTTAGCAATGTTTGTGAGAAATGTTGCTGCCATCAATTTCTGAATGAGTTAATTTTTTTTTTTTTATGAAACGGAAAAAGGTTTCACTTTAAACTTCTGATATGTTCTATGTCCTATTGTGAATAAAATATAGCCATATGAGATTTCCAAATCATTGCATTTTTTCTTTACATTTATTTAAATTTTAAACAGTGTCCTAACTTTTTTTTAAAATTAGGGTTGTAGATTAGGGAAATTTAATTATTAAGGGCTCATGTCCACGGGCAAAATATGATTTAGGATCCGCAGCGGATTACCTGCACGTGGATCCGCACCCCATAGGGATGCATTGACCACCCGCGGGTAGATAAATACCCGCGGATCGTCAATAAAATGGATTTTAAAAAAAATGGAGCATGAAAAAATCTGGACCATGCTCCATTTTTGTGCGGGTCTCCCGCGGGGACGGCTCCCGCGGGCCTATGGAAGCCGTCCGGATCCGCGGGAGACCTAAAATAGGAATTTAAAGCATTTACTCACCCGCAGCGGGCCGGGAAGCTCTTCTCTTCCTCACGGCCGCATCTCCCTTGCTTCGGCTCGGCGGATGTGCCCGGCGCATGCGCGCGGCACGTCGACGACGTGCCGCCGGCGTCAGGAATTCATCCGCCGGCCGAAAAAGAAGATCCGGCCGTGAGGAAGAGCAGAGCTTCGCCGCCCGCTACGGATAGGTAAATTCTTATTTATTTGTATTTTCAGCGCTCACGTCCGCAGGGCAGGAGGGACCCGCTGCAGATTCTACATGTAGAATCCGTAGCGGGCCCGATTTTCCCCGTGGACATGAGGCCTCAGGAAATAAGCTACACAAAAATTTGCTCCATCCAGTCTGTCAATAATTTAGATGTGTTTCTTATCAATACAACTTTATAGTCCCTGACCCCTATTGCTATTAACAAAGCACAGGCCACTTTTTAGATGATATCTAGAAAAGCCAGAGCCTTGAAACAAGAATCTATTAATTTGAAGCATAGGATGGTAAAAAAAAAGGCACACACATTTTCTGGACAACTGACCCTTTTTCTGGACAACTTTGGCTAATGCACATGCAATTCTGAATGCTCTGGTTACCTGATTTCTGAAAATTAAGAAGAAATAGATGACACCAGAAAACAAATTTATTAAGGGTGCGTTCACACGAGCGTGTTTTGGTCCGTATTTAGGTGCGTACATACGTGCGCACCTAGGTACGAGCAAAAACATGTGTGAACACAGCTGCGTGCTTGTTGTCAATGGAGTCGCGGCTTCAGCCAATCATAATCAGAGCTACCAGCCGGCGGGGATTTTAATTCCCCGGCTGCTGATAGCTGAGAACTACAGAGCCGGGGACAGCGCCAGAAGTTGTGGTTGAGCCCCAGCAGCTGAAGGGAGGTGAGTATCCTTTTTTTTTTTTTAACACTATTTTTTGGGGATTTTCAGGGAAGGACTTATGTTTAAAGCCCTTTCCTGAAATCCAATGACAGGATGCCGGCAGCAGGATTCTCTACCGCAGCTGTCATGTGTGACAGCTGCGGTAGAGAATTGAAGAATTCCTCTGCCACAGATGTGGCATATGTAGCAGCAGGGAATTCTTTTAACTAGCAGGGGTGAAGGAAACATCTGCCAGATACAGCAGATGTGCTCTTGCTGCACAAATAAAATTGGTCGCTGTTTTTAGTGGCCGAAGTGCTATTTTTCCCTGCGCAATTGTTTTTACGCGCCCAAAAATCGTTTCATCTGAATGAATACATTAGAATCTAATGCTTTAGATGGTCGCAATTTTTGGATGCAGCTACAGTAGCTGCGTATATACAGTTGTGTGAATAAGGCTTTACTGTGTATAGTCTGTACAGCATAGTATTGCATGTAAAGTATATGTGTACACATTTATTCATTAAAGGGGTATTACCAAGGCCACATCAGTCGCTCTGTTTGTTCTAGGAGTGAAAACACTATTCTTCTCAAATACACTCATTTACCAATGATGCGCTGTTTTCTACTTGTCAACTGCATAAAAGCCTCATTCCAACCTTCAGTTTACCATTGGTTACCAATGATGGGGTCATCCAGTAATTTCTAATTCTCTGCTTAATTCTGCTTTCTATGGCGCACAAACTGCAAACAAAATAGCATGATAACTCTATTCTATGGGTCAGTAGTACAATTACTACAATACCAAACTTATATCGTTTTTGGGGGGGGTTTTGCTGTACTACTTGTATTTTTTTTAGACATTCATTTATTTTTTAATATTTTCTGCTACTATCTTCTACATGCAATATTTTTTTTCCATTGCCATAGTTATACAAAGGTTCAATTTTGCAGGACGTCCTGTAGTTTGCGTTGGTATCATTTTTTAATTCATACGACCTTTTGATCGCTTTTTATTATAATTTTTCTTAGAGACAGGGTGACCAAAGAAGCCCATCTCTAACGTTCTTTATTTTCTTTTTCTGATGACATTCATTGTGTGGGGTAAATAATGCATTACTTTGATAGATCGGACTTTTACAGACGCAGCGATACTAAATATGTATTTTTGCTTTATTATTTAAATTCTTTTATTGTAAATATGGCAAAAGGTTTGTTTTTTTTTACTTTTATTACATTTTTTCATTATTAGTAAAACTTTATTTCTTAAGACTTTCTTAGTTTTACTTTTTTTCTTCAGTCTTTCTTAGTTTTACTTTTTTTCTTCAGTCTCTCTATGGGACCACAACTAGAGATGCTTTGATTGCTCCTGCAGCATGATGTAATGCTTTAGCATTATATCATACTGCAATCTGACAGGCAGTCTATCAAGCCACCCCACAGGGATGGCTTGATAGGCATTCTGCCATGACAGCCCTGGGACCGTACGGGACTCCCAAACATCCTTCGGGAGTTTTAAATGCCGCTGTCTGAATTGACAGCCGCATTTGAAGGCTTAACAGCCCTGAATGGCCATGTGGCTGATCGAAACTGTTGCCGCCGTGTGTTGGCTCTAATAACCAGCCTGCACCCACGATGTATGATGAGAGATAGCCGCCTGATCTCTTTTCATACATATCTCAACCCCACAGGACATTACTGTACGTCCTATAGCGAGAAGGGGTTAAAGCAGCCCATCAGTTCCAGGACACAGGAGGCAGGTTGAATTTTACCTACATTTGTTCTTCTCTGCCATCCAGCTGATCTGACACGTTAGGGTCCCATTTTTGGACGTCCAAGATGGTTGATGCAATCTTCAAAGTATCTAACCCCCATGGTGCGCTGAGAGTGTTGGACTACCAATGCACTATGCATGGTCTTTGATTGGCCAGTTCTGCTCACAACATCAGCAGAGCAGTGCACATGTGTGTTAGCAAGAAAGAAAATTGTAGCAGCCATCTTGGATGGTTGAAAATAGGTACCAAAAGTGGTGGATTGACTGGATGGTAGAGAAGATCAAGTGTGGGTAACATACTCCCAACCTCTCTGGTCACAAGACAGAACTTTGTCCCCTTAAATCAGAGAGTCACTTTAATGATTTTTTTAAAGGGCATGTCCACTTAGGACAAAATCACTTTTTGATAGAAGATGTATAGTGATTAGTTTTAATCTGGGGGCAGGAACGCATGGACGTAAATATTAAATTCCTCCACTGGGTAAAGCGTTATGGAATAGAGATGAGCGAACGTACTCGTTAAGAGCGATTTCGCAATCAAGCATCGCGATTTCCGAGTATCTGGCTACTCGGGTGAAAAGATTCGGGGGGCGGCGTGGTGGAGCAGTGGGTAGCAGTGGGGAACAGGGGGGAGCTCTCTCTCTCTCTCCCCCCCCCCCCCCCCCCACTCCCCTCTGCAACCCCCCGCTCACCCCCGGCGCCCCCCCGAATCTTTTCACTCGAGTAGTCAGGTACTCGAAAATAGCGATCCTCGATTGTGAAATTGCCCTTAACGAGTACGTTCGCTCATCTCTATTATGGAACCATCCTGTGGCACTGCTCTTCCCTAGGATTAGGCACCAAGTATGAGATCAGGGGTACAACTAAAGTTTCATCAGAGCCAGTGGCACCCCATTCAATATTGACAAGATTGGTCATACATACAGTGTTTGTGTGTGTGTGTGTTTGTACATTCACATCGCTGTGCGCTAACTAGAAGAGGGTTATAAATAAACATTTTTTTAATGCTATGGTTTTTATTAAAAAAGGAAAATTGTATTTAACTACAGTTGGCCTTGAAAGCATGCCAATGAATTATTATTACTGCCAATCAATGCCAATGTTATACCTTTTCTCAATTTTCATCAGGAGTTCTTATTTATGAGCAGGAGTGGTGTGCTAACTGTATTTTATTTACACAGAGTCTAAATTGCAGCTTGCAGAGAATTTCCATTTTCTGAATACACCCCTTTCATACATGAATACAAAAAAATATATTTTTATTCTATTTTTTTGGCATTTATTCCTTGTTAACGTCCTCTCAAAGGTCTCTGCATGATCCATTTTGGAATTTCTATGTATTGTACCTTCTATAGCATTCAAAAGAGAACCTTGACAGCTTTCACTTTTTATCTTTTGTTCAGACTGAGCATTGTTATATAAAAAAAATCTCTTTTTTGCACTTCTGTTAAGGTTGGTAAGACTTCTGCAAAATGTGCATTTTTCTATACTAATGTGAGTGCGTAATATGGGCAATGCCGATGTAAATTACCAAGCCATGAAATTGAAGAGTACAAACTGCACAACATCTAAATACACGGAAGAAATATTGCAAGCCATGTGACACTACAAACAGAATTCTAGTTTCTCCCCATCGGTTGTTACTATTACCATCTCACAACATGCCAAAATTTATTTTATTTGTGTATTATGGGAGTATCTGGCTTCCCTTTAAAAGAGGCTGATTTAAAGGTATATGATAGAAAAGTGTATTTATCTCTAGAGATGGGCTGCTCTATGCTTTTGGCAGGAGTGTTACACTGCAGCTTAAAGATTTATATATGCCCTTCAGCAAAAAAGAGCTGACCATGTTTTCTTTCTGAAGACGGCAAGTGTACATGGCACGCTGTAGGAGCTAGAATATAATAAGATATCCAAAGGAGTTCATGTAAAATTCAGTGGTAAAAAGATGTAAACTACATTTCAAAAGCGACACAAATGCAGAAATATGACACTGAATTATCTTTGTCAAAAGTACAGTTGTATAGATTTCAAAAATTGATAAAGTAGTTAAATTGTAATTCTCTATTATACTGGATAAGGT
Organism: Eleutherodactylus coqui; assembly: GCF_035609145.1. NCBI lineage: Eukaryota > Metazoa > Chordata > Amphibia > Anura > Eleutherodactylidae > Eleutherodactylus > Eleutherodactylus coqui. Next base: position 92,344,347 of record NC_089839.1, on the reverse strand, counting down.
CACATGTAGCAGCTGTGGATTGGCTGAAGTCTGTTTTACCTGCAAAAACTATGCATATTCACAATAAGGCCAGGCTCAAACAAACGGATCGGATTCTGCATCCGGTAACCCGCAGCGGAATCTGTCTCCGACCAGGGCCGACAGCCGCACGGAAATGTTTAAATCTGTATTGCGGATGGACCCAGCGGCTCGCCCTCGGGTCCATGCGCAGTACAGCTTATTTTAATATATATATATATTTTTTTGCTAGGTAATGCAGTGTCTGCAGTGTCGATGTAAGCCGTCCATGGGGCATCCGCACAAGAATAGAGCATGCTGCGAATTTATTTCTGTGAGCGGAAATCGCAATCGCTGTCCGCTCATGTAGGTGTCAATGGATGCGGAATACCATAGATCGTCCGAGCAGGTGACAATCACGGATTTCGCAATTCAAATCCGGTCGTGTGAAACCGGCCTAAAGCAACCAGCCAGTGTGGCCAAACTTTCCCCAAACTATATCAATGCATGACTTCAAGTTCAATATGGAAGCCGCTACTTTTGTTATAAAATGTTTCAATAATACATAAGTGAGGTAAACTACACATACACTGAGGTAGACTTAGACTTCAATCACATCTGTACTCAGATTTTGATTCTTCAGCTCCGTCATAGGAGCCAAACCATGAAATTCATAGAAGTGCCGTATCAGGCACATCATGGACACGTACAGTGACCCAAACATCTGATTAACTATAATGTGATCTGTGGTTCACTGCAACCCCCACAATGAGTAGAAGATTGAATAGAGCAGCAGTTGCGCATACATGACAATACAACTCCATTAATTTTCAACGGGACTGCTGGAGATAGCCAAGCCCTTGTATTCGGCTATTTCTGTCGAATTCATTGAATGCATTAGGCAGTACCATGCATGTACAACCACCTCTCCATTCAAACTGATCTCACTGCGGGTGGGTACAGAGAGCCCGCAGTGATAAGAGGGAGACATGGGACCCTGTTTCTCTAGATTGGTGGCAGTTTCAACAGTGAGACTCCCACTGATCAGACTTTTATTACCGATCCTTTGAATGATTGTGATTAAGGCCGCCTGCAGACGAGCGGGTCGGATCCGGCAGCGAGAATTCTCGCCGCGTGATCCGACCCGAGCACCTGCAGGGACGAGCGCGTACTCACCCGCGCCTGGCGGCCCCGGCTCTTTCATGTGCCAATTGCCACGCAGCCGGCGCATGCGCAGACCGGAGCCGGCGGCCGGGTGAGTGCGTGCCCCGCAGAAAATTAGGACATGCCGCGGTTTGTTTGCCGCGCGAGATTTCGCGCGGCCAAACCGCAGCCGTCTGCATAGGAGTGCGTATTGTAATGCACTCCTATGCAAACTTTCAGCGGCGGAAATCCCGCGGTAAATCCCGCAGCGGGATTTCCGCTCGTGTGCAGGCGGCCTAAGAGTTCCCCCACGCACAAAATGTTAACCTGCTACTTAGATTAGAAAAAGCTTGTAAAAATGCATGAAATCCTTGCCACTTTTTTACAGGTAAGAAGAAAAACACAAAAACCTGTGTGTGAAGTAAGCCTAATAACTATTTTTAGGCCTATTATATTCAGTGCACATTTATTTTCTGTGTTGCAGCTTGTATCATGAGTTCATACTGGAAATTACAATTGCAAGAAAAAGTAAGTGATCCCTTTGGAATGACTTGAATTTGTGTATTGATTACTAATAAAATATGCTCTGATTGTTATCTAAGTCAGAATTATAGACAAACACAATATAACTAGCAACCATGCTGCTTCGGATCTAACCCTGCTTCAGTCATATTGAAAGCCTGCGCAGGTACCACCTCCTCCTCTTTGAATTTGGAATCATGGCAGGAGAAAAAGCTGGAGGCAAAGAGCAGCCCAGCAGCACACCATAGGACCAGACCACATAGATGTCTGGGTGAGTGATGTACTGGCATGTCTGCTCTGTGATAACGGGACGAGGTTGTAGAGTGCTGCTGCTGCCAGGCATGGCCCAACACGCAGCATATGAGGTCTCCAGGAGTATCCTGAAAGAGGGAGTGCAGCGCTACCAGACACTGTCCACCAATGCCTTGTTTTATGTTAACAAATATATTTGAATTTAAATGCTCAATCTATATTTGTAAGGCTGGGCCCACATGGCTGTAAGTAGCCGCATGCGAGCGCACAGCAAGTACTACAGGATATGCGTGCTTGCTGACGGCAATCCCCATACACTATCTTGGATTGCATGCGCATGTAATCAGCGCCAAGATAAGACATGCCGTGATTTTATTTTACATTTAAAAAAATGCTGGTGTGAGTGGCCCAATAGAAATGAATGGGCTCTTGGCATTGCGTGTTGCGCACACGAAAAACTTGCAGTGCCTGGAGCGTAATGACAATATGATCATATGAGCCCAACCTAAACTACATATATTGACAATGGCTGCTACTCTATTCCTGCTTTATCTCAGTGAGTTAGAGAGGGACAGCAGTACAGTACTGCCATTATTTTCTAACCTCTCTCACTTATCTGAGGCATGTAATATGAAGTTATGTAGAAGAAAATGCATATTATGAGGTTCTGCAGTAGTGAACATGTATATTTAATTCTATAGCAGCAAACAATTGTACTATGAGGTAATGCAGCAGCTGAGGTGTGTATCATGATGTTGTGCAGCAGCAGCTGAGGTGTTTTTAGGAAGTTCTGTAGCAGCTGAGGATTATGAGGTTCTGCCAGTCAACGCTTTGGACCTTTCACATAGGACGGAATATTCCACAACACTATTGCAGAATATGTCGTCCCTGATTTCCGCACCAAAATCCGTACTGCTAACTATGGATTGTTATGTGGAATTGCCGGCAGGATTATGCTGCTTTCATTTCCACACCAAAATTCACAGTGCTGATTTTGGGGCGGAATATTCTGCAGGAGGGCAGATTCCACAACACTGTTGCAGAATATTCCATCCTGTGTGAAAGGTCCCATGAGAATGTTTTGGATAGGCAGCAGGTTGGGATGTGTAAAGTGGAAATGCAATGTGCATTAGGTGTACATGTCGGGAAAGCTTTCAGCATTTAAGTCAAGCATATCGATAGGCATCCATTCACCTGATGGATGCCGCAAGAGTGTCTTTTTGTCTTCTGTTGGCCTGGCTTTATTACTGTAACCGCTTTGAAAACCATGTCATATCACAGTAAAGACATGTTTTTTCAATGCCGTTTTTCAATGTGGTTTGAACTACACAATCTGATTTCACCCTATGTTAGGTTTTCAGATCGCCTAGTTTTGGTAGAATAGTGCCTACCTCCGTAACCACTCCACTCAACAGCTGCCAAGGCTTTGAGGGAACATTGTCTCTAAGTGGGCCTTTATTGTTTCCAGATAGGCATACAGACCAGCAACATTTCAGGCTTTTTTCAAGACCAAATCTCTGTAAGGCTTGAAATGTTGCTTGCCTGTATGTCAATCTGGAAACAATAAAGGATGACATATAGAGGAGGGTGTCACTTCCAGTTGTTTGTTGAGTCCCTTGACAAATAGGACTGTATTAGTGTGTTTAATGGACTACATGAGAAAGCACTCAGCACTAGAGATGAGCGAGCACCAAAATGCTCGGGTGCTCGTTACTCGAGACGAAATTTTCGCGATGCTCAAGGGTTCGTTTCGAGTAACGAACCCCATTGAAGTCAATGGGCGACTTGAGCATTTTTGTATATCGCCGATGCTCGCTAAGGTTTTCATTTGTGAAAATCTGGGCAATTCAAGAAAGTGATGGGAACGACACAGCAACAGATAGGGCAGGCGAGGGGCTACATGTTGGGCTGCATCTCAAGTTCCCAGGTCCCACTATTAAGCCACAATAGCGGCAAGAGTGCCCCCCCTCCCAACAATTTTTACTTCTGAAAAACCCTCATTAGCAAGGCATACCTTAGCTAAGCACCACACTACCTCCAACAAAGCACAATCACTGCCTGCATGACACTCCGCTGCCACTTCTCCTGGGTTACATGCTGCCCAACCCCCCCGCATGACCCAGTGTCCACAGCGCACACAAAAGTGTCCCTGCGCAGCCTTCAGCTGCCCTCATGCCACACGCTGGCCTCATAGCCACACCACCCTCATGTCTATTTATAAGTGCGTCTGCCATGAGGAGGAACCGCAGGCACACACTGCAGAGGGTTGGCACGGCCAGGCAGCGACCCTCTTTAAAAGGGGCGGGGCGATAGCCCATAATGCTGTACAGAAGCAATGAGAAATCCAATCCTGTGCCACCTCCATCAGGAGCTGCAAACGTGGGCATAGCAATGGGGAACCCATGTGCCACACACCATTTTGTCAAGGTGTCTGCATGCCCCAGTCAGACCGGGGTTTTTTATAAATAGTCACGGGCAGGTACAACTTCGCAATGGGAATTCCGTGTGGACCCACAGCATGGGTGGCTCCCTGGAACCCACCGGCTGTACATAAATGTATCCCATTGCAGTGCCCAGCACAGCTGAGGTAACGTCAGGTTTAATGCAGGTGGGCTTCGGCCCACACTGCATGCCCCAGTCAGACTGGGGTTCTTTAGAAGTGGACACATGGAGTTACAACTCCGTGTGGACCGACAGCATGGGTGGGTCCCAGGAAGCCACCGGCGGTACATAAATATATCCCATTGCATTGCCCATCACAGCTGAGGTAACGTCCGATTAAATGCAGGTGGTCTTTGGCCCACACTGCATGCCCCAGTCTGACCGGGGTTTTTAATACATAGACACTGGCAGGTACAAATCCCTAATGTGAAGTCCCTGTGGACCCACAGCATGGGTGGCTCCCTGGAACCCACCGGCGGTACATAAATATATCCCATTGCAGTGCCCATCACAGCTGAGGTAACGTCAGGTTTAATGCAGGTGGGCTTCGGCCCACACTGCATGCCCCAGTCAGACTGGGGTTCTTTAGAAGTGGACACATGGAGTTAGAACTCCGTGTGGACCGACAGCATGGGTGGGTCCCAGGAAGCCACCGGCGGTACATAAATATATCCCATTGCATTGCCCATCACAGCTGAGGTAACGTCCGATTAAATGCAGGTGGTCTTCGGCCCACACTGCATGCCCCAGTCTGACCGGGGTTTTTAATACATAGACACTGGCAGGTACAAATCCCTAATGTGAAGTCCCTGTGGACACACAGCATGGGTGGCTCCCTGGAACCCACCGGTGGTACATAAATATTTCCCATTGCATTGCCCATCACAGCTGAGGTAACGTCAGGTTTAATGCAGGTGGGCTTCGGCCCACACTGCATGCCCCAGTCAGACTGGGGTTCTTTAGAAGTGGACACATGGAGTTAGAACTCCGTGTGGACCGACAGCATGGGTGGGTCCCAGGAAGCCACCGGCGGTACATAAATATATCCCATTGCATTGCCCATCACAGCTGAGGTAACGTCCGATTAAATGCAGGTGGTCTTCGGCCCACACTGCATGCCCCAGTCTGACCGGGGTTTTTAATACATAGACACTGGCAGGTACAAATCCCTAATGTGAAGTCCCTGTGGACACACAGCATGGGTGGCTCCCTGGAACCCACCGGTGGTACATAAATATTTCCCATTGCATTGCCCATCACAGCTGAGGTAACGTCAGGTTTAATGCAGGTGGGCTTCGGCCCACACTGCATGCCCCAGTCAGACTGGGGTTCTTTAGAAGTGGATACATGGAGTTAGAACTCCGTGTGGACCGACAGCATGGGTGGGTCCCAGGAAGCCACCGGCGGTACATAAATATATCCCATTGCATTGCCCATCACAGCTGAGGTAACGTCCGATTAAATGCAGGTGGTCTTCGGCCCACACTGCATGCCCCAGTCTGACCGGGGTTTTTAATACATAGACACTGGCAGGTACAAATCCCTAATGTGAAGTCCCTGTGGACCCACAGCATGGGTGGCTCCCTGGAACCCACCGGCGGTACATAAATATATCCCATTGCAGTGCCCATCACAGCTGAGGTAACGTCAGGTTTAATGCAGGTGGGCTTCGGCCCACACTGCATGCCCCAGTCAGACTGGGGTTCTTTAGAAGTGGACACATGGAGTTACAACTCCGTGTGGACCGACAGCATGGGTGGGTCCCAGGAAGCCACCGGCGGTACATAAATATATCCCATTGCATTGCCCATCACAGCTGAGGTAACGTCCGATTAAATGCAGGTGGTCTTCGGCCCACACTGCATGCCCCAGTCTGACCGGGGTTTTTAATACATAGACACTGGCAGGTACAAATCCCTAATGTGAAGTCCCTGTGGACACACAGCATGGGTAGCTCCCTGGAACCCACCGGTGGTACATAAATATTTCCCATTGCATTGCCCATCACAGCTGAGGTAACGTCAGGTTTAATGCAGGTGGGCTTCGGCCCACACTGCATGCCCCAGTCAGACTGGGGTTCTTTAGAAGTGGATACATGGAGTTAGAACTCCGTGTGGACCGACAGCATGGGTGGGTCCCAGGAAGCCACCGGCGGTACATAAATATATCCCATTGCATTGCCCATCACAGCTGAGGTAACGTCCGATTAAATGCAGGTGGTCTTCGGCCCACACTGCATGCCCCAGTCTGACCGGGGTTTTTAATACATAGACACTGGCAGGTACAAATCCCTAATGTGAAGTCCCTGTGGACCCACAGCATGGGTGGCTCCCTGGAACCCACCGGCGGTACATAAATATATCCCATTGCAGTGCCCATCACAGCTGAGGTAACGTCAGGTTTAATGCAGGTGGGCTTCGGCCCACACTGCATGCCCCAGTCAGACTGGGGTTCTTTAGAACTGTACATATGCAGTTACAACTCCGTGTGGACCGACAGCATGGGTGGCTCCCTGGAACCCACCGGCGGTACATAAATATATCCCATTGCAGTGCGCAGCACAGCTGAGGTAACGTCAGCTTTAATGCAGGTGGGCTAAAAATTACTAGGATTACAATGTAGGCGAGGGCCCAAAAAAATTGGTGTACCAACAGTACTAATGTACTTCAGAAAAATTGCCCATGTCCAACCAAGAGGGCAGGTGAAACCCATTAATCGCTTTGGTTAATGTGGCTTAATTTGTAACTAGGCCTGTAGGCAGCCCAGTTAAAATGAAAATTGGTTCAGGTGCAAGTTTCAACGCTTTATTAAATTGAGAATTGAAACGTATAAACATTGTTTACAAAAGTTATATGACTGAGCCTTGTGGGCCTAAGAAAAATTGCCCGTTCGGCGTGATTACGTGAGGTTTCAGGAGGAGGAGCAGGAGGAGGAGGATGAATATAATACACAGATTGATGAAGCTATAAGGTCCCCGTTTTTTATGGTGATAGAGAACGATGCTTCCATCCGCGGGTGCAGCCTACTTATAGTTTAGGTATCGCTGCTGTCCGCTGGTGGAGAAGAGAACTCTGGGGAAATCCAGGCTTTGTTCATCTTGATGAGTGTAAGCCTGTCGGCACTGTCGGTTGACAGGCGGGTACGCTTATCCGTGATGATTCCCCCAGCTGCACTAAACACCCTCTCTGACAAGACGCTAGCCGCAGGACAAGCAAGCACCTCCAGGGCATACAGCGCGAGTTCAGGCCACGTGTCCAGCTTCGACACCCAGTAGTTGTAGGGGGCAGAGGCGTCACGGAGGACGGTCGTGCGATCGGCTACGTACTCCCTCACCATCCTTTTACAGTGCTCCCGCCGACTCAGCCTTGACTGGGGAGCGGTGACACAGTCTTGCTGGGGAGCCAAAAAGCTGTCAAAGGCCTTGGATAGTGTTCCCCTGCCTGTGCTGTACATGCTGCCTGATCTCCGCACCTCCCCTGCTACCTGGCCCTCGGAACTCCGCCTTCTGCCACTAGCGCTGTCGGATGGGAATTTTACCATCAGTTTGTCCACCAGGGTCCTGTGGTATAGCAACACTCTCGAACCCCTTTCCTCTTCGGGTATGAGAGTGGAAAGGTTCTCCTTATACCGTGGGTCGAGCAGTGTGTACACCCAGTAATCTGTAGTGGCCAGAATGCGTGTAACGCGAGGGTCACGAGAAAGGCATCCTAACATGAAGTCAGCCATGTGTGCCAGGCTACCTGTACGCAACACATGGCTGTCCTCACTAGGAAGATCACTTTCAGGATCCTCCTCCTCCTCCTCAGGCCATACACGCTGAAAGGATGACAGGCAAGCAGCATGGGTACCCTCAGCAGTGGGCCAAGCTGTCTCTTCCCCCTCCTCCTCATGCTCCTCCACCTGCTCCTCCTCAACGCGCTGAGATATAGACATGAGGGTGCTCTGACTATCCAGTGACATACTGTCTTCCCCGCCTCCGTTTCCGAGCGCAAAGCGTCTGCCTTTATGCTTTGCAGGGAACTTCTCAAGAGGCATAGCAGAGGAATGGTGACGCTAATGATTGCAGCATCGCCGCTCACCATCTGGGTAGATTCCTTAAAGTTTCCAAGGACCTGGCAGATGTCTGCCAACCCAGCCCACTCTTCTGTAAAGAATTGAGGAGGCTGACTCCCACTACGCTGCCCATGTTGGAGTTGGTATTCCACTATAGCTCTACGCTGCTCATAGAGCCTGGCCAACATGTGGAGCGTAGAGTTCCACCGTGTGGGCACGTCGCACAGCAGTCGGTGCACTGGCAGATTAAACCGATGTTGCAGGGTGCGCAGGGTGGTAGCGTCCGTCTTGGACTTGCGGAAATGTGCGCTGAGCCGGCGCACCTTTCCGAGCAGGTCTGACAAGCGTGGGTAGCTTTTCAGAAAGCGCTGAACCACCAAATTAAAGACGTGGGCCAGGCATGGCATGTGCGTGAGGCTGCCGAGCTGCAGAGCCGCCACCAGGTTATGGCCGTTGTCACACACGACCATGCCCGGTTGGAGGCTCAGCAGCGAAAGCCAGCGGTCGGTCTGCTCTGTCAGACCCTGCAGCAGTACGTGGGCCGTGTGCCTCTTCTCTCCTGAGCTGAGTAGTTTCAGCATGGCCTGCTGACGCTTGGCCACTGCTGTGCTGCCACGCCGCGTGACACCGACTGCTGGTGACGTGCTGCTGCTGACACATCTTAATTGCGAGACAGAGGTTGCGTAGGAGGAGGGTGGTTTAGTGGAGGAAGCATACACTGCTGCAGATACCAGCACCGAGCTGGGGCCCGCAATTCTGGGGATGCGTAGGACGTGAGTGGTCCCAGGCTCTGACTTGGTCCCAGCCTCCACTAAATTCACCCAATGTGCCGTCAGGGAGATATAGTGGCCCTGCCCACCTGTGCTTGTCCACGTGTCCGTTGTTAAGTGGACCTTGGCAGTAACTGCATTGGTGAGGGCACGTACAATGTTGCGGGAGACGTGGTCGTGCAGGGCTGGGACGGCACATCGGGAAAAGCAGTGGCGACTGGGAACCGAGTAGCACAGGGCCGCCGCCGCCATCATGTTTTTGAAAGCCTCTGTTTCCAAAACCCTATATGGCAGCATCTCCAGGCTGATCAATTTGGCTATGTGCACGTTTAACGCTTGAGCGTGCGGGTGCGTGGCTGCGTACTTGCGCTTGCGCTCAAACACTTGCGCTAGCGACGGCTGAACGGTGCGCTGAGAGACATTGGTGGATGGGGCCGAGGACAGCGGAGGTGAGTGTGTGGGTGCAGGCCGGGAGACGGTAGTGCCTGTGTCCTGAGAGGGGGGTTGGATCTCAGTGGCAGGTTGGGGCACAGGGGGAGAGGCAGTGGTGCAAAACGGAGGCGGTGAACGGCCTTCGTCCCACCTTGTGGGGTGCTTGGCCATCATATGTCTGCGCATGCTGGTGGTGGTGAGGCTGGTGGTGGTGGCTCCACGGCTGATCTTGGCGCGACAAACCTTGCACACCACAGTTCGTCGGTCGTCTGCGCAACTGCCACACCTTTGAGCACCTCGGCCTCTGCAGGGTGGCATGGTGCGAGGGGGCGCTTTGGGAAACAGTTGGTGGATTATTTGGTCTAGCCCTACCTCTACCCCTGGCCACCGCACTGCCTCTTCCAACCTGTCCTGCTGCTGCACTTGCCTCCCCCTCTGAAGACCTGTCCTCAGTAGGCTTAGCAAACCAGGTGGTGTCAGTCACCTCATCGTCCTGCTGCTCTTCCTCCGAATCCTCTGTGCGCTCCTCCCTCGGACTTACTGCAATAACTACTACCTGAGTGATAGACAACTGTGTCTCATCGTCGTCCTCCTCCTCACCCACTGAAAGCTCTTGAGACAGTTGCCGGAAGTCCCCAGCCTCATCCCCCGGACCCCGGGAACTTTCCAAAGGTTGGGCATCGGTCACAACAAACTCCTCCGGTGGGAGAGGAACCATTGCTGCCCATTCTGGGCAGGGGCCCAAGAACAGTTCCTGGGAGTCTGCCTGCTCCTCAGAATGTGTCATTGTAATGGAGTGAGGAGGCTGGGAGGAAGGAGGAGCAGCAGCCAGAGGATTCAGAGTTGCAGCAGTGGACGGCGTAGAACTGTGGGTGGTTGATAGATTGCTGGATGCACTTTCTGCCATCCACGACAGGACCTGCTCACACTGCTCATTTTCTAATAAAGGTCTACCGCGTGGACCTATTAATTGTGAGATTAATCTGGGGACGCCAGAAACGTGCCTCTCTCCTAATCCCGCAGCAGTCGGCTGCGATACACCTGGATCAGGAGCTCGGCCTGTGCCCACACCCTGACTTGGGCCTCCGCGTCCTCGCCCGCGTCCACGTCCTCTAGGCCTACCCCTACCCCTCAGCATGGTGTATTACCAGTTGTGCAGAAACAGAACGCTGTAATTAAATGTGCCGCTCATTGGCCTGTGGTTGGAGGCTGACTTCACTTACGGAACGCACAGCAGAGCCAGGAAAGAATTTTGCGCAAGCCTGTAGTGAGACGTAGGTGCGTATGACTGAGCTAGTGGAATTCACAGCGCAGAAGCAGTCAAGTGTCCAAAGGCCACTAGTAGGCCTTAAGTATTTTGCTTCTATTTTTTTAAAGGCTGAGCTGAGACAGCAGACAGATACTGTAGGCAGCGTATATATGTATACTGTTTCCCTCTGGACGGGATGACGGCGGTGATGTAATGGGCAACGCAGAGCCAGGAAACAATTTTGCGCAAGCCTGCTGTAACACTTAGCTGCGTAATAATTAGGACTACTACCCCCAGCAGAGACGCAGTACACTCAAGACGGTCACAGGCAGCCCAAAGATAGTATTTTTCCCAAATTTGTTTGAAAAAGCCCACTGCCTATATAGACAGTATATCTCTTTCACCTTTCCCACTGTCCCTGCCTCACCAGTACTGGCCCTATACTATGTAAAATTACTGCAGACTGTTTCCCTCTGGACGGGATGACGGCGGTGATGTAACGGGCAACGCAGAGCCAGGAAACAATTTTGCGCAAGCCTGCTGTAACACTTAGCTGCGCAATAATTAGGACTACTACCCCCAGCAGAGACGCAGTACACTCAAGACGGTCACAGGCAGCCCAAAGATAGTATTTTTCCCAAATTTGTTTGAAAAAGCCCACTGCCTATATAGACAGTATATCTCTTTCACCTTTTCCACTGTCCCTGCCTCACCAGTACTGGCCCTATACTCTGTACAATGACTGCAAACTGAGGACGCAATGCTCTGCACGCCCGATATACAAAAAAAACAAAAATGTGCAACACTGCTCACAGCAGCCTCAACAGTACTACATATGGTCAGATGTGGCCCTAAGAAGGACTGTTGGGGTTCTTCAAGCATAAAATAACTCATAACGCTCTCCCTATAGCAGCAGCATCAGCAGCACTGTCCCTGATCTATGTCAGCATGCATCTGTGGTGAGCCGCGGGAGGGGCAGATTTTAATACTCAGGTGTCACCTGATCTCCCCAGCCACTCACTGCAGGGGGGTGGTATAGGGCTGGAACGTCACAGGAGGAAGTTGTAATGCCTTCCATGTCTTTCTATTGGCCAGAAAAGCGCGCTAATGTCTCAGAGATGAAAGTGAAAGTAACTCGAACATCGCGTGGTGCTCGTCTCGAGTAACGAGCATCTCGAACACCCTAATACTCGAACGAGCATCAAGCTCGGACGAGTACGTTCGCTCATCTCTACTCAGCACGCATCTTTCTAGATCTATCCATACAACTTTTTAAAGGTTTTCATCTCCCTTTCAATGTCAGTTTCTCCTAAGTGACAAAAGTTAGCAGATTAATATATATTAATCAATTTTGTGTCTATTCAAAATATAGTACAGGGATGGAACTCCTTATGAAATGCTTAAAAAAATTATTTTCAATTAACAAGTTCATAGCATTTTCGTCTGCCGGAGCTGCAGAGGAGGAGTGCAGCGGAGCGGACTGCGCCTGTTAGGTGATGTATTGCTGGGGTTTTTTTGTTTTTAAGGCAGATAGGGCTCATTTCAGGGGTTAAACAGTAGGACTTTTTACTATAAAACATGCATCGCACCGCATGAAAAGTCAGGCTCTATAGGAAAACACAGGCTACAAAACATCGAATTGCGGCTGTATAGAGCATTCCGCAATTTTGTAATCTCGTAATGGAGCAGTCTAAAAATATCGCTAATGTGAATTAAACCATTGGAAAACATTGGCTTCATATACATAATGCCAGAAAAACAAAACGCAAAAAAACCAATGGTGCAATCTCATTTTTTTGTCCATTTCACCCAACTTAAAAATGTTTGAAACGTTTTCAGTAACTTATATGGTACGTATAGATTCTACTATTGCAAAATTAAACTTGTCCAGCACAAAACAAGCCATCAAATGGCTAATCTCAATGTGAAAATCAAAAAAGCTGCAGCTCTTGGAAGCCGGGCTCAAAAAAATGACAACAAAAATATTAAAAAAGGTTCGGAAATGAAGGGCTTGAAGTACTGTTTAAAGTTCAATCCATTCCATTAAAAACATTTTTATTTACACTTATTAAAAAAGTTTAGGTCATTCTCAGATATGCGTTCAGAAAAAGCCGCTCAAAATCACGTGATTTTTACCTTGATTTTTGGCAGCGTTTTTGAATGCATGTCAGAGCATTTGTCAATGCTTTTTAACGCACCCCCTCATTGTGATGGGTGATAAGGTGTGTTAAAAAATGCGGAAATGCAGAAAAATAGTCAGACTGCGGTTGAAAATCTTGGCTTTAGAAACGCCGCATTCTAGTGCAAGTCTGCAAGGCCCTATGGAAATCAATGGGAGCATTGTACCGCAATTATCTTGGCACTTGGGATGCCGTGCTTCACATGGTAAAAAGTGTCTGCAGTGTGAGAGCAACCTTAGAATAGCGCTATCTGCTGCTTCTGTTGAATAAAATTTCTTTGTTTAGTCCACATCAATAAGGACACTCACACATGGCATTGGTAAAATGCGATTTTTATCATTATTTTCAAACTTAGATTACTGAGTTTGGCAGAGTTTTTAACACACTCCATTATTCTGATGGGTGATTCGGTGCATTAATAAGCACAAAAACATGCCAAAATAGAGCAGATAGCACTCAAAAATTAGAAAACGCTGCATTCAAGAACAGCCTTGCAAGGCTCCATTCAATGGGAGTGTTGTACCACTATTAGAGCGGCTTTCAAAATGCTGCAGCAATCCCAGTAAAAAGCACATGGGTGAGTGTGGCCTGAATGTTGCAAGTTAGTTACACATGCTCAGTCTTGCTTCTCTGTCACCTTCACTGGGAATGTGGAGAGATCCCTGGGGTGGTGACTAAGGCCACTTGCACACATATTGCTTTTTACTGTGATTAGCATGGCGCTATAGACAAACTGCGGTAAAATGCTGCCATTGATTTTAATGGTGTGGACGAGGAGGAAAGAGAGGGGTAGAGCAAAACCTGTAGGGTGAAAATACATACGTGGTGAAGAGAGCGGAGTGGTAACTTCAATGGTGGAGGTGCTGCCTGGCCAGTTGACACACCACCTGGGTGGGTGTGACAGAGTAAGAGAATAGGACTAAAAACTGGCAGTGGAGAAGGCGCAACACTCCAGGTTAAAGCATGTATTAAGTAACCAAAGGTTTGGAAAACTTCTCCTTTCATTTAATAAAGTATGTGCTCAGCTTACAAAAGCGCATTTCGGGGATAACCCCTTCATCAGTTCGGCTGGTGGTTAAAATATACAAGCTACAAAGTACACATTAGTAGGCAGAGTAGGAGGTAGAAGGTGGAAGAGTAGGGCCGGCTGCACACGGCCGTGACAGGCTCCGCCGCGGAATTCCGTTGTGGAGCCTGACACGGCGCCCCCCAGAGACCCCCAAACTTACCTGCGGATCTGGCGTCCTCACTCCCGCAGGACGCTTCGGCTTGACGCGCCGCAGAGTCATGTGACACACCGGCCACGTCACATGACGCGGCCGGCCGTGTCACATGACGCGGCGGCGGTAGGCGGAGAGGTGATTTCACGCTGTAGCACAGCGGAAGATAGCGTGAACGGACGTCTTCCATTGACTGCAATGGAAGCCGTCTACGCGTACATCTGTGGCAAATAGAGCATGCCGCGGGTGAGGACGGGTGATTTCACAGTGCGGAATTCCGCGGTGGAATTCTGCACCGTGAGCCCTGAACTATTAGGTTCAATAGAACCTAATAGCTGCGGACAACGCAACGGATTTCCACCGCGAATTACACGGCGGAAATTCGTCCGTGGGAAGGAGGCTTAGAAGAAAAAACAAAACATATTATATGTATTATAACTCATGCGGGTTAGATGTAGTCATAAATATATATATATATATATATTTATATAATACACATACACATACATACATACAGTCATACTATGTCTTAGTACATTAGTATGTGTAGAAAATTATAGATTAAAAAAATGAATATGCATAAAACTATTAAAAAGCGGTCTAAAATCAATGACCATTGATATAGTAAAAGACTATACAGCAAAATGTGATAACAGTGGAAGAACATAAAAAATATGTATACATATAGAATTATTACAATAAAAAAAATAGTATAAAATAATAATACTAATATACCTCAATTGGAAATAGATATTTTATCTATAAAGACAGCTTTGAATGTTGGTTTTCACAATACAAAAGCCACAAAGTATATATTAAAATGTATAATAAAGCTATAAGAAGTGCACACAACAGGAAGGTTTGGAGAAGAGAAATATTGTCAGTACAATAAGTGAAATATAATGGACTTACCAATTGGTGGGTCCCAAAAAGGGTTAATAATGAGATCCCGTTTGCCTAAAAAGATATTTATTAATATCTATTAATAACATCCTTAATAGATGAATATTCTCAACTGTAAGTTGTAATACACAGAGGTCTATGATCAACATATGCTCTACGCCTATTCCCATTTAGAAGCTCAGATCATGATATACCTCTAGCAATCTTCTTAGCCTTATTCAGTATCCACAAAGGATACTTCTGTTTAGATAACAGCTCGCAAATCCACCCTTCCTCTTCCAAAAACAATTGTTCCGACGCACAATTACGTCTGGCCTGTTTTAACTCAATTACCGACACTCCTTTAGGCTGCATTCACATGAACGTATATCGGCTTGGTTTTCACGCCGAGCCGATATACGTTGTCCTCCACTGCAGGGGGGGGGGTGGAAGAGCCAGGAGCAGGAACTGAGCTCCCGCCCCCTCTCTGTCTCCTCTCCGCCCCTCTGCACTATTTGCAATGGAGAGAGGCGGGACTGGGGCGGGGCTAATTCGCAGAACTTAGCCCCATCCCCCGTCCCACCTCCTTTCATTGCAAATAGTGCAGAGGGGCAGAGAGGGGGCGGGGGCTCAGTTCCTGCTCCTGGCTCTTCCATCCTCCCCACCCCCCCTGCAGAGGAGGACGACGTATATCGGCTTGGCGTGAAAACCGAGCCGATATACGTTCGTGTGAATGCAGCCTTAATAACATGAATAGGATGGAAGGAGGTTGCATTAAGCATTTAAGTGCGGGAAATCAGTTTATGATAAGTGGAAGAAATTACTTTGTTATCCAAAAGTAAATTAAAAAATATGAACCGGCCCGATATCCAAGTGTACGTAAAGAAGAGATTATCACTTTATTACTGTTTAAATAAATAAAGGTACTGTATTGATGCCAGCCAGACCTAAAAATATGTGCAAAAAAGGATCATTAAAACAAAAAATTGAATGCTCCTCCCACTTTGGACTCTGCATAGAGATTTATGAGGAATGGAGAAAAGTGCGCGCCCATCAAGGCTCTGGTCAATAGCTGATAGAAACATCCATTAAAAACAAAATAATTGTGAGACAACAAATATGCTAACACACTAATAATACAGTTATTAGTGAAATAATATTAAAATGATTGTATTAATGAATACTGGGTTGTATAGTTTGTGTATTTTGACGAAAATATTAACCAATATCTTGTATTTATCAGTAATATGCAGTGCAGATTTGAATGCTGGGGAAGCCCAGGGTGCCAGTGTGGTCCACTTATTAGGTGCAGGGCAGCCCATTGCATTGAAATTATTTATATATATATATATATATATATATATATATATATGTATATATCATCATTAATAAGTTGTAAGCCTGCATGGTGCACTACATGTATGTGCCCCCCATGCAGTATAAATCCTCAACAGCATGCAGATACATTCTATATGTATCTAAAATATAGGTTTATTCATAAAGAATGTGCAAATTTGGGGATTTATATACCTGTCTTTTGTGGTTTGTTTGCAATCTGCATCACTGAAAAGAGGGAGGTTCAAAATTTCTTATGATATACCAATAAGTTCCATGTTCTATCACACCGCTGCATTGGGTGTCTCATTTACGGCTTTATGGTGCTTGAGGGGCGTATGCATATCCAACCAAATTCAACAAATTTTCGTTGCCACTCGTAAATTTGCTTGTGAGAGCGGCTGTTTTGGGAATCAATGCTGGCATTTACATTACACTTGAACAATGGATTCACATTGGCAAACTCAAGCACACAAAAGGATTTCTCCTGCGGTGTCGTATTTTTCCTATAAACCCTAGACAAGAAGAGACAGCGCTGCCGCGTGGCAGGCATTGGAGCTTACCGCTATGCCATAAAAAGCTTTGAACCTTCCTCTTTTAACCCCTTGAGTGGCACGCCCGGAAAATTTCCGGGACGAGCTCCACTGCTCATAGTGACATAGCCCGGAAGATTTCTGGGCTATGTATCACTATGGGAGCTGCAGAGCACAATGCCACAAGCTGTGACAGTGTGCTCTGCCTGTACAGACCCACACAGAGCAGTGCAAGGGCTTTGAAAAACCAGCAGAAGATATTGCCGATATGCCGGCAATCTCCTGCTTTGTTTACAGGTTGCCATAGAGACCATCGGCTTGTCAGAAGCAAGCCGATGGTCTATGTGGCAGGGAGAGCTTGGTGCTTGGCTGTCAGAGGACAGCTAGGTACCAGCTCTTACAGCAGAGATCAGAGAAAACCTCCGATCTCTGCTGTGTTAACCCTTTACATGCTGCAGTCTATGTGACTGCAGCATGTAAAGGGCTGTCTCTGCAGCATGTAAAGGGCTGTCACCATCGGACCCCCGGAATGTGATCAGGGGTCCTGATGGGTCCCTGTGGAAGTCCCCTAAAGGGACAAAAAAATAAAAAAAATAAAAAATAAAAAAAAAAAGTTTAAAAATTATTTTAAAAAAATTATAAAAACACTTGTCTCCCTTCCCTTTACTTTGTAAAAAATCAAAAATACAATCACACATGTGGTATCCGTGCATCGTAATGACCCAGAGAAGGAAGTTAATACATTATTTAACCCCTTAATGACATGGCCCCTTTTTTTCTTTGTTCCCCATTTCTTTTTTTCCTCCCTCCTGTTTAAAAAATCACAACTTGTCCCGCAAAAAACAAGCCCTTATATGGCCATGTCAATGGAAAAATGAAAAAGTTATGGCTCTGGAGACGCAACTGCAAAATTAGTTGAAATTCAATGATTATACCATTTTAAAAAACCTGCCCTGGTGGGCACGACAGGGTGGTAGGAAACCCGCCACTCAAGGGGTTAAGTGATGAGAGGATTGTGTACCTATCTTTATAGTTTGTTTGTAAAAAAATCTTCAAATCTGCTCCTTTTTGAATAACCCTGTATATACATTTTAGGCTCAGTTCACATCTACATTAGGGCATCAGTCATAATTCTATTAAAACAGAAATAGACTGATCCATTTTTCCCCCATTGATTTCACTATTTTTTGTTTTTTAAAGGGAAAACAAATGGAAAGCTTTTACTTTGCTTCCATTCCATTGGGTTTTAGTTTTGTTAACTGAACAAATAACGCAGCATGCAGCACTATTTCTTCCGTTTTAAAAACACGTGTGCCATGCTGATAGATTTACTACAAATCTGCCAAAGATTTCACCATTTGCAATGAATCTGAAAAGCCAAAGCATGCCCTGAAATCTATACTATCTGCCACTAAGCTAAGGCCACTCTCACCCAGCACTTGTAATTACGACCCGTTTTTCAGTGTTTTAGAACAGCATTTTTAAATGCATTTTGTAACGTTTTAAATCATTGCAATGGGTGATGTGGTGTGCTAAAAAGCAGTGCGTAATGTGATTGTTCCCAGCAAGAGAAACCATGTAATCTTGTAGATATGATACCTTTTAATGGCTAACAAAAATACATGATGTTATAGCGAGCTTCCGAACCAGCCGAACTTCTTCAGGCTTAAATGGATTGGATCTGAAGAGGCATGGATATTTATACACACTTATAACATACATACTTATGACAATACACAGACATGGATGGGATTGGTTTGCACTTAAAAAGAATACTGCAACAGAAAACAAACTTTTTTGACTATGCACTGATAGCAGAGTGAAAGTTTTATGGTCCCTGAATTACTGTTGGGGGGGTCATCAGGCCAGGAATGCTGCAAGAGGTACACAAACATTTTTAACTAGACACTGATAAGGGAGTGAAAGTTTATGGTCCCTGAATTACTGTTGATGGGGATTTTCACCAGGCCAGCAGTCTATAGATGTCTCATACCTGCCATTCACTCATAAATCCTCGTGAATAATTCAACCCACTGCTCAGCATGTCAAAAGTTGTAAAAAGCACTGCTACGCACTAAAATAAAACATGCAGTGTTCGACTCATTAGAAATGTCATGCCAAAATGCCCATTGAAATCAATTGAGGCTCAGTAAGCATTTTTAGCAGGCACCCGCTAAACGCTGTAAGAGAGCGCCTCTGAGAGTGGCCTAAGTCATCTGTGTATTGTGATTAGCTACAAGAAGATATTATATTACCTTCAGGATGTGTTGACATACTGATAGGGGATGTTTTTCCTATCATGTCAGACATCTTTTCTAAAATATAAAAAATATGTTAAATTATGAGACAAGTAGAAAAGCAAATCAGCGCTACAGATAGATACTCTATAAACAGACCAGTGGTCCCCAACCAGTGGCTTGAAAAATCACATGCGGCGTGTGACCCCTGCTGTGTAGCTCGCCATAGCCATGAGCTCTGAGTTGCATAGTTGATTTGACTGTCAAAAGACACAGTCCATCGAGTCTAACCTATAATCCTACCTTGTTGACACAGTGGAAGGCAAGAACTCTATGAGGCAAATAACAATTGCCCCACATTAGAGAGAAAAGCCCTCCTAGACCACCATGAATAGTAGCAGTTTGGATAACATAATACTACTGCAAATTTTGATCAGTAAATGTTTGCAAATTCATACACATTTAATATGTCTCCCCACCATTTTTATATCTCGCAATGACACTAAAACTTGAATGTGTCTTGCGAGGTAAAGTTTGGGGAAAAGTGAAATTGCTTATAAGCGCCAATAACTATATGTGAAATTAGGCTAAATGACAATAATGCTAATCATAAATGATTCCCAATTGTCATAGAAAGACAAAAGTCCTAATTTTATAAAACTCTATTGCATAAAGTATTCATTTATTGCACAAGCATTATAATTAACATTTAGATTACAGTAGAGTATTAGGCCTAATGGCTGCTTCCTTCCACAGTGTGATTGCACACCACATGGGTATGTGCCACTGAGCAAAAAAAAGTTCTGATCATTAGCTTGATTTACCTACATTTTCTAATGATCCTACTGACTTCATGTAGCAAACAGGGTGCTTATTCATTAATCTTTATAAACATGGATAAAACTGTCAATGGGAGACTGTGACTGGTCACTGTGCAATCAACAATTTGGAAATAATAAATCCTTTTGGGTGGTCACAGAATAATCAAAACCTCTTTTAATCAGAGCATAAGAGGCATCATTATTTCTCTTACTCTGCTTTAGTCAAGCAATGTAGCATATATTTACCACAATATCCTTGAATGGTCAGAAGTGCTGCATTTACTTGGTATAAACTGTACTGGCGGAGAGAGGTTGCAATAACCACAGCAGTCTGAATGACTGGAATGAACCTGTAGAATGATGGACTTGGACTCTTCTTCATTGTTATATGCTCCAGATAAACCAAACTCCACATAGGTTTTTACTATGTTTGCCATCTTTATGAAACTTCTGGCTATGACTTATGTTTAGTTTTCTGTTTGTGGGTGCAAGCAAAAATTGTTTCAGGTGTGCACCTAATTTATAAAGGGGACTTGAACATGTGATCTTAAGGCTAACTTTACATGGGCGAGTGCGATATCAGGCCGTGAATCACATGCAATTTTGCCACAGATGCAAGATGTTTTTTTAATAAAATGCTTAGCATCACTTCGGTGAAGTAAGCGGAGGTTTGCAGAGTTTCTCCCATCTTTACGTGCTGCCATGATGCTGCCTGCCCCATTGAAAATGGGAAATGCAATACAAGAGCACACACAAAGCTAGTACATTGCAGTGCGATGCAGCAACATGTTGCTCAAGTGTATCACCCATTCAAAAGAATGGGGTTCATATTCATGCAAGATCTGTGCATTTTGCCGCACAGAAATCTTGCACGATTTTCTTGCCCATGTGAAGCTGGCCTCACACTGCAATACTTGTCTACCGCAGTGTATTATTCACGTACATTAACAACCATGGCAGGCCAGATGGTAACTGTTAGGCCTCAGGCTGCCTTAACAACCCATCAGTCCCCATTATTGCATCACAGTGGGCTGATGCAGGGACAAAAGGATCCCCCCCCTCTGTTAACCATTTATATACCACAGTCAAATTTACTGCTGCATCTAAGGGGTTAAACAACCTGGTTAGGTGTTATCTTTGATCCTGTTCATTAGTGCAGGATGCCAGCTATAAAATACAGCTGTCACCTGCAAGTGACGTAGCACTTATAGCTCTTGAGCCCGCACCCTGAATGCGCCATACTTCATAGGATAGACCTCCCCACAGCTGGGTAATAATACAACAGTGATCAAGAAGAGGGGTAAAGCCTTCCTGTCAAGAGGCAAAAAATGTTTGCTTTTGCTTTGCTTTTTTTCCCCCTTGACATTTTAGTGTTTATAATAATTCCGTTTGGTAAACGATAAATATACAAACAGAATAAAAATGTAAGAAAATACGATTTCATCCTTATTTGATCACATAAGTAAAATTAGTTACACACTGTAAAATAGATGTTACAAAGTGTTATTTGGTCAAACTATATCTTCATCATCAAATAAATAAATATCAAAATGGTAGAATTTGTATCTAAAAATGTGCATGTGTAGCTGGAAAATAATGTAAATTTGACAACTAAATGAAGATATACTGTATATACAGGCTAGGATAGAGCACCGCCCTCACTCATGTCTCTATTTTTTAGTTCTGAGTTGACCCATCTGTAGCTTGTTTTTGAGACGAGTTATATTTTGTACACATAAAATCTTGGGGTGCATACTGTATATTTTAGTTCATCTTTCTTAATCCCTTCCCACACACCCCACATAATTTTATCACCTAATGGGGCAGTCCCCACACAGTGGCATCACCTTTAGCAGTCACTTTTCCTGGGTATTAACAGTGTCTCGTGAGACTCATATGTCCCCAGGACTTACAGTATAGACTCAAATAGCATAACAACTAGACATATATGAATTATATATAAGCACAGTGGAAACACAAATGCAATTAAAGAGGTATTCTGGAACATTTCTCTAACATTTTTACTTACTGTAATTATTCCAAATATCAATCTAAATCGCCAAACTGTTCTCCAGTACCTCTTTTTTTTTTTGCTGATCTGCTCCACCGCAGCTTTCCAGTCAGCTTCAGATTTCCACATTGTTATTGCAAATAATATTGTGCAAGAACTACATCTTCTACAATGCCCCAGTTACTGACCAGTGCACATTCATGACTGTTACATGCTTTTCCTCTGAGATATATTGCTCTTGCATCCAGATCACAAGCAGCAGTGCAGTAGATCCACTCTTTTAACACACGTCACCTAAAATTCAAGTGGGAAACTCGTCACACAACACCCAGTGTATAGGAGAAGAACCATAATTAACAGTGGTTACACCTAAAATTACTGTAGGTCAGTGAAATTGACTGACTGACTGACTGACTAATGAGGATTGCACACTTCTTGTTAGTTGTTCAGTTTCAGCCGGCATAAAAATTATCATCGGCTCTTTCACCTCATTCAAATGAGAATTGGCTCATCTAAAAGAGGAATTAGGACCATTAAATCAAATTAATGCGGTACAGTTTCAGATAATTGTAGCCAGTAACCAACATACAATAGTACTTGATTACCTTACAGCTGCCATGGGTGAAATAAGTCAAATAATTGGACCCACCTGTTGCCACTATATAGACCCCAAAGGTAATATGCAGATCAAAGCAAGTGTACAGGTAATTGAGGAAATGAGAAACAAATGGTTCAATGGATATCAACAGAAACACGACTGGTAGTGAAGCAACGCATTCTTTATGTCAATCCTGCTAATTGGTCTAAATCTTTTGGGGAATGGATCATGAGAATTATACAAGCCATATTTCAAATATTGTGTGTAGTTACACAATAGTTAGGTTGCTAATGTGCTCCTTACCTCATATGCTTAAAGCTTGCAAAACAGTAACTAAGACAGTTAACAGGGTAATAAATACTAGACAATGCCCATATGGTGATGCTTATCTAATGACTAACTAATCACATGCACCCCATACCTGCAAAAGCTTTCCAGAACCTTAAGGATTGCAGGACTGGGGAATGGGGTGAAGACAAGTCCAGACTAGGAATAGCCCTTGCATGGGGAAGAATAAAAGTCCTCCTCTCTGAGAGAAGCTTAGAGGAACCTATCTGGGGCAGCAATGACATGTATAAATAAATTGGCGAAAATGTGAAAATAAGTTAAGAATAATGGTTTAAAAGCACATCATTCCATTAGCCAGTTTATACGCTCACAGATCGACAGAAAAATAGAATTTATAATAATGAATTCTTTTTTTTACAAATGTCCTTGTGTTCATAATCATACTTTTGGCATTATTCTTTGCTTATGCACTGAGTGCCTTTTTCAAGGATTTGTTTTCCTTGAAACAGAACATAATGTATAAAAGAATTTTCTATGAATGTGCAGCTATAAACACATAAATGTGCATGAGATCTAAACTTACTATGATTTGCTATGAAATGCTTGTTGAATTATGATTGGATGTTGAAAGGGCAAGGTAGCTCATGATCAACTCCTGACAAATACTAGAAACTTTGGTATATTAACTATGCAATAATAAAGTGCTTCAGAGGATCTTGAAGCATCATCTGAATGTTTCTTTTTTTTTCTTCTGTGATGCATCGAATAATAATTAGGCATACTTGATTGATAATGCTATGATACCCATTGAGTATCACCAAAAACAAGTGATTACTCCAACAACACGATAAAAGAATAAATGATATTTTCTCCTTATTGCTTGGCCACTGGTACTCCTAATATAGACCTAAAGTAAAGAAGTCTTCATGTACAAATGTTTACATACATTAATACATATATTTCTTTTGTTTCTCTTTTAGACAAATGACATTATGCTAAAACAAATCAGACATAGCCTGAACTATGGTCTGTATTCATGGAAAAACTACTGCATTTCATGGGTATTACATGAAATGCTGGAGCTTACGATGCAGTTATATAGTTCATACATGACATACATGACAGTATTACTTTTAAATCATGAGATTGAACTCCTTGGGGAGAATACCTCCGTATACACAGTGTCCATTGTAGTATGCTACAATTTTTGACAGATTTTTATTGTACCCAACAGGTAAAACCTATGTGTACCACTATATGAAACCAGAAGCATAAAAGAGTACATGAGCCTTCAAGGCCGATATGTGCTGTGATCTGATGCATTGGATTCCAATATATCATGTATTTGTGAGACGTAAAAACACCCAGCCAAGCGAATATAGCGCCGGGCGTTTTTATGTCGGAGCCAAGACATAGTTCTGGAACTATGTTTTGGACGGAATACGTCCAGTCACTGCATGGGCTCCTATAGGAGCCCGTTGCAGCGGCTGTAGGTGGGAGGGAGTTTAGCAGTGTGGCTGCTAAATTCCCTCTGTTCTCACCCCCACCCGTGTAGGCTCACCTGTCTTCCTCCCCTCCCATTGCACAGAACGAGGAAGACAGGTAAGCCTGTGATGGGGAGGGAGGGGAAGTGGACGATGGCCTAGTGAGTTCAGCGCATTTGCGCCTGGCTCACCAGGCCATATGAACGGGCGCACGAACATTTGATTTGTGCGTCCGTTCACCAAATCTTTCACTAACAACGTAGCGTATATCGACCGGCTATGAAAACGGCCGGCCAATACGCGCTCGTGTTAAAGAATCCTTAAGAGGGCAAATATATTGTGATAATGTAATTGTACATCCTAGGGTTTCTGTAAAGTTCTATGGACACAGATGGAAAGATCTCTTCAACCACCAGATCATCATGTGTTTATGTAGGTTTGTTTTTTCTGTAAGTAATTGATTTAAGGTATATTTGTCGGGAAGCACATCTAGATAACACCATGATCTTTGGCCTTACTGTACACAGTTGGTAGCCTGCAGCACACTGTTTAAGATAAACCTTGCAAATTAAATACATTTACAAAGAGATAAGGGACCCTGCTAGAAAGAGCAATCAGGGAATATACTAGCATGATTAAAACAGAAAAAATATTGATTTAGGGAAAGGTTGATTGTCATCTTTGGAAAAAAAAATCTATGACATTTGCAATTGATTTTCTCCTCATTACCATGAGGCACAGAGATCAAGAACAGCAAGCATGGAACTGTACAAATAACCTTAATACCAAAGGCTGCTTAAAAGTCCATATGAATTTTGGATATACATTAAAGGAGATGTCTCGAGGAAGCAGTGAATTTTTTTTTTTGCCCAGTCCCCCCCATTAAGTACACATTACTAAGCCCCCCTGTAAATGACATTTCTAGCTGGTTCGTACTTACCGTTCCAGCGTTTCAGCAACTTATAAAAGTTTCCCCAAGATGGCCGCCGGCTCTTTTCCCGTCGCTCGCTGCAGCCCGACGTGCGCGCTCCCGAGACGCTGCCAGCTGTGTCTCCATGGCAACCAGACGCCCCGCAGCCGCCGACCGGACCCACCGCAGCCGCCGACCAGTCACCCACCGCCAGGCAGCAGGTAACCGGCGCAGCCCCCCCCCCCATCACAGCGGCAGCCCCCCCGGCGCAGCGACAGCCCCCCCCGGCCCAGCGCTAGTTCCCCCGGCCTAGCGACAGCCCCCCCCGGCCCAGCGCTAGTTCCCCCGGACTAGCGACAGCCCCCCCCGGCCCAGCGACAGCCCCCCCCCCGGCCCAGCGCTAGTTCCCCCGGCCCAGCGACAGCCCCCCCCCCCCGGCCCAGCGCTAGTTCCCCCGGCGCAGCGACAGCCCCCCCCGGCCCAGCGCTAGTTCCCCCGGCGCAGCGACAGCCCCCCCCCGGCCCATCACTTACCAGGACAGCTGGACGGCGGGACAGCTGGGCGGCTTCTCCGGACAGCTCGGCAGCTCTGCACCTTCCTCTAACAGAGGAAGGTACAGAATGGCCGCTCCAGCGCGCTCCCGAGCAGTGACAGCTCGTCTGCGCATGCGCAGAAGAGCTGTAGCGGGGAGCACACTGAAGCGGCTCGTGCTGAATGGAGAAGACCGGACTGCGCAAGCGCGTCTAAAAAAGCAAGCTGCCAGCGAATTTAGACGGAACCATGGAGACGAGGACGCTAGCAACGGAGCAGGTAAGTGAATAACTTCTGTATGGCTCATATTTAATGCACGATGTATATTACAAAGTGCATTAATATGGCCATACAGAAGTGTATAACCCCACTTTGTTTCGCGAGACCACCCCTTTAAGGTCTGCTTTGTCTACAGAAAACCAATAGCATGGAAAAGATAGATGAAAAATGAGTCTACACGTGATGCATCATCTATAGATTTTAGGTGGGACAAGGGCAGGAATGCACCATTTGAAAATTACATTTTATAAGATTTATTTATATGACAAAGGATAGAGAGGATATTGCTTTTGCAGGTAATAATGAGGTAGTTTTGCAAAGTAAAAGGCTGCTGGGACCTATTGTTCTACAGGTTTCCAGGAGCACACACCTTTACAGGTGTGGAATAATTGTGCTGGCTGGGTGTGGATTTCTCCAGCCAGGCAAACTCCACTGGTCTGTTGCATATATATACCAGCCCCCTGGTATCCCTTCACTCTAGGGGTTTTTTTTCTTGCATGTCTGTTATGTGTCGTGTGTATAGGTGTGAGCAGTGTCATGTTCAGTATCTGTGCAGGTGTCCGGATATCAGATGTGATCAGACATGTTCAGTGTATTTGTGGGTGAACAGTGGCCGGATATCAGGGGTGAACAGTGGCCGGATATCAGATGTGAACAGGCATGTTCAGTGTATATGTGGGTGAACAGAGATGTTCATGGATCTGCGCAGATGGCTAGACATGAAGTATGAACAGTCCTGTTCTGTTTTGCATGCTATCCCTAGTGTATTGGTGTGAACTGCGTCCTGTCCTACTTTGGTTCGTTTTCCACCCTGGGCAGTTCCAGCGCAGGGCCGTCCTTATCAGAACAATTGCCCTACTTGCAGGCAGGTTTCTTTTAGAAGTTGTCTCATTAGAGTAGGGAGAAGGAGACAGCTTCCTTCATACATCCTTTTTGTGGCTTTTTTTTATCCAAAATAGGCATGTCACAAAGCCAGAATTTTGTAAAATGGTACATGCACTTACAAGCATTTTTTAGGTGAAGCTCCGTTGCAAAGCCCAAGAAATGGAAATAAAAGAGCAAATCCATAGCCTTCTCCAAAAAACACAGAACCCAAAAATGCCCAAGTTTATCAGAAGCAACAAAAACTCTGCACAGTGAATTTAACATTTCTCTATTGACTTAAATGTGGTGTTTTTCCAAAAAATGCAGCTGTCACAGCTGCAGTGGCAGAGGATTTCATCATCTCCGCAGGCAGTAAAGAATCTCCTGCCACAGCTGAATTCAATGAGTGGCCAAGCACTGCCTGTGATTAGCTGAGTGCTGTGACCAATCACAGGCAGCACTCAGCTGTCATTCAATGAATGGCTGAGAGCTGCCTGTGATTGATTGAGCGCTCAGCCAATTAGATACAGCCCTTTCAGAAGGTGGGGAGTTTAAATCCAGCCTGTTGAAAGCATTTCAGAGCAGTGCAGGGAGTAGACAGGTTAGACGCGCCTAAGCCCCGGCAGTTGAGGAGAGGGGAGTATAATTTTTTTTTAACACATTGTAGGGATGCTTTTCAGGGAAAGGCTTATATTTAGTGCCCTTCCCCGAAAATCCCTGCAGGGCTTGCCAGGAGCCCATTGCTTTTGATGGGACTGCAGAAGTGCCGGTCCCATTGAAAGCAATGGGAGAACACCGTGATCTCCTACCACAGCTGTTACTCCCTGCAGAGATAAAGAAATCAGCTGTGGCAGGGGATTATTTACTCCCCATGGGGAGTCCCCTTGTCACTGAACACTGTGACAGTGGTGTCACAGTGTTCAGTGACAAGGGGATTCCCCGCTAGGGACTATTGATGCGCACCAGGGACCTATGGTGCACCCATTTCCTATGTTTTGCAGGAATGTGCGTTTGCATGCCTGTAAAACACGGACATGTGAACACACCTTAGGGAACCAATGGTTCTAATAGGCGTGTGTTTTTGTGCGCACAATTGTACGCACATAAACATGCTCGTTTGAATCCACCCTAGACTGTGTGAGAGGTTGCAGGGTGAGCTGTAGTTTTTAGCAGTACCATTTTCAGGTGCATACATTCTTTTGATAACTTTTATTCCATTTTTTTAGGTGCCTGGCTAGCTAAAAAAAAAAACTGCAATTCGGGCATTTTGTACTTTTTTATGGTGTTCATTGTGCAGGATAATCAGTGTGAAATTTAACACCTAGAAATTTTATGAATATGGCAATAACAAATATGTGGAATTTTACTGCTTTAAAAATGTTATTAAACCTTTTTCTACAATTTTTTTGTACATTTGAAAAAGTAGTGCGCATTAATAAATTTAAGGTGCGTTCAAAATTTCCATTCTTCTGTTTCGTCATGGAACAAAAAAACGGAAATAACAGCATGCCAACATCCATCAAATGATGGACAACAGTGGTACCTCAACGAAACTCTTTGACTATAATGGATTATGTCAGGTTTCTGTCTTGGTAATTATAATTTTACCAGAATAAAATAGCACAATATCTTGCACTATTTTTTCCAGAATTTATGACAGAATGCTTGTACTTATTTTTTACCTGCTTCATAAAGGTCCTGCATGGCTGAAACATGTGTTGCTTAGCTTTTTTAGGCCTGTTTCACATGAGCTACAAAATCGCACGGTCACTACAAAACTCAATGGTTTCCACTGGGTTCTTTCAGGCTACAAAACATCTCTCATGTGAAAGAACCCATTGGAAAGAATGGGCTTCGCATATCTTCGTTTTGTAGCGATGTTGCATCATTACAAAATTGTGCGATTTTGTAGCCCGTGTGATACAGGCCTTAAAGAAAAAGAAAAATGAAGACTTAAATTAATCTTGGATACCTCTAGTGTCTTGGATTTTTCTCCATATATTAACAAGCTAGACAACATACTTACCTCACTGATAAAGTTACCTCTAGTCCCCCTTAGTGGCTATAATTAACATCACAATCCAAAATGTGAATATGATTTAACACTGAAGCTGAATACCACATGTCTAATCTCAATTGTCAGCAACTTGATTAAGATTTTTTTTCATTGCATTTTTTTAACTTACTGTATATACTCGAGTATAAGCTTAGTTTTTCAGCACATTTTTTGTGCTGAAAAAGTCCCCCTCGGCTTATACTTGAGTGCGGTTAAAAAAAACCCGGCAATACTTACCTCCCAGCCGGCGTCTGTGTCCCCTGCACGATGGTCTCCTGGGCAGTACAGCAAGCTGCTTCAGAATTCTTCCTGCTGGCATCTCCCTGCTCGGCTTTGAATTCCCCCGCCGACAGCGCTGTGTAAGTAAGCGCTGTAATTGGCTCGAGTGCCGGCCAATCACAGCCAGAGTTCGATCCAATCACAGCACTTACTTACACAGCGCTGATGGCAGGGAAATTCAAAGCCGAGCAGGTAGACCATCGCGCTGGGGACTCAGACGCTGGCTGGGAGGTGAGTATTGCGTATTTTTTTTTACCCAGTATATACTCGAGTCTAGCTAGGCTTATACTTGAGTCAATAAGTTTAACCAGTTTTTTTGTGGTAAAACCTATTGACTCGGCTTAAACTCGGATCGGCTAATACTCGAGTATATACGGTATACTTTTTGTTGTATAAAAGTATGAAAAATTTCTTGAACATTGCACAAAAATCTTTTGTACTGTTTAATAAATGTACATGCAGTATGATTTTTACATATGGTTTTCCCTGATGGATTTTTATGTATTAAATAGATTGAAAGAGGCTCTATGCAATACAGCATTTGTGCAGGAAAAGTATGTACATGCCAGTAATCCTGATGATTGCAATAACTACTCATTTTTTGGGGGTTGCAGCAGCAGGACATGCTATAATTTTTCTTAATAGGGAAAGGCATTTAAATCAACTGTATTCTGCCTGCTCTTTGTAGTCAATACAGTCACTGGGCCTCAGGGACCATTCAGAATTTAGCTTTCATTTTCCAAGCACAGGTGAGAAAATAGAGAGATCTGATTTATTTTCCTCAATTCTCAAAACCTATAAAAGGGCATTAAAAGAAAATTTCTGAGAGCTCTTCTTGCACCTCATTAATCAACAGGAAAACTGGCCTTGTTGCCTATAGCAACCTTTCAGAGCTCAGTTTCCAATACTTAATCTACTGGGGAAAAATTAAAGCTGTCTATACTAGCTATGATTAGCTAGTATAGACAACCTAAACATTGCTGATGCTATCCAGTTTTGAAGCAGAGGAATTTGACCTTATTACCAAAGTAACCAATCAGAGTTCAACTTTTTTTTTTCTAGAGCAATTTTAGAAAATGAAACAAGAACTTTGGTTGCTACTGGTAACAAGGCCGTTTGTTCTCTGAGACAGTTTTGATACATGAGGCCCACTTATGCTCACATGTGGCATAATTAGATAAAGTAGCTAGAGAAAGGTTACGTCTATTTAGCAGAATGCTCATTTCTGAATATGTTACAATCCAGGCTGCGCTGATGGGTAAAGTCATAGATTTCATAACATATTTAACATTTTGCAGAAAACAACCTCTTGACATCTTCAGTGTCTGTTTACAAGCATAATTTGTCTGCAAAGGCTTGATAATCAACAAATAATGACTTTTGGTAAAGGCTACAAAGGCATGTGAGACAGTTAATTAAAATAACAGGTATAAACAATGACATAAATGGCTGCTTCTTTAACATAAAATGATTAATTATGAGAAACTAAAACTGTTACACTGTGACATATTAAACATATGCACATGTGTACTGAGCAATAGCGTTTTATCCAGATGTGACCTACTTCTGCTAATATCAGTGGCTATGAAGAAACAGCAGGGAATTTGAATTACCTTCGTATATTGTAACAATGTTAAGTTATTTACAGCTATATCAACATCAAGACTTCAAGGACATTTTCCTGCGAAATTAAATTGGCGATTTGCTGAACATACAGCTGGTGATATTTATGAAAAATGGTGTACTGAAAAGTTATATTACCCACAGCAATCAACGATATTCTAGCTGTCATGGGTTGACTCAATAAAAAGTGACACCAACATATCATTAGCTGTCCTGTTTAAAGAGGACCTGTCAGCTGATTTTAGTAAATAAGTGCATTCCCCAAAAAGTCAAGAGACTATGCTGAGAGAGCGAAAGTATAACCATTACTTTCTGATTACTGGTGATTGGAATGCTGGGACCCGAACAAGGTCCCAAATTGAATGGAGCGGTGGTCCATTCATTTTTCCCGGAGCGTTGAAGATTGCGGAGTTCAGGATCTGTGAATAGGGGATACGTTTTTAAGTTGGCAGAACTCCTTTAACAATTCTGGAGATTTTCTTTTAGAAATTTATGTTGTGCTGTTTCTGCATAAATTGACAACTGGGTGTTACCAGTTGGGGATTGTCTCTATACTTTCCTAATTTGAGTTTTTTAATAGCGTATAGGATTTCGTTGTCAGAAATATTGGCGTTCAGACTATCTCTGTGGGAGCTAGTAGGAGAGGGGAGGTTCAGCGCTCCAAGAAATGGGGTTCCTGTGGATAAATCTCTATCATCCTGAGCTTTATATGGTGTGTTATAATAGTCAAAGAAGGTATTATAGATCAAACCTGGGTTAGGCCTCCTGCACACGGGCGGATTTGCATTACGAAATCCAGAGAGGGACTCCACCTCCGGATTCTGCAGAAAATCCAGCCCATAGAATGCAATGACAATCCGCGATTTCTTGCCCACGAGAGGAAATTGATAGCGATTTTTCACTTGTGGGTGAAAAATTGCAGCATGCTGCAATTTTGTTTGGGATACTCATGGCCAGCTTCCGTTGAAGTCAATGGAAGCTGTCTGTCCCGCAGCACTTCCGCAGTGAGCACTGAGGAAGTATTGCGGGACTCTGTAATCGCAGAGCACTGTTGGCTACTATGCGTGCGCGACAGACTGCCGTCAGGCACATCCGCAGAGCTGAACAGAGTACATCGGACAGGTACACAGGGGTCACCGGCTGGGCACTGGGTCAAACTCCGCTGTGGGAATCCCGCATGCGGGCTCCGACCAGCCCTT
This sequence comes from Eleutherodactylus coqui, assembly GCF_035609145.1. Taxonomy (NCBI): domain Eukaryota; kingdom Metazoa; phylum Chordata; class Amphibia; order Anura; family Eleutherodactylidae; genus Eleutherodactylus; species Eleutherodactylus coqui. Next base: position 92,312,157 of record NC_089839.1, on the reverse strand, counting down.
GTGCAGGAGGCCTTTGAAGTTGTGTTTTCCTAAAGGGGTAATGATTCTGAAAACTGTGTTGATTTTTGTCCTATTTCAAAGACTGGCTGCTAGTAGACAATCTGGCTTGTTAGCAAATTTATAATAAGTCGCACCTGTCCTCTGGAGAGCTCTTTCTACCTGCTGTGAGAGAAGTATTGATTTATAGTTTAGTATCTTTTATTTCTTTAGTCGTAGCCAGAGAAGGGCTGTGCTGGTTCAGAGTTTTTAGGAGGAAGCACCTTCTCTCTAGGGCTAGAAGGGCTAGCCTCTTTTCCTGTTTTCTTTTAGATGTCATTTTTTTGTCTCCAAAATAATTTTATTAAATTATGCATCTTTTTACATGCTGCAAACCCCCAGAAAAGTCTCCACATAGGGGGTGTATTAATGATGCCATAGTAAGAACAAAACAATTAACATCCACATAACTTATCAAACTACAATGAGCATGGTAAACATTCCTCCCCTCTCCCACTCTTCCTCTCATCCTGAGTTTTTTTTCTGTTTGTTGAAACATATTAAAAGATACATCTTAATTCTCCCCTCTTCCCCTTCCCTCTAATCCCTCAAACTATGTTCCGAGAGTAAGACCTCAACAGCCTCCATTCCGAAAAATCAAGCTACGTCCAACTCCGTCATGTATGGAGAAGTGAACTTTAGACGGGTATCTCCAAAAAAGAGGCCAGTAGTTGCCTGGTCTTGAGGAATAATTCCATTTTGCCCTCTCTCACAGCTGACAGCTTTTTGTATAGCATCATTCTTGAGATTCTCACAATAGTTGAGCTAATACTAAGAGTGGGTAAAAGCCATTGGGAGGCAATGTAAATTCTGGCAGCCATGCAGATATGTTGCAAGAGTTTATATTGCTGGTTGTTAAGGCCAAGAGGTTTGTCAGCCAGAAGGCAAGTCGATATGGGGAATGGTTTACCCAGAACTTTAGAAATGAGAATGGTAACCTGTCTCCAGAGAGACCCAACCAATGGACACGTCCATCATGTATAGGATGTCATTCCCAAAGAGTCACATCATTTGGAGAGATGTTTGGAGAGTATTTGTGAATTGTCGAGGGGACTAGGTAGGATCTATGTAATATCTTAAGCAATGATTTAGCGAGCATTTCTTGGTGGCTACTTTTTGAAATAAAAGTGCAGGAATGTTGCCATTGAGGTAAAGAGAGTGAAACACGTAGGTCCAACTCCCAGCGCTGCATGTATGGATGCTTACCGCCTGATGGGGGCTGGTTCATGTTGGTGTACAGGAAGGATATCATACCTGGTTGCAGTAGGGCCACATGGATATTCTTTCAAAGGCAGTAGGAATAATAGGAGTGCTAATAGCCTACCAGAGATCAGAGGAAGCTGTAGATATGCCATGTTTCAAACCAAAGATTCTCTGGGATTGACTATTTTTCTATCAGTTGTTGTGGTGTAAGAAGTCTATAATGTGGCATGAAGTCATATAATAGAGTGATGCCTCTATTACTCCACAAGAGGAAGCTGTTTTTGGAGCTCAGGGTGAAGGCTTGGTTAGTGATGACAAGTAGAAGAGGGGGGAGAGTTGAAATCACAGAGTATTTAAACCTGCCTCTCCTCCAAATCAGAACGAAATGGTAGGTTAGAGGTGATAGATGTTGAATAGAGATGAGTGAACCTACTCGGACATGCCCCTTTTTCGCCCGAGCGCCGCGATTTTCGAGTACTTCTGTACTTGGGTGAAAAGATTCGGGGGGGCGCCGTGGGTGAGTGGGGGTTGCAGCGGGGAGTGGGGGGGAGGGGGAGAGAGAGAGCTCCCCCCTGTTCCCCGCTGCTACCCCCTGCTCCGCCACGCCTCCCCCCGCCCCCCGGCGCCCCCTGAATCTTTTCACCCGAGTACGGAAGTACTCAAAAATCGCGGTGCTCGATCGAGTAATTACTTGAAACGAGTATATTCGCTCATCTCTAATGTTGAATAGTTGTGGGTTTTATATTTTTGTCCCAGAAAACATTCTTATGTTCAGCTAGGGCCAGAAGATAGGCTTTTAGTTCTATCCACAGAAGTCTCCTTGGTCCCGCAAATACAAGGGGGGGGGGGGGGGGGAGACTCTGCGAAAACCGAGCCACTAAAAAATATTTTTGCAGGTTAGAGATTGATAGCCCCCCTTACTCGCTTATGATAATGCATACATTTTGATTGATTCTGGGTCTCTTGTTCCTTTAAATAAAATTGAAGAAAGATTGTTAGATTTCTCTCAGGTTAGTAGCAGAGACATCTATTGGCATATTGGCATCTGAATAGGAGCATGACAAAACTGTCATTTTTACTGAATTAATACATCCTCTCAATGAAAGGGTAGGTTGGTCCTACCTCTATATCTGCGACTTAAAGAGGCAAATATTTGGGCTAGTTCCATTTATAAAGTGCATCTAAGGAGGAGGTGAGCTTAATGCCCAGGTAGGTAATGTAGTGTAGGGAAGCTTTGAAACCAAAATTAATCTCTGAGTTTCTGTGTCGGAGGAAATATTGTAGAAAAGGGCTTCTGTTTTGTCCATATGTACTAATAGACCAGAGACATTGGCAAACAGGTCTAATGCTGTTATTAGGTTTGGTAGAGAAGAGAGGGCCTGGCCAGAGTAAGGAAAATATTGTTTGCAAAAAGACTGGTTTTGTGATCTTGTTCTCCAACTGGAATGCCTGAAATATTTGGGTTTTTCTAATTATTTGGGCCGAAGTCCCATTGCCAGCTGGCGACAAGGGGCAAAGCTACCTTGTTCCTTTTTGTATGAGTATTTTATTAACACTGCAACAGGGGAGTTTTAGTTGCACTGAGGGTGTGTAGTATAATGAGTATAGTGCTGTTACATAAGCTCCTTGGATGCCTGCTTTGTCCTGGGACTCTTTCTTTGCAGTCTTGGACAGATTGTCAAAAGCTTTTTTAATATCCAGGGCTAAAATTAGTATTGGAGGTTTTATGTGTTTTTGATATATGGATAAGTTTGAGTACTTTTCTTATGTTGGGGCCTGTTTTGATGGAATAAAGCCGACCTGATCCCTGTGGATGAGAGAGGGGAGAAAACTATTTAGACAATTCTGAGTGATGCCATTCTAGAATACCTCAAGGAAAACAACAGTATAACTCCTCATCAGCATGGGTTCATGAGGGGTCGATCATGTCAAACCAATTTGATCAGCTTCTACAATGAAATAAGTTCTAGGCTGGACAGGGGAGAGTCTATTGATCTTGTATATCTGGATTTTTCTAAAGCATTTGACACCGTGCTGCATAACAGGTTAATATATAAAATGAGACAGCTCGGTCTGGGCAAAAAGGTGTGTATATGGGTAAAGAACTGGCTTGGAGATAGAAAGCAGAGGGTGGTAATAAGCGGTTCGTACTCTGATTGGGCCACCGTTGCTAGTGGTGAGCTACAAGGTTCAGTATTGGGCCCCATTCTGTTCAATATATTTATCAACGACCTGATAGAGGGGCTGCACAGTAAAATATCAATATTTGCAGACGATACGAAATTAGACAAGATAAATAATACAACGGAGGACAATGTGCGGCTACAAACGGGCTTAGATAAACTGGGAGGCTTGGGTAGAAAAATGGCAAATGAAGTTCAACATTGACAAATGTAAGGTTCTGCACATGGGCAGGGGAAACAGATGTCAGCAATATACACTAAATGGGGTACTGCTAGGGAAAAGTGATATGAAAAAAGACCTGGGGGTACTAGTGGACTGTAGACTTAACTGGAGCAATCAATGCCTGTCAGCTGCTGCAAAAACAAAGTCTTGCATTAAAAGAGGTATGGGGGCAAGGAACAAGAACATTATCCTTCCACTCTATAAGGCACTTGTCAGGTCTCACATGGAATACTGTGTACAGTTCTGGACACCAGTACTCAGGAAAGACATTGCAATCCTTGAGGGGGTTCAAAGAAGGGCAACTAAATTAATAAACGTAATGGGAGGACTGGAATACCCAGAGAGGCTATCAAAATTGGGATTATTCACAAGGAAAAAAGATGGTTAAGGGGCGACCAAATAACTATGTATAAATACATTAGGGGACGATACAAGGATCTCTCCCATGATCGGTTTATACCCAGGACTGTGACAGTAACAAAAGGGTATCCTCTACGTCTGGAAAAAAGAAGGTTTCATCGCCAACATAGAGTTATTTTAGCGTAAGAGCAGTGAGACTGTAGAACTCTGCCTGAGGACGTGGTGATGGCAAAATTGATATAGGAGACTAGACGTCTTTCTAGAGCGCTACGACATTACAGGATATAGACATTAAATAACCAGAGGGATTGTTGATCAGGGAATCTTCCAACTGCCAGACTTGGAGTCTGTAAGGAACTTTTCTCTGAAAAGTGCTGATTCCCCCAAAATGGGGTAAATTGGTTTCTACCTCCAAAGTTGTTTTTTTTGCCTTAGTCTGGATCAACACCTGGGTGTGGGTGAGGGGGCAGACACAGGCTGAACTGAATGGACATTTGTCTTTTCTCAGCCTAGCATGATGATACTATTCTATGTTACACAGTCTCACACTGTCCAATGAGTGCTGCCAGTGCCAGACTATATAGGAACACAAGCTTTCCACATAACATCCAGTACTCAATGTACTCATACATTTCTAAGGGCTTATGCACACGGGCGAGAACCTCGTGCGAGTTTTGTGTGTTGCAAGATGCACATTTCTCACACGAATATGAAATCCATTCTTTTGAATGAAATTATTCACGATTAAGAAGATCGCACCATGTTCTATCTTTGGGTGTTCCCTTGGAATGCCTCGCCTATTGTTTTCAATGGGACCTTAGAAGACATTGCATGGCACTCGCATGCCATGCGATGTGCATGCGAGTCAATGGGAAACATTTGCAATCCTCTGACACGTGTAAAACACGCGCCTGATTATCGCAATTTCATAGAAGTGATTTCTCGGAACGATATCGCGCTTGTTCATGTGAATGTGGCCTAAGAGGAATAACAGTGGAATAGCAAAACACAGAGTTCTAAGGAAAATCACTCCAGAATTGTTATTTCATGAAGAATTTATTTTATAAGTATTTACTAAAACATGAGTGGTGACAGGTCCTCTTTAACATCAGTTTCTTTGGGGGGAAAAAAAATTCATAAAGTATGGTTTACATTATTGCATAAATTGTTGTATCAAAGCCAGATGGATCTATTAACCCCTTCCAGCTATATGACGTACAGTTACGTCCTACAGCGTCGGGGTATACATGAAGAGAGATCGCAGGGCAACCTCTCTTCATACAGCATGTGCGTTAGTTGTTTATTACAATCGCGGCTATTAACCTTTTAAATGCTGCTTTCAATTCTGAAACGATGTTCGGGGTCCCATACGGCCCCCCTTGCACTGAGATCTGAAAGGCCCCAGGGCTGCCTTAGCAGACTGCCTATCAAGCCATCTCCGTGGGGTGGTTTGATAGACTGCCTGTCAGATTGCAGTATGATCTAATGGGACCTTTACTGCAGGAGCGATCAAAGCATCGCTAGTTGTGGTCCCCTGGGGGGGGGGGGGGGGGGTTAAAAAAAAAATAAGATCAATAAGGTTTTACTACTTGTGAAAAATAAAAGTATTAGAAGTTTAAATCACCCCCCTTTACCCATATCTATAATTCAAAAAATCTAAATCATAAAACAAAAATACATATTTGGTAACGGAATCTGACATAGACTCTTAGGCCGGTCTCACATAACTGGATTTCTATTTCAGATTCAGAGATCGGCGTCCATGCAGACTTTCTGCAGTATAATGCAGGAATTCAAAGGCATGTACTTTAGATTTTTCCTACACACTCACAGATACGAATTGCGTATTCCATGAGTGGAAGAAAAATCTCTGCATGCTTTATTTTACTGCAAAATCCGTGTCAATGGAGGCATCTAACCGCAGCCCATACGCAATTAACATTGCTTATAGGATGAGGGTACCCACGTGATTGCTAAGTGATTGCACGGGAAATACAAACAAACAGAAAAAAACTGTACTGTGCATGACCGCCTGCAAGCCTCCGCAGTCACTCACAATACAGTTTTGGGAGGTATGCAGCGTCACTAGCTGGGCTCACAACTGGAATCCATTGCGGGCTTTCCACATGTGAAATCTGACCTGCTCGTGTGAGCCCGGCCTAATGCTGAGTAAAATCAGGTTAATGCCAGATCCAAACAGCGATTGATGGACCCCATTAACTTATAATGAGGCCCATCCGGGATTTTGTCAGGATTCATGCAACTATTGAGGGCAAGAATAGCACAGTATGCAGAATAAGGGCCCCAACAGATCTTATTAGAAGTCAACTGGGTCCATTAGTCACTATTTGGATTTGTCATATGACAGATCAATCACAGCATCATGGCCTTCGTTATAAACCTAGCAAATACACATTATCAAATAGTCAATAGATATGAGAGTTGGCAGAATTTAACTCCATGGTTTTTTTTTGTAATTTGTAAACATGGAGATACAATACCCTGCATAGGAGCTGTAGACAGAAAACGGTAGGATGTTTTTAATCAAGTCTACTTGCAAAGTTGCTCCATTTTTTATTTATGTATTGGAAGAATTGGTTGTGATCATTAATTTACATATATCTTAAAGCCTCGTCAGAAGCTTCTCACTTGTTCCTTAGCAACAGACTATAAACTAATACATTTTTAAATAGCATTGAATGCTGACAAATGCTGATACCAAAGAGCAACTAAAGATCAACTGAATTTCAATTAAGTTAGTTCACACTTATTCCTCATTACTGTCAGTTCTCTGTCATTTGCTGCAAAACAGAGGGCAGCTAGCAGTTAACCCCTTAACGCTCTAGGACGTACATTTACGTCATGGCGGTTCGGGGTTTATATGGAGGAGGATAAGGAGTAAATCTCACTCCATACAATGCGGATACCGGCTGTTTCTTGCAAAACTCTGAGCAGCGCCTCCACTGACGGCGGCATTTAAATGCCAAGATCGATGTTCGGGAGTGTCGTTCAGTTGCCATGGCAGCCAAAGGTCTTCTGAAAGCCCCCAGGGGTGCCATTTCGGATTGCCTGTGTTGTGGCATGATAGATTGCCTGTCAAATCACAGTATAATGTAATGCTATGGTATTACATCATACTGAAGGAGCAATCAAACGATCGCAAGTTCTTGTTCCCTACAGGGACTAAAATTTTTTTTTTAAATTAAAAAAATCAGTTTAATAAAGTTTTATTAATTATAAAAAAATAAAAGGTAATAAACCCTTTTGCCATTTATATAGTCAAAAAAATCTAAATAAAAAAACCCAAAACATATTTGGTATCATTGCATTCATAAAAGTCTAACCTATCAAAGTAATGTATCATTTACCCCACACGGTGGACGTTGTCAGAAAAAAAACAAAGCTGTAATTGCACTTTTTGCGTCACCCCCTCTCCAAGAAAAAATGTAATAAAAAGTGATCAAAAAGTCATATGGGCTCCAAAATGGTACGAATAGAAACTACAGGATGTCCTGTAAAAAATGAGCCCTCACACAACTATGTCGATGAAATAAAAACGTTATGACTGTCAGAAGATGAAGGCAGAAAATAATTTTATTTATCTACAAAGATATATTAGATTTTAAAATCAGTACAGCAAAAAAAAAAACTATATAAAATTGGTATCATAGTAATTAGAGATGAGTGAGTATACTCGCTAAGGCACATTACTTGAACGAGGAGTGCCTTAGCCGAGTATCTCCCCGCTCGTCTCTAAAGATTCGGGGGCCGGCGCGGGTGACAGGTGAGTTGCGGCGGGGAGCGGGGCAGAGCGGGCGGGAGAGAGGGAGAGAGAGATCTCCCCTCCGTTCCTCCCCGCTCTCCCCCACCGCTCCCCGCCGGCCCCGAATCTTTAGAGACGAGCGGGGAGATACTCGGCTAAGGCACTACTCACTCGAGTAATGTGCCTTAGCGAGTATACTCGCTCATCTCTAATGGTAATCATACCGACCCATAGAATGAAGTTAATGTAATTTTTGCTGCAGTGTGTGCACTGTAGAAACAAGAACTGCCCCCAAAAGATGGTGGATTATTGTTTTTTTCATTTTACTCCACTTTTTTGAAAGTTTTTCAGTACATTATATTATACAACTTGGCCCGGAAAAAACAGACCCTCAGACAGCTACGTTGATGGATAAATAAAAGAGCTATAGACCCCATTGATTTGAATAGTATCTGTTTTGAACAAACATTAGTAAAACTGTCGGTTTTATGAAAGGAGAAGTGTTTGGGTGACAGGTTGGGTGGGTATAATCTGGGTCTTTTTTTTCATTTAGAGAGATCTATATAAAAGGGAAATTAACAGAATTTTAAATGGCATGAGGCAAATCTAGATAAATTCCACACAATATCATGCTGTCATATTGTGCATATCACTGTGCCAAAATAATACCACTATACAGTGTCCATTTAGCAGTTTGCAAACAGTATCATTGCACTGTACTGCTTCCCTTCTATTCTTGCACTCCTCTTCTGCACAGGGACTTTTTAGGTCTCATGCCCATGGTCCAGTCAGATTACGACTGCGAAATCTCGCAGCAGAATCAGACCCGCGTGATGCCCTGCACTGGGCTATGACACGGATTTCCACGATACTTCCACAAAGCTTACTGCAGAAGTATCGCAGGACGGACGGCTTCTATTGACTTTAATGGAAACTGTCCGTGTGATTTTCCACACCAAATAGAACAAGCTGCGATTCTCCCCCGCAAACAGAAAATCACAGTTGAGTTCCGCTCGTGGGGTGGGGAAAATCTTTTAACATTGCATGTCTATTAGACGGACATTATGGCGGGCGACTGGTGGTGAATTCCACAGCAAAAATCCGTCCGTGGACATTGGGTCCTAATGAGACTTACAGGTTTGGAACCCAAGAATTTTGGGGAGCTGAATGGCAACTCTTATGAGCAATGCAATGCCTGCCATTAGTAATTGTTACTTTGAATATCCAGATGAAAATCTTTGAATAAAACAGGATGTCACACAAAGAGGAAACAATATTTTTATGTTATGGTTTGATGCTAGAGAAAGCCTCATTTAAAAGAATTCTCTGTATAAAACTGATACACTGTGCTATGCCTGGTACAGGACTTAATGGAGCAATGCATGACTTTTCTCTGGTATTCTTTGGATTCCTGACTCATGCTCAACACCTTGAGGCCCTACACTACGCAAGGAACCGTGCATCTGTATTGCATTTAGTGTTCCTTTTAAGTATTTTTTAGGAACAACAAAGCAATTTAAATATCCCCAAAAATTAACTAAAAATTTTGATGTTCAGAGGCGGCAAACATCAACTTGACATTTAGTGCATTATGATAACTCAACTGCAAGGTGCTACAATGCTGTAAATTGAAGGAATCTCAGGGAAAAAAAGAGGGTTGGGGAGAACAGAAGGTGCTAACTAGTGTAGGAATATTGAAGGAAAGCAAACAAGTGAGGGTAGCATATATAGTTGATGCTCTTATCTGGTAAGGTTGTGCTAGATATGAGCACAACTATGTAAATAAAAATCACTCCAGGGTTAATCATAGCGAACCACAGAGTGTTTCGCTGATTGGAGATGCAAGCCTTTTCAAGGTCCTTTGTAAAAACCTTTCTAAGACTCAAAAACAGACACAACATATAGATATGACAAGGTATGAGCCAGCTTGTTTAGGCGCTGCTAAGTGCAATATGAACTTGCTTCAAATAATACTATATTTATTATAAATAAACATAACAGTGTTGCAACTTGCTGCAACAATCAGGAAGCGGAGTTGGGATCATGTCAAGAAGCCCATGTGACCACACCTTCGGCGCATGTACTCAGTTATTCCATGCTAGGAACCGATGAGTGCCTTCTCCCTATCACTGGAGAAGGTCCCTTAAGCATCATCTGTCAGAAATTCCTCAGTGGGCTCAGTGTATAATGTGCTTTCTTCTCACATTCTACAACATCTCCTATGACCTGTGGACTGATTGGCCGACAGGAAGGTGTTGACCCGAGCGGGCCAATCAGCCATAACGGAAGTGCATTTATTCCTGCCCTGCCTCTACATGGGCGATGGTTATTGTCCTACCTAAGATGTTTCTTGAGGCACTAGACTCCTGTCAGCTAAGCACTTGTGGATAGTTATTCTGTGTGGGGGCTTATTCTTTTCTAACAAATGCTGTGTTATTTACATTGCTCTTTTCATCAGTATAAAGAATCTTCCCTATCCTTCAACTAGGGACAGAGTAGACTTCCAAGGTTCCTGACCCAGGGCCATCAGGTGATCACCCTGCTTCTAGGCAGATTTTGCCACTCCAAAGTTAGTTAGGGATGGCGATCTCTTTCCCATACTTTTATTACTGTTATTTGCTGTTTTGTGTTCCCTATGTTTTGATGATAAAATATATGTCTCTATTGGTCCATTGAGGACATCTCTTATGTCTGTGTCTGTTGTGTTGGTGACATCCATGAGGGCCTCATATTTGCGCCTTGCATGAATATAACTAACAGGCTACGCATTTCAACCCTGGAATATGGTCTTCCTCAGGCACCAAGCAAGTCCATATTGCACTTGGTACTCTTGGGTGAGCAGTATCTGTACCAGCTGATTCTTGTCTTGTCGTATCCATACACACTGTAAATCGAGTTATCACGATGCACCAGTCAAATTAATGATTGCTACATCTGTAATTCCAAGTCAACTTTGATTTGAAGGTTTAATTAAAAATTTTTGTCTGAGACCGGTGGTGTTCTACATATTGTAATTGTGAACATGTAATCAAATGAATTACAAACTTTGTGTTCCAATTATTATCTAGAAATCTCTTACAAGATGCATCACAGACTATAGATGACATATGTGAAATTATTTGATGAAAACTATAGATAGAATTTGCACTTCCATAGGAACTTTTGTCATTTTTTAAACTTTTGATGTCATGTAAGTTGAGCACTTCTGCCCAATTACTTTTAGCAACTGATCTAAACTTCTGATGTATCTATAAGTGTAACACGTCAAAAGCTTTAACAATTGACAGTTACACATTAAACTTCATTCACATATCACAGTTTGGTTCAGCATTCAATGTTGTTTTTTAGCCAAAGCCAGGACTCTAAGGACTCTACTGTGGAATGCTATGGACAAAATCTGCAGCATAATTGACCTACGCTGTAGACCTTCCAAACAAGAGAAATTGTTCCACAGCACACGGGGAAATTTGCTAGCCTGCAGAAAATTCTGCACCAAAATCAGCATGTCTAACATGCAAGCTTTGATGCGGAATTGAAAATGGCGCAATTCTGCATCAAAATCTGCATTCAAACTTATGGATTTCCGTGATGGCAAATTTCACTCCATCCTTCGGAACAATTTGTGTGCATTTGAAAGGTACCTTAGTAAAGTCAGAAAGTGCTTGAAATTGTCCATGTAAATCAGAATCACAGCAGCTGGGCATACGTATTTCCGATTCACTTCAATTAATTCACGTCCATTTAATGTATGCGAGTCCAGTGGCTGAAAGCTCTTCTTAAAATGCATGTTTCTGTTCAACCAGCACAGAACATGATTGTTAAAATATTACGAAATAGCCTGTGGTTCTCTTTCCAGACAGAGAGATTTATTTCCTTCCACACTGTAAAGCATTTCCTGCTGTAAATTGGTAAATCTCTACCTTTGCTTCAATATATCATAGCAGAACTAACAAATCAATGTACAGTGTACCTAAAGTAAATCAATGTACAACTCTTCTCTTCAATTCCAGAGTTGGACTGTTGGTGGCAGCAGCACAACTCAGTTTAATAAAAAGGCAACAGGGGAATTGAGTGTAATAGCTTACTTTTTACTCTTTCCAGTTAGACCAATTTCTTAACAAAATCGATCCTGGGAATGTTCTCAGACCTGTCTATCACCTTTTATTCTGCAGTCAAAGCAGATAAATGTTAAGAGATGGAGTTGCTTTAGCTAATGTTCTATGCGATTATGACCACCTGCTAAGTGGTTTATACAGAGTAGGAGTGATGATTGGCTCTGAATGATTACAACAAAAATTGTCCCACGTAACTGAGATAAAAAATGTATCTATTGTGTGTACATAGTAATGTAAATGATTATCAGGTAAGTTAGGTCCAATCTGCAGAATCGTTACGATGTCACGATAACTCTGAGCAACAATTTTGCAATTCAATTGATATATTGTTAATGCCGATTCCTCAACATAAGAGTGACTGCACACATTACGGTTGATCCGCTCTAACCGCGTGACGACCACTGCTAATTGTCAGCTGTCACCTGGATTTAAAGGGGCTGTACCAAAATAGACTTTTATCACCTATCCATAGGATAAGTAATGAAATCTGATTGGTGGGAGACTCACTGCTGAGACCTTTGCCGATCCTGAGACTGGAGGTCTTGTGTCCCCCTTTCCTCCTCACTTCATATGCAGTGAGGATGAGATTGAATGCAGCGACAATTCGACATTCGTGGTGCTGGTTTATTCCTCTTCAATGGGACTTGTACTTGACTATCAGCTTCCGTCAGCTCTATTGAAATTAATGAAGCGGCACCATGCACATATGAAGGCCATTCCATTCAATCTGACTTTATTATGGGAGGGTGTAGAAAGCCTGCACTAGTGAAAAGAGGGGAATATGGGTTCCCACAGTCTCAAAATTAGTGTGAGTTTCACTGGTGAGAGCTCCACTATGGAAAGGTGATAAGTCTATTGTGGTACAACCCCTTTTAAACAGCAAGTCCATGTACAGGCACTCTATGGCCACCTTCACGTGTGGCGTAGAGGCTGCAGACTTTCCTCAGTGGAAAACCCATAGAAAGTACGCACTATATCTGCAATGGCTATGCTTTTAATTGCAGATCTGCTGTGGGATTTAACAATTTTTTATTTCAAGGGCTAAATTCAACAACATAAATAGACTTAAGACGCAATGTTTAAAAAACATTGTAGATTTATTGCAGAAACTTTTTGCACTATGTGAAGGAGGTTTTTTAAATCCCGGCCATATGGCTTGTACATTTCCGGTCTGTGTGAAGGCAGCCTGAGGGTATATTCACATGCAGCTTATTTGTTGCAGAAGTTTCTAACCCATTCATCTAAATGAGGCCTGCAGATATCAGCCCGTGCTACACAAACAACCCGTGTTGTTTGGAATAGACATTTTTTAGTTGCAGAAATTTGGGCAACAGATGTATAATGTGTGTAGATAACCCATGGGGCTGAGGTTGTACTGCACCAAACCCTCAGTGCCAGGTGGGGCCATGTAACACCAGAACTATAAATGAGACATGATGGTTGGGTGGCCCTGAAAAACATTTTCATATGAGCCCAGAAGTTCCACGTTCTAGTTTTTATGTGGATACTGATGTCTAAAGGAATTTTCCTTGCCTTTCACATATATATGTGGTTTATTTTATCCCTTCTGCACACTTTTTAAATGTTATTTTAGGGGAAGAAAAAATCCTTCAGATACTAAAAATTACCTGTCATGTAAAATACTGTATATGCTATACTGTAGGTATCACTTACTACATGTTAGCACTTGTAGCAATGCCACTTTTGTTGCAGGTCTAACATTAGGCTGCTTTCACACGGGCGACAAAATCGTGTCATTTTGCCATAATGCGATAGCGCAAAAAAATGCGTGTATGTAAAGCCCATGCTTTCCAATAGGTTCCTTCACATTAGGGTGCATTCAGACGACCGTATATCAGCTGGGTTTTCACGCCGAGCTGATATACAATGTCTCTCTCTGCAGGGGGAGGCGGCTGGAAGAGCCGGGAGCAGTGCTCTGAGCTCCCACCCCCTCTCTGCCTCCTCTCCACCCCCCTGCACTATTTTTAATGAGGAGAGGTGGGACGTGGGCGGAGCTAATTCCTGTAACTTTGCCCTGCCCCGTCCCGCCTCCTCTCATTGCAAATAGTGCAGAGGGGTGGAGAGGAGGCAGGAGCTCAGAGCACTGCTCCCGGATCTTCCAGCCTCCTCCCCCTGCAGAGAGGAACGTCGTATATCGGCTGGGCGTGAAAACCCAGCCGATATACGGTCCTCTGAATGCACCCTTAGCGATGTTTTTTGTAGCCCATGTTTCCCCATGAAGCCTCCTTGTTTATCGCACGAACTTGCAATTTTTGTGCATTGCAATGCGTTTTTAACATTAGAAAGTCCTATTGACTTTCGTGATAAAAAAATAGTGCAATTTTATCTCAAGCGGCTGCGATGAGATGTGAGATGATCACAAAAAAGCTGAAAAATTCCGATAACAAAATGTGATTTTGCCGCAGTTATCTTGTGCAAAATTGCTGTCGCCTGCGTGCAAGAGGCCTTAGTGTTTCAGAACAGACTACTAAATTGGGACCTGTTTCTATTCTGTTGAGCTGCCTGCAGCTGTAACCATGTAATGATGATCCGATATTGTAAGTGTCCATTAACCCCTTGAGTGGCACGCCCGGAAATTTTCCGGGACGAGCTCCACTGCTCATAGTGACATAGCCCGGAAGATTTCCGGGCTATGTATCACTATGAGAGCTGCAGAGCACAATGCCACAAGCTGTGACAGTGTGCTCTGCCTGCACAGTCCCACACAGAGCAGTGCAAGGGCTTTGAAAAACCAGCAGAAGATATTGCCGGCATATCGGCAATCTCCTGCTTTGTTTACAGGTTGCCATAGAGACCATCGGCTTGTCAGAAGCAAGCCTGACAAGCCGATGGTCTCTGTGACAGGGAGAGCTTGGTGCTTGGCTATCAGAGGACAGCTAGGTACCTGCTCTTACAGCAGAGATCAGAGAAAACCTCCGATCTCTGCTGTGTTAACCCTTTACATGCTGCAGTCTATGTGACTGCAGCATGTAAAGGGCTGTCACCATCAGACCCCCGGAATGTGATCAGGGGGTCCTGATGGGTCCCTGTGGAAGTCCCCTAAAGGGACAAAAAAAAAAAAGTTTAAAAAAAAAAAAAAAAAGTTAAAAAATTATTTAAAAAAAGCTATAAAAACACTTGTCTCCCTTTACTTTGTAAGAAATCAAAAATACAATCACACATGTGGTATCCGTGCGTCGTAATGACCCAGAGAAGGAAGTTAATACATTATTTAACCCCTTAATGACATGGCCCCTTTTTTTCTTTTTTCCCCATTTCTTTTTTTCCCCCCTCCTGTTTAAAAAATCACAACTTGTCCCGCAAAAAACAAGCCCTTATATGGCCATGTCAATGGAAAAATGAAAAAGTTATGGCTCTTGAGACGCAACTGCAAAATTAGTTGAAATTCAATGATTAGACCATTTTAAAAAACCTGCCCTGGTGGGCACGACAGGGTGGTAGGAAACCCGCCACTCAAGGGGTTAAAGAATGACATTGGCCACTGCTGTCTATATGTGCTGACCAGGTGAGCATTGGCCTGTAAATGGAGAGATACTAATGCCCAGTGACACTTGTTATGTTATAAATGCTCCTCCTTACAATGACCGAATCCTCTTCTTTGCATCAACAATTCAAGGATGATTTTAGTCCATTTGTCTGGCTTAACCCTTTCAAAATGTTACGAAACATCATTGCAAAAAGAAGATGAAAGGATTGGACTCCATCTTATTGTAAGAAGCAGGAAATTCACATTGGCTGTTATAGTTGGTTCAATGCTTCACCATATGGGTTGGCATTCAAGGGGTTTTCCAGGCATTTAACCCCTTAAAGTACTGATGACCTATCATCAGGATAGGTTATCAGTAGTTGATTAGTGGGCATCTACCGCTTGTGACTCACAGTGATCAGCTGATCTCAGGTCCCACACTCACTGTAGTGGGGCTGGAGCCAGAGATGCTATAGGAGATATAGCTCCCCTTGATTTCAATGGGACCAGAGCCATCTATTACATTTCTGGCTCCAATCCTAAAGCAGATAGAGCTGTCAACATCTGGCCCGCTGCAGTGAGTGCCTGGGCTGAAATCAGCTGATTGCCAGGGGTCCCAAACGGTGGAACCCCACTGATGACCTGCGGATAGGTCATAAATACAGAAAGGGGTTAAATGTCCTGAAACCCATTTAACAACTATATTAGCTATATCAAAACATACTTGATTTATCAAAACTAGTGCAAAAGAAAAGAGGAGCAGTTACCCACAGCGATCCCTCAGATCACAGTCTACACTTTTCAACTGTCCTATGGACAAGTGGAAGCCACAGTGGATAAGATGTAACGTTTATACTCTTTTAGGCGCCATAAAGTATGAACAGCATGCCTAGATGTAGCTAAGCCTAGTTTGTTAACCCTTTCCAATCTACTATTTGACCTCTGAAGACATTATGATTTAAGGCTGTACAGCTTCGATGTTGGAAGACGTCCATCGGGGTTCTCTTACTGTATATTGCCAGCCTCTCTGCTGTCCAAGCCTATCCAATGTGTCACCTCATGCAGTACTGGCTTTAGCCAGTATAAAGCGCTGTTGTATAACGGCAGAAAAAGAGTAAGCCCCATAGGAAAACCAGTATACAAATTGGATTGAAAAGGGTTAATAAACAATGTAGGAAAGTAGAGGTATAACTTGAAAATAATGGGGTACATGTATTATTGATGCTGCCCTGCAGTTCTGCTGTAGGTTGTGTCTTCCTTTTGGTAAGAATGAATTCAGACAAATTTACTGTTGATTTGCACCAAAAAGAAAGGATGCCAAACCTCGGTTGACAAGTTTCAGAAGTGTCTTGAAAAAGAGCCAGGAGTGAGGTTTTTAGAAGGATTTATCAAGTGAGACTTTATTTAAAAAGTCTGAAAAAAATTTGAGCAAAACCCCAGTTGGGCGGTTTAAAGGAAAAAAAAATTAGGAAAATCTCTGCCTACATTTAAAGACTGAACAAATTTATTAAGACTGCATAAATTTATCACAAATAACGGCAATGTTGCTTCCAGCAAAACAGACTTAAAACATACCACACCATACCTGTCTCCCAGTGGGTCCCAATGCAGAATCTGCCGCAGGGCACTCACTTATTGCTGCACCATTTACAATAAGACAGGCCTGCACAACCTACAGCCTTTGGCAGACTGTGACAAGACTATGATGTCAAGAGGCTAGTCACTAGTCTCTTGACATCAGTCATGTTGCTCTAGCCGCTGCTAGTAGTAAAGCCTAAGCTTAACCGCTAGCAGTGGTACCAGCTAGCGTGACATGACTCTGCAGAGTAAAGGACCTCCAGTGAATGACGATCATGTGACCAGCTGTGCAGCACAGGACCAGTCACTTGACTGTAAGTCCAGTCTGGGAAGGTCCTGCTGGCCCTGGGAGTGGTGGTGCAGAAGAATCTCTCAAACTATCCTACAGTATTTGGAGCCATGTATTTACTGCAGTAAGTGCCTTGTAGGGTAAAAGGTTTTATGTGATACTGCTGGGGCTTTTTCTTAGGTCTATGTTTGTTCGTTTAGTCGTGGACAACTCTTGGACACTTTATGGATCAGCCGTCTGCATGTGTTTCTGTTTTGTACTATTTGATCGCTTGCAGGTTGGTGTCGGGTTTGATAGTATCAAGTCAGCGCATTCTGCAGGTTTTCTTTTGCCGCTGACCACTCCAAGCATTATCGATGTTTCTAATGAATTAGCTTGCATTATGCTGTCAGTATGGGAGTCTCTGTTATTAATTTTACCCTCCAATGAAAACTTTGGTTTGATGCGGTCTACAACCATTGTAATTGTGATCTTGGCGGTCCGAGGGATTTGTAAGTTTCCTCCAGCACCAAAGTTTGAAGGAATCCATCTTCCTCCAGTTCGTTTTTTTCAGTATCCACATTTTGCAACTGTAAGTTGTGATTGGGAAGACGATTGCGTTGACTATCCGGCAATGTTTGTTCTGTTTTTCCAGCTCTTATCCACGCCCAACACTGCGCTGTGGCCTAGTACGATACGTTGCTTTATTTCAGGTCCTGATCCTCCATTACGGTTGATTTTCGATCTGAGGAAGATAGTCTTATACTGCTTCGATTTTTATTATTGTTGATTTTTCTGTACTGTTAGGCTGGGGTCACACAGGATGCATTTGCCATGGAAATTCCATGCGGCAAATCCGCCCATGCCTCCTAATCCCGAGATCTGTCGCTGCAAAACCGGGGCGTGTGAACCTGTGATACGGCACAGAATTGACAGCCGCAGCATGTCAATTTTTTTTCCGTTGCGGCCTCACTCCTCTCTATGGGGAGAGAAAGCCAAACTGCTCCAAAACCGTTTTGAAGCTGTGGCTCTCCCGCAGAAATCTCGTGGGGTTTCGGTGCAGCCAAGCCATGAGATTTCCGTTCCGTGGTAACCCAGCCTTATAGGCTGTCATCACAATCTTAGTTTTCTTGATATTCAAGCACAGGCCGGCTTCTTTACTTCCTTCTCACAAAATAGTTTAATCATTAAACTGGACATTTTTTGCCACTAAGGGTGGTTTCACATCTGTGTTAGAACCTCCGGCAGGTCCAAAAGCTGGCCAGCTGGCCAGAAAGCAGGGGGACCCCATTATAGGCATTGGGGTCCACCCTGCGTTATTCAGTTTCGTCCAGAGACAGAACAGTTCGATTGGGGGGGGGGGGGTCCCCTTCCCTGCTCCCCAAACAAAGGCAGAAATCCCCAGAGCAGCTGTGGAAGCACTCTAAAGGCAGGTTTTAGACAAGCATATACGCAAATGTGCATGGCTTGGCGCAACATATTTGTGCACTGAACTAGCTTGATTTGCATGCGTATTGGCACATAGTTTTTGCGTTCACATGACTGCGAGCCCCCCCCTTCACCCTGATTTAATAGGCTATTTAGCCTGAGGTCCAGATGTGTTCTTTTCATGGAGTAGCGCTGTGTATTGCGCATGTTCTTGCAGTTTGCACACACATTTGCGCACCTCCCATGGACTTCATGGGGTCGTTGGTGCACAAATACGCAGGAAAATGGAGCAGGCCCTATTTCTTTGCGCACAAGTACAGAAAAAGAAAATGGGAATAACCCAACAAAATCAATGGGTTCTATTTTCTGTGTTTTGCGCACGCAGTTTTTGCACATACAAATACGCCTGACGATCTGCCTGCGTGAACGAGCTGCATGAGCGCCAATGAGTCAGCGGTGCCGCCTCATCGAATGAGAATCGGCTCGTCTAAAGGGGGCATTACTTACAAGCCCATCTGCCGCCCCCAAGAGGGTTACCCTACCTGCAGGCCTGCAATACGGGCATCTTCTCTTGTGGTGGAAGGGAGCTTCCAAATGCCAAGTCTTGGGTGCCCGCTGCACCCCCTACAGCTACACCCCTGTGCGAGAATTACATAGAGCAGGTATGTTGGCAAAATTAGGCTGACCCACAGGCGGCCGCGATAGCGGGCTGCGACACTAGGCCCAATATCACACTCACCAACGCGCAATTTACGCATGGATGCGAGGATTCTAATGAGCGCCTTTTGTGTACGCAGAAAAAAGTAGGGCCGGTTTTATCTTTTTGCATTTTGCGCAGCAAAGGATCCCATAGAAGTCTATAAGAGGCGCGCAAATATGCAGGGGGAAGCGTGAAACACTGCGCAAAACACGGGGAAAAGAACACGCGGATGCCATTAGGCTAATTTCACACAGGCGAGTGCGGTGTCCGGCCGTTAAACTCGGCCCAGTATGGCGCTTGCCAACGGGTGATGCCCCCACGGATGCGACGCGTTTCTGGATTAAAAACACCTGGCATCACGTCAGGTAAGTAGCGATCCGCGGAGGACTGCGGGGAGTTTCCTATTGTTTTCAAAGGAAAACCGCGCACCTCACGCTGCAACGGCAATATCTGAAAACCGTGCGCGATGCGAAGCCTTCGAAGGAACGCCCAAAGATAGGACAAGCCTATTGGGGGAACCGTGTGCGGTTACGGTGTTCGCAGTCCGCCGGTTCGCGCACACAGACGGTTTTGTGCCTCCACTCCTCTGAATAAGTTACGAGGAAAATGGGGCAACTTTAACGAGCAAAGCCCATGTGCGACCCTGAGGGGACAAGCGGCCGTCCCTGCGGATGGCGAGCTGTGAGGTAAGTCCCCTCGGCCCGCGCTGAGGTAAATCTCCCCTCGGGTGACGCACTCGCTGCCCCGTGCTGACAGCAGCGGTGAGGAGGCTCACACACCTCGGCGTCCTGCACTCTCCATATGTGGAGGCTCGGGGCGGGACACGGCCATGGCGCCCTTTCCAATGAGAAGGCGAGGGACGCGGCTGAGGGGGAGTTGTATTGTGACGCCGCCATGAGGGAGGAGGAAGCGTGAGCAGCTCGGGCTGGCGTCTGGACGAGAGAGAGAGCGATAAACAAGAGGAGAAGGGAGAAAAGTAGCGACTGTGTGCCGTGTGTGAGGAGACAGAAGACATGACAGGCGGGCGGCGCTGAGGGCGCGAAGGAAGGACGCCACCGGCTGGGGCTGCGCGCTCGCCTCCCGGGAGCGCCGCGCTGAGGGGACGCTGCTGCCCGCTCGGATAGACGGGGACAAGACGGGGAAGTTTGTTTTTTTTCGCTGGTGAGAAGTTTCCGTGGAAGTGACAAGTCTGCGAGGAAAAGTTGTGCAGTAGATGTGAGCGGGGGCGGCAGGAGTATGTGGCGCACGGCCGGCGGCCGGCTCTAGTCCTGCGCGGGGGGACGCTACTACACAGGTGATCGCTGGCGCTGTGGCTTACTCAGCATTGGATCTTAATAAACGCAGATCAGACGCGGCGTGTGTGCCAGTCGCTGACAAGGATGCACCTGGCGGGCGGGAAGTCGCTGCGTCTCTGGCACCTGGTGCTGCTGGCGGCTCTGTCGCTGCTGCCCGCGGCTAGCCGGGCATTGGTCTGTTTACCCTGCGATGAATCGAAGTGCGAGGAACCCAAGAACTGCCCCGGGAGTATCGTGCTGGGCATCTGCGGCTGCTGCTTCATGTGCGCCCGGCAGAAGAACGAGAGCTGCGGGGGAGTCTACGGGCTGCACGGAGCCTGCGACCGGGGGCTGCGCTGTGTCATCCGACCCCCGCTCAACGGAGACTCCATCACGGAGTACGAGGTGGGGGTCTGTGAAGGTACGGTGCCCTCTAACCCCTCCGCTATAATCACCTGCTTTCATTTAACACTTTACTGACAGCTCAACTTTTATTTTTCTGTATAGAAGTCTGTCTGTAGTCATCGTACGATGTGGTCGGCCTCAGATCGTTGCAATTCAGACATCTTGCTTTTGAGATTTTATTCTGCTGCTGCATTTTTATTTTTTGCAAATCTTGTTGCGTTTCAATTTTTGCAGATTCTATCTTGAGGGTGCCAGAAAAGCACTCTTAAATAAAGATTGAAATGCATCCCCCCCCCCCCCCCACATACGAGTTCCTTCCGTAATGCGATCAGATGGAACTCGCGCGCCGGTATGGAGGCACCCTGATATTGTGGGGGTGTCCTGCGATCCTAGGTCTAGGATGAGTTGTAGATCTGATTGCTTAGGAGGAGATTGCATGATCACGGATGGACCCCGGGTGATCAGTACACCTCCCAGGGATGGGTGTAGTGCACATCGCACTCCGTGTACCATTAATAACAGGGCTGTTTGCTCTTCTGGATTGCTGATTCTGGGCCAGATCCGAGCTGCTGCTGCCAAATAGCTGGCAATGCAGTATGGTTGATGGGTAATGAGGAGCTGTTCCTATGTTGCATGGATGGGATGCTGATGATGGCACCAAGGGAATTCATAGGCTTATACAAGTATCTACTGTCCTGGGTAGACAGGCCTGGTGCGTAGAATGGGATAAAGAGTGTGCCTGCAATTAAAGGGACACATGGGACAGATCCAGCAGAGCAATAATGGTCATGTAGCTCTCCGGGATGTCAATGGGTACCTGCAGCCATGAGATAACATGTTGCAGTATCCTCATCAGTTGTAACAAATCCATGCTACAGTGTTACTGTATTACAAGCTGATAATCAGTACAGCAAATCCCTTGTCTGGGTATCTTCTGCACGGTGGTAACCGGTATTACTATGTGCATGATGAAAGCAAGATCCTTTTGACTTCTTGAGGAGCACAGGTGCTCAGTCCATAAGAGACAGGTCTGCGAATAAAGACAGAGCTGATGTGAAGATGAAACACATGGCAGATTATAGTCGGCATCACTGCTAAATTCACTGGGTGAATATTGATTTATACACTTCCAATTCTCCCCGTTCACTCATGCCCGACTCTTAGGTACTCGGTAAGCCAGTCCTCTCCATGCTTCTCTATTCATATTTAGGTACAGATGGTATATATGTGTGCGTGTATATAATATATGTACTGGTTGCCATGACATCCGATCGGATTCCTTTTGTGCTGAGTCAGCAGTTTTAACCACTGACTAATGACTTATTATATAAAATGAGATTCAATCCAGTTAATGCAAATTGATTGAGAGGCACTTCAAATGAGATGGGAATAGCTCCTATGATAATAATTGCAGATGACCTCTCGTCTAGGCAGGATCCGAAGCCAATCAATGGTTGTTATCTTCCCAATATCCACTCTATTAACTCAACAGGTCACCCAGCAGCACGCTGATCTGCTTGCTTCGAGATTACTTCAGATCTGTTCTGCAAATGAATATCCCTCCTTGCTGTTTTCTGTCACTGTGTTTGCTTGCTTTTGCACCCAGGGGAATAGAAAAAAAAAATCTTTTAGGTCTGTGGTGAGTGATGTACAGTATTCGGCCTCTGATATGATCTGTGTTTGCTTAGCAAGTTCATGTCATGAATTCAGAAAATTGCATTATGGAGCTGTTGTATTGGAGAGAAGTGAACAGGTCCAAAAATCAGAATAAAA
The DNA here is from genome assembly GCF_035609145.1 of Eleutherodactylus coqui. Taxonomy (NCBI): domain Eukaryota; kingdom Metazoa; phylum Chordata; class Amphibia; order Anura; family Eleutherodactylidae; genus Eleutherodactylus; species Eleutherodactylus coqui. The sequence continues at coordinate 92,289,361 of NC_089839.1, read as the reverse complement.
ACTTTTATGTGCAAAGATTGCTGCCCTCTGTTGACTTAGCTCTTAAGAAGATGGGTGGAAATAACACGGTGAAGGCCACTTGACCAGTCATAAAAGGCACACGTTCCCTAGACTATAGTTATGTATGTCAAGCTTTGAGAAACCTTGCCTGGCCATGACTCGTACAATGAATACTATTTCTATATGCCTGACAGGTGGAACAAATAGCCTATCGTTCAATATTGTGACATCCAGCATTTAATGATTCATATTCATATTGCTCCTTTTAGACAACTTAAAAAAAAAAGCCTCCCCTAATGGCTTTAGTATGAGCGTCACATACACCTTTTGTGAGAACGCTTTGCCAATGCAAGAGGTACAGCCAGGGATTTAACACCCTAAAATGATACTACTGAGGGATTTAGGTTCCTAGTGTATTTTCGTTTAATGGCACATGCTCCGGCTCCATGTACAGGCTGCAAAGATTAGCTCTTCCTGAAGAAAGGAAGTGGGAATTGCTTGATACTATCTATCTAAAGTGATTCCATTTCAAGGCCTCCGTGTCTTGTATTTTAGTAGGAAAAGGTCTCCGGAGGCTTCTCTAAGTCACTGTAGATGTTTAATGCTGATTTTTTTCACTGCCTTCATCCCTACTCTGCTGTCAGACTTAAGTCCATTGCAGCATCTTGTGTGCTGAACATGATACATTCTGAATATCATTTACTGCTCCACAACAAAGAGCCTAAGGTCACCAGTGACAGCAGTTGCCTTGCTCTAAATTGCCTCTTCTCTTTTCACTTATGTGCACTTGACCAATACGTCTCTCAGTTTTTAAAATTAATTGCAAACAAGCTCATTTCACTTCATGCTAATCAAGCTTGACAGTCTTATTAAATGATATATTTAGTTTTCTGCTTGTTTGGGTGCAATGGACTGAGAAGAGGGAATAGGATGTACAGTATTTCTGAAGGGAAAACAAGACCTAAAGGACTTGGCTATACTTAAACCTTGCATGCACGGTATATATCTGGAGCATTATTGGCCCTTGTGTATGTTGTGCAGTGTGTGGAGGTGATCCCTTTTGGACTTTGAATGTTATTACACTGTCTCGCAAAGAAAATGCCGCACCATGAAGATTTTGTTGCAGCATTATGCAATTTTCAGGGTATGTTCTGACATACAGACAAAATGATGCAGTTTTAAGCCACTTTCATGATCTGGCAATGTGATGAAAGGGAAACTGAGTCTGTGAAGCCAACCTTCGAGACATTGTCACACCCATGGAAACTGGTTTGTGTCTGGATCAAGTTTAAGGCCCCTTTTTACATGGGATGACTTGTTGGGCACAGATGCCAACAAGTTGTCACAGCGGTAATCATGCATTTACACAGGAACGAGCATTGTTTGTGAATGGAGGCGGAACGGCCATTGACAGTAAGCAGGCAGTCATTCATTAGCGAACAGGCAGTCATCCATAAGTGAACAACTGCCTGTTTACATGGGTCGATCCCTCATTCAGTTTTCTGCATGCAGAAACTGAACGATAAACGAATGAATTGTCATTCATCATTCAGTTGAGGCATGCATTTACACGGAATGATACTAGCCTATGTAGAAGGGCCCTAAGATGCCATTTGGGGCCATTTCATCAAACAGGCGAGTTTACTAAAAAATGTAATCGTAGAGCCGCATACATCTGGTTGATCTGTGTCATAATGTGGCAGAAACACAACAAAATGCCACAACCATGAGTCAGATTTGGGTATAGTGGTCAGCAGAACAAAATATGTATAATTGCAGTGAGACTGAAGTAGCTAAATGAGCGCCACGACACATAGGAGTGATTGTGCATCCACAGCTGGTCACACGCTTGGGGTGTACAGACAGATTGGGATGTCCAAATTAAAGCCAACCTGGATTATAGAGGAGTCCCACCGACTTAGCGGATGCCTCTTAACGAATTAAGTGAAAAATGACTCTTCTCCACTTTTCGTCTGATATTCTCTACTCTACTGACCCACCATGAGAGCGGGAACTTTTTCCTTTAACTCTGCTTGTTTATACAACCGAGGTATCCTCTTTACCTGGGGATCTCGCGTGACGCTGTCCCTACACACCAGGATGCCTTCTAGGGATTTGCTGGTGGATTGGATTTCTAACCACATTAAAGGCTACCTTGGGCCGGCGGTGTGGACCCCTGTCAAATGATGGGTGTTCTGCACCAGGTGAGTCCATTCTACACTCATATTGGTTTTTTCTATTGTTCAGAGCGCTATCCAAATTTATTTGTCCCAGTATCAGCGGCGGCAGTTCCATGTAGATTGGCTGAGGCAGGTTTGTGGTCAAGCCGTGTTGCCCTTCACACCGCATCATCATTATGAACACTTGCAGTGGCCTCACTCCAGAACTACAGGGCATGATGAATGGCACAGTGTGGTGGTTTGTCACAGCAATGGTGTTCGCCAAACAAGGGTCTGGAGGCGATATGACAGATGGGCTGAACTTTCCTTTGTTTTGGAGCACCATACAGCTGGTAAACATGGAGTCATGGTTGGGAGTGCTGTTAATCTCTAGTATGCATTAGAGGCACATTGATGGTGTGCTCTTATGTTGCAGCCTATTGCACTAACCCTTCTTCAGGATATGCCCGGCATGATTGTTCAGCAGATTAGCACAAGGTCCACCATAGCGAACATAAGCAGGCAAGCCTCTCAAGCATTACTTGCCAGGACGATCCTCAGATCTCTTTGAAAACAAAAATTTGACACGATTGGACCTTGAGTGCCTAATCTCTCGCAGTCTTGTGATGAAGATGAACTGTGGACTATGGTCAATACCACATGGCCAACTCTACAGCACTCATTGAATCGATGCTATGTCGTATTAACACCAGTACCATCCAACAATGTGGCCCCACTACTTACTGATCATCCCGTTTATTGGGCTGCAGGACACATGTAATTGTTAGAAATCAAACTTGTTTGTTGCAAAGTTAATTCTCTATTTGGGTGTTGAGTTTCGTCTCATTGTGAGGATTGTGTTCTTGGTGTGGCATTTTGTCTGTAAGTCTGTGCATATATTTAAACCTTACCTAAACTTTCAGATCACCTTTCAGAATAAGCTATTATGTTTTTGTGCACATAAAGAATAGGCTAAGGTTATCTCTGACAATTATGACTTGTATCCCACATTTATCACCAGTTTTCCCCTTTGCAGGTTCCATATCTAATTCTCAGTTATCCCTGAGCTGGTGGGCGTACTCTTGCTGCTAGGATGTCTGCCATATGCTGCACATAAAGAGAAGAGGAGGTCCTGTTCCCCTATCTTTGTATCTCACCCTTTAAAAGTTGGAAATTGGGGGGCATTATACAGCAGTACTATGTAGTGCAACTGTGAATCAAGCACTGGGGTTAGATAAAACGCTTACTAGAGGCTGCATCTATGTCTTGGTGCCTCTTTCTCCATTCAGCATTGGATTCCTCCTCCATTTCTCTTCCACTTTATATGGACATCTGTGGGTAGCATGTAACCTGATCTCTGTAGAAGGACCCCTGTGTGCGGATTTAACAGTAGATTGAGTGAAGGATCACTAAAGGGAGCAGGGCAGAAGTAGCTGATAAGTGGAGAAAGAGTGTGTGTGTGTGTGTGTGTGTGTGTGTGTGTGTGTGTGTGTACATATAAATAACCTAAACTTTAATGTATATGATGTACAAATTTTGAGAGCAGTTGTTGCTCCCGTGCAGAAAAAAGTAAACCATTTTTGCATAAAGATTTTATTTAAAAATCTCCAATTTTCTGTGTACAGCTTCTGTGAAATCCTACTGTGCATCTATATGATTACAGACTGCAAACAAATCCTGTGTAGTCTGATCTTGCAGTCCCTTTCATCGCCTGGCTCTTCTTGCTAAGCTACTCTTTTGTAGGTATCTTATGAAAGTGCTACATTGAAAATCAGTGTTCCTTTTAGCACAACCCAGGCTACTGCTGCTTCTTGTCCGTGGAGGCTTCAGAGCTACATACCTGGTTGTCCTCCTCTCTTAGCAGTCACTGTGGTCATAAAGGTCCATTCCGGCTGGCCATAGATACTGATAGATTGTATGTACAGTAACCGTCAACCTGGTAATTTATTGATTTTTCTTCCCTACCAGAGTTGTCCTGAAGTACAGTAAGTGCTATTATTGTGAATTGCAAGTATCTAATAAGACCAGCAGCTAACGAATAGAGTGTAAGGCTACATAAGCTTAACTAAGCGGGTCACTGCATGCCGAAGTGCGCATGATGTAAAAAGTATGTGTCCTCGATTGCTGGCGGATGCGCAGAGAGGAGCCGGCCCGTCACTACTGACATTTCTGTGCGGGCCTCTGCGAAACCCGCACAGAAATAGAACATGGCACGATTTGTTTTCCATGCGTGTTTTCACGCGGACAAATCGCGGCTGCGTGCATAGGATTGCGTTTTGCAGGTGGGCACAGGCGGAAATTTTGCGGGAAATCCCGCTGCAGAATATCCGCCCGTGTGTTTGTATATAGGTTTGTATTTTTTTATTTTTTTATTTTTTTTTTAAGCTTCATTTTTTTCCATTTTATAGTAAATTCTATCACATTTTTTCAGGTTACATATAAATAGTGTTGACTGTGTATATTGACATAAGTGCACTGTCTTGCATGTTTTCTGGTTATTTTCTTGTGTTTAATGAGCTGCTCATATTGTTTGACAGCTTAAGGCCTCCTTCCCACGAACGGATTTACGCCGCGTAAATCCGCGGCAAAAATCCGCTGCGTTGCCCCCTGCTATTAGGTTCTATTGAGCCTAATAGCACAATGCTCACGATGCGTAATTCCACCGCGGAATTACGCACCGTGAAATCTCCCGTCCTCACCCACAGCATGTTCTATTTGCCGCGGGTGTACGCGCTGACGGCTTCCATTGCAGTCAATGGAAGCCGTCCGTTCACGCTATCTCCTGCTGTAACACAGCGGAAGATAGCGTGAAAAAACGCTTCCCCGCCTACCGCCGCGCGTCATATGACGCGGCCGGCGCGTCACGTGACGCGGCCGGCCGCGTCATGTGACGCGGTGGGCGTGTCACGTGACGCGACGGCGTTGGGCGGGGAAGCGTCTTCACGCTATCTTCCGCTGGTAAGTATGGGGTCTCTGGGGGGGCGCCGTGACGGGCTTCACTGCGGAATATTACGCGGCGGAGCCCGTCACGCTCGTGGGAAGGAGGCCTAATAAGTCTTTACCTCTAGCTTCAAGAACGAATGGTGTAGATTTACTATGGCCAATTTGTCAGAATTCTAGCACCAATGGGACCAAAAAATGAGCACACATGCCTTTAAGCAGCTGAGAGCCACTGGCTATGGAGCATGCTTGGCTCACGGCCCGCTCCATTCTCCTCCAAATTGGCTGAGTGCGTACATGTGCACCTTGGTTGAGAGAGGGTTAAACCTTGTTTAGCAAAAAAAATTTGTTGATTTGTCACTTTCTGATTTGGGGGGGGGGGGGTTATGGTTGTTGGATAAAAAAGGTTGCCACGTTTTTGGCCCTTATAGTGATGACCTGATTGCCCCGGCTCTCTGTAGCTGCGGCAGGCCATGCATCTCACACGGAGTGGCCACTGCCGCTGGAATGTTGTATTACATTTTTGAGCTATTCTGATGAATGAGGGCAACTTAAGTCGTTTTTTACAGTTCAACCTTTTTTTTTGGGCTCAAAAGGGGGGGTATTAGTTATTTCTCTGTCCCTATGTCTGTCCTTATAGGGCGTATGGGCAGAGGTGGTCTTCATGAGACAAGCCCTTGAACTACAGTAGTAATACAATAAGCTATGTAGTTATTCAGGTTCTTTTTGGAATGACACGTATAGTTTAGCGAAATGTGTCTCCATATTAATTAGACTGCCTCTTAAAATGTACAAACTCCATGTTCATATATTGTGTAATTCATAAGACCCTACAGGTCATTTCTATATCCCACTGAATAATAGTGGTATTAAACCACTTGAAAATCATAGAGCAGCATTGAAAGAATCGCTGTGCATTTTTACAGTGGTTTGTTAATTAAACAGCAGCCAATTCAAAAGTATATAAAACTCAGAGCAGTTCGGCTTTACAGCATTACCCATCTGAGGGTGTTTGTTACCTGTGGTGAAAATTAGCAACCGTGGTTGTGCCAATTGTATATGGTCTAATGCAGCGTGATCTGAAGCTGCAATCCTCGCGCTCGGCATGATTACTGCTGATTTATAGCCCTCTTTTATGATTCATGCTTTTAAAGTCAAAACCTTTTTGCACTTCTCATCAACGTGTAGAGATATAATTCAGGTTACTCTTACAATGAATTGGTAAGAGAATGTCTGTCTTTGTATATGCACAAGGCTTGGCTCACGTGAATGTGCTTGCCGCTGCGCCATACAGGTGTGTGAGAATACAGCAAGTACACATTACCATGCATACAACTCCTATACACAATCTTGGTGTATATGCGCATGTAATATGTTCCAAGATGGTGCATGCTGCAATTTGTTTTTTGCGCAAGTAATACACATGGAATAAATTATAGGTGTGAGTGGCCCAATACAAATCGACGGGCTATTGGCATCGCATGTCACACGCAGGAAAATTGCATGTGTATTTGGCATCATGCACACCAGCTAAGTGCAAGGAAGACTGTATGGAAGTACATAAGAGTTCCAGAATTTTTTTTTTCTAGAGGACTCATATGGAGTAATGGTGCATTTATATCTCCACCAGTAGAATGGGTGGAGACAAAGTGCACACCCACAGCAACGCCCACAACCTGGGATTTGCTGACCAGAAGAATGTGTGGAGAGAAGGTGCACGGCCTCAACTACTGATTGGCTGCCCCATGGCCCGCAAAACCCGACCGCTCCGGTGGGGACAAGAGTGACAGCGGTCCCGGCTGCTGGGGAACCGGAGCAGATATGGCAGTCTGGCGGGGAGAGGTGGGAGTTTGGTGGCGGGGAGAGGTGGGAGTTTGGTGGCGGGGGGGGGGGGGGGGGCAGAAGCGCAGATGGTAGTCAGCTAGTCAGCTGAGGATGTGTGGGAGCTGGGGGGGGGGGGGGGCGTGTGCCCTGGGAGTTCCCTGTTACTTACACTGGCCAGCCAATATCTCCACCCATACATTTGGTGGAGACATAATGCACCAGTACCCTGATATGGAATCTGACATTACAAAAGAGAACCTTACTGGAGGCATGCAGAGGTACAGTTGGGCTTAAAAATCTATAGCTGCTGCATTATAGCACCTTATACATGGCATACCATATCTGAGCCAGTATTGCGAATATTACCCCAACTGCGCTCTTGGAAATTTTTATTTGTGCAGAACGGTATAAGGATGGTTTCACACCTGTGCTAGGGATTCCCCTTTTCTGCTCAATTTGGAGAGCAGAAAAGGGGAATCTCCACAGCTGAATGGTTCCAACGCTAGACAGACCCCATTGTCTATAATGGTGCCCACCTGCTTTCTGCTCGGCTTTCGGACAGAAGAAAAAGCGCTTCTTCCGGTATTTTCAGCCATATCTGTGCCAGAGGTTTTGATGTGGATGTGAAACCATCCTAGTTTTATTTTTTGTGTGGGTGAGATCACTGGCGTAACTATAGGGGATGCGATTGCACCCGGGCCCAGGAGCCTTAGGGGGCCCATAAGGCCTCTCTTCTCCATATAGCAAGCCCAGTACTATGAATAAAGCATCATAGTTGGGGGCCCTGTTACAGATTTGGCATCGGGGCCCAGAAGCTTCAAGTTATGCCTTGGGGAGCAACAAGTGTGCACAAACTTGAATTTCGGCTCGTTTTGGTGTACTCTGGATGCTCTATTTGACCAGGTCTTTGTTGCAGTATACAGTAGTTACTTTGCAGTGTCTATGTTGCTGACTGTAACACTTGGTATGGCTCTTGCGTTTTGCAACCTAGTTATCCTACCACAGCATGTAACGGGAACAGTTATTTCAGCACACTTTATTTGTGGATGCAAATTGTACACAAGGTATTGACCTCGTGAACCTTTCCTCCAATGATTCTTGGTGTTTGATTCTCTGAGTTTCAACAATTATGGCAAAATCACAGTAAAAAGACTGCCTTCTGTAAATGAGGATTTCATAAATCTGGCTGCATCTAAAACATCCCAGAGGAAATACACTTTGTAATTCCAACCTGTGAAGGGAAGGATTCTGAAGGCGCACAGTTTTTATTCATTTATCAAATTTGGAACTAACAATGACAAGGGAGCTTGTGTTACTGTGTACAGATGCAGCCACATTTCCACCACCAGTTAGGGGATTTAGACTTCTAGCTGCCATGTGTGTTCCTTTTGGGGTGTTTAAAGTGGAGATCTGGCTGACATGATTTGTTGCGTATGATTTAAACACTGTGATTAGCACCTCACATTTTGATGATGGGAATTTCACAAAACCCCTTATAAATTAGTATCTGCTGGTATTAATAAACATGGCCATGAGAGATAAGCCGCTGGTAAGTCATCGCCTGATAAAGCATCCCCAGCATACAGTGATGGATATCTCAGTTACGTCTCATGGAATTCTACTGTTTAGAAAGAAACCTGATTTGTCCTGTCAGGTCTGCCAAATTGTATTGACGTGCCTGAATCTTTTTCAGAAATTTGTCTTGAGGTTGAAAAATGTACAATTAGGCATCTTTAACTTTGTAGATGATGAAGCATGACGTTTAAGGTTGTAGGCATGAGTGTTGCATGATTTGGAAAAGCCATTGAGGCGGATTTATTAATACGGTTTTAACAAATAGGCAGAAACTGCACACACTGTAATTTTGGCACAATTTCTCCTTCACACCAGTATGGTGCACACCTCCTATTAACCATGTTCCTTCAAAACTATGAACGGAGGTGCAAAGAAAAAAGAAATGAAAGACATAATAAATTTTCATACATACAATGTGTTTTCCAGAGCGTCATCCCGACGGCCCCATTACATATGGAGGTTGCCCTCTGACCCAGGTAGGGACAGGAAGAGTTTAAAAGCACCTCCCTTTCCACCCATGCTTCAGTGTCTTCCTGTCCCTACGGTGGGACAGAGGAGCAGCTCCAGAGCTGCAGGAGATAGGAAGCTGCGGAGGCAAGAAGACTTACCGCAAAGAAATACTTACCGCACGCTGTGCGGCCCCCCTGGAGGGGTAGAGGTCGGGGCCGCACACTCAAGAGTCCCTGCATCCCCGACCTGCGCTGCCGACGGAGCCGTCAGTCGCCCAGTAGCGCTGGTCTCCCTCGCGCGGATCGCATGTTCGGGCCGCCGCTGCTGTGATGGGATAGTTCCTCCTGGCAGGGGAACGGCAGCGGCGGCCTCCCTGGACCTCGGGCGCATAGCGGTGACGTCATCCGGCGTGGTGACGTCACGCGCACAACGTAGGGGGCGTGGCTACCGGCGAAAACCCGGAAATGGCGCCAAATTTGAAAATCCTCCCCATAAAAGCAGGCTAAACTCCATGGAGGTTCCTGCTGACTGCCAGACAAGTGTATGTGAGTATGTCTACCCGCGACAGCTCAGCACGTGAGGGAGAGATTGACACCCTACCAACTGTAAGTAGGCTATACGCCAAAACATGCGCAAATGGTCACTTGTACAGCGGATGCATATATGTTCCCTTTCTTGTCTCCCCTCTCCCCCACTTTCATGGGTAGATGGATAAGGAGGGTCCAAAGAAAATGGACCCGAGGAAAAAATCGAAAAAATGCGTCCTCTGCAACAAAAGGCTCGAGGAGAGCTATAAAAAACCCCTATGCGAGGAGTGAGTGTATTACCGCAAGTAATGCTCCTGAATCCAACGCTTGCACTGCTATAACAGTGAATTGCTCTGCCTTCACAGATGCACGGGGAAAATTCTCGCAGAGGAGAAAGCAGCATTCAAATCCGATATCCGCTGCATGATAAGGGAAGAGCTGCAGGCTTCCATGGTGTCCCTTCCCCAGGCCCAGCCAGGTCCGTCACGGGTCCCTAAAAGACCTAGACAGACCGAGTCGGCGAGTTCGATCTCCGGTGAATCGCTGGAGCTCCTATCCGAAGGGGAATTAGAGGACCCACCGGTTCCCATAGAAGACGAGAAGAAATATTACTTCTCATCAAACGACATTGCGCACCTCATCAAGGCGGTGAGGGAAACAATGCAAATTGAGGAAGATAACCCGCCGAGAACAATCCAGGATGAGATGTTTGGCGGCCTCCGATCTAGAAGAAAGATCATGTTCCCAGTCAACCAGACGCTGCAGCAAGTGATCATAGATGAATGGCAGGAACCGGAAAAAAGGATCACTGTTCCAAAAGAGATCCGGAACCGGCTCGCATTCGCTACCGAGGACGTCCGCCTGTACAGGGAAACCCCCAAGGTGGACATCCAGATCGCAAAAGTGGCCAAGAAGACCCTCTTGCCCTTCGAGGACACCTCCCAGCTATCCGATCCGATGGATAAAAAAATCGACGGATTAATGAAGAAAGCCTGGGAGGCAACATCCCTCACCATCGAGGCTAACATAGCCTCAACCTCAGTGGCTAGATCCATGGCGCTCTGGCTAAACAGGCTAGAAGCCTCCATAAAGGATCGGGCCCCCAGAGAGGAGTTGGCCAGCTGTCTCCCCCTCTTAAAAATGGCTACCGCCTTCCTGGCTGACGCATCAGCGGAGACGGTAAGATACGGGGCAAAAACCGGAGTCCTCAGCAACTCAGCGAGAAGGGCACTATGGCTGAAGACTTGGGCCGCAGACATTACATCCAAAAATAAGCTCTGCGCCATCCCCTTCCAAGGGGAATATATGTTTGGGCCCGTCCCGGACAAAATCCTGGAAAAAGTCGGCGACAAGAGTAAAACCCTGCCTGACAGACAACCTTTCAGGAAACCATCCTTCCCGAAGAGGATGCGCCAGCCTCCTCCCGAAGTTAAAGGGAAAGGGAAGACTGGAAGATGGTCGTACCCCAAGGGAGGTCGGGGTAAGGAAGTCCAACCCTCCCCTGAACAAACAGGGGGTAGATTAGCGGGCTATCTAAGCCAGTGGCAAGGGGTAACGTCTAACCCCTGGGTACTCCGAATAATCGAAGCAGGGTACCAAATTGAATTCCACTCGCTACCCCCTAGGAGATTCCTTATAACCTCCCCGGGGTCCCTACAGGAACAAGGGAACCTCATAAAAGGCGTTCAGGAACTTAAGGACCTAGGGGTCATTACACAAGTCCCCGATTACGAAAGGGGTGAGGGATTCTATTCCCCCCTATTTCTAATAAAAAAACCGAATGGTTCCATTAGGACTATATTTAATCTTAAAGCCCTAAATCAATTTATCTCGTACAAAAAATTCAAGATGGAAACAGTAAGATCCATCGTCCCACTAATAGATCGAGATAGTGTAATGTGCACCATAGATCTTAAAGATGCATATTACCATGTCCCAATAACGGCAGCCCATCACAAGTACCTGAGGTTTGCTCTGCGGGAGGGAGACAAGATCCAACATTACCAATTCACGGCCCTTCCATTCGGAATCTCCACCGCCCCTCGGGTATTCACGAAAATCGTTATAGAGATGGTAGCCTACTTCAGGCGGAATCAGATCCGCATATTTCCGTATCTGGATGACTTTTTGTTGGTATCAAGGACGGAGAAGACCATGCGTATAGACCTATCCATGGTCTTATCCACCCTAAACAGTTTAGGGTGGATAGTTAACAAGCAGAAGTCCGACTTGAACCCTGGTACACAAAAGGTGTACCTGGGAGTATTACTAGACTCCCACATCCAGGAATCCCGGCTTCCATCATCTAGGAAGGAAGACCTCACCCAAAGAGTAAAATCCTTCTGTCAGGCTACGGCGGTTTCCATTAGAGAAACAATGAAGGTGCTGGGCATCCTGACGGCTTGCATTCAGATAGTCCCATGGGCACAGGCCCATACCCGGCAATTACAAGGATTTATCCTTGCCAACTGGGACAAACGGCAGACATCCCTGGATAAGAAGGTGAGCCTGTCCGTCCGAGTCAAAGAGTCCCTACGCTGGTGGACCTCACAGAGGAACCTAAGCAAAGGTACCTCTTGGTCACAAGAATCTACCGTACCCATCACAACAGATGCCAGCAAAACGGGATGGGGAGCCCAAGTAGCCGACCAAAATCTACAGGGGATTTGGGACCCCCAAGTAGCTAAACGCTCATCCAATTTCAGAGAACTAAGGGCAATCTGGGAAGCCCTTCAGGCGGCAGAACCCCTTATAAAAGGAAGGCATGTCAAAATCCTAACCGATAATATGACAGCTCTGTCATTTGTTCGTCACCAGGGGGGAACGCGACACCCGCACCTGCAACGACTGGCAACAGAGATACTCCGCTGGGCGGAATCCAACGTGCTGTCCCTCTCAGCGATCCACTTAAAAGGGTCCACAAACGTCGCTGCCGACTTCCTGAGCAGACAGAGCATCCATCCAGGAGAATGGGGACTGAATCAGCGAGTCTTCGACCAACTAATCTGCCAGTGGGGAGAACCGCAGATAGACCTGTTCGCCACGAAGAGAAATTCAAAGTGCCAGGACTTTTACTCGCTGAACCCCAGAGACAATCCACGCGGGGTAGACGCCCTGTCCCAAAGCGGGGACATGGACCTAGCCTACGCCTTTCCTCCCTTCCCACTGATCCCCCGCACCATCAGGAAAATCCAAACCAGCCGGGCGTCAGTCATACTAGTTGCCCCTATGTGGGACAAAAGGCCCTGGTATCCCCTGCTAAAAGCCTTGGCGATCCAGGGTCCATTCCTACTACCAGCCGTAGAAGATCTTCTCCTCCAGGGCCCACTAACATACCCAGGGGTCGAGAAATTGAAGCTAGCAGCATGGATGCTGAAAGCATGATACTGCGTGGGAAGGGACTCTCCCATAATGTAATTACTACCCTAACAAAAAGCCGTAAACCTATCACGATAGCCATCTACGATAGGATATGGAAAAAATTCACAGAGTTCTGTAAAATAGAGCCAGGGAAAATCCCAGGAATTGACATTCCCGTAATCCTGGAATTTTTGCAGGCAGGCCTAGAAAAAGGCCTTAGTCCTAGAACCCTTAAAGTCCATACAGCAGCACTAGGGTCCTATCTAGATTTTCCCTTGGCAGAACACCGCTGGGTGCGTAGGTTTCTCAAAGGGGCAGAACGGCTTCGACCCTTTGTTAGAGAAACCTTTCCTACCTGGGACCTAAATATAGTCTTAACTAGCTTTTGCCAATCCCCCTTCGAACCCCTCTCACAACTCTCCTTGAGGCTGCTCACACTAAAAGTTACCCTTTTAGTTGCCATAACATCGGCTCGGAGAATAGGGGAATTGCAAGCATTACAGTGTATTGAACCATACATGGTAATACAAGACGACAGGATTACCTTCAAACTAGACCCAGCCTTCCTTCCGAAGGTAGTGTCAAAATTTCATAGGGAGCAGACGATCACTCTGCCCTCCTTCTGTCAAAATCCCCGTAACGAGAAAGAGAGAGAATTTCATAACCTAGACGTTAGGAGAGCTGTTCTAGCGTACCTAGAGGCCACCCGCTCTTTCCGTAAAAATAATAACCTCTTCATTCAATTTCAGGGGCCGGCAAAAGGAAAGACGGCAACTAAGAGCACCATCGCGAGGTGGATCAAGACCGCCATCCAAGAGGCATATAAAGCCAGGGGTCTCGACCCTCCGGGAAAAATTAGAGCTCACTCCACTCGCTCTCTTTCCTCCTCTTGGGCAGAAAAAGGCCAGGCGTCTGCCGAGCAGATCTGCAAGGCGGCGACCTGGTCGAGTATACATACATTTACCCGACATTACAGGGTTAACGTCCAGTCGGACAAAGACCTGAGTTACGGACGTAAAGTCCTTCAGGCAGTAGTCCCACCCTAGGGCCACGTATAATTTGGTATACTCCATATGTAATGGGGCCGTCGGGATGACGCTCTGGAAGGACACGGATTACTTACCGGTAGTCCCTTTTCCAGGAGTCATCACGACGGCCCATAGTTCCCTCCCCTTTAAGAATAATTTATGTTCTTCAAATGTAAATATGACCGAATAAAGGTAAAATTTGGTTTAGTAAACATTGTCCACCGTAATGATTTATAAGTCACTGAAGCATGGGTGGAAAGGGAGGTGCTTTTAAACTCTTCCTGTCCCTACCTGGGTCAGAGGGCAACCTCCATATGTAATGGGGCCGTCGTGATGACTCCTGGAAAAGGGACTACCGGTAAGTAATCCGTGTCCTTTTTTTTTTTTTTCTTTTTTAAGCACCTTTTGGTTATAATATGTACCAGACTTTTATACTTAGTAAAATTCCACTATTGCCTCTTGTTTTGTTTGCCATCCAAGTGATTTGCAGCCACTAGGGCCACACCATACAACTGGGGCTGAATGGCCCCAACCCCTGTACCACCCGCTGAAACTCTTAACAACTAGTAAAGAATCTTCTTCATATTTACACAGTCCCACTGCTGAGCCTGACGCCGGTCATAGTGATCTTAGCAACATGTGATTACCCCCCCCCCCCCCATCCTTCCTTCTCCTGCAGTCAGAGTATTGTGTGCAGGAGACTGGGGGAGGAGTCAGATAATACTCCATGCACTCTGGCTGGTGTCGGGCTCCCCAGTGGGACTGCGTAAGTATGAAGAAGATTTTTACTGATGGCTGAAGGTTTAGTGGGATAGATTCGGGACACTATTATAAGTGGGGTCACAGAGGGAGACACTACTACACTTTTGTAAACTTTCTATGTCCGGTCCAACAAAGGGGTGTTGCTTTGTGCCAAGTAATAGGTGGTTTATAGTTGAGCCAGATTTCCCATTGCTGCTGTGATAAATCTGGGGCATTGTATGACTGTCTAGTCTACGTGTGCACTGACTATTAGTGACTAGTAGACCATTCATGTTATCCTGCATTCTACATGTTTAGGACTGGAATTCTTTGGTGCCTTTCTTGTTCTTGGAAAGATTAGTAAGATGTTTTATTTCTATGGGCATGAATAGTGGCTCTTGCATGTGACTTCCAACGTATGTGTGATATATGCTATTTAACTTGTTAATTGCCATCTGTTCTGTCGCGTAGCAACCTGTCAACTTAATGTGCTGTGTACAGTAGCAATGAAAGTAATCATGTCATTTCCTAACAGGAACATATGATCATGGGAGCTGCTTTGAAATGTACTGTGCTGTATGAAGCATGCTTTATTTAGATACAGCGGCTTACAGGGGCTAAGATACATCCAATGCCATGTACACTGCACTTTTAATGTGGGATTCTTAGAACACCTTCTTACTAGATGATGTGAGCCCACCTGCCATGACCTCATTCACATCGCTGCCTGAACTAGCATCATACCTGTATAACTTGCATCTCCCTAGGGCCTAGGCCAGCAAATATCCGAATCCGGATAGGTTGGAACCAGTTTTATTCAACACTGGTTAAAAAACAGGCTCTTGTTAAACCTAAATATAGTATTGTATAATATATTATATAATATATATACCGTCTCATGGGGTAAATAAGGCTGGTCTCACATCTGCATCAGACCCTCTGGTTGGAGGCTCCGTCACAGATCCCACTAAAAATACCATAAGAAGCGCTGCATGCTGCACTTTTTCTGCCGTCCAAAAGCTGGGTGGAAAGCAAATGGACCCCCATTATAGTTAATGGGGTCTGTCCGGCACTGTTCGTTTTTTTTTCCAGAGATGGAGCCATTTGGCCGCAGGTATTCCCCTTTACTGCTCCCCGAACAGAGCAGGAAAACGGAACCCCAAGCGCAGATGTGAAACCTCCCTTGGACTGCTTTCACTTCTGCATCAGGGGTTCCGTTTGGGGAACAGGAAAGGGGAATCCCCTGACTGAAGGCATCCATCTCTGGACGGAACTGAACAGTGCCGGACAGACCCCCCTGACTATAATGGGGGTTTGCATTCAGCTGTCCAGCATTTTACCGGACCAAAATGTCCTTCATGCAGCACTTTTTCTTCTGCCATTTTGTGCCGGATCTGCGATTGAACCTCCGGGCAGCGGTTCCAGCGCAGAAGTGAGGCAGCCTTATGCAGGTGTTTTTATAATAGGGATGATAGCTAGGAGAACACGAACTATTAGATAACGAAAGAATGTTCATAATTCAGCTGTCTGCATGTATCCAGATAAGAAATGGCCTGATAAGCAATTCCAAGGATGCAGTAATCCAATATAATTGTGTTTAGCGGCATTGTTATCAATCCGTACTTCTTGCAGTCAGCTCAGCTAACCTGTTTACATTTTGTCCATTTTCTGATGGAAGAAAATAAAAGTGATTAAGTGAATAGCATGATCCTTGTTATTGACCAGCTTTGCAATTAACCGCGTGTCACAGGTAAGTACTACATCGGCTTTCCTTTCAAGACACACAGCAGTATCCTCTCAATTGCTCATAAGAAACTGGTCCTGGAATACTTGGGGCTCATGCCCATGGCCAGGTCAGATTCCGGGTCTGTGTCTGTGCCCCCCCCCCCCCCCCCCCCCCCCATAGACCCTATACTCACCTCTCCAGATCTGCCGGCGCTGGGCAGTGACATGGATTCTCGCGGTACTTCCACTGTGCTCGTACTGGAAGTATTGTGGGAAGGACTGCTTCCATTGACTGCAATAGAAGCCGTCCACGCGATTTTCCGCATAGAATAAAACCTGCTGTGATTCTCCCCCGCAAGTGGAAAATCGCAGTTGATTTCCGCTCGTGGACAGGGGAGAATCGTTTACCACAGCATATCTATGAATGGACATTGCTGCAGAATTCAGTGCGTGTTTTTCGACCGCGAATTCTGCAGCGATAATCCGTCCATGGGCATTATCCCTTAATGTTGGGATTGGTGTTAAACTTGGTGTTGCAATAACTGCTTTTCAGGTATCATGGACACCTGTTGAGGTTCCTGCACGCTTTGGCCTCCATCATACAGGTGTTTTTCAGCGCTGCGCTAAACTCTGTACAACCCATTCATGTCAATGGAGCTGCTCACCCAAGCGTTAAAACGCAGAGTCTATAATGCTGGACTTTGACAGCGATGCATGTTCTATCTTTGGCAGTTTTCAGCTGTGCATCACTCATTGAAAGGAATGGACAGCGGTTTCAGCGCTGCTGAGAACGTGTTTTTGAAAGTGATAAACGCAAGCGCTAAAAAAAATCAATACTCACCTAGCAGGTTCCGGTGGGGTCCCTTATGCTGCTTTCCGGAGCTTCGGGCACTTGTCAACAGAGCATCTTTTGCTAGTGATGTGGTTTGAAGACCCCGCCTCCAGCGAGAGATTACTCTGATTGGCTGACTCAGCACAGCCAGCACTGGATGCTGTGATTAACTGAGCTATTTACCTCTGCCAATCACAGCCAGCACTAAATGTACCAATTAGAGCAATCGCCTGCTGAAGGCGGGGTCTGGCGGCGCTGACTATTGCCCGGAGCCCTGGGGAGCAGTGGAAGGGACCCAGACGGCGCGAGCTAGGTGAGTATTGATTTTTTTTTCCAGCTTCCTTGGTGAAGTACTCAGCTGTGCTGAAAACGCAGCCAAAACTTTGTCAAAAATGTATGACCTGCAAACGCCTGTTTGAGGGAGGGCTTAGAAGTCCATGTTGTGGATTTCAATCCATGAGACTGAGTTTGTTTTGGGCAGAAGCGCTTCAAAGGTTAATTTTGGGCAAGCGTTTTTTTCCGCAGCGCTTTTTTACTTTTGTCGCGTATTTGGTGCGGTTTTGGCTGTGTCCATAGAGGTCTATGGACAAAAAAGCGCTGCAGAAAAGACCAAAGAATGAACATGCTGCATCTTTTAAAACCGCGCCGCAGTTGCATTTCCGCACTGCGGCTGTGTGGAAAAAATCCGTCCTGTGAGAACAGCTTTTTGGCAAATCTCATGTGTGCTGCATTGCACTGCAAACGCAGCGGTTTTGCTGCAGTGCGGATATGCAACGGCAATCCACGGCAAAACCGCGGCAAATCCGCCCTGTGTGACCCTAGCCTAAGGCCTCCCTCACACAGGGCGTTTGCAAAACGCTGCCTTTTCAGCTGCCTTTTCAACTGTGTTTTCAGCCCAGCTGAAAACGCTGTCCATTCATTTCAATGGGAGACTCAGCTGAAAACGCCCAAGAATAGAACATGCAGCGCTTTCAAAATGCAGCATTTTTCAAAGCAGCGTTTTCAGCCCTGTGTGAGCAGCCCCATTGAAATGAATGGGAGCCTTGTACAGCGTTTAGCACTGGGCTGAAAACGCCCTGTGTGAGGGAGGCCTAAGCCAGTGGTGCAGCAGCTCTGTGCTCCTAGCTGAGGTGTATTGCAGTGTAGTATGAGCTGATGAAGAAAGGCCACCCTCCTGATCGATCAGTCCGTCTATATCTCTCAAACATTTTCTATAGCCTCATTCAGAAGGCCACATCTTAGCATCTGTATTAAAGCTCCAAGTCTAGACCCAACTGTGGATCTACAAACCCCAACTAACAGCAGTTCCAGCCCACCATGAGTCTAATGCACATGATGCTGTTAATTCAGTTCATTAGATTCGTATCTAATCTAACTTACTCTGTACATGGAGAGTTCACAATTAGGCCAGTTTCACATCTGCATCAGAACCTCCGGCTGCAGATTCCATCGCCGATCCGGCTGCAAATACCGGAAGAAAAAGCTGGGAAATTCATTGATATGACCATCTAGATTCTTGCATTCCAATAATGCGCCCCCTCTCAAACCATGATAACTGGGCGAAATCTCTTTGATTGCATCGTAGTCATTTTTAGTATTCAATGACCTCAACACAAGTGGAAAATGAGGTGCACTAAACACAAGGAGCCTTTATATAGGCCAAGGGTGGTACTACTTTTAGGGGTCTCAAGTGATAAGACCATTCATCTAATACCAGCATTACTCCAATCATTTGCATATCTGCCTGAAATGTAGCGGCATGCAGAGTTTTGCAGCAAAACGACAACTTCTTACAGGTGGTTTATTTATTTATTTTTTGACTGTGTAATAATAGCCCACTGTTCTCATATTGTAGGCATCCACACTTTGGATGGCTAACTTTTTAGAACGTCGTGGAAGAGCATTATGATGAAACCTCTCAACAAGTTGAAGTATTGCACTACTATTGGCGCAGCACAATTCTTCATTGTTTTTATGATCTACCCTAAACAGTTTCCAGTCCTCTTAGCATCTGTTATTAATGACTGACTTGTGGTGCATAACTGCGGCATGCACCTCCATAGGCTACTGTATTATGTGCGGAGATTGAGTGTGGAAGATGTGGGGTCAGATACGTTTATGTAATTCGTAAGGGGAAACCAAAGGTTACTTAAATTCTTTGGCCTTCAAATGTAAGTCTAAACTGGGAGACTGTTCCTTTTGCAAGCAGTTTCTTGGTAGCAGATGAATTTGAACAAAAGTAGGAACTTGACTGCGTCACATTAGTTGACTATTATGGCATGGCGAATATAACTCGCATGACATCTTGTGCTCCTTTTTATCTTGTGAGTCCTTGTTGCTTTTTTGTTCTAACTTCCATAAGGTTTCTGTTCCTTTACAAGCGCTACTGACTAATGGCAAGCTAACAACGTTGTGACAGAGGCATGGGCCTTTGGGAAAAGCCATTTAAACCTATTTTTAGGCACCCTAGGAACTTCAGGTTTGCAGTTCAGTCTGAAACTTGGCTGAATAAAATTCAATTTATTTAATACAAATGTTTTCACTGGCTCCACACTTCGATAAATGCTGCACTGTGAAGTTGTAACATCTTGCATTTCTACATTTGCTTTATCTGTTACCTTCTCTACGAAAGTGTAGAGAATATTTCTTAATAGATGGCCATTGTGAGTAATATGCAAGGTTGTCATACACCTCCGATAAGTGTTGGCTGAACGAAGCTTTGGCCAAAAGCTATTCCTGCCGGTCCATCTGTACACATGCATGTTGGGTTTGGTTGAGCATGTATATGTTGCCTACAGGGGAATAAGCTTCTACCAGACCTCTCCTGGAGTGGATTGTCTTCCATCAGAAAAAAAGAACAGACCTCGCAATATGCCCTTTCCTACTCCGCCCTCCAACAGATGGGACACTTCTGTACAAATCAAATAGTTGCGCAGTCCCACTGAAATCGGTGGGTTTTGCTGCCATTTATCTTGTACGTTTTGTTGCCAACTTTATTCCTTTAAAATAAGACCTAATACAATCATAAGATAAGATTAACCTTTTTAAAAATGCCGGTCTGAGGAGGAATGAAAATTGGGGGAAGTGTATTGCCAGTAACTATAACCTAATTACACATATATTTTTATATGAATGGACTCTTTTTAGGCCTCATGTCCACGGGCAAAAGAAGAATTAAAATCCGCAGCGGATTTTAACTCTTCTGCCTGCCTGCGGATCCGCATCACATAGGGATGTATTGACCAC
Organism: Eleutherodactylus coqui; assembly: GCF_035609145.1. Taxonomy (NCBI): domain Eukaryota; kingdom Metazoa; phylum Chordata; class Amphibia; order Anura; family Eleutherodactylidae; genus Eleutherodactylus; species Eleutherodactylus coqui. The sequence continues at coordinate 92,268,954 of NC_089839.1, read as the reverse complement.
CGGTGGGTAGATAAATACCCGCGGATGGTCAAAAAAAGTGATTTATTTTATTTTTTTTAAATGGAGCATGAAAAAAATCTGGAGCATGAAAAAAATCTGGACCATACTCCATTTTCGTGCGGGTCTCCCGCAGGCTTCTATTGAAGCCTGTGGAAGCCGTCCGGATCCGCGGGAGACCAAAATTGGAATTTACTCACCTGCTCCGGATCTTCCCTTCCCCGCGGCTTCATCTTCTCTCCGTGGCGGCCGGATTTTTTTTCTTTGGGCCGGCGCATGCACGAGGCACGCAACCAACGTGCCCTGCGCATCTGCCGAGCCGAAGAAAGAAGATCCGGCCGCGGCGAAGGGAAGATCCGGAGCGTGCGAGAGGTGAGTTAATTCTTATTTTTATGCCTCATGTCCGCGGGGCAGGAGGGACCCGCTACGGATTCTCCATGGAGAATCCGTAGCGGGCCTGAATTTCCCCGTGGACATGAGGCCTTAGCTGGCAGCTAGAAAGAGCTAGAGTGTAAAAACGCCTATTATCAAGTTAAAATGAGGACCGTGGTGGTGGCATGCAGATACTAATTTGAAACCTATACTGGACAGAAAGAGAATTCTTCTTTTGCTCAGAGCAACATGTTGTTGGCTAGTCATTCGCGACCCTAAAGGCTCCCTCCATCCATGTTTTTCGGTTTTGCACGGCTCTCTTCAGTTGTCTGATATCCATGCCAATATTGGCTTTAAAAGTTTTAGCCATCGCGTTTTGTCGGCCAGGTTTGCTTTTGCCACTGATTTGTCCAAGCATTATAGATTTTTTTTTTTTTCTTCTAGCGACTCTGATTGCATTATATGACCAAAATACGTGAGCCTGAGTCCGGTCATCCTGCCCTCCAGTGATATATCAGGTCTTATACGATTTAGGACTTCTCTGTTTGTTACTCTTGCCGTCCAGGGCATACTCAGCAGCTTTTGCCAGCACCACAGCTCAAACTTTTCCAGATTTTGTCTATGTTTAGCATTGCGCTTCACCCCAATGCTATCCTATGCTTTATCTCTGGCATAGACTCTCCAGTCTGGTCAAAGTCCCACACGCATTCTATGACCTCATTGTTGATTTTGATTTGAATTTGGCCATTTGTTGCACTTGTCATAATTTTAGGTGGGAGCCCATTTTTTTTTTCACCTTCAGTTTTAATCTTGCATATCAGCGGCTTCAGACCTCCCTTGGTTTTTCTGCAAGCAAAGTTGTGTAATCCGCATAACTATACAGGGGTTTATCAAAATAATGGAACTGCCTAGATCAGTGTTTCTCAACTCCAGTCTTCAGGGACCCTCAACAGGTCGTGTTTTCAGGATTTCCTCAGTGTTGCACAGGTGATGTAATTATTGTCGGTGCCTCAGACATTGCCGCAGGTGTTCGTACTTTAGGATATCCTGAAAACATGACCTTGTTGGGGGAAGGATGGTCCAGAGGACTGGAGTTGAGAAACACTGGCCTAGATGTTTTATAGAACTTTTTTTTTCTTCTTCCCATTAATAACTTGTAGGACGTCTTTAGCGTTTATTATAGCCAGGATTTGGTTTGGAATTGACTTTTGTATAAGCACTGAATGGTGTATAATGGAATATCAGACCACTTGTCCTTCAAGCCCCAGTAGAGATGTTGATGGGGAATAACTTTTTGGTCACTCTTGTTTCCAAAACAGACCAGGGTGACTCTACGTTCAGGTATGGTAACTGTGCTGGCCAGGCAAGATGCTAAACCTCAGATTCACTCTCCTTAAAACACACCCAGACATAACAAGCTGCATACATAGGGGCATTATCACTCTGGAAAGCCACATCTCCATTGGGAAACCATGTCTACATCATTGGGTGGACCTGATTGGCCAAAATATCAGTATACTCCTCGGCAGCCACTCTCCCCTTTTAGGTGGTAACAATGGGTCCTGCAGTAAACCATGAGATGTCTGCCCAAACCATGTCAGATCCACCACCATACTTTGACTTTTGGGAAACAGACTGGGTGGTATGGTAGGCTTCCTTTGGAGTTCATCAGTCATAAACGTGTGGTGGTGGTGGTGGAGGATTCGCCAGACTAAGTCGCATGTTTCCAGTCACCAGCAGAAAAGGATTTGTGCTTGGGACACCATTGTAGTCACCTTGCATTTGTTCAGTCAGTGTCTTGCAAATTGCTGCTCTACTGTGAAAATTACATTTGTAGACTTTGGTCCTCATTGTAATGGTTAAGAGAGAATACTGGAAATGATGCCTGAACTCGGCAGTCACTGTGGTTGCAGTTGTCTTCCTGTTAGAGGTCACAATCCGCTTCAACACTCTTTTCTGTCACAGAGTTTACACTTTGTTACTAGACAATGTTTTGACATCAGGAGTGGATGCGGTCATGACATTTGATACCGTACGTCTAGATACTTGAAGTTAACTGGCGTTCTTGCTGACAGATACACCAACATGGTGCCCCCTCTGTCTATTTTTTACTGCAGTCATTACAAAGTGCATTATCAATCCTTAGTGTTTCCGTTATTTTGATAAACCCTTGTACTTGTCTTCCCAGCCAAGCTGATAATTGTTATGATCCCTCCTTTCTGGCTTTATTAGTTACTTTATTCTTTTATACCGGAGTGTTTGTGTTTTTTCCACTCCAAATTTAAAAAAAAGTGTGATATACCTTTTTAAGAACTCTAAATCATTTTGAGCATGACTTGTGATTGGTTGTGGCCCCTTTTAAATGGGTTTCACTCTTCTCTCGGACATTCTGCTACACTCTGAGCAAGTCTTGTGTTTCTGATGAAACATGCTAGTGCCTGATGTCCTAACGCTATGTGTCATCTTGGTCCTCCTACGATTTAGCATGTGTCATGGCATGGCTTGTCTCCTCTACTGCCTGATCTTTCTTGCCATCCTCCATGGTGCAGTAAGGCTGATCTATCTGGCCAGGTTACAGGATTGCAGCTGAGAACCATACCTGCTCAGGACGATCTGCCTTAACAGCATATGAAGGAGTTGAGAAAAGAATCATCTAAGTGAACTTTTACTGCAAAATGATAACTTTTAATTTGAAAGTTTCACAATTCTTCAAGACTAAAGTATACAATGAAATGGAATTTTGCACACTTTAAAACATGCATGGAACATTTTCTAAAGCTGAAAACATGGCTGAAAGCTATATAATAGAAAAAAAATGTTTTTATCTTGCCCTTAATCATCATCTGGAACATTGCCCAATTGTGGAAAATTGTTCTAGTAATCCTGGTATTCCGTTTGGAACAAATGGTTTTAGAGCCTGCAAATCATTGTTCTTCCAGCAACCTTTGTTTTCTTTGCACGGCTTAAGAATGGACTAAGTTTCTCAGTCTTCTGCCTTCACCAACGCATTCTGCAGCATTAACTACAAAATGGCAGGTTCTGTTTTTAAAAACACAAAGTAGACTTTGATCGTTTTCTCTGAGCCCTTTGTAAGTAAAGATACAAGGCTGTAATTTTGTTCGGCTGATCAAGGGGTGAACACTAATAACTATTAACCCTTTCCAATCCACTGTCTGACATCTAAAGACATTATGATTTAAAGCTATACTGCTCCGATGTTAGAAGACGTCCGTCGGGGTTCTCTTACTGTATATTGCCAGCCTCTCTGCTGTCAGAGCCTATCCAATGTGTAACCTCATGCAGTACTGGTTTTAGCCAGCATATAGCGCTGTTGTATAATGGAAGAAAAAGAGTAAGCCCCCTAGGAAAACCAGGATACAAATTGGTTAAAAGCATCCTATATTTTAAAGAAGGTCTTTGGCTGGTTTCACATCTACATTGGAACCTCCAATGGGAGGTTCCGGCACAGGTCTAGCTTATGTACGTTGCTCATGGCATGTAAGTAGATAACAGCGGGGATCAGTGTTCTTGGCGATCCCTGCTGTTGCAGCAGGAGGTTGGTTATCGGTCACAGATATCTTTCGCTGCAGGATGGCACGGGCTCACTTCTCATCCTGCACCATCCTCAGAACGTATGTTTGTGTCCCGTTGCTTTAAGTGTCCCCCAGCCAGGACGTAAAGTTACTTCCTGTGGCATTAAGGGATTAAACGAATTGAAGCATGTATTACTATCAGTTTAGTGAAAATTTAATTATGTGATAACACAAGTTCCATAGGATGTAGAAGATAAAGAGATTGATTAGCTGAATTGGATTATTACACTTACAAAAGAGCAGATACAACTGTGCACTGTGCATCGGTGGAACGGATTCAGCACTATTAACTCCAGGCATTTATTAGTAAATTGTAACTGATTTGAAGCAATATGACATTTAACATTATCTAAAAATCAATGGAACACATATTTCTGCTGTTTTTAACGCCGCCAAAATTTTTCTAGAGGATATTTTATTGCCAATTTAGTTCTGTCTGCTGCATAATGAATGTTGATCTTGTGCCGTCTTCTATTTCAGTACATCATCTAGACTACAATTATAATTAATGTAATTTTGCAGACATCCTGCATAATTATTGATTAAGAATATAATACAGTTTATGCGGCGAACAAAGAATCATTTTTTATTTCAAACGACATACATTTCAGTTTTTCCTCGGCTTGTTTGTAGATCTTTAGGTATGCTGACGTTTTTCGTCTAATTTCCAGCTTGGAACGTATTTTCTGGTGCTGCAGTGAGATTTCAGCAGTTTTTATTGGAGCAATTTCTCACTCATATCTCTAGCATCTAATAGATAAGCCTATAATTTAGCACAAAAAAAAAGAGAGAAAACAAGCTTTAGTATTTCATACACTATCCCTTACTGCTGCGGAGAGCAAAATTCAATATATTTTACTTATCAATGCATAAGTCAGAAAGGTAATGAGAACTGCCATTTAAAAGAGCATTACTCAAAAAATAGGCATACAAGATATCATCGAATTAATCTAAGACCGAGAGGAGTAATTTCTCTTTCCATGGAGTCATGTCAGAGGCCAAAAAAAAAGCTGTTTGATGCAATAAGCAAGCACTGTAAGGCTGAATTATGCTAAATGTCTCCGCAGCTCTAATTCCTAGCTCTGAAATGTGATTAGTTGTCTCTGAAAAGGGCATCAGAGACACTTAAACAGTTCAGACGACGTTACTTGTGTTCAGCATAGTAATATTTTGAGATTTAATAGCTACCTTGTTTACCAAATGAGAACTTCTCGTGTATATATTTTTAGTTAAAGTAAAGACTCCTCTTTTTTTAATCATCTCGTTACAAGTCAGTAAGACACGTTGGAAGATGTGGTGCTTCTCCTATTCATTTTGCTGGGGAAAACCTCAATCGTAGATTTGGCAATCCAAAGATCTCCTAGTTAGAAATATAAATGTTTGTTGGCTGCATATCCTCCTGTGTGAACAAGGGGGCGGTGCTGCTGAGGAATGCAGAAACCATCGTAATGATTGATGGTCTCCATATTGCTGAAGCACTTCCAGTGTAAGGGCTCATGCCCACGGCCGTGACAGGCTCCGCAAGCGGAATACCGCAGCGAGTCCGTCACAGCGGAAGTATAGCGTGACGGGCGGCTTTCATTGACTAAAATGGAAGCAGTCTGCACGTATTCCCGCGGCAAACAGCAGATGTCGCAGGTAATTTCATGCTGCAGAATTCTGCGGTGGGATGCCACAGCCTGAACATTTGGCTATTAGGTTCAATAGAACCTAATAGCTGCGGTGAAATGCCGTAGGCATTAGCCTTAAACAGTAGAACCAGCACCAAACGACAGTCAGATTGGCAGAGGATCAACCCATGTAAAAAGATGTTAAAGGTGTTTTTCGATTAATGGTAACATTGTTGACAGTGTGACATAAAATAGATATTTAAAATAAATATCTCTGCTGCCATGCTGTCCGCCCCCCCCCCCCCCCCTCTGCCGCTCTGCTCTGCAGTGGGCACATGGTTGTTTACCCGTGTGACCACTGCAGCCAGTAGGAGGCCCAACACAGGGACGTCATTAGTGACGTCCCGTATACAGGCCGAAGCTTCTATATTAGAAGAGCACAGGACCTGCTTATGAGATGTCGCCGGGAAGAAGACCTGGTGATGCCATGGGTCAAATGCCGTGGTGCCGAAACAGCGCTCCGTTTTCACTGTAAGTAAGTTTATTTACCAAGTATAGTTTGGGGCAGGGGGCATACGTGGGGAATAAAGACACCCCGGACAACACCTTTTCGTAAGTGTCGCTGAAAAGCCTTGTTTGAAGCCTTCCTTACAGCATTACTGTCTGCTGCAATATCTCATGTTTAAGAAAGAATCTCAGAAGAGTGCAAAGTTCTTGAGGCGCCATACATTCCACTCCTGGGTGTTACAGTTTCAGCCATGTGTTATATCTACATAAGTATAAATGAGCTCTAACTTGGATGGAGTGCACCTGCCGATGATAACTGGAAGTTACTATTTGCTTTATTTTATGTAATCTGCTCTTTGGTTAGCCTTGCCAGGTATACATCCTGATTAACATTCTTCTATCCAGGTGTATGTCAGAGTCCGAGTATTTCAAAAGAGCCCATGTAATAAACAATGTATAAGCCTTACAATACATTAACTCTTCCTCATCACAGCAAATCTTCATTTTTTTTCCTGTTGACGTTGCCATACACTCTTGTCAGTGGCCATGTGTATACAGGATGACTATCGCCCAAATTTGTTGTTTCCAGTGAGAATTCAGGCAATAATCGCCCCATGTAAAGGTTCGTCACCCCCCCACCACCACCACCCCACCCCATGTAAAGGTTCCTTAAATCAGTGATTTTAATTTCTTACATCTACTGGAGTGCTGGATGTTCTCTGGGATATTTGCTCAGGAATACTTGTAGAAATCATTGTCTGTGAAAAGAGTTAAAGGGTCACCAGATTCTTTTTTTGTTCTTTTCCTTCAGTGTATATATAAGTGGGCTGATGCTACCATATGTAGTTTACTTATTTCTGTCTGAAACTCCTAGCCTCTTTTTCCTCAAGTGGTCGTGACCTCAGTTTTGACCATCTCAGATTTACTTGGGCTTCATTTTCTAGTCAATTTCTTAGTCTCTGTGATGTTGTTACATGGATCTACCATTGAAACCAAGTTGTGGAGCAGACACACTCCTGTTAGTTACTGATGATCACACTGCTCCTGTCACACAGTTATAATACAGGAGATCACAGCTCATCTTCCTTACTGTATACTTATGGTTTGTAACTTATTTATGTCAATACAGAAAGTAATGATTTAAAGGGGTTGTCCCGCGCCGAAACTCAAAATTTTTTTTGCACAGACCCCCACATTGTGCACAGTAAAAACGAATGCATTTGTTATTTAAAAAAAAAAAAAAATTCGCTTACCTGGACCCCTGTTCTGCAGCTTTGAAGATTCTTCTTTCAAAGATGGCACCGCTGGTCTTCTCCCACGGTGCACCGCGGGTCTTCTCCCATGGTGCACCGTGGATGTTCTTCTCCAGTCTTGCGTTCCACTGCCGATTACAGCCACCTCATTTGCTGATCGGCACCACGTGACGGAGGCGGAGCTATGATGACGCGGAGAAGAGGGAGGGGCCAGGACGCCGCCCGTGAGTCCAGACACAGCCAGCAGAGGCGCAAGCGCCGACTGTTGCGGCGACCAAAGAAGAAGGCTTCAGTCGTTGCCATGGAGACGGGGACGCCAGCACCGGAGGGGTAAGTGTATAACTTCTGTATGGCTCATATTTAATGCACGATGTATATTACAAAGTGCATTAATATGGCCATACAGAAGTGTATAACCCCACTTGCTATCACAGGACAACCCCTTTAATTACCCCTGCATGCAAAAAAGGTTTAGCCTTAACTAATGTTGGGCTTGATGCATCATAGGATTGATTTGAAAGTAAAACATTCTACCATCAAGATGGTGTCACACAGGGGGCTGTAGTGCAGGGAAGTGCCTAGAATACATAGAAGGGACCTCCAATGTGTCACAGAAAATCAGATGGGAGGGGCATACATGAATTATTTTATTTTTCCCGAGTGGCCCTTTTTAAAGCCGTATCATGCAACAGAGAAGCCATATAATCAACACAATCTAGAAATGCTGGCTTCTTTTTTTTTTTTTTTTTTAAATCATGGACACATCATGTCTTGTATACTCAAGAGGTGAGGGACCATCCAGTTTATCAGTGCACAGTACAGAAGCCTGCATCTCTGGTGTGGGGTAGCATTAGTGCCTATGGCATGGGCAGCTTACACATCTTGAAGAACATACGCTCCCATCAAGACCACGCGTCTTTCAGGAGAGGCTTTGCATATTTCAGCAAAACAATGCTAAACTTCTGATGTGTTCTATTGTGAATAAAATATAGATATGAGATTTACAAATCACTGCATTCTATTTTTTTTTTCTCTTTTTAATTGCTTACATTTTGCACCGTGTCACAACTTTTTTAGAATTGGAGTTGTAGAAAGAACTCCAGGCAAAATAGGGATACAGGAGGATCATTTCAAATTATATGGTGACATAAATTGTCTCTAATGCTCCTTCCTGCCTGTCTGCAGGGCACTTGTTCTGACAAGGGCGTCCCCCTCTCCAAGGTGCCTCACTTTATCAACACCTATCGAGCCCTAAGACTCTACTACAGCTTCCACTCCTGACACGTTTGTCCCTTAGAAGTCATCCAGGACTCATCAATGAATTGGGTAAAGTGGGGTCCCACATAATATGGTACAAAAGACTCTTCGCAGAAATAAAAACATTCAGATAGCAGACATTTTTTTGCAGTCATAGGTGTAACTTAAAAGAGCACCTGGCTTTGCAGCTGCTCTCTCCCCCTTTTTGTTTTTTATTCTCCCATACGTGCCTTGCTCTGCCTGGACTCTTATTTGATCAAACTTCTGTCTGTGTGTGAAGTGGGGAATCCCTACCTCTAACTCTCAGTGGGCAACATCAGACTGTCAAAAAGGTCCGACATCATCCATTGCGAATGTGCAATTGGGACCGCACACTTGACATGATTGGAGTCAGACTTAAGAAGAGTTTGTCTGGATGAGTATGAGGGGGAAAAAAGGGAATAGTCTGTGGGGTCACTACTATAAAGCTATGCAGCCAGCTCTGTGGACTTTATTCAGTGACAGGTCTACTTTTAAGCGAGCACTATACAGTGATACCTTGGGTTAAGAGTGCCTCAGTTTACAAGCTATTTGACTTGAGAACAGGCTCTCTCACGAATTTTTGCTCTGATTTAAAAGCAAAAACTTGGGTTACAAGCTGCCGGTGGCCCCATTGAAAGCGATGGCCTGCCGGCAACCCCTGCAGTGATTTTCGGGGAAGGGCTTTAATTATAAGCCCTTCCCTGAAAAATCATCCCTAGCTGTAGAAAGAAAAATTATACTCACATGTCCGCCGCTGACGGGACTCAGGCATGTCTAGCCGCAGCTTATTCTGCATGAATTTTTAATCCCCGCCTGCTGAAAAGCTTTAAAGCAGTGCAGGGAGAAGAAGCGGCACCTAGACGCACCTGAAGACTGGCAGACGTGTGTGTGTGTGTGTGTGTGTGTGTGTGTGTGTGTGTGTGTGTGTGTGTGTGTGTGTGTGTGTGTGTGTGTGTGTGTGTGTGGGATGGCGTTGCCCCATTGAAAGCAATAGGATGCCGGCACCTCCACGTGATTTTAAATATAAGCCCTTCCCTTAAAATCATCCCAAGCTGTAATAAAAAAAACCAAAAAACTATATATATATATATATATATATATATGTTTTTTGTTTTTTTTTACTACAGCTTGGGATGATTTTAAGGGAAGGGCTTATATTTAAAATCACGTGGAGGTGCCGGCATCCTATTGCTTTCAATGGGGCAACGCCATCCCCATTAAAATCAATGGGAGAGCTTCGTAATCTGTAACGGATTAATGGCTTTTCCATTCATTTCGATGGGGAAAATTGATTTGACCTACAAGTGTTTTGGGTTAAGAGCCCCATCACGGAATGAATTAAACTCGTAACCCAAGGCAACACTATGTATGTATGTATGTATGTATTTATTTTTTGATGCATGATTACAGATATATATCAAACTCATATTTCCTGTCCTTCCACATATTCTCAGGCATAAACCATCCATAAACGTATAACTTATATTGTAACAGTTGCTAAAATATTTGTGTAGTATTCAAGGCATACATTCATCTAGCATTCTGGGAAAAAATAGTCCGGAAAAAACCCTTCATTTCCTGGATATAAAATGTAAAATGAATCTGGAGAGCTTTTCTAATTGGTAATGAGTACTAAGCTATGTATATGAAAGTACAATTTCAATTTCCTTAGTGGAGATTTCAACCCTAGTTTGGCAAATGTAGAGGTTTTAAATCACCGTTACCATAAACAGGCTGGAAAAAGTTTACTTGTATTAAAATACAATGTACTGGAAGTCAGCTGAAATAGTAAATCGGCCATAGAGCTATGAGTTGGTGTTCAGGCGAATTGTGATTGCTACCAATTGGGGAACTCGCCTGATAATCTTTCTGTGTGCACTCCATTATGATGCACATGTGTGTTAAGCCTCATCTACACAAGTGTTTTTTATAGCCGTGTAAAAACGTTGGCCGGAAATTGCGACCATGTGAAGCATTGTATTTTAATTTATTTGTTCACATGGGCTATTTTTGAGCACGGGAAAAGATCGCAAAAAGATCACTGGTCCGTGTGATATCGCTCCGTTTTGTCACCGCGGTACCTTGACTTTATAGCACCACTTGTGAGGATTTTCAGAGGTGGCGGTGGTGGTGGTGGTGGTGGGGGCTGTATACATCACCTAGAAACTGTCTGTCACCACTGCAGCTTGCTCCTGGTCCCCAGCTCTGTTCTTCTTTATTCTGGTCAGGGATTGAAAAATCCCCGCCTCCTGGAAGTGCTGCCTCTGATTGGCTAAGTGTCAGCCAATCAGAGGCAGCACCTCCAGGAGGCAGGGATTTTTCAATCCCTGGCCAGAAGAGATGAACAACAGTGTTGGGGGACCAGGAGGAAGCTGCAGCAGGGCCCCGGACAGCGCTTCTAGGTGATGTATATTTTTGTATACAGTCCCCCCCCCCCCCCCCCTCTGAAGGAGGCCTAACATCATACCTGCATCTCGCAGTTCAACCTGACAACTACCTTTAAAAGTAGCAGAATATGGTGGTGCATGAAGAGGTTAATCCACTGTTGTGTGAATGCATATCCATTCTTCTAGAAGTCTTGCCTGGATCGCTGGTGGAAGAATATGCACCCTAGCTGACTTTATGTGGACTTTTCACAAGGACATAACACATTGGCCATCTCATCCATCATGTACGTCAGCCGTACAATGCCGGTTTACCGTGCGCACAATTCAACTTAGTCTCTCTGTACTGATTATTAGAACTGGCTAAGATGTATATAAACATGGCAATAGTTAGAAAAGCGTGGAAACGAGCTTCTACTGCCTATTGTGATGTATGCATTAGTGCGAACTACTGAATTCCTGAGTGTGGGCCTGCTATACTAATATAATGGCCCATATTGAGCCTTATGTAACAGGCTGCCTTGTTTTGGCTAAATGTCATGTAGATTTTTTAGGTATCTGATAGAAGTAAGCAGAGGAAATTGAAGAGAATAAATACATGTTGGTTGACCACATATCTTGGCACTTGTTGGCAAGATAGTGTGCCAATACAACATGAAGTGTGTTTTAAGAAGCAACAGACACGATGCTTCTTGGGTGTCCTATAAAGTACAACAACATTGATGGCCCATTATTAAAGGGGTTATCTAGCTCTGAAGATTGATGTCCTCGGGGCACAAATATTCAGGTTGTACGGCTCATCGGCTAAAAAGCTACCTGCAACATTCCATTAATAGGTCTGTCTGTACTGAAATAATAACTAGAACTATACTTGCCTCTCCATGGCCGCTGTGATCCTAGCATTTGTTGTAACAGCGGCCGTCGACGAACGTCAGGTGACGGCTGCAGCATCACCGCTCGGTCTCTTGCCATCAGCATTCTTCTCACACCGGGAGTGCCATGATGCCAGGAGTTTGGGAATATGATGCTGCAGTGGGTGCCTGACTTCCAGTGACTGCAACTGTCACAACAAACACAGAGACTGCAGCGCTGGATCCGAATGGCGGCAGAGGGGTAAGTATAGATTTCTTTATTTTAGTGAAGACAGACTTATTAAAGGGATTTTGTATGGTAACAGGACAACCCCTATTAAGGGGCAGGTTTCACATGAGCGGACAACTACTCCTCAAAACAATCCTCAAAACAATCCATGTATAGAGAAGACTTGAAACAACACACCAGAATAGAATACTGAAGTATATGCATTGAATCCACAAAAAAAAAGCCCCGCTAAGTGTTATGCCCTTATTTCTATAGTTATGCAAGGTTTCTGGTATTCAACCGTTCGGTAGGGGGCAAAAGAATAAAATCAGATTACCCTAACAAAGAACAGAGGGATGGGGAGGCTAAAATATCCCTAAATTGTACAAGAGTATTACAAAACTAGAGCCTGGGAGGAGTGTACAAACAGAATTTTTATCCCAACGGCTGTGATCAGCAGTAATTTGCGGGCATTTGAAGTCATGTAATTTTGAATTTTCCTTCACACCCGTGGGCACGAATTGCGGTTTTCCTGAGCAGAAGAAAAATTGCATCATTCTCTATTGTGCTCTATGGTGTTGTGGAAATACCTGCAGCCCACATGGTTCTATATTGCGTATGGGCTGTGGATACTGGCATGCTCACTGAGGTACAGTGCAGGAAATGCAAAAAAAAAGTTGTATTGCGCATGATCTCCTGCATGCCTCCGCGGTCATAAGCAATACAACTACTTCCCGTATGCAGGGTCACCGGCTGGGCTCCCCGCCAGAAGCTACTATCAAAACCGTAAAAGTACATGCAAATAAGAACTAAACAATACCACACACTGATCCATGAAATGGGTGGTAGCAGGCTCGGTCCGAGGTCAGATGCACAAGTGGACATACAAGCATGCTACTGTGTTTCCCTGAAAATAAGGCACCCCCTGAAAAAAAGGCACCCCCTGAAATTTGTAGAAGTCCCAAATATAAGGCACCACCCAATAGTAAGGCATACTAAAGTGTGCAGGCAAGTCAAGAGGCCTGTCCCCTGCTGCCATCCCTGTTGTCTCCTACCTCCAGATGTATAGGTAGATCTGCAGACAGTCTGCTGTTATCCTGTCCCTGCTGTCCTGTACGAGTGTGCTGTTGTGAGCCCCCCTTGCTGGCAGGAAAAGTCCATACTGTACGTTCTGTTCCTGCTGTACATGTCTGCTGTGATGAGCTTCCCCTGGTGGCCGGAAGCTGCAATACCATCCCTGCTTACAAGTGGTACAGGAACTTCTGTCTGCAGACAGGTACGTTACTTTACAACCCTTATTTTTTTATGGCTCTGTGTGTGAGTCAGGCACCCTGTGTGATTCTTAAGGCTGGGTTCTCACAGAGCGTATTTCCAGCGGAAATCTCGCAGTTTGGCCACAGCGATAAACAGCGAGATTTCCGCCGGGAAAGCGCTGTTTCAAAACCCACGGCACTCAGCCGCTTTTTTGAAGCGACCTGGCTGCAAGCTTTTCCGTTTCTGTGGCCGGTGAATCCGCACCACAACACCGGCTTCTACCAGCTTGGCCGTGACAGATTTGCTGTCCCATGTGGACGAGATTTCTGAGACATTTCGTCCACAAAGCTGGCCAATTGAGGGATTAGCGGCCACAGACGGATTTGCCGCGGCGAAATAAGACGTGTAGCGCATATTTGGGAGCAAAAATTAATATAAGACACGTTCTATTTTCGGGGAAACAGGGTATTAGTGACTTGCCACTGGAGAAAGGCCGCAAAGTGAGATGGCAAAGCCTCAGTATTACGGTACATATAAATACATACAGGAAGATGTATTTCTATGCTATTATGTACTGTTGCTGCTGTCAATTAGGGTGCAGTTACACATCCTGTCCAATGGCATGTTTTGCTTTGATATTACGGGGTAAAAGGCGTTGTTTGAATGTACTCTCAGAAATGTTCCCTGGAAGGGTTAAAAGTTTAAATTCATCTCTGTGTAGTTTTGTAAATCATTCCTGTTCTCTAGATATCTGCCTTAATGACTGCTGCAGCAAAGAATCATCTCCAAATTATTTTTTCCCAATTTTAAAGACCTCATTAAAACTGAATCTACTATTAATGCAATAGCCATAAAGCGTATTTATCTGTGTTCTCACCTGTTTAATATAGCATCTTTTTATTTCGCTGCATCTTTGTTACTGTAAGCTCTTAGCTCTTTGATTTTGCTGGGGCTGATGAAACATTTGTGTTTATGAACAGTGCTGACCCCTTAGTCACAATGCACCGCATTCTCAGGAGATTATCTACCCGATACTGAAGTCATCTATACACACTGAACTGCGAGCCCGACCGTTTACCGAGCCTTCAAATAAATTCTTCCTACTTCTTTTACACACATCCGGCAGGGCTTACTACAAAGCAGTAATGCACAGCCTAGGACTGCCAGGCTTGTCTTGGGGTCTCTTCTTTTTTTTTTTTTTTGAGTTTTCATAGATTGGAGTGATAATTAGCTCTACAAGATTGCTCTTATCCTTGGAGAACCCAACCTTCTTTAAACACTCTTAAGGCGGTTTTCCAATTTTACAGACCTTGGCGGCAATGAGGGGTGTTTTAAAAAATTAATAAATAAAAGTGTGTGTGTGTGTGTGTGTGTGTGTATGTATATGTGTGTATATGTGTATATATGTGTGTATATGTGTATATATGTGTATATATGTGTATATATATATATTAGTGTGTATATATATATATATATATATATATATATATATATATATATATATATATATATATATATATATATATCTATCTATCCTATCTATGCTTCAGTCTCTGTTGATGTTTGTTTGGCTGCAGCGGTCAAGTAGAGGCCTCCAGAGGTGTCATCAGTGATGTCCCATAAACCAACCTCAGGGCTTCTACTTTATAAGGGGGCTTCCAAATTTACAGTTTTACAGGATGTCATGACTGGGTGACGTCACTTGCCTTTCTGCTGTTTCGGCATCACTGCGCATGGGCCCAAAGCTATATTAACTTGGAAAACACCTTTAATGACATATTTGTGGCTTCAGAGAAATTCAGCACATCTGATACCTGGTCATATAATAAAAACCCATTATTTAGCTTTTTTTTTAATGGCTATGTTATCGGAAGATTTATTTTACTTATTCTTCTTGGAGCTTGTAAGTTGGCTAAATTGCATTTTCCTGCTATTATATTATGTTATAATGAAGCTATCCAGTGTCTTCTGCCAAGCTACGGATTGCCTCATAATGTTTTCAGTAAAGGGCCTCATGCTCATGACCATGTTATGGTTTCCTACATTCTTATGGCTGTATAGGGCCATAGTACACATCCCTGGCAGGGAAGAATAACACTTTGGGCTTCAGCAGAATACCTACAGCACCAGAGACCCCATACAGCCTCCGTGCCACATATATCAGACCTTATGGTGAATTCTGGTAGTGCTCCTTCAGGTTTGATGATATTTGAGTAATGGCTTATTTACATGAGCATAGATCGGCAATCGTTTTCACGGCCAGCCGATATATACTTCCATCTAAGCAGTTATGTATCCCTGTTGGGCCCAATGTCCACAGGCGGATTTTATTTATTCAATCCACATGGTCATCCACAGCTCTAGCCGCCCATAGAGAAGCATTGGGCATCCGCACTTCATTTAAGTCCTGCGGATTTGAGTTTAAATGATTTGCAGATGCTGCACACGGATAATAAATTGCAGCATGCTCCATTAATCCCTATGGGAGCTTATATGGGAGCAGTGCATTTGAAGGTTAGAAGCAATTAGGGAAGTGGGGGAAAAGGCTGCACAGATGATCTGCAGTGCATCCGCATGGGGAAAATCCTGCTAATTACGACTCGCAGTGAATCCACTGCGGATATCTGCGCATGCTGTAGATATGAAGCCTCATGGAGAAAATACTTCTTGACTTTCATCTTTGTTTTCTAATGCATGAATTATTTTGCTCTTTTGCTTGCAGTACCCGAGGCTAATCATATCTCTCTTCTTAATAATGTCTTACGAGAGCCGCTCTCCCCTCCTTTCTGGCAACTTACAAATAAATCAGATAGCAGAACCATCCTTTGGGAGAGCGCACGGGGAAGGGAAGTTAAATCATTATGTTAGTGGGTTTGTGTAAATTTCATAATAAGTAGTTTGGTATCATCTTCAATATGCTGAGTTTGGTTGTATTTCGATTAATATTTAATGAATAAGAGTTTATTTTTTAAAAGCCGGATCTTGCAGCATACATTATGATTCATAGTGATGCGAATACAACGGAGTGCGTCCCTCGGTGTCGCCTTGCAGAACTTTGTTTACCTATACGGATTGTTGGGTAATAATTACACAAAGTAAATCTCATGTGAAAAGAGGCTTTTTTTCCTGTAAATATCCCTGTAAAAGGCTCCTGAAACAAAAAGTGCATAAACATATGAGAGAAAGGGAGTATGTTGCCAAAATTAGTTGTTAGTAGATGGAATTTATAATTGCATAGTAAATTAGCTCTGCTTCAGACTACATGATTTGGAAAAGTTGGCTTGGTCTACCAACAAAACAACACCCACCGTCAGTAATGATCCAAGTCAGGCTGAGATGTAGGCAGAGGAGGCTGTTGTATCAGGTGGAGCTAGCATAAGACGCTGTGTACGTGAGCATATGAACAGCCCACTACCACTTCAAACTTGCCAACTTCATTACAGCACTTCAGTTTTATATCCTTTCATGCTTCATTGGACGCTGTTGTACAGAAATATGCTCCCTTCTCATCTATGCATGGCCCTATTCACTGGAGTGGAGCTGCGCTGCAGTTCCCTGCATAGCGGGTGGCCAGGAGCGCAAGCAGTGAATGCTAGACCAGCACTGTGGCGCATCCGTTCTTGGAGCTGATGGTGCTTCCAACGGTTGGACCCACACCGATCAAAAAGTGATGGTACATCGTTGCAATATATTGCCATCACTCTGAGTTGGGGATAACCCCTTTCACTATATTTCAAACTAAGCCCTGATAGCTACATGTACAGGAAAAAGTGGAATGATTTCAATGTATTTTTTTTTTTTTTTTTACATTTATAGTTGACGATTAGGCCGCATTTTATTGATCAATGTAGAAATGCAGTTAATTCCAAAGGGTTCTCTTACTTTTTGTGGCAACTTTATATTGATGGATATACCTGTCATCTGTCTAGGAACTGTTGCATTTTTTTGCATGAAGATGGGTGTGAAAATGCAACAATTTATTATTGATTCTGATACATTTATTGCCATGGCAGATAACGGGTTTAACATCCTATAATGGTGACATAAATCCTAGTTCTTTTATAAGGGCCAGGGAACAAATACTATATTTCTAGCACAGATTTTTCTTTTGGTTTCTGCTTTCCTTATGATAAAGGTTAAGCAATTCTCTTCACCACTGTAACCAGTAAAACGTACAAGGCACATTATCAAGCAATATGTATTTCATCTGCTCTCGACCCACTTCTGACAGGCCACCTCAGAAAACAAATAGACCAAATTTTATATCATTTATTAATTTTTTGACCCATCTTTAATATTGTCTTGTTCTTAAATGTCATGATGACATAAGTATTCCAGAAAATAAAAAAATAAGATTTTAATTAAATCCGGTCATAGTGGGAGTTCAGTTTATATATTTCTATAGTTGTGATAGACTTAAAGCATGCCTGAGTTTTAAAACTTTTATTGTTTTTCAAGTAGCTTAAAGGGGTTGTCCCGCGCCGAAACGGGTTTTTTTTTTCAACACCCCCCCCCCCGGTTCGGCGCGAGACAACCCCGATGCAGGGACCTAAAGAAAGCTTACCGGAGCGCTTACCTGAATCCCCGCGCTCCGGTGACTTCTATACTTACCGGTGAAGATGGCCGCCGGGATCCTCTTCCTCCGTGGACCGCAGCTCTTCTGTGCGGTCCATTGCCGATTCCAGCCTCCTGATTGGCTGGAATCGGCACGTGACGGGGCGGAGCTACACGGAGCCGGCATTCTGCACGAGCGGCTCCATTGAAGAGAGCAGAAGACCCGGACTGCGCAAGCGCGGCTAATTTGGCCATCGGAGGGCGAAAATTAGTCGGCACCATGGAGACGAGGACGCCAGCAACGGAGCAGGTAAGTATAAAACTTTTTATAACTTCTGTATGGCTCATAATTAATGCACAATGTATATTACAGAGTGCATTAATATGGCCATACAGAAGTGTATAGACCCACTTGCTGCCGCGGGACAACCCCTTTAAATCTTCATTGGCCGCTGCTGTTTGCACCCAGTTTGCGCTCTATATGCCCAGCTTTCCATGTAGATTTTCTTAATTTTTAACTTTTTTGCTGCTCTGCTGTCTGCATGGGGGACATGTCCTAGGCCAGCCATTCTGTGAGTACTGGAATGTCCTCTCCCATACTTCCCATGCTGCCTTGCAGATCCCTGTTGCATGGAAGCATCTAAATTGCCACCACTGGTTACATGCAGTAACTAGCAGTATCCCCATCTCTCTGTTACTAGAAAAGCCAAATACTTTCCTTCTAAATTCAGGGAGCAGGAGAGAGGAATCCCCACGGCTGAATTGTTCTGTTGATGGACTGAACCGAACAGCGCCAGGCAGACCCTATTGACTAATGGGGTCCGCCCAGCTGACTGGCTTTTTGACTGAAGAAAGACCGCTGCATGCAACGCTTTTCCTTCTGTTTCCAGATGCTTCTTACATTTAGCTTTAGACTGCTTGATATTATATTATCAGTAAGTGTACCAAATGCATCATTCATCTATAACAAATGAATGCAAGAACTGTCAACCTTCGGTTGCCCAGTAAACAAACCCTTGCTTCTTCACCTCTACTCTTTTCAGTCTTGTGTCTGGCAGTGCCCGTCGGGGTCCTGAACCTTCATGCTGTAAATTCACAGATTACTATGATTGCCTTTACACTGAGGCAAAGGCCACGCTCACACAGGGTGTTACAGCATTTTGGTGGGCGCTTGAAACACCTGCTAAAAACATTGTGCTGAACCTCCATTGATTCCAATGGTTCTTCTCAGATGAGCATTTTAGCGCAGCGTTTCTTAAGCACGCTGAATCGAATGCTGTATGTTCTATTTTAGTGCATTGCAGGGCTTTATGACGTACCACATCACCTATTGCAATGATCGGCTGCATTAAAAATGCTGTCTACCACATTCTAAAACTCTTTAAAACGTTGCGTTTTTACAAACGCCTGTGTAAGAGCGCCCAAAAACAGTGGTCTTACAGACTTTGTGGCACCCCCACGCCTCAACCACAACTTCGAGACGTACCCTTACAACGAGCTAGAAAAGTCCATTAGTCAGCTTAGATCCCCACTGCAATCTGATAAAGACAAATCCTCAGCTTTGCGTTCACATATTTTCAGTGAGGAGGGCAATTTGTCAGAAAGCTGCTATTTCAAGAAATTACTTCAAAAATAATGATCCATGTGTGAAGCATACATTTTCAACAAATTTTTTTTTTCCTTAAAAGATAAAATGTGACACTGGTTTACTTGGTTATGGGATAAAGCTGGTATAATATGTGTTTTCTCCTACTGAGACGTTCACACACTGCCAGTAAGAATGTGTCGCTGACGAACACTGAATTACAATATGCCCCTACCTGTAATTGACTCCTAAGACGTCTCTTAGGTCTGTCTTGTAAACTCTCTATTACTACGTAAGTGAAAATTACACAGGAGGCGTGCAGCAGAGAAGAGTAAGTGTGTTGACACTAATCAGTGAGCGGGAAGTGTGTGTCCTGAAAACTGTGGCATTTGGCATATGCCAGTCAACAAACCGTTGTGCCATTTGTTTCAGACGGCTAAAGAATGCCCAAGACTGTAACGTAACTCCGTGAAGTACAGAAACCAAGTAAACTATCTACTTTCAATGAATCTCTACCGATAACACTGATTTATAGTGTCTGTCAGGCGTGCTATCAGTCAGTTTACCCCATGGTGGCAATAGCACCTTGTTTAACCGGTCCTAAGCCAACCCATGTCGTTTAATAATCCTCCATTAGGTATGTATGTGTGTCCTATAATCCCATCATGATGCTACTGCAAGCTTTCAGACCTACTTGGGGTCCTTCCTCAGGCAGAATAGAAGATATCCGAAGAAGTATTATTTTATAGATGTTCTGGTCAGCAGAAACCAGGAAGGTCGGAGGGGCTGTGGAGCAATTGTAAGTGGTGGGAAAACCCCTTTTAAGCTGTTTAGCTCTATCGCTGTATGTATATTAAAGCGAGATACGAAAGAGAGGACCAAAAACCTGATGGCCCCATCTGCCCTATGTCATCTTTCCCATAACTAGATAGTTATGGTGTCTCAAACTAGTCATAAAAGACTCTTGGGGCAATTTGATTCCTGTTTGCGCATGATGATGCGCTAATTTATGAAGCGATTCACTCTTCTATGCGCCTAAAAAGATATCTATGCTAGGAAATAGCAGCGTAGATTCCTGGCGTAATTTATGCCAGTTTCTAGTATATGTTATATGTAAGGGGGCTTTTCACAAGTGCCCGAATTGGCCTGCATTATGCATTGAAATTAGTACCTTAATCTGCCACTGCAAATTCTGAACCAAAGTGTCATTGCAGATTTTGATGCTGAATTTCCAGCAGAATTAAGACTCTTTCAATTCTGCATCAAAATCCACACTGAGCCGTCCATAATTTACTGTGGCTTGTGGTACTTCCTGCAGGCTGATTCCTCCCATGTAAAAACATCCCAAGGCCTGGGTGGCCATGCGCCTCCTGTCAAGCCACGCCCCATTAACCCTTTCTAATCCAGTGTCGGCCCTCATCCGACATTTAAGATTTCCCTGCATAGCTCCAATGTCTGACAAGGGCCGATTACATGTTTTTTACAGTATGCAGGACTGCGCTCTGATGTCGGAGGCTGTTCTGCATATGTATGCTACAGTATAGAGGACTGCACTGTATATGTGTGTTACCGTTCTGTAACCTACAGACGCAGAACAGTCTCCGACATCAGTGCACTGTCCTACATACTGTTAGAAGTCACACATTTATTTCTGCATGCAATTTGCGACTTTTGCATGTCACTTTTCATCTAATCCTCCAAGGCATACGTTCACACAGGGAAGAGCATACGCTGCAGATTTTCCACAACTGATTTGCATGCAGTAAGTTGCAGCCAAGTAAATGGGATTTTATCACATCACGTGAATACATTGCATGTTAATTTCTGCATATCTATTTATGCTACAGATTCTCATCTTTCAATGAGCTAGGTGAAATCCTTGCCACTTGTTCACAGCAAAATCCCCGGTGGATTTCCACTGAATTGTCAATCGCTTGTACAGTTGTTCATCCAAAAGCAATTTATTCTTCTAACAGTTCTATTCACGAAAGCAAATAAGCCTAAACTAAAGTTCATGTTTTGTTGATTAGGTTCTCATCCGCTCTAATGTGGTCCTGACTGTAATAACCCGTTTCTGTTCCTTACCTTGCGTGGCATATAATCTCGGTACCCTCGCTATACTATTGATGTATGCTTTGTTTCCTTTGTGCATTGTCCTGACAAACAAACTGCCACTTACACTAATTTTGCCAAGTCCTGTAATGAGTTTGCCGGAGTAGCGTTGCTTTCTCTTCCCGGGCTCCTGAGCTGCTATAAATATACAGACGATGTCTGCAGCTGTTTTGCGGAAGTAACAGTCTTGTTAATAAAGCGTTCCGGCCTGTTTATACATTGCTTCAGCTATGTTACAACCTTTTACTTTAATTTCAGGCTTAGACGTTTGCAGAGTGTTTCGATGATTTCCAAAAGGCCCAGCTGTATTGGTGCGATGCTCTTGTTTTTTCTTTTACTATGTTCAGTCGGGAGAACATTTTACGGATAAGGTGTTGATAATTGTGCAGAGCCTGGGCAGCTTGACGTCGATTGTCTAAATGTATTGAGTATCTCATCTCGTTAGCCTTCTTTTAAATGACTTGATAGAATTTCAAGGTAATACATTTAACTTTATGTACTCTAGTTTATAGAGCCAACGAGTTTATTAAATTCACTAGTGATTCTCGCCTAACCGTGCAGAAACACAATTTGTTAGGAGAGAGCAGAGGTTGTTCTTAAGAATGCATTAACACGTGGCGCATTTTTATGCAAATTTGCAACAAAAACCACATCATATTTTCTGTTGCAAATTTTGGCACTGAATTCCATCAATCCTTACCATTTTGATATGGATCCACAGAAGACTTCATTCGTAACAAAATCCACATCATATTTTGTGCTGCAAATTTTGGCGCGGAATTGAATTCAAATCCTCTTCATTTGGTGCGGGTTTGATACAGATCCATAGAAAACTCTACACCTTTAATTGAGGGCATGAAGGCTGCTGCGGATTTATCCACACCAAGTGATGCAGATTTTTGTCAAGGCTTTTGCTGCACATTTTGATTTAAAGTTTTCCATTGCAACAAACCTGCTTCCCCTTCTCATTTAGCTGGGTTTTGCTGCTGATAAAAAGGAATATGGATACAAGCAGCGATCCCTGGAGGGCAGGAGAAGTAAAGCTGCACCGCAACACGCACACGCACGCACACGCACACGCACGCACACACACACACACACACACGATTTACTGCAGACTTTCCACTGTTGAAGACATCTGCAGCAAATATGCACCATTTGGTGTAGATTTTATCATGGATTCAGGTACAGATCCACAGCAGATTTCGTCTCCAATTAAAATTTAGTTGATTGAGTGAAATCCTCATCAAATAGTGCAGATTTTGGTTCAGATTTGCTGCGTTGCACCTGCAGCAAATTGGCAACGTGTAGACACATCCTAAGGTTCCTATTATGTGTGCACTAGCGGCTGGTACTCATGCATGCGTTTTACCCGATGATTGCCAGGCTGGCAATTAGCACCATTACATGAGTGGAAAAATGAATCAAATAACCTGGCAGAAAACTCTGTGCTAATAGATGGAGAAGGGCTCCCTCATTCAGGACCCTCACTGAAAGTGAAAAACCGCATCGATGAGTGCCCCTCTCCCACTACACATTTGTACATTTCAGAGACAAGCCATGTATTTGGATTGGAGCTTGGAAATTTTTCATTTCCCATGCACTATTTTCCCACTGAGGACACTTGATCAGTTTATCACCCTTTTACTAAAAGAGGATTATCCAAAGTGGACAAACCCTTTAATTCTACAGCTAGATGCTAAAATTTGGAATCCAAGGCCAAATGACTGCAAAGTAAGAAATGCTTTCATAAGGTCCATTCACATGTACTTTGGAGATTCCATTTGGAGACTACAGCACAAATCCGGCAGAAAAGCCTGGAGGAAATAGCGCAGCATGCTGTCCTATTTAACCTAGTAAGATGACTGTTGAAATGCTGAAAGCTGCACAGACATAATTATAGTGGAATCCGTTCAGCGATCTGCTCTGGCATGTGCCAGATCCGGTGGTTCTGGTATTTTTTTTTGTTCAGCTCCGGGGACAGAACAGAACAATAAAAATCTCTGGGAGGCCCGATGCATGTGTGAAAGGGGCCTCGGTCTGCATTAAAACACACTATAAAGCTCATGTATCACAATTGGTATCACTGTCACTTTTTTCAGTTGCACAGCCTTCTTTTTATGATATGGAAAAAGCCTAGCTTTCTAGCAATTGCATTTTTTAAAATTGCTGTTATATCAGTATTGTGTAATTGCATTGGTAAATATCTTGTCATTATGTGTGGTTGGTATATGGTTCAGCAGTCCATTTATGTTTAAATGAAGACTAAACCTAAAAATCATGAGAAGTTGCCCTAACTGTTTCAGTCCACATCATTTTTTGCATGTTGCTAAAAGGAACAGCCTTCTAGAAAACATGGAGATCTCAAAGGAGTTAAAGGGGTTGTCCCGCGAAAGCAAGTGGGGTTATACACTTCTGTATGGCCATATTAATGCACTTTGTAATATACATCGTGCATTAAATATGAGCCATACAGAAGTTATTCACTTACCTGTTCCGTTGCTAGCGTCCCCGTTTCCATGGTGCCGTCTAATTTCAGCGTCTAATCGCCTGATTAGATGCGCTTGCGCAGTCCGGTCTTCTCCCTGGTGAATGGGGCTGCTCGTGCCAGAGAGCTGGTCCTCGTAGCTCCGCCCCGTCACGTGTGCCGATTCCAGCCAATCAGGAGGCTGGAATCAGCAATGGAACGCACAGAGCCCACGGTGCACCATGGGAGAAGACCTGCGGTCCACCGTGGGTGAAGATCCCGGTGGCCATCTTAGCAAGGTAAGGAAGAAGTCGCCGCAGCGCGGGGATTCGGGTAAGTACTATCCGTTTTTTTTTTTAACACATGCATCGGGTTTGTCTCGCGCCGAACGGGGGGCCTATTGAAAAAAAAAAAAACGTTTCGGCGCGGGACAACCCCTTTAATGATACATGATGATCCTTGTAAAGTAGGGTAACTACAGTGGTCCCTCAATTTATAGGTGCAAAGAACATATGGAAATGAAAAGGTACCAGACTTTTAGTCTTCAGTCGTGAAGCTCTGTGGACAATGGTTGTGTTTCATACTTTTTAAAATGTTTGTTTGTCTTTCTTCACTAATTAGAATTGATTGGTACAGAAAGTTTAAAAAAAGAAGAAAAAAATCTAATTGTCGTAACGTGTCACTGATAACACTGAGCCAGGTGGTCATCCCAGTTTAGCTTTGCATTACAGAGAGTGGCGAAACATTGTTCGCTGATTGAGGACATTGTAAAAATCAATATTGCGGTCAGCGTTGACTGCACTTGCCACCTGACTCCAAGTCATTAAAAACAGCTGAGCCAAGATTGCCTCAACTAGCTTCATCTTGCTTCATGAAGCTCTTGGACTCAGTATTAGGAGTTTAGATTAGACATGCCCCATACTGTTAAGAGGTTACAGGTAAAAGCTCTGTAAAGTTAACCCCGGCAGATAGTTACAAGACTTCTTATTGTCTCCAGGCTAAGGGTATGTTCACACGGTGGAATTTGACCCGTATTTTTCCAAATGGATTCCTCCTCTAAAAATTGTCTGCCATGTGTTTTTACTGTGGATTTGGCCCTGTCAATGGACAAAATTTGCATGCGGAATTTCCAATGCAGATCCGTGCGGAATGGTGTTGCATGTTGGAAATTCTGCATACAGATTTTTCCCACTGATCTAGCATAGTACGTGGTAAAATACGTGGCAAACATTTGAGGCTTAGCTGCGGATTTCTCCCACGATTTTCAGAGACAGAATCCATGTAGAAGAATCCGCATCAGATTCCACCATGTGGACATGCCGTTTTCGTTAATGCCTGCTTTGTGTATTTCTGTTACTCCTATAACGTGTGACCTACTGTAAGTCCCGGCCACGCCCCATCCTGCCCCCTCATTGCAAATAGTGGCGAGAGGCGGTGAGGGAACGGGAGCTCAGTGCACTGCTCCCGACTCATCCAGCCTCTTCCCCCTGCAGAGAGAGACAGCGTATATCAGCCGGGCGTGAAAACCCGGCTGATATACACACGTCGGAATAAGCCCTAAGGGGTTAAGATTGTGAATTACTTGTGTTTCGTGAATAAGAAATCAATGTGAATTAAAGGGAATGTGATCTCCAGAAAGTAGACTATTATATTAATCACATTTTTGTGTTAAAAATATTAATATTTCTTGGTATTTCTTTTTTTTTTTTACTTTTATTTTTATTTTCTAATTAAAAACCACAGAGCTTAACCCCTTCCCGCTGCAGGGCGTAAGTTTACGTCCTGGCAGCCTGGTACTTCCCGCAACAGGGCATAAACTTACATCCTGGAGATAGCGCGGGATCACATAAGATCCCGCGCTCTCTCGCAGCGGGAGCCGGCTGTCAGTCACAGCCGGCGTCCCGCTGCAACAGCGGGGGGGCATCGGAGATGCATCCCCCGCTGTTAACCCCTTCCCTGCCGCGATCTAAGTAGATCGCGGCAGGGAAAGAGTTCACAGAGGGAGCGCGGCTCCCTCTGTGTCTCCGGCCGGAACTCGCGATGTCATCGCGAGAGCCCGGCCTGTCACCATGGCAACAGGACGCCAGACACTGGCGTCCTGTATTGCCTGTGCCTATAATCGCTGTACAAGCGATAAGGCATGGCAGAGCAGTAGCTCTGCCATGCCTTATACCAGCGATCATCAGGGCAGTGGTTAAAGTCCCTCAGAGGGACACAAACAGTGTAAAAAAAGCAAAGATTAAAAAAAGAATTTTAAAAAAATGTAAAAAAAAAACAGTTAAAAAAACCATTTTTTAATGCTTTTTCTCAGATTAGCATAAAAAAAGGTAAAAAAATAAATAAAACCACACATATTTGCTATTGTCGCGTCCGTAACGACGCGTACAATAAGTTGCACATGCTTTTGACTGTGCACGGAAAAAAAACGCTAAAAAACTGAGGCAAAATGCTAATTTTTAGCATTTTGCCTCACTAAGAACGCAATAAAAGTGATCAAAAAAGCCGTATGTACCCCAAAATGGTACCAATAAAATCTACAGCTCGTCTCGCAAAATAAGCCCTCATAGAGCTCCGTACATCAAAAAATAAAAAAGTTACAGGACTTTGAATGCAGCAATTTAGAAAAAAAAAATTACCCAGAAAAAGGGTTTATATTGCAGAAAAGTGGGAAAACCTAAAAAAAAAGTGAGAATTTTGGTATCGTTGTAACCGTACCGGTCCGCAGAAAAAATGGAATGTCTCATTTATGCTGCATGATTAACGCTGTAAAAAAAAAAAAAAAAAAATCTATGGCAGAATTGATGCGTTTTCTCTCCCTGCTATCATAAAAAAAAAAAAAAAAAAGTTTTACAATATAGTCTATGTACCCAGGAGTGGCACCGATAAAAACTAGAGTTCGCCACGCAAAAAACAAGCCCTCATACGGCCGCGTCGACGGCAAAATAAAAAAGTTATGACTTTTGATAAACGGAGAAGAAAATCCGCCAAAAATTGTTGCGTCCTTAAGCCCAAAATAGGCCATGTCATGAAGGGGTTAATAGGCTGCTGCTTCCTGATTTGTAGAGAAGGCTTTGTAGCAGTCCTCTCACCAACATTACAAGTAGGATTATACCGAAAGGTAAGGATGGGGTCACACGGATCATATTCACGGCGTAAATCTCGCGGTTTTGCTGCAGGTAAAAACTGCAAGATTTCCACCGAGAAAGCGCAGTGGCACTTAGCCTCTGGTTTGGAAACTGTTTTGTCGCATGCTTTTCTGTTGCGGCCGGCTCTCCAATAGAGGAGAGCGCGGCTGCAGCAGAAAGATAAAAATGGACATGCTCCGTCCTGGGAATCTGCACCGCAGCGCCGGCTTTGCCGTCACATGTGCACAAGATTTTTGACAAATCTCGTCTACATGGCTGGCCAATCACAGGATTAACGGCAGCAAAATTCCATGACACATCTGCCTTGTGTGACCCCAGGTTTACACCTCTATATAGATAATACAGGATCCACTATTCACAATAGGTGATCAAACTTAACTACCCTGTTTCCCTGAAAATAAGACATAGCATGATTTTCCAGAATTTTTGAGGATGCAAAATGATTTTTCAGGCTTAGAGGGTGCTTGAAATATAAGCCCTGCTACGTTAATTAAAAAAGTCAATTTGAATAGTGTGCAGGCAGCTATACATGTAAAAAAGTTAAAACTTTTTGAACAAAAATTAATATAAGACACTCTTATTTTCGGGGAAACACTATCTACCACCCTCCCTGCTAAATGACCCCTGCACAGGTCAGAAAGCATGTCTAGAATAGTCTTCCATACAAGTTGATGGGTCTCCTCCTGTCCCTTGTGTGAATGGCACATGAATCTGCTGTACAGCACATCTCTAAGGGCTCGTACCCACTGGCGATAGACTTTCCTGCGATGCGAGAGGGAGTGAAAACACATGATTATGAAGCCAATGATATTCAATGGTTTCATTGCCATTTGCGATGTCTTCACTCAAAGTTCGCAGCGGTACGAAATATCTGTGCTATCGCCCGTTGTTTTCAATTGGGCTGGCAGCAGCAGCGTCGGCCCCATTGAAAACCTAGGGAGTACATCGCCCTTCCCTTGACACAGCCTTGGCAGAGGTCCGCGATGCCATCCCATTGCTTTCAATGGGGCCGCCGCCCCATTCACGGCAATGGGAAGAAGGCAACCCCTGTAGCGATAATTGTGTGTGTGTGTGTGTGGGGGGGGTGGTAGAAGGGGCTTAAAATATAAGCACTACCCCGAAAATCACCCCTAGCTGTGAAAAAAAGTTAAAAAAGAAAACCATGGGCGATTTGTATAGTCCATTTATGAAGCTGATGTTTTGGAAGCATAAAAATGTCAAGTCTAAGGATGTAGGGCTCTGAACAACTTTGATAAAGGCCATATTGTATTGTGTGTAGTATTTGGTGGTTAGTACCTACCAAAGGAAGAAAGGGCACCTGGGGAATCGGCGCCCGGCTCATGGATGCATGTGGGAACAAAGGCTAGCCCATCTGGTCTGATCACACAGTTGCCATAGCACAAATTGCTGAAAATGTTAATGTTGGCCATGATAGAAAGGTGTCAGAATACATAATGCATTGCAACGTATGGGACTGCAGACCAGCCAAAGTGGCCATACTGACTCCTGTCCATTGTCAAAGCACCTATATGGATCATTGGTGGTGTGGTAAGATAAATCCCCTTTTCCTTTACATCATGGCCAGGTGCGTTGCTCACCTCCAGAAGAGATGGGCCCCAGGATGTATCGCCTGAAGGCGGCATGCTGGTTGATGTGGTGGGCAATGTTATGCTGGAAAAATTGTGCCCTGGTATTTGTGGGTGTTACTTTCACACCTACTGCTTAAGGGCTGCAGACCAAATACACCCTTCATGGTAATGGTATATTCCCATCATGGAGCGCAGACCATCCCATGTGCAAGAAGTACATTATTAGAAAAAAACAAGGTAGCATGTTAAAGGGAAATGTGTCATCAGAGAATAAGCTATTGTATAAGTCCAAGTTTTTATGTTGAAGTATTTTGAAGACCTTTTTTTTCTAAATCCTTGATGTCAGTCTCTCTATATTAAAAAAAAAAATCCTGAGATCCTACCGCAGTTTTCGTTCTGGCCACTAAACTTAATAATAGTCTGACACTTCTTGTTCTGTACAGAAAGCTTCTCAGCAGTCATCTCATTATCATCAGCGGCAGGACTACAATGAAAGGTAACACCTATATATAGATGACACGGGGTTCATCTATCTGGTTTTAATTAGTAAAAAAATATATATATATAGGTTATACATTCCCTCATAAAACACAGAATCGTACAGCAAAACGAACGCCCTCACGCATCAGAATAGCACCTTCAGTTTGCAATAACGAGCAACATTCTTGTCTGCCTCGGAATTAAAGTAACATTTCAGTAATCTGTCTTAGTTTTTAGAAAAAAATACCCATATAGCCATTTTGGCTGCCATCTTCACGGCCCTCCGCCTGTTACGTGAGAAAGTAAAGATGCATTGAACTGTGTTTTTACATCAACAATCACACATACAAAAGTTGGCCCGGGTGGACACTTCAGGAGCCAGCCAGAAACCTAATTTGGAGCTGAATCAACACCATAGCAACCATAATAAATTATGTATGGGGACAGTCTTATTTTCAGGAACTAGATTAGCTGGAACTGATTTTGTCGACTTCATTCTCAGTAGAGCTCATTGCAATTTCCCCATATGAGCACAAATTGCAAGTAATAGAAAAACAAAAATCTATTAGTCTTAAGTCAGGTGATTATCTTACTGCAGCGCACGTATAGGGAGTTGGAACAGGCGCTCATTGTGCTCTCCCCAGGGGCGCGAGAATCCTCTTACATGGTATAACGATCATACACACATATGTGTTTGTGAATAAGCTGTGCCATTTATTTCTACGCAGAGATTGTGCTTCTCTTTATAATTTAGCTGCTGGGAAAAGGAACCGTTTTTAACTTTGGTTTTACATTTAGGAATATTTATTTACCTTTTGAAAATGTAATGATGTCTTACGGTTAATAATACATGTAAATGTTTCTTAATATGAGAAATACTAAGTTATTAAAACCTACCTGTCAATTCCAGCAACCTTTCAGGATAAGGGCCCATTGACACAGGCGTACTTTTTCTTACGTATTTAGTCTATTTTTTCCTCACTAAATACGGACCCATTTTTTTAAACACGTATAAAGGAAAAAAAAAGAACACCATGGACTATTTTTTTGTTCCACATCAAATATCAAAATCGCCAATGACTGTCTGTAAAAAAACAAACTGCAGACTCCATCTGTGTGAGCCCGGCCTTAGGAACAGCACCATCTCTGTATGTGTCTGTTCACTGGGGTTCCCCCTTCATAGATTTCTATAGGCAGCATGTAATCTGAACTGTCAGTGAGCTGTTAGTCAGTCTTGCCTACCTAGACAGATTTTGGCAGATTTTCCCAGTGAGTGAACACTTTAGGAGGGAAGGAAGGAGCCTTATAATATAGTAGGAAGCATTTTTGTCTGACTAGATGACGGACAATTCCAGCTCTGTAAAAGAGCTGCTGTGCCACAACTTGGTTCAGATTCGACATTATGAATGTCAAACCACCTGAACATACAGCCCCTCGATTCTCCATGTGCCAGCTAACCGCAGGGGGGGATGAAAAGTTTAATGGCACTCAAAATAGATTTTGTAGAAATTGAAATAGAGCTCATAAGGACCTTTCGCACAGGCCGGAATCAGTCTGCACGGACAGTTCTGCATCATATCGTTATCCCTATGGGGCTTGAATTCCGTACATCTTTACTTCAAAACCGCAAGATTAAATTCCGCAGTGGAAAACCTTACTGCTGAGGAATTAAGGACATCTTGAAAAATTTGTTCTAGTGCATTTCTAACATACAGGAGATGTAATTCTGCAATCGTATTCCACAAGACGTTCCACAGAACACGTTCAGCGGTTAAAGACGCAACAAAATCTGCACTAATTGACAAAATCCCCATTAGCATTGCGTCCTGCGGAGAGGTCCAATATGCAGAACATCACTGTACAGAATCTCACTGCCAGGAAAACTATTTACTGTACTACTGTCTATTTTCAGCATGACCACTCATTTAAGCAGATTTGTAGTCTGCTGCACTACATATATGCCGGCTGGAGGATCGGGTGTGTAGTATTCATCACGGTCCCACACAGACTAGAATGTAGCTTCTCTCAACAGTTGTTGCCCCCCTGCGGTACAGTCGGGCTCACACGGGGCTGATTACCAGAAAGTCTGCCTCCAAACCCACAACATTCACTGCGGGTGTCATTGCAGATTCCTGTGCGGCATTAACCCTCTCATTGTGCGGCGCTGGGTCCCGCGGTCGGGGCGTGCCCTCCCAGCTTGTTGTCCGGTTGCCGGGGGCGCGGGTGGCTGGTCGACGTGGTGCTGTCGGTTCTCGCGGGTCCGGGTGGCGCACCTGTGGTCAGCCCCGTGCTTTAGCACCTTTTAAATTGGTGCTGTGGGAGTGAGTGTCTCCCTCTCTCCGCCCCTGGGTGGAGGCTTGTGTTTTTAAGGCTGGCAGTGACCTGCATTCACTGCCAGTTATTTTTTGTTTCCTTCAGCGTGCTAGCATCCTGCCTCTGTTGGTCTCCAGCATTGTCAGCTTGTTCTGTCATATCTGCCAGGTTCTCCCATCTGCCTCGGTCTGCTTGTATTATTCTGTTGGTTTGTTCATCTGCCCATCCTGTCGGTATTCTACCTTGTTACATCTTGGTACGCCAGTGTCCTCTCTCGGTCCCTAGTGAGAGTAGGGACCGCTGCCCAGTTGCCCGCCTGGGGTTAGTCAGAGTGGAGGCAAGTAGGTAGGGACAGAGGGTTGTGGGTAAGTTCTAGGGCAACCCGGGCTGACGCACCAGTGGGTAGGATACCGTAACAGGTTCATTCTTATAAGCGTGTTTCTTGCGCGCCATAAAAGATGGGACCTGCTCTGTCTTTTTTGCGGTTTACGCAACAAGCTGCCATAGAAGTCCGTGGCAGGTTCAGAAAAGCAAGAGGAAGGTGTGACCCTGCGGTAAGAGGTAAAAGACAGCAGGCCCTTATTAGACTTTAATAGCCATTCTAATCCACGGGAAGGGAGGATCACGTGTGGGAACTGGCGTTGCGAGCACATGCACGTGTTATCTGCACTGTATCTACATGAATGGGAATAGATCAATGAAAATCAACTTACTTTCATTGACTCCATTCACTGCGTATTATGCGTGTATAATATGCAGTGAAGTTACTTTTGCGCGAATGAGCCTTAAAGGGGTTGTCCCGTGGCAGCAAGTGGGTCTATACACTTCTGTATGGCCATATTAAAGCACTTTGTAATATACATTGTGCATTAAATATGAGCCGTACAGAAGTTATACACTTACCCCCTCCGATGCTGGCGTCCTCGTCTCCATGGCGCCGACTAACGCTGTCTTCTCCTTCCATTAGACGCGCTTGCGCTGTGCGGTCTTCTGCTCTGTTGAATGGGGCCGCTCCGGCGTGCTCGCGCCACACATGTCTTCTGCGCATGCGTAGACCAGCTCTCCGGCACGAGCACGCCGGAGCGGCCCCATTGAACAAAGCAGAAGACCGCACAGTGCAAGCGCGTCTAATGGAAGGAGAAGACAGCGTTAGTCGGCGCCATGGAGACGAGGACACCAGCATCGGAGGGGGTAAGTGTATAACTTCTGTACGGCTCATATTTAATGCACGATGTATATTACAAAGTGCATTAATATGGCCATACAGAAGTGTATAACCCCACTTGCTGCCGCGGGACAACCCCTTTAAAGGAACTCTGCTCAGCCTCCCCTTGCTAGGCTATAATACATATATTCATGTTAATGGGAAGCTTTATGATTTTGCTTGAACAATTAATTACCAATCTAAATATCAAATATTGACACTGTTTCCATTCTGAACCTCGTGTGATAACGACAGCGCATTTCATGGCATTTGTCATAGTCATGTGACCTTCCCACAACTAACATTGAAGTCAATGAAGGCCGTCCAATCTGTGGCCTATCCGTAATCACATTGTGGAAAGGTCACGGATTACGCATCATCGCTAGCCGATAATGTGGGAAAAGCAGGACTTTCAAAAAAAGAATCTGTACTGCGCATGTACGATGGCTCGCCATGCGGATCATCCGCAGCACAGGTGAAAGTGATCAGGTACACGCGAACGCTGCTTTGGGGTTCTGCATGCAGTGTGAGGGGGGCCTTAGTCTTTGCAGCAGTCAGTTAAAAACATCTTGGAAGTTGCATCTTTGAAAGTCCTCTGCGATTCAATGGGAGACATTTATGAATGTTTAGACTCCTTTTCTGGTGTTTTTAATAAATTAAAACTACCATATTTCTGCCCTTTTTTGCTGGGGAATATGGTCCTGGTGGGGGGTTCTGAGTCATTTCATAGTTTTCTTTGTTTTTTTTTTTCCATTTGAATTTCTGGCCTGACTTAGTTTTTGCCTTTTTTATCCCAGATTTCCCAACGTGAATAGTTTTTGCCTTTTTTATCCCAGATTTCCCAACGTGAATAGTTTTTGCCTTTTTTATCCCAGATTTCCCAACGTGAATAGTTTTTGCCTTTTTTATCCCAGATTTCCCAACGTGAATCGGGCGCAGGCCTGTTCTGGGAGCGCTGGCACAATGGGGGAGTGACCTGCAGAGTGTAGAACAGTTTGTTTCTTGCTGAGAAGTCTAACCACATCCCGGTCACCGGTGATTGCCTTAGTATAGACTAATGCAAGACGCGTCTACTGTCAGGCTTAATGCTATCTAGCTGCCTTATAAATATCTGTCAGAGGCTGAGAGAAATCTGCAAGGCACATTTTATGTACATGTTAGTAGTTACTTTATAAATAGGACTTGAAAAATCAACAGCTCACTTGAAGATGCCACAAACACTGCATCAGGTTTGACAAATAACCCCGTCTAACTTTGTATCGTTGTTCTCCCAAAGGGCTGCTATTTTATAGGACAAGCAGGAAGTGTTGTGGAAGCTCTGCGCTAATGTAACCACCGCCATATACCCATGTGTGCAGGTAAAGCTTTTGAACTGTCAGATCAGCATGCAGCTGCACAACAAAATGCTTTAGGTCTCATGCAGTACGAGAAAAGACTAGCAATTATAGAAGACCTCCACTTCAATGCCTGATGTCTTAAGGCCACAGCTTTCTGAAAAGTCTCTCCAGATGTTGTGCTAACAAGATCTATATGGAACCAGGAACACTCTAGCAGGGGGGATCTTTCTGAGCGCCCGGGCTTTTTCTTAAATACATATAATGCATAGGGCTCTTCTGTTCAGTTACTAGAAATGACTATTTTTTATTTTATTTTTAAGTCCTAATTAAACCGAAGTAAACTTATTACTTTGAGAGAACAATAGCAATGTGCTAAATGCTAGATAATAACGAGGGTGCATTTGATTAGATTAATAGGACTGCTGCGTATTCTTGTCAGAATAGAATAGTGCAATTATCTGTGGTATAAATTAGGTATCGCCCTCTGCTCTTAGCATGGCGGCTAATCATAGTCGCATAATTGCCGGGAATAATAGAGCTGCATAGAAGAATAGTGGTTTTCACCATAGAAATGCTGTCTAAAGGGCCATTGACACGGGACGATTGTCACGCAGAATTCCTTCAAAAGAACAAAATTGAGCAATTAAAAACAACTGTGTTCACTTCTTGTTATCACGGACTTTCAGTCAGCATAAAATACATCACTGGATCGCTGGTTTGTCGTTCCGTGTAAACGCTCAGCGTTTCACATATAAGGTGAAGCGCGCAGTGAGAAGCCTACGATCCAGCGGTGATCTGCCTGTGTAAACACTCTGCATGAGTGCGAACAACCTCAGTGGTGACATCAGTGCTTGTGCAGTCTTTTAGATAGACATTAGACAACCTTCATGATTCTCATGATCAGAGTAGATCCTATAGAAGAGTACAATATGTCGCCAGCAGTTTTCTCTAAACTTAAAAGGGTTGTCCAGCTGTGGACTATTGATGGCCTATTCGCAGGATAGGTCAGCAGGGGTCGGTCTCTCAGGAACCCTGCCAATCAGCTGTTAGCTGTGCTGGTGCACTAAAATGAATTCTGCAGGAAGTAGACAGCTCCGTTTCCACTGCAGTGGCGAGGCTTGGTATTGTAGGCCAAGTTTCCATTACAAAGAGCGATTCACAAAATCGTTGCATTGTGCAAATTAGGATGATCATTCGGTGTAAACATTGTTAGTGATTAAATGCTAAATGATTAATTTTTCCACATAGCAGACATAAAAATCATTGTTCAATCATTCTTAGCGTTCGTTCATTCTCATTCACTGGTACAGTGCCCTGAACTAACGATCGAGTGAATGACGTATAAATTGAACTATTATTCTGCATGTGTAAATTGACTGAGTTTTAAATCAAACATGTGTTCTCATTCGTGCGTTCACACGATTTGTTGTTCAATGTAAGAGCCGTCCTAGTTAAATGGGAACTTTACCTGTAATACCAAGACTGGCCACAGTAGTGGGAACAGAGCTGTCGTCTTCCTGCAGAATTCAGCTCTGTGCTTATGCACAGGGAGTAGCAGAGTTCCCTGGTGTTAGATCCCTGCTGATCTACTATTGATGGCCTTTTCGGCTAGCCAACCCCTTTTTAAATGTTTTTCAAGATCTATCTTTAATATCTGCCAAAGGGGCAGTTAAAGGAGTTTTCCAGGGAAATACTATTGATGACCTATCATCGGGATATATCAATAGTTGATCGACCGGGGTCCGTCACTCAGGACCCCTACCAATTACCTGAGCGTGTGCATGCTGTCAGTCCCGCAAATACACAGAGGTCGTAGCAGAAGTCTCTGTATAGTGGCCGGTGCTTGTAACTGCAGGTACAGCTCCCATTGATTTCAAGGGCCTGCAGTTACCAGCGCCAGGCACTACAGAGTTCGGCACTGAGGCCTCCACTCTGACCTTTGTGTATTTGCGGTGCTGACAGCATGCGCCCGCTAGGCTGACCACCCGGGTCCCGAGCGGCGGTCCCCAGCCAATCAACTATTGATGACCTATCCTGATGATAGGTCATCAATAGTATTTCCCTGGAAAACCCTTTTAAAGGTACTAACAAAAATACAGTACTGGCCTTTTAGTGGTCATAAGCCATTCATGCACACATGCCTGTTATAGCCAGTAAGTCAACACAGGACTGATACATGCGCTCCAGGGACCAGACCAGCGGTGCTGAAACACCGAGGCATTTGAAAAGCGACTATAGATCTTTTTCTTTATTTCAAACCCTTATCTGCCCGCTGCCAGGTCTTACAAAATCTCGGCGAACTCCCTTAAATGATTGCTGCTTTGAACCTTATCCCATGTAATATCTATGTGTAGTTGTTGAATATCCTATGGTGTATATACTCTATATGTGAGCCATGTGCTCTTTAACTCTTAAAGGACAGCGAGTTTCTTGCGTTACGAGATGCACAAAACCTGCGTGAATATACAACCCAGTAATTGTAGTGTGTCTATTTTACATGGGCGAAAAATCTCATCATGCCCCCTTGTTAGGCGATTACAGCACATTACTTTCTGTGGGAGAAGAAAAAAAAATTACATTGCACTCACAAGTTGTTGCAGTGTTTATGCAAGTGCAATGTGTTCGTTTTTAAACTATTTCTCTATTTACGTGTGTGAAAATCGCATATTTTAAAATTGTATGTTGCAAAGATGGGATGCATTTGTCTTGCAAATAGCAGGATTGCAAGTGCGATTGTGTCCTGAATATCTCCAACAGATATTGCACTTGGCCGGGTAAATCCAGCCTCCCGGTGTCATACATTTGTCTGCTTAGCCTAACTACATGGGGACATGAATTAGCTGCACCTATATTGGAGCTGTAGTCCGCTTAATGCTCTGGCAGAAAGATATAAAAGTGATTAATACCTTTGCATTAGATTTTTTTAATGTACCGCCCAGTAACCT
The DNA here is from genome assembly GCF_035609145.1 of Eleutherodactylus coqui. Taxonomy (NCBI): domain Eukaryota; kingdom Metazoa; phylum Chordata; class Amphibia; order Anura; family Eleutherodactylidae; genus Eleutherodactylus; species Eleutherodactylus coqui. The sequence goes on along the minus strand of NC_089839.1, from coordinate 92,231,894 downwards.
TTAGCTATGAAATATGAGGCACTTAAATGCTCACTGAGCTGGTAAAGTAGGGCCTGTGCTTCCCCGGTATTATTGTTAGGCAGGAAACCGGCGCCGTTCTGCAAATAGGTGCCGTGCAAGGCCCTTTGTTTCCCCAGCCATACAATCAGTAGAATGCAAAGAAAATTTGAGGGAAAGCAAATGTTTCTGTCGTGCTCCAACTCTGAGAAAACCTATGAATAATGCAGTCCTCATATTTGGGAGATTAGCTGGAAGTGTTACAATAACGTACAGTGCAGGCTGAATGTTTACGGTGTTGGGTAGAATGCAGCCTTTACTTCAAGCGTTTTCTTGTTAGTTTTTAACTTGATATGTTTTAGTCCTTAAAGAGGTTTTCTAAGATTAAAAAAAAGTTGTAAAAACGGGTCTCCCATGGATAAAACATAATAAAGAGCTTATACTCACCTTTGCTCGCTCCCTGCAAGTTCCACGTAACGGTTTACGCATACGGTATGAGCGTGAATGAGCCCTTAAACTTGCAATTCTGGATTCAAGCACCAATGTGTTTTTGCATTAAAAAAAAGTTTTGCATATTTTTTCCCTTTTTTGTTTTTTTTTCACGTGTGTGAAAATGCGTATGAAAATCACAAGTATTTACAATAGTTGGTAAAAATTGCATTGCACTTGCATACAAATCGCATGGCAGGTCAGTGCGTGTTTATTTTTATTTTTTTAAAGATTCCCTAGGAAATAATGGGCGATTGCTTGCGAGGACTCGCCCCAAACTAGGACATGCAGCGATTCTTCAAAAATCAAATAAGTGAATAATAATTTTTTCAGAAAAGGTTCCCCCCCTCCCCAAATCATATAATAGACTACATGGATAGATAACACTATAGATTCTATATACATCCATATATCCAGTGATATGATTTCAGGGTGATATTTTCTGAAAAAATATTGAAATAATTAAATTATTTGTTTTTAGGCAAAAGTGCATCAAATTAGGATACAGGAATATGAGGTTGTAAAAAAGTTATAACCCTAGTGAATAAACACATTGAAATCAAAGTGTTATCTTCATGAGCAAGTCCCGTCCATATTGCATGTGAAAGCAACCTTAGGGCTTCTGCACCCAGGCGAGGGCTAGATCGCCCTTATCTTTCTGAAAACCCCTGGATGCAAGGCATTTTCACATGGAAACAGCCTTGCGCCCCTGCAGGGGTTCCCTTCATCCCCACCATGGCAATAGTTTGCTGTTCTCCCACTGTTTTCAAAGGGGCTGGTGCTGCTGCGGAAACCCCTGTATGTGACAGCCTCACACTCCTGCGGGGCAAAAGGAGTCCCCGGCTACAGCTGTCACAGCCGTGGCAGGGGATTGCGATGTTCTCCCATTTGTTTCATCGGGGGCGGTGCTGCTGCTGCCGGCCCCAGTGACAACAATGGGTGATATCTAGAGATAAGCAAGCGTACTCGCTAAGGCAAACTACTCGACTGAGTAGTGCCTTATGCGAGTACCTGCTCTCTGGTCTTTAAAGATTCGGGTGCCGGTGGGGGAGAGCGATGAGTTGCGGGAGTTCCTTCCTGCTCTCTTCCGCCGCTCCCCGCCACCCGCCAGCCCCCGAATCTTTAGAGACGAGCGGGCAGGTACTCGCATAAGGCACTACTCGCTCGAGTAGTTTGCCTTAGCGAGTACGCTCGCTCTTCTCTAGTGATATCACAAAAAGAAAGGAAATGCTGAGAATTTTGTTTTTCAGCATTTTTCAGCCGTGGGAAATCCTAAGCAAATTGGCTATGTGCGAATGTAAAAAATAAAACAGCGAGGCGGACAAGAAGAGCTCATTGACTGGTCAGAATGTAACTGAGCTACCTTGCCTTCAGCACAACGTCCTATGAAACAAGACTCCTGTGATTATTTGTATTGTTTTCTCTTTGTGGCCGGTTTCCTTTGTAGATTAAGCGCCGTGTTCAGAACCGATACGGCATATTAATTACTATTTATCAGACTATTATGATCGCTTCCTTTGATTTCTTATTGTGAAGCATTATGAGAGCTCGTTTTCATATTCGGTCTATAGTAGGTTTGATCAGAAAGGCAAATAAATAAGTCCGAATGTATAGCTGGATCTGCTTATTTAGGTGTTGCCTGCATACTGGCAGACGTTTGTTGACCACATGGGGCCACTTAGTGAGTTAAAGACCTGCGATTCCATGGCGTTTGCTAACTCTCACTTCTTTGGGCAGTGAATGATGTAATGATGGCAGGCTGCCCTGATACAAATTTCACTAGATTTCAGTACTCTGGCCAACGACAGAAGTGGGATATTTTGCTAATGACCAGCTTTCTTAAAATGCAGGTGGTATAAACATGGTGTTGCACACTATAAACCACATTTACGTTTTCAGTATGTTTTGAAACTTTCTGTAGGGTGACGGTCAATTTGCATGTTAGAAGGGATTATCTGAGCATAGTTTTAATCCTGCTATTTCAATGCTTGTTTTTGGAGACCCATACAACCCTTTATAAAGAGATTAAATCCACAGATGTAGTGACAGTATTTTTTTCCTAACACCAAAGTGCCATAAATAAAAAGAATCAATAGCTTGTGTGGAAAATATGCCGTATTCTTTTGTATAGTGAAGGCAAACAAAGCAATATCACTGTTAAATTTCAAGTTAAAGGGGTTGTCCCGCGCCGAAACGGCTTTTTTTTTTTTCAGTAGGCCCCCCCGTTTGGCGCGAGACAAACACAAGGGATGGGTTAAAAAAAAAAAAAAAGTTTAGTACTTACCCGAATCCCCGCTCTGCGGCGACTTCTTACTTATCTTACCAAGATGGCCACCGGGATCTTCACCCACGATGCACCGCGGGTCTTCTCCCATGGTGCACCGTGGGCTCTGTGCGGTCCATTGCCGATTCCAGCCTCCTGATTGGCGTGAATCGGCACACGGGGCGGAGCTACGTGATGACGCGTAGAAGGGGGCGGAGCCAGAACGCCGCTCGTGCCGAGACCCAAGAGAAGGGAGAAGACCCTTCTGCGCAAGCGCGTCTAATCGGGAGATTAGACGCTGAAATTAGACGGCACCATGGAGACGGGGACGCCAGCAACGGAGCAGGTAAGTGAATAACTTCTGTATGGCTCATATTTAATGCACGATGTATATTACAAAGTGCATTAATATGGCCATACAGAAGTGTACAACCCCACTTGCTTTCGCGGGACAACCCCTTTAAGTACCTTCCAAAGTTTAGAAGTATTTGTTTGCTTGTTCGGGTCCATAGAAGTTAATTTGGAACTGTATACAATCTACTTTATTGTTACGTTAGAACTAGAAGAAGAGTAACGCTTGGGTGGCGAAGTTTACCCTATTTGAGCTTTGCAAATCTCAGGTTGTAAAAGTCAACCCATCTTGACATGTAGACCTCCTTGTATAGCCGGAAGTTCCATCACCGTTCTGGCTCAAGATACCGGAAGAAACCCTCCTTGTTTCACAGTCAAGGACAAGTGATTTAATCTCAATGTGATTGGTCTGCTTTAAACTTTTCGATACCTAATGGAACCACGTATGTTATGATCTAATGTTCTCTGAGAACAACACGCCAAATTAATTAGCATTCCATTAAATATAAATCAATTCCTTTTCTTAAAAATGAACAATACATCCAAGTAGCGCTTTGCCTTTGCACAAGGTTAGCATTTATAATCACAAGATTTGAAGTCTCTCTTCCTCTTTCTCTTGTAGAGCCTTTTAACACGGTTTATTAATGTTATTTTGTGTATTAAGCCTTGAAAGTAAATCCTTTGTCACTATTCAATGGATTACTCTCTTTATTGGTTGGAATGTGTACTTCACTTTAGTATGCAAATTTCTAGCTTGTGTTAGATAAATGCATATTGTCATATGGGTGAACAGATGTATATAATTAATATGGCCAAGCCATCCTTTGTGCATCTGAGCAGTTATAAATAGACCAGTAGTAATAAACAAGTGAATATATCAGTGCTGTTGCATAAATTGGGAAAAAAACCCCACCCCCCAGACCTCATGTATAGAAATTAAAACAATGGATTAGAATGGATTATGGTCAACTAATACTGATTTAATGACATTAGCTTTTATATCTAACAGGTATGTCTCCTTGATTCATTTACTAAACCACCACGAGTGTATCAATGGTTGAAAAGTCATGCAATAAAGGTCTTTATTGGTGGAAATGACCATCGAGGGTCATTTCCACCAGGCTGGCCCTCGATTGTTAAGGAGCATCATTCTAGCATTTGTGATCAGATTCTTCTGAATTTTTCCATTGGATTTTAATTCTGTCCTAATAAAGGACAAATATCTGATTTAGCCTGATGAGTCGGAACAGTTTCTGGTTTCTGATACACTTACATACCCTTAACACCTGTATTGGCACTTAGGGCCTTGAGAACTCTGCAGATCAACAATAGGTGAGTTTTATCTTCTTCATTCACATTGGCCCGTTCTCATTAGGATCGCTCGGAAGTAAGAAGACCGTAACAATACTTGGCTATGTAATTGTTCCTTTGTAAAAAGAAAGTGGCTATTTTCCAAGCATAGTGTTCTACATTAATCGCCTGTATTAGATACTATAACTTTTTTAAATTCATAATTATTATGAAATAAAATCTGCTTCTTTTTTTTGCTGCTATGACATTTGCTGCACCATAAGATGAGCACTTCTATCCACTAAATGTAAATTTTATAACCGAACTGCATTAGTCATTAGCTGTGAGGAGTTCAAATTGATGGTAATATTCCTTGTTCATTTATAGACTAAGTAGAAAAAAAGGCAAGGTTCATTTTTTCAGGAAAACTTACATTTTTGTATCAAATTAAGTGTTTTGTTGTGCAATGTATTAGGTATTCAGCTATAAAATGAGAAGGTTTCCCTTGGGGTTCCTGCCTCAGCCCTTTAAAAGTAGAACTTGGGGGTTCTGTGGCAAGTTGACAAGACTTAGTGAGATCATGTGACATTGACTTACTAGGGTTTATTTTCAGTAACGAGCTGTGCGTTTTCATTGGTTTTATCTTTACATATACCGATCAGCCATAACACTGAACCACCTACCTAATATTGTGTAGTGCTGCCAAAACAGCTGTGGCCTATTGAGGCATGGGACCCCACTAGGCTCCTGAGGAAGGTGTCCTATGTTATCTGGCACAAATACTTTAGTAGTAGATCCTTTCAGTATCTTAAGTGCAAGGTGGGCCTCCATGGACAAGACTTATTTTTCCAGGACATCCCAGAGATCATTGATGGGAATGAGATCTGAGGAATTTGAAGGCCAACACCTTGAACGCTTTATCATGTTCCTGAAATGATTCACAGACTGTTTTACAGTGTGGCAGAGGGCATTATCCTGTGGCAAGAGGTCACTGTTACCATGGGTACTGTTGTATCTTGTCTCCACTGGAAATGTGGGTGAAGACAAGGGGTTGTGCTGCTGGAGTAAAATGGGACGCCCACAGCTGGCTATTGGTCCCCTACTCCCAGGTAACTTCCCCCTTATCTTACCTCCCTGCTGCTGTCAGGGTCTCTGCCGCTTGGATTGTATCTGCTCCCCACTTGGGACAACCACTCTTCCCCATTATTCTCACCTCTCCGCTGCTGTCACTGCCACTTTGAATTATCTGCTCCCAGCTGCTGTGCCGTCTCCATTCATAGTAAACAGGCAGTTGTTTATAGATGAACACCTGTTTACATGGAACGATACAGTGGTAGACCAACAATGATATAACGGTCCGTATGAACGATTCGATCAGTGATGTATCGCTGATCATTGTTTCACTGCATGCGTTTACATTGTACAATTATCTTGCAAACCACTCGATAATCCTGCTATGTAAACAGGCCTTTTTTAGGCCACCTGCACACAGGCGGGTCGGACCCCGTGTGCGAGATCTGACCCGGTGTTTGGCAGGCGACCCCAGAATACCTCTCTGGTGTCTTCTCTTCTTTTCTCTGCTCTGCGCAATAGGGATGATGCCGCGCTGTCGCTATGGCAATGACATGGCTTCTATTGACTTCAATGGGAGCCGTCGGTGCGTAGCCCACATAAATTCATGGCATGCTGCAGGTGGAACTTCGCAATTGATTTGATTTCCGCTCGTGGGCAGGAAATCGCGTATTGTCATAGCATGCTATGGGCTGCATTTGCCGCACAATCCGGAGGCGGCACCAACTCCGGATTTCGCAATGCAAATCCACCCATGTGCAGGCGGCCTAAGGGTAATTGCCTGCCAACGTGTAATATGTTTGGAAATATCACTGGGATGTCCTGGTCCTTCACACCTCTCAATAATTGCAGAAGCTCCAGATCATGGCATGGCCTAATGTTTCGTTAAAGGGGTGTCCAGGATTAGAAAAACATGGCTGCTTTCTTCCAGAAACTGTACCTGTCCAAAGTTTGGCTAGCATTGCAGCTCAGCTCAATTAAAATGAAAAGGGCTGAGCTGCAGTACCACACACAAGGTAAGGACAGGAAGGGCACTGTTTTTGAAAGAGAAACCTGGGTAACTCCATTAACCATAAGTCTGCTACCGATGTTTGATCCACTTTAATATGCAGGGATCCGTCAATATGTTGACAATGTAGTCCTCAAAAAAATATTCCAATGCAGGTGAGTTAATGCAAGTATCCATTTACCACAGTTGCCTTGTGTTATTATTCATTAAGACAGCTTTCTGTACAGATAGACATTTTTTCTGTGTGCTTCCTTGTCAGTGCTTCTATCTGTGCATTATTTTGAAAGATGGCTCTTAGACCCCTGCTTATTTCATTTTCTTTCAGTCTCACGCTGTGCAAGGAGATAAAAATCAACTGAATCAGCAGACAGAGATTTAGTAAACAGGGAGTTTTAAAGAAAAAGGAAGATATGAATTAGATTAGGAGTATATTCAGCCGAGCAAAATATGCCTCAAATCTGGGTTTTTAACTATGGATTTTTACATGGATGTGCCGCAGATTTCTAATTTTATACAAAATCTGCATCAAATAAGGCAAAATTCACACAGGCGAGTGCGACGCTCGACCCAATATCACGCATGCCAATGTGCATTTTTCACGCGGATGCAAGGCATTTTTCATTCAAAAACCCCTTACGTTAGTTCTGTGAAATTGCGATGCTCAGGCGCGTTTCACGTGCATCAGAGGATCGCAAGTGCTTCCCATAAATTTTTCTTTTTCTTCCTCACAGCATGTTCTAAGTCCATTAAAAAGAATGGAATTCATAATCGTGCATTTCGCAACGCACAAAACTCGCATGAGATTCTTGCCCTTGTGAGTGTAGCCTAAGGGCTCCTTTACATTGGTGTGATCACGATATTGCCACAAGAAAGTCGCTGCAAAATTGCATACATGTGCAGACGATTAATTTTTTTTATTTTTTGAGCGCCAGGGATCCTGAGATAAATTGCGCATCACTGCCACCCGCGATTTTATTGCGTGAAAGACCTTAGGAGTTTCTAATGTAAATTGCATTGCGTGAAAATCGCGACGTAGGGAAACGTGAGCGATTTTTTTAAAAAGAAGCAAAATGCAGAAAGATGCAAACATGCTGCGATTTTCAAATCTCGCAACCTCGCATGAGTGAAAATCTCAGATTTTAATGAAACCATTGAAAAACATGGGTTTCATAATTCTGTGCAATGTGCAAAAGTCACGCAATTTTTATCGCCAGTGTGAAGGTAGCCTTAGGCCTTATGCCCATCAGTGGGTAGGGTCGGATTCCGACTGCGAAATATCGCAGCGGAATCAGACCCGGCGCCCCCCAGAGACCCTATCCTCATCTCTCCAGATCTACTGTTTGTTTCTTGACATAAATGGAAGCCGCCCATGCGATTTTCCCCCCCCCCCCCCCCCCCCCTCGCACAGAATAGAACATGGTGCGATTCACCCTCGCAAGTGGGCAGGGGAGAATCGTTTAACACAGCATGTCAATGGACAGACATTGCTGCGGAATTCGTGGTGGGTTTCTGACCGTGAATTCCGCAGCGATAATCCATCCGTGGGCATTTGGCCTAAGTGTTATGTCTTGTTTTCACGCAACACAAATTTCAAAATCCGCACTGTATGAAATATGATGTGTAGCTCCATTGAAAACAATGGGATGTGGATTGTGGCACGGAGTACGTGTGGACTCTGCTTTGAAGTCTGCATGAAAATCCACAATGTAAACAAGGCCTTAATCCTTTTACTAAAAAGTGTCCATACTGGGCATCCAATCACTTTTTTCTAAGGTGTTACTATATTGTCCTTAAAGATTTAAATAGTGGTCCCCATTAAATTTCACAGTTTCCATGCCAAGCTACATTACAAGAACCATAGTTGTTTGGATGTCATATCATATCTAGTAGCAAATCAATACTAATCTCTTCTACTGGCCCAAAACTTTATCCCAAAATGGGAAATTTGGTTTCCTGGCAGATACTTGGTGTAGTCATGGCAAGTGTAAAGACAGCGATGGTCACATTGCCACCATAACAATCTTTGTGCCCATAAGAATGACAGCCACGGTGGTCTAATAAAACAAGAAATATTTAGATAGTTATAAAAATGACAAACCTGTACCCATATGTGTCAACATTTCCTTAAAAAGAGTACACAGACTATGGTGCAGGAAGAGGAGTGCAGCTACCTCAGCGGAGGCCAGGTAGGTGCAGTGAAGGAGTTATTCTTTGTCCAATTTGGGTATTGTTAGTGTGGTGTATGGAGTGTCAGGTGCAGCCAACCCAAGAAACTGTCAACCCATTAGTAGATGTGCGGATGCACAAAGTGGTCTTAACCAAAATGTTGGGAGTAAGGTGCGACCCTTTAATGGACATGCGGCTGTATTGATGAGGCCAGCTGAAAGGACGCATTTTGAAGCAACGCAGTGCTTCTTCAGTTGCTATTTTTTGCACGTTTTTCTAGTGCGGTGTCCGCATGGGCGGTATCTAGTAAAGTCAATGGAAGCTGTGCAATCCGTTGCCCGTCCGCAATTAACAATGCGGACACGTTGTGGATTCCGTGTCGTCGTGGGAAAATCTGTACTGCGCATGTCCAGACCATAAGCAGCACAGGTTAAGAAGAATGAAGACCGGTATGCAGGGTCAGCGGCTGGGTACAGGGTCTGATTTCGCTGCGGGATCCTGCATCCAGAATCCGACCCAGTCGCGTGCTGCCAGCCTCGCGTTCAGCCACAGTTCCAGTAATCTAATTAGTTTGCTGCCCCTGTGCTATAAATGGGAAAGAAAAAATACCTATTTTTGCTTAGAGGCATCGAGACTTAAGAGCATCATTATAGGGTTGAAAAATACCGTCTCCACCACAAGATTTATCTCTCTGGATGTGTAGAAAACAGTAACAGGTTTTCTTCCTCTCTGAAAATGGTCTCTGAGTAACATATTTAATCCCTTAGGTGCTTCATTAAACAGAATGCAGAAAATAGCTAAAGACTTCACTATCAAATTGAGGTTAGCGTAGATCACCTGACATAACTGTGACTGGCATGAGAGAGAATAACAAAGGGAAGCTCCGAGTTATTTTGTCCCTTAGGGAGAATGTTTCTCTTTCCTGTACTTGACAATGGAACTAAGTCATGCTGCATCTGCAAGGTGCATAAAAATAGGACATAATTTACATGTCTGTCAGCCTGTCTAACCACAGCAAAATGTGCACACCACGAGGAAAAGATAAGCAATTTTCCTGTTTGCATGGGAAATCATACAGTGGGATGTGATAATATAAACCGCTTGGCAATATAAAGCCTTTTCGTGTCTTTTATTTTTTGTATCGTGTTGACCATTTGACTGTGATTCCTGTAGACACGTTGATCCAGTCTTGTATTTTTAGTCTTTGTCACAATACAAATTTCCCTAGGGAAAGTATGCCTCTATCTAGGAGGAATGAGACTCAAACATGCTCTTTTAATCCCTAGTGCAAACCTAAACAGGTTCTTTCAGTACAGAGGAAGAGAATAAAAGATTGGCGCTTTCTACCTCTCTGTATGGAACGTAGCACTGTGTATGAGCAATGTACCTCAAACGCAGCATTTATCTTGCTGCAGGCAATTTATTAAAACAGTGTGGCTGCTTTATAAACAGCTGGAGTATTTGGTGTTTTTCTCCCTAAATATTTCTTTTAATGAACATTGTAGCAAAGTTTTGATTCCAAAGCTGTCGAGTGATGCCAGCTCTCAATTCCCATTTGTTAAACTTTCTTTGCCAAACTAAATCCTAGCAACAATTAGAAGAAAAAACAACGATGTAATTTGTAATTTGCTTGTTTTTGCTTTTGTGAAACTTTAATTTAGGCAATGATGTATAATGGAAGAACCTTCTATGGGTGAAAAACAACTACCCCAATAGTATTTAAAGGAGCCTAGGTTTTTTTTCTAATTTGAAAGTAATCCTATCATAGAGCCATGTAAGGGTAGTTTCACATCTGTAGCTTTTGTACTCCATTTCGGAAGCGGGAAAGGGGAATCCCTGTGGCTAGATGGTTCCGTCTCTAGACGGAACCGAACATCATCAGATGGACCCCATTGACTATGAGGGGGCCGCGCTGCTTTCCGCCCAGCTTTTGGACTATAGAAAAAGAGTTGCATGCGGTATTTTATCATCTGGTATTTCCAGCAAAAAAGCAGTCCTAAGCTCTCGCTCATGACCTGGAGGTTGCAAGCTCAATCCCCGTTTGGTTTAGGTAGCCGGCTCAAGGTTGATGACTTGGCCTTCCATCCTTCCAAGGTCTGTGAAATGAGTACCCAGCTTGGTGAGGGGTAATAAATAAAAAAATTACCTGAAACTGCTGCGGAATAAATTGGCGCTATACAAATAACGAGATTAATTTATTTTATGTGAAACTGGGCTTATGGTTTCCAGTTGTGTTTTTATTTAGTTTTCTTTACTGAATATTTTGCAGCACTGTACACGCAATTTACAGTTATTAGTATTTGCCTTGTCATGCATATTAGTCCCTTTCTTCTCCGGAGCCAGTTAGGCCAGGTTCGCATCTGCACAGGAACCTCCGAACGGGGGTTCCATTGTAGATACGGCACAAAAAAAACCCCAAAGAAATAGCACTCAATGCATGCAGCGCTTTTTGTTACAGTAAAATGCTGGGCAGCTGAGGAAAAACAGAACAGACCCATTATGGTCAATGGGGACCATTCTGTGGTGTTCGGTCCCGTCATAAGATGGATCCGTTCGGCCAGGGGATTCCAAATGGAGCAGGAAAACAGAACCCCAAAGGGAGATGTGAAAGCAGTCTTATCCAGTTTACTCACTTTATTTTTACTCAAAATGGGGCCAGTAGAAGAATAGACTCTTGTGAATTGGTTTTGTCATTCATTATTAAGAAGGGCTTTTCGTGTGTATTCTACTTCTAGTATTTATTTTTGCAGTGCACTATCCGTGGGCTCACTACTTATCTTTAGCAAGTTTTGATTTTTTTTAAAGAACTCCGATATAATGTTGGGCAAAAACAAATCACCTATAAAAAGGCTACCACATCCATGATGTAAAATTGAGATGTAGCCTTGGTAAAGGCACTACACAAGTGAAAGGCCTAGTGAAAAACCTAATAAGACACAAACGGAAGAGACTAGAACTAGAAAGGTATAGAAGAAAAGGGAGAAAACAAAAGTAGAGAATTCAGAGACTTAAGGGAGCTTCCCATGTATGATATCCAAGGGGACCAAACTGCATCAAATTGCTATTGGGGGAATAAAAGAATGCAGGCTATCTATAAGCAGAGAGATGGTGAGGGAACACATGGCTAACTTAATGAATTCAAGTCTCAAAGTCCAGAGGAATTACATCCTAGATACTAAAGGAAGCAGTGGAGGTAATTGCTGAACCACTCGCCATAATCTTTGACGATTCATGGAGAAAAGGAGAAGCCCCAGAAGATTGGAAAAGGGCAAATGTTGTCCTTATCTTCAAAAAAGGGAAGAAGGTGGATCCAGGAAATTACAGGCCTGTGAGCTTGACTTCTATATCGGGAAAGATCTTTGAAAAAATTATTAAACCGCATGTATGCAAGTACTTCGATGAAAATGGAGTATTAACCAGAGCTAGCATGGGTTTGTAACAAACAAGTCATGCCAGAAGAATCTAATTTCCTTCTATGACCGAATCCCTGACTGGGTTGATCAGGGAAATGCGGTGGACATTAGTATATCTTGGACTTTAGTAAAGCATTTGACAAAGTATCTCATATCATGCTTAATTAAAAAATGACCATATATGGGATTGACAAGGCAACTGTTAGGTGGATTCACAACTAGCTGAGTGATCGTACTTAGAGTGGTCATAAATGGCTGCACATCCAAGTGTAAGAATGTATCAAGTGGGGTACCACAAGGATCTGTCCTAGGCCCAGTGTTGTTCATTTTTATAAATGATCTGGAGGAGGGAATTGATAAGAAACTGATCAAATTTGCAGACGACACAAAGCTAGGAGGGATAGCTAATGCTAGGGAAGAGAGGGAGAGAGTATTCAAAAAGATCTAGACAAGCTTGGAACAGTGGGGGCGACTAACAGAATGGTATTTAACAAGGAGAAATGCAAAGTCCTACATCTGGGCAAGAAAAATGAAAAAAGCACATACAGAATGTGCTTCTGTTATGTTAAGCTGAGAGGAGGCTTAATAGCTGTCAACAAATATCTGCAGGGCTGTCACAGTGCAGAGGGATCAGCCCTATTCTCACTTGTACAAGGAAAGACTAGAAGCAATGGGATGAAACTGAAAGGGAGGAGACACAGATTAGATATTAGACAGTAAGGGGGATCAATGAGTGGAGCAGGTGGCCACGGGAGGTGGTGAGTTCTCCTTCAATGGAAGTGTTCAAAGGCTGGACAAATATCTGTCTGGGATGACTTGGGGATCCTGCATTGAGCAGGGGACTGGACCCGATGACCCTGGAGGTCCCTTCCAAATCGACCATTCTATGAAATTTTGATAAATCCTCTTTCATCATGCTGGTGAGCCCAATAATTGACCATTATCCTGTTTATGGTCAGCATTTTTGAGCACTTCGGCTGTAAATTTATGGGCCGATTCCAAAGGAAATCTAGATCATAAACTATTCCATAGGGACAACGAGTATGGAACGGTCGGGCATAAAATTGCAGGTGTTGTTTTGTTTTGTTTGTTTTTTTTTCTTTTAGATTAGCAGCTAAGAAAAAAAAAGATCTGTGAAGACTCTGGGACAAGCAGCTTCATTCAGTTTCACCCACAAGGGGATCTGGGAGCTTGAACAGATTTTTATCTTTGATGTACATGGTATGATCCATTGGATTTAAAAAAAAAATAAATCTTCCATCTTTAACATGTAGCTGACATTCTCTTCTAAGACGCTAGGCTTATGGTGGTCACTGTTTTTTAGACCTGATGGACCATGCAGTCAAGCATACGTGAAGACATAATGAGCTCTTTTGGCAGGCAAAAAATATGGCTCCATATGAATACACCAACAACTACTTAATGCAGCAACTTGAGCACACCTTGTGCCTCCACCTTAACCCTTTCCAATCCACTGACGTCTTCCTACATACTGATTGAAGCTTGTACAGCTCCAATGTCAGAAGACGACAGGGTATTCTTACAGTTTATTGCCAGTCACTCCGCTGTCTGAGCCACTCTGGCGCACACACACTGGCTTTAGCCAGCAGATGGCACCATTGTATAACAGCAAAAAGAGAAAGCCTTTTAGGAAACGCTGAATCCAAAATTGGATTGGAAAGGGTTAATCCACCCAGCAAAGTCTGTACATATGAAGGGTTCAAGATGCCTTCAGGTAAATTTTTTCAATGCATTACTGTGGCGCACAAAAGCACATAATAGCAACATTACAGCATGTAGTGTTTCCTCGGTGCTTGAAGGGGACTTGAGATTATCCAAAAAGGGAAAAAATTATGGTTACTTTTCTTCCAAAAGCAGCATCTCATCTGTCCACAGGTTTAGTGGTGTTCCATCTCAGTGGAGCTGTAATCTAAACACAATTTGTGGACAAGTTGGGGGTATTAGTGTACCTAACGCCACCCGAAGTTAGGAGTTTGACAGGGAGAACGCCCCTCTCACACCCCTAGCTCCCAATAGGGTGAAGGCGCAAAGGTGCTTGAAGGTCCTAAAGACAGTGTATGTGAGGCGTACGATGTGCAAGGTGAGTGAACACACCTGCACAGCTTCAGCGCTGTGGGGTCCCAGCTGTCATCCTTCTGCACCTGTAGCCCTCCACAGGCTGTAATGAACATTCCCCCAGCGCACTTCGGTCCCTGATGTGGCCTGCCCGGTCTCCTCCTGCTGCTGTGTGCATCCGAAATGCTCTAACAGTGTCCCCCACGGCTCTACGCTCCCTGCTGTCCTCATGCAGTGTGGTCAGGATGCATGGAGTGTATGGCGCCGCTGCCGCCTTTGTGCTGCTGTATGTCAGCACGGGCTGTGTGACTTATGGGCAGCCCGGTGGTGTCTTCCCTGCTGCCCAGGAATTTCACACATACCTGGGGTGAGGGGGTGAGGAAAAGGAGCTGCTTATGCACCGCTGGCCGCAAAGTTCCTCCACAACATTGTATTAAGTGAGTTTGGGCAAACCTGCTCACCACTGCTATAGACAGCAGAGTGCCGGCTTCTGCTTTGCCTGCAGGAAATTGGTTTTTCCGCAGGGCCAATCCTGGGCACTAGCGCTGCCCATCAACGAACAGCGGTGCAGGGCACCATCCTGTACAGCACATTATCCTCCTGCATAACATTAGTGCGCTTCCAGGACCTTCAGGCAAGTTACATCTGCAGCCAATCAGATACAGGATATAACCTTTTTTGCCATTTGCCTCACTGTCATAACTTTTTTTTCATTTTATTTTTGCTGTGTGATGCCTTGTTTTACGCTGGGAGTTCAGTTGGTACAGGCCATTTACACACACTGATGATTGCCACATGCAACTCAAATTGGAAAGATCAAAAAGTATAAGTGTTTATACCAAGACTTGTATGTAGTTAATGTGTATTGAAATAGATCAGAGTAATTGGATTAGTGGTGAGAACAACTAGAAGGGTCATTGTAGGATATATGTGTGTTTGCATGTGATCTCTGGCTATGCAAGAAAGTAGTAATATTGAATCCCATATGGTTAGTTTCTTGCTTTGTAATGAGGGAAATGCATTTCTAGTAACTTGTTGTATTTGAAACATTAGTTCAGTTACTGCTTTTGACATGCGCAATGGATTACATTATTTCTGAAGATTAAACAATTAATTTACATTGTGAATTTTTCTAATATACAGTTGTGTCTAGAAGTATTTGGACAGTGACACAATGTTTATTTAGCCTCTCTACATCAGCACAATGGATCTTAAACATAACCATTAAGATATGGTTGACGTTTAGCTTGAATTCTCAAGAGGTTTTAATAAAAGCATTGCGTTAATTATTTAGGAATTAACACCATCAATTTTCACAAGCCCAATAGTGATTGGGCAATTACCCGATCAGCAGTTTAATGGTCCGATGTGGCTGTTACCTTGAAAGTGAAGGAAGCGATCATTAGGCTAAAAAACACATTTTAAAGAAATAACAAAAACTTTAGCAGTGGCCTAACCAACAAGTTGGTTCACCCTTGGGGTATGTTGACTTGTAGCTGAAATTGATGTGGATTTTCCACAGCGGAGCATTCATACCAAAATCCGCATGATAGCTGCGTCACAATCTGTGGCATTGGTGCATATTTTGACCCCGTTTTTGATGTGGATCCGCAGCAAAATTCAGCACTTCATATGAAAATGTAAAGTCTGCTGCGATCCGAATCAAGAACCATATCAAAATCAGCACAAATGTCAGATATTTTATGATATGATTTTGAGACAGATTTTGGTACTTTTTTTTTTTCTGTGAAAAATCCACACAATTTTTCGCTAAGCATGAATTTACCCTAAAAAAGAAAAGCACTGGTGAGCTGAGCAACACCCAAAGAGGAGCATGGAAGACAAGTAAATTGGAGGATTGTAGAATTCTTTCCTTGGTAAAAAAAAAACCCCCAAACTCTTTAACATCTAACAAAGACAAAAACCATCTTGAGGATTTAGATCTAACACTGTACCAAACTTTTTTTCGTTTTACCTAATCGAGGATACCAGAATGTACCATTCACAAAAGGAACTAAAACATCTTCTTTACTGGCTAACACGGTACCAAACCTTTAACATCATATCAGATGATGGAAACTGTTCATGTGACTGTGGTTAGAGGACTTATATAAACCTGTTTTTTCTGCTTGGGTTGAGTCAAATGCTGCAAATCAGATAGGCGAGTCATAGATGGATAATGAGTAATGACCCAAACATATGGTGCAATATCCCAAAAGTAACCCATGGCAAAGAAATGGAATATGCTTCAATGGCAGAGTCAGTTACTTGACATCAACCTGATTTAGGCCAGGCTCACACAAATGGGTCAGATTCTGCAAGCGAATGTCCACAGCGTTAGAGCTGCGTATGATTGTGGAAGCGAATTGCGTATGGTTGTGTATTCGTGTGGTTTTCCTGGCGGATATACAGTTAAGGACAGCGTATAATCCGCATGGAAGAACAAATGCAAACAGGGAATGACCTCATAAAGTTGCATAACCCCCTGGAAACTCCCTCCCACCGCTCAGGGGACCGCCCACGGGACAGTCTCTTGTGCAGTCATAGTTAGAGCTGTTCAGAGAGCCTTCAGAATGGGATACTGCTCTCTGCGGCTTGGCTGGTTTTTTACTACTTTTTTGGAAATAGTATAAACCACTTCTTGCGGAGGAAGAGCCCAGAAGAACAAGCAGAGGTCGCAGACTGCAGTCTGGATGGGGGTGTTGCTCCCCAGACTCTGTCTTGCACTGTCTGCCCACTAATTCCTACTTTCTTTATTCCATTTATATCTGGTTTGCTAGATAATGTACAAATCTGCATCCATACGCAATGTAATTGCCTATGCACTGCGGGTGAACGCATCCATAGCGATCAATGAATCTGCAGTAAAATAGAGCAGGTTGTGACTTTTTCTTCCGCTTGTGAATTTTTGAACTCCTACCCTCAAGTGTGAATGAACCAGCAAAATTCGATGCATTTGATTGAAAACATATTACGGCGTATCATATGCGCAGGCGGCGATCACGAAATTCGCAATTCATATCCGTTCGTGTACGATTAGCCTTTGTGTGTCACTTCTTGACAAAACAAAAAATGTACAGACCCACAAAAAAGCAGCAGTGGAAGGCGGCTGCAGTAGACACCTGGCAAAGAATCTCAAGGGAGGACATTCGGTATTTGTTGGTGTCCAGTTCAGACTTCAGGGAGTCATTGACTACAAATTGCGAGCCATGGTGATAATTCCCTACTGGCAATTATCAGTCTGAATTAAAAGGATTGTACATTCTAAAAACTGTTCCTGTTAAATATGATTGACCAGCCTCTTAAAATTGTTTTACAAGGTTAGCTGAAATTTTATTAGCATACGTGAACATCATAGAGATGTTCTTTGTCCCTGTTTGGGAGAGCAGAATGGAGAGCTCATTTTATAAGGGACTGTCAGACATTGGTTTTCACAGATGATTGCGGGGTGTGGGGTTGTTTCAGAGAAGCCAGACCCACTAAGCTGGGCATACTTCTATCTAGAAAGGAGTTGTCTTCATGGGGCGGCCTCTTTAGTGTGATCGCTGGTAACTGGAAGATCCCTGCATGTAACCATTCCATAAAATTATGTGTGCAATGTATCTACAGTCACAAAAATCTACTGCCCTCAAAATATTTGCAGCCTGTGAGGCCTTGCTAACATCAATGTTTGACTCCATTGCAGATTTCACTAAATGAACAGAAAAAAAAATAGCATTGCATGCAACATTTACGGTATTTTTTTAAGTAATATATACCAGACACCATAACGGAAACCCAAAGGACGCCGTTGCTGTTGGTTACTGGTATATGATTATTCCAGCACCGCCAGCACTTTAATTGTTCTGTTCCTGTAATGAAACAGAAGTGCCTTGACAGGGTTTAACGATCTGAAAAAGTCCGTAATAGGGTGACTTCACACACGGCATAAATGCTACAAAATTTCGGCATTCCCAGCACAAGCCGTGCGGAGGAGATTTCTAACATGTTCTCGGCATGTGGAACCAAAGTTCTCCACAACAAATCTTCAGCATTTTTGAAAAACTGGATTCTCAATCTGCAGCATACCTATTTATGTGCCAAATTTCAACCCTTGAAATATAAGGGTTAAAATCCACAACAAATATGCTAAAAACATCACTGCACCACTTAAGTGTAGTTTTTGCTGCTGCGGATTTCTTGTGCATTTGCTTTTGGCTGTGGAACGCCCGCATCTAATATGCTATGTGAGTAGGTGGCCTTGGGGTATGTTTACATGTTGCTGAAATGCTGCAGAATTTCCACATATGAAACGGAGTCAAAATCTGTACAATCAGTGCGGATTTTGACTTGAAATCATCTGTGCTTCCGCAGCTGATTCCAGAAGATCTCGCACTTACCTCCGCAGTCTTCACGCTCTGTGCACTTCCTTCAAGGAGCCCCCAGCAGCTTCTAATGAACCCAGGGCCGCTTCCACTTCCACAACACCTGATGAAGGAAGTGCCGAGAGTGCGAAGATAGCGGAGGTGAGAGGGAGCGCGGGATCCTCTACAGAAGCGCAGCTGATTTCAAGTCAAAATGCGTACTTATGGTTTGGATTTTGACAGTTTTGGATGCGGAAATACTGCGGAATTTGCCTCTGGAAATTCCACAGCATTTCTACTACTTGTAAACATAAACGTATCATCGTGTCTTATTTTCTTTTTTCTCATTGTCCGATGTTTGTACACCCTTTCAGTATGTATGTCACAAGTTTCCCATGATTGTAAATCAATCCAAAGTATATTTCCATCTTATGAATTATGTATCATGGTTTTTCAGTTGTATGAATTGCTTCATGAATAGTATGCAATACACAAGTGCAGAATGAATGAAGTCCACAAGCAGTAAGTAGTCCTGATGGCAGTTAGACTTGCAGCACATTTAGATCTTCTGCACATAGTGATAAAAGGTAGGTAGGCGATTATGTGGGGAGAAACGTCCTGGGCCTGGCGGAGGAAGCACAAGCCTGGTTGGCCCCTTCTGAAGCTGCAGGAAGGGAGTCTGGACCGGCGCCAGTTCTGGATACTTGGCCTTTTTTCACATTCCAGTCATGTGGAAAGACAGGAATTTGACACAGAGATCTTGATTTGGATTGTGCGCTCTGGGTAATGGTGGTTATTAAGGTGCTCAGCATTCATATAAGCAGAAGGAAAACATTTGGGACCGTATTAGCTAGTAGAGCAAAATGTGATTGTTCTCGGTAAGAGAAGCAAAGCAATCTTTTAGCTATGGTGCTATTTAACCCCTTTATGCCCCAGGAAGTACATGTACCGCCTGGGCGTGCAAGTTTTTTTTGGAGTGGGGTCACAAGGCAATCCCGCTCCATACAAGGTGGGTGCCAGCTGTCTGTTACAGCTGACACCCACTCACAACAGTCGCGATTTGCACTTACTCTGATCGTGGCTATAAACACTTCAAATGCCCCAATCATTTGGGAGTCCCGAATGGCCCCCCATTATGAGACCACATGTCGCAGTTCAGATGCAATAGTAGTTGGGGGGCCTGTGGCATCCCTTGATAAACTGTCAAAATGCGGAATAATATAATACCAAGGTATTGCATTATACTGTATGAGCAATCCAACAAAGTTCAAGTCTCCTATGGGGACAGAAAAAAACTGTAAGAATAAGTAAGTATAATTAAAGTGTTAGAACAAGTTTAAGAAAAGAAAAACTTTTCCCATTTGAGCAATACAATATTATATGTTCTAATCATTAATAACTTCAGAAGGGTCGGTGAACCGGGGATTATTCCGCTCGCCAGATTGGAGTCAGGAAGGAATTTTTCCCCTTAAATGGGGGAATTGGCTTCTACCTCATTGGGGTTTTTTGCCTTCCTCTGGACCAACATGGGGGGGGGGGGTAAAAGGCTGAACTGGATGGACACAACTATTGTATAGAACAATAAGAGAAGGGATTTTGGGGGAAACAAAACTAAAAATGAAAAAGGGGGAAAAAAAGACTGTATCCTTAAGGGGTTAATGGTTAATTTGGGATTCTTCTCCAGGCAATGCCTTGCTGGACCCCACTAAACTCCTGTAACATCGTCTAATAGAAACTGGCGTGGATCATACTGATCTTTACTAAATCCACCCCAGCAGTTCAAATTGTGTGTGTGTGTGTGTGTGTGTGTGTATAATATATGTGTGTGTGTGTGTGTGTGTGTGTGTGTGTGTGTGTGTGTGTGTAATAGATATATATTTATATTCTATATGTGTGTGTGTATATAATCTCCCTCCCTTAATGAGAAATGTACTAAAAAAACTGATAATTGGACTACAGTAAAGCAAGGTCTCCCTTTTTTATATTCATTGGTGTATGCAGAGTCCATAATTAATATAAGTTGCCATTTGCTCAGTTGCAGTTTCTCATTTATGCGTTATTAACGTGGTGACAGGTTCTCCTAATAATTTACTTTACAATGCCATAAAATAATCCTCTACCGGTGGAATGCTGAAAGTAACGTGTATCAGTGTTGTATGTACATGGAACCAGACAGGTTGGACGAACAACAACTATCTGTGGGTGAGCAAAAGTGTATATGTATATGTATGCATGTATGTGACTTACCCGTCACTCTTTTTTGCTTAGCATGCTTTATTTTTGTGCACATTTGTGAACCAAAGCATCCATAGAAGCCTATGAGAGATGTGCTCTTTGCCCTGCAGAACTGCATGTATATTGAGTGTGCATCTGGACATTATTAGGCTAAATAGCCTTTTTAAACCATAGAAGGGGTGTGAACTGACTCAGTGTGCGCAAAACGTACAGTACTATGCGCAGACACACATGCAAATCACCTCCTCCAACTCGCTTATAGTGCAAATACATTGCTATACTCGTGAAGTCGCCTTAACTTGTAATTCTTTCATTTAATGTCTGTTCCCTCTGCCCTTAGGAGTCCCGTAGGCGGTAGCCGCCAGTGATTGACCGCTATCTATGCATGCACACTTATACAGGGAAGGATGTCGATCACTGATAAGACCACCCACTGGACTCCTAAGCCCAGAATGAACAGGAATTGCATTTAAAAAATGACAAGTTCTACTGATTCTTTCCCCATAAATCTATATATCAATCGGCTCTGCTCCTCCTGCTGTATAAGGTGCCGCCCACAGATGGACTGCATGTACAGCATGATACTGCTTAGTTCCCCCCATCTATATAAATGCGCTATATACAAACACTATATTGGTAAGCGTTGAACATGATGCAACTACCGTATACTCTTGTCTAGACGCCACTTATATATGACATGTTTTCACTTGTTTATGTACGGGGTTTTCTAGTTTTGAGCTCTACATTCATCTCATTGTTTTTATTGGTAAGAATTTGTAGCTTTGGGGAATAAAGTAGTTTTGAACTAAGAACTTCTTTTCGCTGTCTCAGACTTTTGCCTGTAACACATCTTACAAGTGTAGCATTCAGACCGGCGTGCGGTCTAATAAAGGGAGTTTACTACAGAGGGATACACAACAGTGGGCCCTGTTCAGCGGCGATGTCTTTCAGGAAATTGTATGTGTCACATGAGCGAGTTGAGAGACCGCAGACCACCACATTGAGGGAGGAGAAGGCTTTTCTATATTACGGATTTTCACTTATATATGATTTTGAAAGCTGCAGCCATGGAATATGGGTTCACATGTTGATAGCCAAAATACGTCAATCGGGCTTCTCCTGTATACCTGGTGTAGATTAATGGGCTAGTGCAGTGGTCCATATACTGTTAATTCCTTTGCTAAAGTAAGGAACTTAATCTACAGTCCATAGAAATATGCTGCTGCAATTGGTGGGAAGGTGGCCATGTACTTTGGATCTGGTAAAGCTGGTGATTTCGGCAGGATCGTACCACCATCTAATGTGTATGGGGGGGGGGGGGGTCTCCTGATTCTTTCCTCCAATAGCAGATGGTGAGGGATCTTAGAATAGGGCAGTTGGTCCAATCCTTTTGTTATCAGGAAATATGCCCCTTCCAGAGGTTTCTGTCAACAGCCCTCACTGCTTACAGAACACATGTACGCTCTGTTGAAAGCTATCTAAAAAGTATGGGCAACCTTGAGGCCTCCTGTCCACGAGCGATAATATGCACGTGGGTAACGCAATGAACGCTTTCCATGGGATAACTATATGGAAAGCGCAGCCTGATGTACACAAGCGGAAAATCGCAACAAATTTCCGCTCGCTTATAAAAATGCCGCGATTTGGCGCACAACTTTGTCAGTGCTACAGAAGGGGGGAGGACAGTGTCGATATTGATTTCAGCATGGGCTGGAGGGTTAGGGTAAGTTTTCCTGTTAGGCTTAGACGATTAGCTCTAAAGGACCTTACAAAATTCAGCCAATCCGGAGTTAGTGGTGTGGCTGGGGCATTCCTCCATGCAAGCCCTGTTAAACCCCTAGCTTCCAGTGGTGACATGGTACAATAGTACCGGCTGGGCTCACATGACTATGTTTGCCGATGTGTCGTGTGCAAGCATGCAGTGACATGAATACTTGCTGTGTGCCACCATCTTTCCTGAGCTATATTTAACGTTAACCCTTTCCAATCCACTGTCTGACATTCTGATTAAAGGCTGTACAGCTCCGATGTTGGAAGACGTCCGGCAGGGTATTCTTACTGTATATTACTGGCCGCTCTGTTGTCAGGGGGCCTCTCCAGCATGTCCCATACCGCAATACTGGCTCTAGCCAGCAGATGGCGCCATTGTATAATGGCAGAAAGAGAGAGCCCCCTAGGAAACCCTGAATCCAAAATTGGATTGTAAAGGGTTAATATTTAGACATAATGCTTTATGGCAGCCTCATGGACAAGTCACATAGTGGACAGAAGGGGACTCATTGACCTGTATGGGGGACTGTTCTAGGCATGTACTGTGACCTGTGCAGAGGGGAGTAGAAAATAGCCAGTTTATACCTCTTGTGAATGATGGATCATGTGCTATCTACATATATAGGTGTTACCTCTCAGTGTAATCCTAACTGATATTAGGCTCCTTTTGCATCAGAGCGATATATCATTCACATACACAAATGATGGAGTTCGCCCATTTGCTTGTGCAGCCTGTCTATACAGGCAGATAAATCGCGTAAATCGTTCTGTCGTTCGCATTCACTGTACCAGTGACTGTTGCGTTTTACATGCAAGACATGTAAATGAGCGAACAATGACTTTTATTTATGAGCGACGTACGAGAAACAAATTCTCGTTTGTTGTCCAATCGTCAGCCATGTTTACACTAATTTGCACAATACAACAATTTTTTTGAATGGTAATAGTTTTGTGTAAAAAGTCCCTTAGTGAGATCTTGGTGAGATCAGAGCCTATTAGGCCTCCTTCCCACGAACGGATTTCCGCCGCGTAATTCGCGGCGAAAATCCGCTGCGTTGCCCGCAGCTATTAGGTTCTATTGAACCTAATAGCACAATGCTCACGATGCGTAATTCCAGCGCGGAATTACGCACCGCGATTTCTCCCGTCCTCACCCGCAGCATGCTCTATTTTCTGCGGGTGAGGACGGGCTGTACGCACTGACGGCTTCCATTGCAGTCAATGGAAGCCGTCCGTTCACGCTATCTCCCGCTGTAACCAGCGGGAGATAGCGTGAAAAAACGCTTTCCCGCCCACCGCCGCGCGTCATATGACGCCAAATGACGCGGCCGGCCGCGTCACGTGACACGGCCGGCCGTGCACGTGACACGGCCGGTGACGCGGCGGTGGTGGGCGGTGACGCGGCGGTGGTGGGCGGGGAAGCGATTTCACGCTATCTCCCGCAGGTAAGTATAGGGGCTCTGGGGGGCGCCGTGACGGGCTTCACTGCGTAATATTACGCGGCGGACCCCGTCACGCTCGTGGGAAGGAGGCCTTAGGCTCTGTGGTCAATGTGAAAAATGCAGGATTTTAAGATTCTTTTTAAAATGCAAATTATGACAAAGTTAAAAAGAAAAATCACCAAAAATTTCTTACGTATGTTTAAGAGTGGTTTCACATCTGTGCCGAGGATTCCGCTTTTCTGCTGAGATTAAATTTTTTTTTTTTACTTTGTATTATTTCATACCAAAAGCAACATTTTCCATAAATCTAATGACACCCAATCTACAAATGGCAACCCATTAAAGTATTTGTTTTATATTGCAGATGAGAATTGGGATGATGGCCAGCTCTATGGATTTGAACCTTGCAATGAAAACTTTGTAACAGGATGCAACATCATCAATGGAAAATGTGAATGTGACACTATTCGGACCTGTAACAGTCCCTTTGAATTCCCTGACCAGGAGTCGTGTCAGACTGCCCTGAAAAGAATTGAAGGTAGGTCACCAGGTGGCACTTCTTGTATACCACATACATGGGACTGTGTTCATCTGGCAGTATGGTTACGTTTGATCCTGTGCAGTGTGGACAATGGTGCACCTAAAATGCGAGCTCTTCTGCATAGTGTCATCATTGTTTGGATGGTTATCAGTCTGGTTTTCTTGTAAAGCCGATCTAGACAAATCTGTTTAGTCATGTAGTCGGTGTGCTTAGAAATGTGCTTCTGGCTCCTACGTTCTTGTCAGCCCACTAATAAAATCAAATTGGTTGCTAAAGTGTTTTCTGTCTGGCTCCTAAAGTCTATAGCACTTTATTGTAGATATTTGTCTCCATTACAGTTGGAAAGTCGTTGGATGAAAGGGCCTTACATATGCTGATATAGGTATACCGGTGGCCATAAACATGGGATAGCTGCCAGCCGGCAACTATTTTGTGGGACTGTTGTAAACATGCACGTTTAACTTGCATGACGTGCATGTTTGTTTCAAAAGGGATAGTGGGGGAAGCCATTGCCAGATCCCCCTGACAGCAGATGATCTCCCATGGGAACATGCCCAATAGGATTTGTTTGGCCAGTTTAAAAAGATGAAGGCAAAAGCATTTAGTAACTCCCAGCAGCTGGATGAACATATGAGTAATGACATGATCTCACAACATGATTGTGTGTGCGTGAAGCACATTGTGATGTCTGAAGTTGTAAACCGACCTTGGAGCAAGACTTGTATAGGCAAACAGCAATCTGCCACATAAGACTGGGATACTTAGTTATTACTTAGGAGGACAGAATAGTGTAGTCGAGTCAACATACATTGCCAGACATTAAAATGTATGAGGATAGACACACGTTGTCTCAACAAAGGTGGTCCGAAAACGTGGCCATGTCGTGTGTGGTCATAATGTATCGAAATCCATGGGCCATAGATGTATGCAATATTGCTTTATATTAATTTCAGATGGCTAATATACATTAAAAGTGCTTTGTGCGGCTCCGTTCATTGACACTGTTTGACCGCACCTGTTTTTTGCCGTTCTTGCTACTTTCCAAAAGCTTTATTGCTAATTTTGTAAAGCATAATTCTGATCATCCGGCCATGCCTAATAATAATTAAAAGCTGTTTTGTTGAAGCAAGGAATCTTAATATCACATGTGTCTCTTGACTTGCGGAAACCCTAAAAATATCTGACCTTAACAGGTTGATGGGAAATTCTAGAATGATGCAAGGATGACTTTGGCTGGATGTCAGTTACCAGTGCCAGGTTTATTTTGTATCTGTCTGTCTCTATGTGGTTATTAGGTGGACCTTCTGAAGCTATAAATAATAATTCCTAAAATATGGGACAAACTGGTAAAAAGGATTTACTAATTAGCGAATTTTGAAGTCTTCATGTTCTGACCATCGTTTAGAAGCTGTTGCCTTGTTAGTGGAACGCTAGATACTCCTGGGATGTCCAATTTGTTGGGAGTTACCAGGCTGCATTCCCACAAATGTTGTGTCCAGCTTGTGGAGATATCGGGTGATATTCGCCATATCCAGACTTTCTTCATTACGTATTATGGGCATGTGGTACAACAGCAATTTTTCTTCTATCGGAAGTGTTCCTACCATGTTCACATACCAGTATATAATGTATCTCTGCACGCAGTGATGCTCATTTATTTCAAAGGCGGAATATCTACATGTACTACTGAGAAAAGGCATTTCTTGGAAGTAAATCATTATTTAGATGCCTGATGGATAAAAGCTGCAGTAGACTTCTGCAGTTGGAAATTACAATAAGAATGACAGGTTTGATGTCGGCCAGGCTTCAGTCTTACCTGCTAAGACCTCATTCTCTTTATTGCTCACTTTCTACCTGTATTTGTGATTGTTCTCGCTGCGTGCCATTACCTGCTATCGTAAATTCCTTGGGAATAGTCTGATGTTGTTTACTTTAGCTGTTTTCTTACTTTCTTTCATTTGGACTTTTTTCTTCTTTGCCTTCCCTTGTTTTGTTGGGAATTTGCTTTAGGCCAGCAATAAAGCAATTACTAGCTGGCCAAAGGAAAAACTATCTTTTAATCTACTAGATAGAAAAATAAAAAGTGAACTTCCTCAGTAGATGATAACTTTTTAATGGTTTACTGAAAAGATGACAAATAGGAAGCATTGTAGACTACTTAAGCTTCTTCATCAGGCAGGGTTTATCAGATTCTGTGTTAAATCATGCCTGATGAAGAGACCTAAGTAGTTTCAAGCGCACGCCATTAAAAGTTATGAATTACTAAAGAAGCTTGCTTTTTCTAAAGCTTGCTGTTCACATAAGATGCATATTGACTGACGCTATTGGTTTTCTAATGTGTACGCGCGTCCCTAACGGAAGATTAGGGTTGGGTAGTTGAATTTTAGCACTTTTGATCCTTAGTGTCTTCAGAGGGGATGAGCCGCTGTCAGCTTTCTGGCAATGGCTTAAAGGGATCCGTCACCTGTATAAAGCACCATAAACGAAAGCCCCGTTTAGACGGAATGATTACTGCTCAGAAAAATGTTCAGTTTCTCTTGTTTTGAACAATAATTGTTCAGTTTAAATGCGGGTAAATGGCGAATGAGAATCGCGAGGTTCTCGCTCATTATGTTTCAGACGCCATAAAACCAGCGCCGACTTGTGCCGATTAAACACTGATCGTTCAAAGGAATGGGAAGCCCTGATGGACTAGCCCCCGAGGCTGGACGAGCTTGTGATGAGATCACCAGCTTGGTCGCTTAGGAAAAAGAGAATTGTGAGATTGTCTGCCCGCGTAAAAGGGCCATAATGTATGGTGCTGTTAGGTGAGGTGGTAGGGAGCAGGGTGATGTATATTTCATCCTCTCCAACCTACTGGTTCCCACGGTGCCTGCTGCTGCTGAAGGACACACGGAGCACAAAAATCCTGGCTCTCTTCAGAGTCCCAAGCGTGCAGTCTCAGGTAGACTTGTATAGGAGAGCGTGCGCACAGGACTCAGATTTATGGCCAGCGCACAGACTTAAGTGGCGGGAAGCGGGTGTGTATAGGAAAACTAAAATCACCCGGCTCTCTGTCACACCGGCTAACAGCACAATAAGTTAGTTTGTGGTACTTTAGGCAAATGACAGGTTCCCTTTTATTCCCGCTATCTATGTAGAACGTATGCACACTTCACCAATCTCAGCATGCAGGTATATGGATGATTGCATCGAATGTATATATTGTATCTGGTTTATATATACTCTTGGGATGGTTACACACTAGCATTTAAAAAAAAATAAAAAAAAAAATTTTCATGCAGTTTTTAGAACAAAAACTAGAAGAGGATTCCAGAGAAATGGGAAATATAAGGCCGGCTTCACACGAGCGTGACGGGCTCCGCTGCATAATATTCCGCAGTGAAGCCCGTCACGGCGCCCCCCAGAGACCCCATACTTACCAGCGGAAGATAGCGTGAAGACGCTTCCCCGCCCACCGCCGTCGCGTCATGTGACACGCCCACCGCGTCACATGACGCGGCCGGCCGTGTCACGTGACGCGGCGGCCGCGTCATATGACGCGCGGCGGTAGGCGGGGAAGCATTTTTTCACGCTATCTTCCGCTGGTTGCAGCGGGAGATAGCGTGAACGGACGGCTTCCATTGACTGCAATGGAAGCCGTCAGCGCATACACCCGCGGCAAATAGAGCATGCTGCGGGTGAGGACGGGAGATTTCACGGTACGAAATTCCGCGGTGGAATTCCGCATCGTGAGCATTGTGCTATTAGGTTCAATAGAGGGGGCAACGCAGCGGATTTTTGCCGCGGATTTACGCGGCGTAAATCCGTTTGTGGGAAGGAAGCCTAAAGAAAGGATTTCTGTCTCTACTTCTCCCTCCTGCTGAATCAAAACGACCAACAAAAACTGCAGAGCTGTTAAGATAAAAATAAATAAATAAAACCACCTTATGGAGGTGAAGGAGGTCATATAAATATGTATATCATGTGGGGATAGCTGTTTGCAATATGAAAAGGAAGGGCATTTTATACTGTGTTTGTAATGCTTCGACAATACGGAATATGATGGCGCCATATACTTCCTATCTTCTCATTTGATGCCAGGCAGTTTAAAGGTAATTTATACTGGCATACAGAATTCCCTACTACTCTGCCAGTTATCCTGGGCTTACGTATGCAGCGGCTTTGAATCCCTGGCTTACCTGTGGAGCTGGAGTAAGTTGTGATAAGGTGTTCATGAAATCCACTCTTACTGATCACGATGTATAAAGGGCTTAAAGGAGATGTCTCGAGGAAGCAGTGAATTTTTTTTTTTGCCCAGTCCCCCTAATTAAACATACATTACTAATTACCCCTGTAAATGACTTTCCTAGCTGGTTTGTACTTACCGTTCCAGCGTTTCAGCAACTTATAAAAGTTTCCCCAAGATGGCCGCCGGCTCTTTCCCCGTCGCTCGCTGCAGCCCGACGTGCGCGCTCCCGAGACGCTGCCAGCTGTGTCTCCATGGCAACCGGACGCCCCGCAGCCGCCGACCAGACGCCCCGCAGCCGCCGACCAGTCACCCACCGCCAGGCAGCAGGTAACCGGCGCTAGCCGCCGGCTCCCCAGCGCTACGCTCCCGGCTCCCCAGCGCTAGACCCTCAGCCCAGGTGAAGGCCTCGGAGCCCAGCGCTAGGTTCCGGAGCCCAGCGCTAGGTTCCGGAGCCCAGCGCTAGGTTCCGGAGCCCAGCGCTAGGTTCCGGAGCCCAGCGCTAGGTTCCGGAGCCCAGCGCTGGGCTCCGGGGCCTTCACCTGTCAGTGAACATCACCCCCGACCCATCACTTACCCCCCTGGCCCAGCGCTAGTTCCCCCGGCCTAGCGACAGCCCCCCCCGGCTTAGCGACAGCCCCCCCATCGCAGCGAAAGCCCCCCTCGGCCTAGCGACAGCCCCCCCCATCGCAGCGGCAGCCCCCCCCCCATCGCAGCGACAGCGACGACAGCCCCCCCCCCCCCCCCCCCCCCCGGCGCAGCGGCAGCCCCCCCGGCCCATCACTTACCTGGACGGCAGGACAGCTGGGCGGCTTCTCCGGACAGCTGGGCGGCTCTGCACCTTCCTCTAACAGAGGATGGTACAGAATGGCCGCTCCAGCGCGCTCCCGAGCAGTGACAGCTCATCTGCGCATGCGCAGAAGAGCTGTAGCGGGGAGCACACTGAAGCGGCTCGTGCTGAAAGGAGAAGACCGGACTGCGCAAGCGCGTCTAAAAAAGCAAGCTGCCAGCGAATTTAGACGGAACCATGGAGACGGGGACGCTAGCAACGGAGCAGGTAAGTGGAATAACTTCTGTATGGCTCATATTTAATGCACACTGTATATTACAAAGTGCATTAATATGGCCATACGGAAGTGTATAACCCCACTTGCTTTCGCGAGACCACCCCTTTAACTGTAGATCACAAGCGACAGCAGGTGCGGATGTAGGGATCCTCCCCAGGTTAGACCATCCATAGCAGAATGTCCAACAGGTAAGAAGCAATACACGTTATTTTGCCAAAAAAGTGTAATATAAAAAAAAAATGAAAGAAATACTGTAGCAATTCATGGTTTGCTTTATCATCTATGAGAGGTTCATGTCAAATTCTTACTTGCGTTGTAGAAAAATCTCACCTTTTAGGCTACATTTACACATGTGAGCACTATACCGTGCTTCTAACGTGTGTTTTACACACTGATTTAAGGAGTTCTTCATTCAAAAACGCCTTGCATCGCTTGTGTGAAATTGTGATCCTCAGGCCCTTGTTTCACGTGCGCTAGCAGATCGCAAGTGTTTTCCATTAATTTCAATGGGAAACCTCAAACTTGCACACACCTCGCACGGCAAGCAACTGCCATGCAATGTCTTTAACCCCTTAAGGACCAGACACTTTTCAGGGATTTTTCCCATTGAAAAATGGGAAAAACCACCATATGGTGGTTTCTCGCTTCCCCCCCCTTCGGTACCAAAATTATTTTTGCCGCATTTTGTTCCGCATGACATATAGGGGTGTTTTTTAATTATATTTTTCACTGACTCTTCCCCCCCATTTATATTGGGCGTAAAAAGCTAAAAAAAATGTGCTTTTCCTTTGTTTTTTAACATTTATAGTTTGTTTTTTTTGTTTGTTTTTTTTAAAATCAGTATATTCACGCACAAAAAAAGCATGGGTACGGGTTCCTCATTTTGTTTCAGATGTTTTGATATATCATACGTATGGTTTCGTATAAGTTTTTTTACATTTTTTTTTTATTTGGCACTTTCCCACTGTAGCTGGGGCATCCATAGGAGTCTCAGTTACAGGAGAAAACATCCCCTGCAGTGACAATAGTCACTGGCAGAGCTGATCAGGGTCTGTAGGACCCTGTAGCTCTGCTGTGCCAGGGAATCCCGGCGGTCACGTGATCACTGGGTTGCGTAGTGGAAGAAACTCTTGCACTTCCACTTCTTAGTACATAGCATTTAGCGCTATGTACCCAGGAAAGGAGAAGGCAGAAGTGAAAGCCGCTTCTCCTCTGGGTTATCAGCTGTGGCTAACTGCCAAGGACCAGACCTGCTCCTACTTGATTGCAGGAGTATGAGCTTTAATCCCACGCCGTATTTCTGTGATCAGGCGGGATTAAAGCACAGGACCAAGCTCCGTAAATTTAAAGCGCTTAGTCGTAAGAACAATGGCCAAGCTTTCCGAGGGAACGCCGTAAGAACCTACTGCGGTTTTTAACCTTGCAGCATCATTGTGAGGGGAAAAAAATCACTCATGTGAATAACTCCATTCAAAAGATTGAAGTTCGCGATAGTTGTGTGCAGCACACAGTGCACAAAACTTGTGCGAGGTTCTCGCTTGTGCGCATGTAGTCTTAGCTAGGAGAAATTTGGCTACTCGGGGAGAATAGTCACTGGGAAAATAATCTCCTTTACCACAAGATGTATTTTCACACAATGCAGTCAAATCACGTATTTATGCAGCGATTACCACAAAAATTGGGGAATGTTCAGCATTTGCGTCAATTTGGTGGTAATCATGGGAAATCTGATTTGATTGTACTGTGTGAATGTACCCTACAAACAAGAGTACAACCCTAATCAAGTTTTCCCTCTTTGAGTCACTTAAACGTACCCAAGGCCACCCGTATTGCTTATCAGGAAATGAGACTCGGTCAGAAAGACACATGAGAATAAAAAGTGAAAATATTTGTGATACAACGATTTTTGAATTCAACTTTTATTTAATATTCTGTAAAAGGACAATATATAAAGGGAAATATAGAAGAAGGGTTACAAAACGTTTCTACTAAGTCATTTTTGCTATGGGATTTTTTTCTCTTCTCTTACAAAGTATACAAATACGGCTCTGGAATTTTATTTAGTTTGCCAATTCTCCTCTGAAAAACATAAATTAAACAAATTATACCTGCTGGATATGAAGTTACGTCATTTGGAAGCAGAAAAGAAAACCACTCTCACAGCATGGTGGTAGATTTGCACATTCTGCTTAACCTCTCGTGTTAACAGATGAACAGGCAGCTAAATTAAGTGTAGCATATGTAAGTACATTGTTGGAGTCCTGACAGCTTCCAGCTTCACTGTTGTATGACACTCAGTGTATCAGCAAGGATTTCATTCTCCTATAGCTGCGTGTCACTTTGCCATGCCGTCACCCCTTATAGATGCCTATACACATCACATTAACATCAGCTCAACCCACCGATTGCAGAATGACTGGCCGGCCATTTAATGTGTATTGGGGTTTCACCCAATGGCAGATGCCAGGAGGAAAAAAAAAGGATCAGGCATGTTGAATTTCACCATGCTCGATCCTTTGTTCTTGTGGAAGCTACAGATTTAGCAAAGTTTAACTTAACTTGTTGCAGCAATGTATCACAGTTCTCTTAAAGGGGTTTTCCAGACATTGGGGTCAGAGCGGAAGCCGCTGCTCTGACCCTTGTGTAGTGGCTGGTGCTTGTAATTGCAGGCATAGCTCTCATTGAAATCATTGGGACCCCAGCCTGCAATTTCGAGTGCCGGACACTACACAGGGGTTGGACCAGCACATTCCGCTCCTATCGCGGTGTAGTCTGATGGGCACTCCCTGGAACCCCCTTCTAACAAAACAAAATTAATTGAAAAGCTATCAAAAGGGCAAATAAGCTGTGGTACAAAACTTTTTCTTAACATGTTAAGTGTCAGGTTAAACTTTGCTACCTCTGTAAGCCGCCACCTCTTGAAGTCTTGCTGTGGCTTATTCTTCTCTCCTTCCAATCCCCTATAGGTGTATATGCATGTGTTCTCAATGGAGATAGAGGGTTCAGCTATGATGCATCAACACCTTAAGCTTATTTTAACATCACATGCTAAGCACAGATCAGATACTTGATGTGAAACTGCTCATATATCTTGGTTGAAACCACGTAGTTCAGTGGGATTGGCTCGCCATCTAATGTGTATAGGTATAGCCACACAGCTGTGCTACATGGTACATCCATTATGATCCCCACACATCTCTCACACAGCTCTACTACATCCATCTTGATTCCCACACAAGACACAAGCAGCTTGGCACCTCCCACAGCAATGACATCACCACAAGTCCTTCAGCTCACCGGATCTCGGTGGTGGTGGTAGGTTTGCGTCTTCTGTTAGGACCGCTGAGTTGTGTCTTCTGAGATAACAACTTAGTTGTATTCTCATTTTGTTAATTTTGTCCTCCCTTTCCAAGAGCCCTAACTGTGGTGCTCTTCTGTCAGTGAGGCTCTGTGTTTTATATATCCTATAGGAGCTGTGATGACGTCACTTGGGGGCCAAGCATGATAACCCACATACAGTACTTTCTACCAAACTGCAGAATGGCTCCTCCCACAGCAGTGACATCACCACAGGTCCTTCAGCCCACCGGATCTCTATGGTGGGGTAGGTGGGTGTTTCCTGTCCGGTTCGCTGAGTTGTGTCTGAGATAATAACGGCTTAGTTGTATTCTCATTTTGTTATTTTTGTCGTCCCCTTTTCAAGAGCCCTAACTTTGTTGTTCTTCTGTCGGTCAGGCTCTGTGCTTTATATATGTTATAGGACCTTTGACGTCACCAGGGGTAGAGCATGAGAAGCACTCACATACTCACTGACAAGTGGTAGTTGTTAGTTTGATTTCAGTCTGGTGTTCAGTAGACCATAATGGGGTTAATAGCAAAGTGCAGATGACACAAATGTAATTTAGTGATAATCTTTTAATGTAATCTCACTCAAAAGACTGTAACATATCAAACTATTCTCAGGCAGACTTTGGTTTGTAATCCCTCACTCCCTTTTAATCAGATTATGGTGAAAGTATAAGAAAATCCATACTGTCCCGGGAAGCGCAGTCTTCAGGCTAGGTATCATATTTTCGGCCTTCTCAATGAGAAAATTGGAAAACGTCTGCTAGGGGGAACGAGTTGATCGATGGGCATTATTTGTAGTGACAGCGGCTGGAGGGGGACGTTTGTATCTTACGCATTGTGTGACATTGGTATTGCTGAGCAAGTCATTTCGATAACACAGCTCTTATTTTATACTAGATTAACAGCCATTTGTATCCAAGGACAAGACAGATCGCTCTTGTAGTTAGAATCTCTTTTGATGGTAGGGCTTATTTCTCTCAGGGTACTCTTTTTCTCCCTTTGCGGTTATTCTGTGTAATTGCTGAAAATTATCCAATAAACCTTTGTCAGCCACTGTGTGATGGAAGTAGTCATCTTAAACTGGCCAGACGAGAGCAAATGCTGCTAGAACAACAGTACTGTTCAGTCTTATCAAGGTTCGAAGCGGCTAAACTAGAAAAAATCTGGCTGAACATTTTCATTTCGTGTCCTTTTTTTAATATTTTACAGCATTTTTTTTAAATTTTTTTTTTTTACTAAAAAACCCGTTTCAATTCTTTTAATCAAGTAAACCCAAAACTCCTCTTCAGAAGATCTCCTCGGTGTGTAGCCAAAGGTGCTTTCTGTGCAAGAAATCCTTAAAGGGGTTTTCCCCTTTATGGGGGAAAAAATACTAAGCTAGAAAACACTACTCCATTGAAAGGCTTCCCATTGCAGCACTGCCGTTGCTTGCCATTTATTGTATACTTCAGCAGTCACACGCCCTTCTTGGCAGTATCACTGCTGAACGCCGTGATTGGTTGAGTGGTCACATGTACAATAAATGGCACATGACCACTGCAGCAGCTTCTGGCACGGAGGAGGTTGTGCTGGATCGGGAGGCCATTGGAGTAGTGAATAGTGTGTATTTCCTCATTTTACCCTGATATGCCCTGTAATCCAAATAATATAATCCATAATACCGTATGCGCCATGTAATCCAAAACTATTATATTAACAAAATGTCTGAAACAAAATGAGGAACCCATTCACATATTTTATTTTAGTGTAACTATTCGAATTACGGTAAAAAGAAAAAAAAAAACTCTAAATGTTAAAAAAAAAATTAAAATCTTTTCTTGTAGCCTTTTATTCCTAGTAAAACGGAAAAAAAAAGTCTTTAAAAAATAGTGCCCTATATGCTATGGAAAAAAAAACATAGCAAAAATAATATTGGTAGCTAAAGAAAAAAGAAATAGGGCCGTATAACTACCACATGGGTAAAATCCATTTAGTGTCATTTAGGACCAATACACCCTGGTCCTTAAGGGGTTAATAACTGTCTAGTCTGAAATTGCACTGTCTAACTTTTAGGGCCCTCTTACACAGGACGGGCTTGACAGTTGTCCCAGCGATTATCGCTCCTGTGATTTTACACGGGGGCGTTCATCCCTCAGTAAATGGAGGCAGAACGGGTCGGGCATCATTCCAGCCACCTGCCTCCATTTACAGTAATCAGGCCGTCGTTTATAGGTGATCTCCTGCCTGTGATATGCAGGCAGATCCTCGTTTGACTTTTATGCCTGCACCATCTGAACGACGAATAAACTGTCATTCAGATTCCTGCGATCCAGCGACAATCTCAACAATTACATTCCGTGTAGAAGGGCCCTTAGACTGGGTTCGTAAATCCGCCCCACTGCTCTGCTATCCCACCTGTTGTACTTCTTTCCACATGCACCAAAGTTTCTAGGTACAGATAACATGTTGAATTTTCCCTGAGTTTACATTGAATCCATCAGTTAAACTAGAGCCAGGGCCCCGGCATCAAGTACAGCGCCCATACAGTCTGCTCTCCATATATTATGCTGCTTGATGCCATCTCTAAGCTCCATGCTGTCCTTTTAATGTGCATGAGATAAATGATCCCTTGCCTCCTGCAGAAGGATTTCTAATATATGTGGTAAGTAGACCTTCACCGTAAGGGTGCGAAGGTGGCGGTATCATCCTATCTGCACACCATATGATTAACTCCCAATCATTCTCGAATAAGTGGATTTAAATAATTCATAGGAGAAAATAGTCAATAGTTGGCCTTGAATAGTAATGTGCGCGCTCGTTCCCGGCAGGAGCCTACTGTACAGCCGGCCACACACTTGGAGATCGCTCACTTTTTGCAACTAATCAGCTGATATATCTTCTTTGTAACGAGAAGTTGCATAACAAAAACTGGAGAAAAAGTAACTTATTGAACGGATTCCTTTCACATCATCTATGATGCATGTTCACCATTTACACCCCGCAAATTTCCTGTGGCCTTTTAATAGCCAAACACATGCTAAAAGTGCCCTGTAGGCATTCTTATGATCTAGATTTATATGTGATTTGGTACAAAATACAGATTTGTGCCCCTTGTGATACAAGGCTCTGACGTAGTTACAAAGAGCAAAAAAATGTTTATATAGCAATTAAAGGCCAGCTATCATGTTAAGGTGGTGACGTACTGCTGCTCACACCCAGAAAAGGCCTCGCTAGGACGTATGTACAGTAATCCCTTATAGAAAACAGGAAATACCGCCCTCCTGTTGTATAAGCCGTAACCCCCAGTATATAAGACTGATGTGCTGCAAGAAACACAGCCCGGTTGGATCTGTACAATGGCTTATTTTGTATCTGCTAGATTCTTACTTTGCTTCACAAGTAAATGCAGTTAACAAAAATGCTAATAAATCAAGTATTCTATACTGAATGTTTAAAAATAGTCAACTATTTTCATAAGCCAGCTTTTTTGTAAATTAATCCTTTAGGAAAATTTGCGGGTGAGACAGTGTGATTGTCATGGGCAGAGCTTGCCTGCAGCGTTTTCTTTCATCCTACTTCCCTTAGTGCTAATGACCTGCAGCAAACTATTCCCTAAGGGTCCTCTTGCACACAGACGCGCCAATCATTGGGATGGATGATGAGGTGCGCTAAACGGCTACAGAGCAGGCAGTGCTCGAAAATTGCGGAGCTGGAAAGCGCCATCCAGCGCTGCAATCGAACGCCTACTAATACCCTTTTATAACTACAGTATATCCAATGTTATACCTTATTTCCTCTTCTGACTACAGTATATACCCTCTAATACCCTCTTATACCTACAATATGTACCTTCTTATACCTTTTTATGCCTACAGAATTTACCCTCCATATACTTTTATTTGTTCTTATGCCTCGAGTATATACTCTATGAAGCTTCATGCCTCGAGTATATACTCTATGAAGCTTCATGCCTCGAGTATATACTCTATGAAGCTTCATACCTCGAGTATAGACTCTATGAAGCTTCATACCTCGAGTATAGACTCTATGAAGCTTCATACCTCGAGTATAGACTCTATGAAGCTTCATACCTCGAGTATAGACTCTATGAAGCTTCATACCTCGAGTATAGACTCTATGAAGCTTCATACCTCGAGTATAGACTCTATGAAGCTTCATACCTCGAGTATAGACTCTATGAAGCTTCATACCTCGAGTATAGACTCTATGAAGCTTCATACCTCGAGTATAGACTCTATGAAGCTTCATACCTCGAGTATAGACTCTATGAAGCTTCATACCTCGAGTATAGACTCTATGAAGCTTCATACCTCGAGTATAGACTCTATGAAGCTTCATACCTCGAGTATAGACTCTATGAAGCTTCATACCTCGAGTATAGACTCTATGAAGCTTCATACCTCGAGTATAGACTCTATGAAGCTTCATACCTCGAGTATAGACTCTATGAAGCTTCATACCTCGAGTATAGACTCTATGAAGCTTCATACCTCGAGTATAGACTCTATGAAGCTTCATACCTCGAGTATAGACTCTATGAAGCTTCATACCTCGAGTATAGACTCTATGAAGCTTCGTACCTCGAGTATAGACTCTATGAAGCTTCGTACCTCGAGTATAGACTCTATGAAGCTTCGTACCTCGAGTATAGACTCTATGAAGCTTCGTACCTCGAGTATAGACTCTATGAAGCTTCGTACCTCGAGTATAGACTCTATGAAGCTTCGTACCTCGAGTATAGACTCTATGAAGCTTCGTACCTCGAGTATAGACTCTATGAAGCTTCGTACCTCGAGTATAGACTCTATGAAGCTTCGTACCTCGAGTATAGACTCTATGAAGCTTCGTACCTCGAGTATAGACTCTATGAAGCTTCGTACCTCGAGTATAGACTCTATGAAGCTTCGTACCTCGAGTATAGACTCTATGAAGCTTCGTACCTCGAGTATAGACTCTATGAAGCTTCGTACCTCGAGTATAGACTCTATGAAGCTTCGTACCTCGAGTATAGACTCTATGAAGCTTCGTACCTCGAGTATAGACTCTATGAAGCTTCGTACCTCGAGTATAGACTCTATGAAGCTTCGTACCTCGAGTATAGACTCTATGAAGCTTCGTACCTCGAGTATAGACTCTACGAAGCTTCGTACCTCGAGTATAGACTCTATGAAGCTTCGTACCTCGAGTATAGACTCTATGAAGCTTCGTACCTCGAGTATAGACTCTATGAAGCTTCGTACCTCGAGTATAGACTCTATGAAGCTTCGTACCTCGAGTATAGACTCTATGAAGCTTCGTACCTCGAGTATAGACTCTATGAAGCTTCGTACCTCGAGTATAGACTCTATGAAGCTTCGTACCTCGAGTATAGACTCTATGAAGCTTCGTACCTCGAGTATAGACTCTATGAAGCTTCGTACCTCGAGTATAGACTCTATGAAGCTTCGTACCTCGAGTATAGACTCTATGAAGCTTCGTACCTCGAGTATAGACTCTATGAAGCTTCGTACCTCGAGTATAGACTCTATGAAGCTTCGTACCTCGAGTATAGACTCTATGAAGCTTCGTACCTCGAGTATAGACTCTATGAAGCTTCGTACCTCGAGTATAGACTCTATGAAGCTTCGTACCTCGAGTATAGACTCTATGAAGCTTCGTACCTCGAGTATAGACTCTATGAAGCTTCGTACCTCGAGTATAGACTCTATGAAGCTTCGTACCTCGAGTATAGACTCTATGAAGCTTCGTACCTCGAGTATAGACTCTATGAAGCTTCGTACCTCGAGTATAGACTCTATGAAGCTTCGTACCTCGAGTATAGACTCTATGAAGCTTCGTACCTCGAGTATAGACTCTATGAAGCTTCGTACCTCGAGTATAGACTCTATGAAGCTTCGTACCTCGAGTATAGACTCTATGAAGCTTCGTACCTCGAGTATAGACTCTATGAAGCTTCGTACCTCGAGTATAGACTCTATGAAGCTTCGTACCTCGAGTATAGACTCTATGAAGCTTCGTACCTCGAGTATAGACTCTATGAAGCTTCGTACCTCGAGTATAGACTCTATGAAGCTTCGTACCTCGAGTATAGACTCTATGAAGCTTCGTACCTCGAGTATAGACTCTATGAAGCTTCGTACCTCGAGTATAGACTCTATGAAGCTTCGTACCTCGAGTATAGACTCTATGAAGCTTCGTACCTCGAGTATAGACTCTATGAAGCTTCGTACCTCGAGTATAGACTCTATGAAGCTTCGTACCTCGAGTATAGACTCTATGAAGCTTCGTACCTCGAGTATAGACTCTATGAAGCTTCGTACCTCGAGTATAGACTCTATGAAGCTTCGTACCTCGAGTATAGACTCTATGAAGCTTCGTACCTCGAGTATAGACTCTATGAAGCTTCGTACCTCGAGTATAGACTCTATGAAGCTTCGTACCTCGAGTATAGACTCTATGAAGCTTCGTACCTCGAGTATAGACTCTATGAAGCTTCGTACCTCGAGTATAGACTCTATGAAGCTTCGTACCTCGAGTATAGACTCTATGAAGCTTCGTACCTCGAGTATAGACTCTATGAAGCTTCGTACCTCGAGTATAGACTCTATGAAGCTTCGTACCTCGAGTATAGACTCTATGAAGCTTCGTACCTCGAGTATAGACTCTATGAAGCTTCGTACCTCGAGTATAGACTCTATGAAGCTTCGTACCTCGAGTATAGACTCTATGAAGCTTCGTACCTCGAGTATAGACTCTATGAAGCTTCGTACCTCGAGTATAGACTCTATGAAGCTTCGTACCTCGAGTATAGACTCTATGAAGCTTCGTACCTCGAGTATAGACTCTATGAAGCTTCGTACCTCGAGTATAGACTCTATGAAGCTTCGTACCTCGAGTATAGACTCTATGAAGCTTCGTACCTCGAGTATAGACTCTATGAAGCTTCGTACCTCGAGTATAGACTCTATGAAGCTTCGTACCTCGAGTATAGACTCTATGAAGCTTCGTACCTCGAGTATAGACTCTATGAAGCTTCGTACCTCGAGTATAGACTCTATGAAGCTTCGTACCTCGAGTATAGACTCTATGAAGCTTCGTACCTCGAGTATAGACTCTATGAAGCTTCGTACCTCGAGTATAGACTCTATGAAGCTTCGTACCTCGAGTATAGACTCTATGAAGCTTCGTACCTCGAGTATAGACTCTATGAAGCTTCGTACCTCGAGTATAGACTCTATGAAGCTTCGTACCTCGAGTATAGACTCTATGAAGCTTCGTACCTCGAGTATAGACTCTATGAAGCTTCGTACCTCGAGTATAGACTCTATGAAGCTTCGTACCTCGAGTATAGACTCTATGAAGCTTCGTACCTCGAGTATAGACTCTATGAAGCTTCGTACCTCGAGTATAGACTCTATGAAGCTTCGTACCTCGAGTATAGACTCTATGAAGCTTCGTACCTCGAGTATAGACTCTATGAAGCTTCGTACCTCGAGTATAGACTCTATGAAGCTTCGTACCTCGAGTATAGACTCTATGAAGCTTCGTACCTCGAGTATAGACTCTATGAAGCTTCGTACCTCGAGTATAGACTCTATGAAGCTTCGTACCTCGAGTATAGACTCTATGAAGCTTCGTACCTCGAGTATAGACTCTATGAAGCTTCGTACCTCGAGTATAGACTCTATGAAGCTTCGTACCTCGAGTATAGACTCTATGAAGCTTCGTACCTCGAGTATAGACTCTATGAAGCTTCGTACCTCGAGTATAGACTCTATGAAGCTTCGTACCTCCAGCGTGTACTCTCTAAAGCTTCGTACCTCCAGCGTGTACTCTCTGAAGCCTCGTACCTCCAGCGTGTACTCTCTGAAGCCTCGTACCTCCAGCGTGTACTCTCTGAAGCCTCGTACCTCCAGCGTGTACTCTCTGAAGCCTCGTACCTCCAGCGTGTACTCTCTGAAGCCTCGTACCTCCAGCGTGTACTCTCTGAAGCCTCGTACCTCCAGCGTGTACTCTCTGAAGCCTCGTACCTCCAGCGTGTACTCTCTGAAGCCTCGTACCTCCAGCGTGTACGCTCTGAAGCCTCGTACCTCCAGCGTGTACGCTCTGAAGCCTCGTACCTCCAGCGTGTACGCTCTGAAGCCT
The DNA here is from genome assembly GCF_035609145.1 of Eleutherodactylus coqui. Taxonomy (NCBI): domain Eukaryota; kingdom Metazoa; phylum Chordata; class Amphibia; order Anura; family Eleutherodactylidae; genus Eleutherodactylus; species Eleutherodactylus coqui. The sequence continues at coordinate 92,190,650 of NC_089839.1, read as the reverse complement.
CGTACCTCCAGCGTGTACGCTCTGAAGCCTCGTACCTCCAGCGTGTACGCTCTGAAGCCTCGTACCTCCAGCGTGTACGCTCTGAAGCCTCGTACCTCCAGCGTGTACGCTCTGAAGCCTCGTACCTCCAGCGTGTACGCTCTGAAGCCTCGTACCTCCAGCGTGTACGCTCTGAAGCCTCGTACCTCCAGCGTGTACGCTCTGAAGCCTCGTACCTCCAGCGTGTACTCTCTGAAGCCTCGTACCTCCAGCGTGTACTCTCTGAAGCCTCGTACCTCCAGCGTGTACTCTCTGAAGCCTCGTACCCCCAGTATATACGTTTTTATACAGTCTTCTTTTTTTAACTAACATTTCTGCCTACTTTGCCTTGAAATGTATTCCTCCAGATTCTGGCAGTGATTCCTCCATCATGCACAATATTCTCTCTACTCTCACCTCCCTGGGCTCTAGACCTGGTGGAAATAAGCCTAATCCGAAGAAAATCATGCATAAGTCATAGTGTGTGCGTGACGCTGCCTGCCGCCCGCTATCTGCAATAAACACGTGTTTGGATGTGAGATAGAAACTCTCAGGGAATAAAATCGCATTAAGGCCTTATGGTGAAAAAAACAACAATGGTCTTTTTTATTTTCCATGTCTAACAGAGTAGCGGTGCTCCAGGACACTCTATGGAGACTAGAATCATTTTCTGAATTCTACAGTTTTCCTGTAAATTTACAAAACAATCCGTAGCATCCAATTAGGGACAAGACCGGACACGTCGGAAGATGTACAATTGGAAGACGTTTTAAAGTCCCCCTTTTCATTTTAAGCAAATATCATGTTATATAAACTTAGATTTAAATTATTTGCTTCATATGTGAAAATGATATTAATGACCCTGCCATAAAATATTGGAAATTTGACATTTCATTTTATAAGGGATTAGCTACAAGAAGTCTCCAGGAAAAATTGGTACACCGTGTTATGCCGGGAGACGCGAAGAACACTGCAGTTTATAACATTGAAGTTATTAGGATTGGATGTAGATGTTGACGTGGGTGATGTTTGATTCCACACAAGATCTCAGGGAGCTAATATAGTACAGCCTTGGGGCCTGTAGATGGAAGCAGTCTTATGACAGCATAGTAGTAGGATATTAAAATTGCTTTTAATATATTCATCTAAACCAAGGAACTTTTATATACATTTCTTCTGGTAGATCTTTAATGATAACTTGCCATATGTATTTTTTTAGACTCTTGCTTTTCATTGAGTTGGGTTTTGTGTTAGCAGGACTTTGTCCTATTGCTTGCCTTTTAGGTTTCTGGAGATATTTGTTCCCCCTTCTTGCAAGTTCTGGATTGTAGTATTGATTTCTTCTTTGAACAGAAACTTCTGTATTGGTAACTTTGACATGGCTGAAATCACTAATGAAGCCCTTGTGCCCATTTAACTATTATGATCCTGGGTTTTGCCACCCATTATAAAAGGCTCTGTTTCTCCCTCGATAGGGGTCCTATAAAGCCCGTATGTCCTTGAATGTGGGCTTGTAATTTTATAGCGGGTGACTTTGATGATCAGCTCTTGAACTGTTTTGGATGGTAGCATTGGTAAACACTGGAACTTGAGTGTTGAGCTTCTATTTGGTCTACAGGTTCTTCTACATGGGTCAGTTCTTGGCCCAGTTTAACGGAATGCCAATTGACAAGCACGTTGATTAGCATGTGTATGACATGGGCTGAGAATAAAGAAGAACGATCATTAGTATATTGGTTTTCCCCATAGGCCAGCTGTATACCTTCTTGTTCACACTGAGAGATGTTTAGCATTCCTATGCTTTCTGAAAATCAACGATCAGCTCAAGAATGAGCATTCACTCATTCGTCAGCTGGTCGTTGGCCCTCTTACATGCCCCGAATGTGGCTAACGAACCATTGTGCTTGATAATCTGGCCGTGTAATAGGACCTTTTGTTGCTTAATAGTTTTACTACATAGGAAACCTGAAGAACATTACATTTCTCCACACTGATATTGATCAGTCTCTTCTTTGTGCAGTCATCACCACGCTGCCTTAGATTTGTCTCTTATTGAAATGTTGAGCTTGGAGATTTTCATTCATATTCGTTTTGAAAAGTTGATGAAATTGAGTTCCTTAGTCTGTAGCTGTATTCCTGCCCCCTGACATCACGAGCACTGCTTATACAAGAGAATGGAAATGCTTGGATAGTTGTGATAGTCATTGTATGCATCTGCAAGACCGCTACCGAGGCCCGAGCCAGCACGCTGCAAACCTGGGCATATGCTGGGCCCACTGCGTATGAGGGTGCCCACAATGCACCGGAGCATGGGCTGCTAGGTCAGCACAGCAGCCGGGCCCTCCTGACTTTAATTTGAAAGTCTGATTAATAAAAGTACATACTTGCCTCTTCTGTAAAGGGGACAAAAGGTGGCATGCATATGTAAAACGGGTCAAGAGGTGGCATATATATGTAAAAGGGAGCAAGACATGACATTATTCCTAAAGGGGTAAAAGGTGGTCTTATATCTAAAAGGGACTCTTTATTGAAGGAAGTAAGAGAAGGTATTACTGACTGGGGCTGAAAGGGGTATTCTTGCCAACTCTGGCATAGGGGACATTGATGGTCTCAGTGGGCCCATCTTTCTATCGCCCAAGAGCCCACATTAACCTGGAACTGACCATGGTAGCTACATTAAATGAAGTCCATGTATGTGATAACTTTATGTATAGAACAGTACCTAATGTTTATGGCCAATTATACAATGGTATGTCGAAGGGACATTATCTCTTGTGGTTTTCCCTCTGTTGATACCTTAGTGGCATGACCTGGAAGCAGTAAAGGATGACGTTTCATAAATGGAACACAAGTATTTTGAGAGGAGACATCTGGGACGGATTAGTGGAAAGAATTATGACTTTTTTTTTTATTTCAAGAGTTCATTCTTAGTAGTTTTTGGATTTATCTTTCTCTTTTTTTCCCTGCAGTTTTTCTGGCATTTACAATAAACCACCGCACCCAAGGGAAGTTGTGCTACTGAAACAAAATTCCAAATATTTTCTCCGGGTGTGGAAAGGAGAAAAGTATGAGAAATGTGAATTAGCCAGATTCTTTTTCACTAGCTTGACTGATTTCCAGAAATCCCTTTCAAAACTATAGTGCAAGGTCAGCAACTTTGACCCATTTCTGTATAGCCAACCGGTCTTTTGGGCATTGTATCTATTTTCAGTGATCCTGTCTTCACTGGACCATTTTATGATTCTGTTATAACATCAGAACAAGTAAAATTGTTGTATTTCAGTGCTGAAGTGAATAATTATTTTAGGTGTTTCTTATTGTGGTACATCTATGTATTTTTATTCCCTTCACATTATCTGTATATATTCTGTTGTAATAACTATTCCCTTGAAGTGCAAAAGTTGAACACCTTCAAGGGGTTGTCCCACTTCGATAAACACATTACCAATCCACAAGTAACACTGGAAAACTGGCGGCAGAATTGTGTTATCCTACTTGATTTTCAATGCTGATGGAGATGAGAGCCGCACTCATGTGATCCTCTCCCCGGCAGTTTTCACAGTTTCTACCTTGTCTTTATGCAGTTCGAAGTACTTCCAGGCAGGGCAGTGTATGCCATGTCACCAGTAGCATTCATGGCCCCGGTACAGAAGCTCTGGCCACATCAGCATGTGTGTAGTGGGTAAGACAGAGAGGTTGCACGTGTACATGCGAAGGCTGGGAGTAACGCAGGCATGGAGGCCAGCACTACTGCTGGTGGGTAATGACCACATAGGAACCAGAAGTGAGGTTACTGCTAGTTCCGGACCATAACAAGGTGGTAGGAATGATTAAAACTAAAACAGTGGGTTGTGGACACACAAAAAAAGGTAAAATAAAACTGCTATAGGGGATTATTGATGGTTAGTGGGGGGCTGCTGGAGACAAATTGTGAAACAATTGGAGTGGGAAAACTCCTTTCAGGTGGTCACACGTTATTTACTCATTGTACTTACTTTGTATAGTCATTTTGTATCTATGCTCTTTGTAAGCTCACACCATTCAGTTACACCTTTTTTTCAAGCATTGCCGTAAAGATACTGTTAGGAGCAGATATTGTTTGGGGTAGTTTTACACTATTGACTATAATGGGATTCGTTCGCTTGCCGCTCAGTTGCCCGGCTTTTAGCCAGAAGATAAAGTGCTGAATGCAGCTTTTTTTCTTTCGGTATTTTGTGCCAGATCTGCAATGGATCCTCCAACCAGAGGTTCCAACGTAGATGTGAGCCGGCCTAAGATGGATGCTTAGACAAGTCCTTGAAGATCACATATGACAGTCATTCGTTTGTTTATACATAGAGCAATTGATATTCGTTACACCCGATTCTTACCAGTCTGTTGGCACAATGCAGAAGGAGGTGCTGAACAGTTTTCCAGTCTTTAATGGTTTAAGGCTCATGCTCACATGTCCGCTGCAGTCTTGATTTCTTTTGCTGTGAGACAACCTTAAACCACCATACAGTTGTTGTGGCCGTTCAGGGGATCAACACTGGATACACATTGAGGTGATATTTGACACGCTTATGGCTCATTGGGTAATTGAGTATAATTATCTATGTCCCGTTACCTTCTATAAAATGCTGAGGACTGCAGCTCACCGAATTTACAATATACTCCTGTAACTGTTCTGCATGAGTTTGGAGACAAATCCTATTTAAAAAGGGCTTTATAAGTGGGGAATGGAGTTTGAGTAGTCTGTATGGTCTGAGCGATGGTCAGCCATGGGTTTGAGTAGTCTGTAAGGTCAGAGTCCTGGTCAGCCATGGGTTTGAGTAGTCTGTAAGGTCAGAGTCCTGGTCAGCCATGGGTTTGCGTAGTCTGTAAGGTCAGAACAATGGTCAGCCATGCGTTTGAGTATTCTGTAGGGTCAGAACGATGGTCAGCCATGGGTTTGAGTATTCTGTAGGGTCAGAATGATGGTCAGCCATGAGTTTGAGTAGTCTGTAGGGTCAGAGTGATGGTTAGTCATGAGTTTGAGTAGTCTGTAGGGTCAGAGTGATGGTTAGTCATGAGTTTGAGTAGTCCATATGGGCAGAGTGATGCTAACTCATGACTATGGAAAAAAATACTGAAAAGTTAAGAATTTTCTTTATGCTCTACACAGTTATTAAAAAATCTTTATTACTTAAAGGGTATCATTCATTACAGGAAAAATGTTTGACTGGAAGATGAATTCTAAATGAAAGGATTCTGGCTAGTTGTAGAGAATTGTTGGCTCATGTGACAGATGAATAAAAATTAAGCACTAGTTAAATATGTTTGGCATTGGCAATGTTAGTTCTTGCAGAAGCCAAGTAATATCCAACAATCCCTTAAAAATATCTACTTTTTTTTTCATTATGTTCATTTGACCTTCTAAAAAGGACAGTCGCATAGCAAAGGAAATGCTTTAGATTCCTGCATCTGGGTTTGTGTCTTTATATTTTGTTGGCCCCGTTACAGCAACAGCCCTTTTCTTTCACTCAGTCCTCATGTGTTCTTGCTCAGAGTTCTGAAAAGTGGACAGAAGAACTGCAGCTTTGCCAAAAGCAACATGTTTCTGCTCTCTGCTCCTGGGCTGGGCACCGTTATATGGTTTGTTGTTATAGAGGGCGGCAAACGGCATAGTTAAAAAGATGAAGGGATTGGGTGAGCGGTAAGGAGAACGTGAAAAAAGGGATGTATTTCAGCAATGAGAACTACAATAGGACACTTTTTTTGGTGTCTTAGAAACTATTTGTTTGTTCAAATGTTTCCACAAAACTTTTATGTCCTGTGTCCTTATTAGGCCACATGCACACAGCCGGGTCGGATCCGGCTGCGAGATCTCACAGCGAATTCCGACTCTGTGACGGCCAGTGACCCCTGCATACCTCTCTCGGATGCACTGCGAATGTGCCCACTGGCACTCCGCCGCACATGCGCAGTGCAGAGAATGACACATCGGCAATGATGCGGATCCGCAGCGATTTTTGAAATTGACATTTTTGTGTGAGACTCGCATGGATGGCTTCTATTGCAGTCAGTGGAAGCCATCTGTGCGGGTTTCGCACAAAAATAGAGCATGGTGCGACTCTTCCTCTGCGAGCGGGAATCGCAAGTTATATCCGCTCGTGTGCGTAGATGAATCCTTTTACATTGCATGCTATGGATGGACTTCGCTGCAGAATTCGTGGAGGGCGTCTGGCAATGATTTCTGCAGCAAAAATCCATCTGTGTGCATTGGGTCATGCAGGGGGTATTAATCTGGTGGGTTGAAGAAAAGTTATCTACTTGATACAACTGGGTAGAAGCACGGACTTTTTCGCATCAATATTTGTAATTGCGTATTCACTGCGGATTAAACGCATCCATAGAGCTGATACGCACAAATTGCGCAGTAAAATAGAGCATGTTGCGATTTTTCTTACACTCATGGAATCCGCAATTCCTACCCGCAAGTGTGAGCGAACCGGAGAAAGTCAATGCATTTGATTGACCACGTATTACCGTGTGTCATACGAGCAGACCATGATCGCGGAATCTGCAATTTAAATCCATTCATGTGAGATCGGTCTTATTTGGAATATCCTACAGCAGACTATTAACTAATAATGCATTATAGCGCCGCTTTAGGGGAATGCTTATTGGACAGGATTCATTCTAACTGACCCACAGGAGAGTTCTTTGTACATCAACAAGAGGGCTGTCAGAAAAGCACATGTGTAGCCACAACGCTAATGAATCCCATGTTGGCCCATTAAAAGTTCCTTCTACCTGCTCAATAATTTAGATTTTTTTTTTTAAGAGTAAATCCTGTTTAGTCGTTCTCCGAGATGGAACTTGAAACCTTTCAGAATGATCTAGGTTAGCAGATAATGCATGTGTGTATATAGATATATATATATTGTGCCGAGTGAGTGATTGTCATCATTGCCTACTGGGAAAGGTAATTACACTTGTCTGGTGTGAATTAGCTGGGTTGACAAGTACTGTATATAAGGAATCTGGCCCATATAGAAAGCCATGTCATAGGCGTGACGATAACTAGTGGTGGAAAGAAAATGCCAGGCGCCAGGCAGCCGATGCACCTAGAAATTTACTACCGACTTCCAACTTTTTCGATCTCTGCCAGTAATGAGTTTTGCTGTATGACACTCACACGTAATGTTAATTCCCAGAGGTTCGTACAGGGATATTTATGTCCTCCTCATTAAACTTCCCTATTGCATGTTACATTTCACTTATTTAGGAGTGACCACATTTCGGCATAGAGTAGATATATGAGGAACATTGTGCATGCTCCTAAGTAAACATGGAATAATGAGTGGTTAAGTTTTCTGATAAAGCACAAACTATAATCACCTAGAGATAAGACAAATCAATAGTGATGAGTCTGTGCAAGAAAACAGGAGAGTCCGACTAGAAGAAAACTGCAGATGCTAGCAGTCAATAATGGTTTACAGTGTACTTGGAGTACACACTTCAGATTACATCTTCACTTATGTAGCTTCTTGACTACATTGTCACTCAATAATTGAACCTACAGAACACCCATAAAATATTTTTCAAGTAAATAAAGTGTGATGAACATTGATCATAAAGGGGAGGAAAACAGATTTAGTCTCTGTTCATATCACACTATTGGGATATGTCTGAGTTATACATTAGGGGTATCCTCCAATAGTTTGGGCTACCATGAGATCAGTGGAGATGTGACTTCCGGTACCCCTGCCAATCTGCTGATTTTGAAGATGCACCTTTCATTGTTTGAGGACAGCTCTGTATTTCTTGTAATGGTTGAGTTCAGCTTCCCTTTAATCTGCTTATCAATAGGGGTGTCAGGGGTCAGACCTAAAGATGGGCCATCAATATTGCGGTCCTGGAGTCCCCCTTTAAGCATTAAATAATGTTATTGATCAATTACCAGTAGATCATCTGGTGGGCCCAGACTTTGACACCTTAATGGGTTGCAAAGATCCAGCAAGAGATGACCTAACTTGGATCTGTCTTTATTGTTGGTGTGTATTGTGTAAAAGAGAAGTAGACTTTTATATATGGTTTATAGATGAAGGGAGGTCCCTCAATCATTTTCTCTGGTGGACCTCAGGAACGCCATGTATGTATTCAGGAAATGGAAGTATTGTGGTTTAATGGGGTTCTTTTCATCTACTTATTGGATGGATTGAGGGTGCAGGCGTTAGAAACAGCATATTGAATATGCCCAACTAAGGAACCTTGGTGTTTCAAAAGCTTCTACTGTCAACTCTACCAGCCAGTAAATCGATCATTAAAGGGGTTAGTTACTCCATGGCTGAAATCTTTCCCCCATCCATAGTGCTTGAATTTGACTATCTCCAACAGTCCCATTGAGATGAATGGAGCTGCAGTGTGCATGCTTGAGTGCCACTCCATTCATATGGGTACTTTCAGGACCCCTGTTCTTGGGATCCGTGAGGGTCCCAGTGGTGTGTGGTTAGGAGATAACTTTTTCAATCATGGTTCAACTCCTTTACTGTTTAACACTGCCCCAGCCAAAAGTTACAATAATGCCTGTACAGGCAAATTTACATTTTGCATTCGGCCTTATTGATATGACTGAATTTGACATGTGTCCCTCTATAATAGAAAACTGCAACATACTCTCCTCACTCACCCCCTGCTCCTTCCTCTTCTGCGGCTAGCATGATTATGTGCTACATGGTATGTGACCGCTGCAGCCAATTCCTGGCCCCAGACACTGAGGCTATTGGCTGCAGCAGTCATGTGCTGTGCGTGCACTACCCGGAGAGGTAAGTATTAGAGATGAGCGAACGTACTCATAACGAGTACTTACGCACCCGAGTACCGCCCATTCGGGGGGCGCCGGGGGGCGGGGAGAGGCGCGGCGGTGCGGGGGGGAGCAGCGGGGAACAGGGGGGAGCCCTCTCTCTCTCCCTCTCCCCCCCACTCCCCACTGCTACCCCCCGTGCCGCCACGGCGCCCCCCGAATCTTTACGCCCGAGTACTGAAGTACTCGAAAATGGCGGTACTCGGGTGCGTAAGTACTCGTAACGAGTACGTTCGCTCATCTCTAGTAAGTATCCCTTCACTTTTATTTTACAGCCTAAAACGGGGCATGGCTACTAATGGAGGAAGAACTACTAATGGGGCAAAAAATGGGGCATTCCTATAGAGGGAGACATTATTACTGTTGGGAGCAGAAAATGAGGCATTAGTACTGGTGGGGGCAGAAAAGGCGAGTATAATTAGTGTGTAGAAGCATAAGAGCATATTATTGCTGCGTTTGGGGAAGAAAAGATGGCTGCATTGTGTAGCGGTAGCAAAGATGTCATCGTTGCAGTGTGTGGGCAGACTAGGTGTCATTATTAGTATGTGGGGGAATATGGGGCATATGTTGGCTGTGTGGGGGGCAGAGAACATGACCACATTGTGAGGGAGCAGAGAAGGTGGTCTTATTACTGCTTGGGGCATTAAGTGGGCATTATTGTTATATAGGGGCAGGAAAAGCGGGCATTAGTACTGTGAACCTTTTGTCTTATGCATCTTGTAAAATGCCATCCGTTATCTGGTTACTATCTGCAACCAAGGAGGGCGGCTGCTTTTCTCTACATTCTTGTTAGGCTGCAATCATTTATGTGACTTTGCATATTTTCGATAAGTTGCGCACTTTCACAGCCCTATGTTCAATGAGGGGTGTAAAATCGGCTTAGAACTCCCTAGATTCTGTTTCTACCAGGAAGTATTGTTAGCAGTTGAGCAATGCTTCCTTGCATAAATAGCAAGTTTTTAACACCATGTAGTCCTATGTATCGTTAATGTCAGTTACTTCAAATTGTGCTCTGCTCGGCTACGCATACTCCTCAGGAATGCTGGGAGTATACTTACTCTTCTACAAAATAATCTGCCCATGGTCAGAGGGGAATATCTCTTAAGAAGTCGTCAAAAAAGGTAAGCGCATATTGGGTTTTGTCTAAAGGAGAAAGCCTACGTTTATCCATGGGGCAGAAGTGATTGATTTCAATTGAAACAAAACCGTCATTTCAAACTGGAACATAACCGTATATTTGAGGCAGTAAACTATAAATTATTTCCATTTAAATTGACCCGGAGCGCAATGAAAATGCCACCAGTATGACATGTACCAGGTTCCTTCATAAACCGCCTAAAATGTCAGTACATTTGGTCATATAAAACTTGGTGGAGGGAAAAAAGAGGGATGGATTGAGGCCACATCTGTCCAGAGCGGAAACCATCCTGCAAGCATATTCAAAAAAAAAATTTCAGGAAACCGACTGTGTTCCCAGAGAGGCATCTAATATGATCACAATGAATACTTAGCAGAGAATTAGACTTCAATATAAGATGATATGAAATATTCATGGCCGTAAAAAGCATGAGTTATGTAGATCCCCTACATGCAACAATGAAATGAAGCCTTGTAATGAATAACTTAGTAGCTGTGGGGAAGCATTTGAAAGACCTGCTTGTTTAAAAAGTAAAATGTTGCACAAACTAGGATGAGAAGATATTGCTCTGTGTAATGTGTTCTAGGTCACAGGAATAGCTGTTGGAAAGTGCTTTCAGGACATCAAAGTCTGCCGCGAACTGATTGAATCCTTTGAACATAATTTAAAGAAAAAAGGCAAAGCCTCGGTATTATCATCCTCATTACTTACCGCACCTTTTCTTTGTGAGAAATGTGTTATCGAAGACAAAGGTGTGCATCTGGTGTCGCCCAAGCTATTGAGGGACTACAGATATCCGCTGTCTCCTGACAGTAAGGAACTGTCACATATCTGTCATATGTGGGACCCAAACAACAATACCCAAGTGATGAGCGATAGATCGGATAAACTTTATTTTCTTTTAGTTCAGCGTTTCCTGCATTCCAGTCTACCTGACCCCCCCCAATAGGTCGTGGTTGGAGGATATCCTATAGGGAGAACGCCTGTGGTAATGTTGGAGGTATTGACAATAATTATATCACCTGTGCAATACTGTGGAAATCCTGAAAACATGACTTGTTGGGGGTCTAGAGGGCTGGAGTTGGGAAACATGGGTTTAGTTGTTGTGGACCTGTTGCATGAGGAAGAGAGTATAAGCGCTATGTAGACACTTGTTTTCAGTCCAGAAATGTATTGTTGCCCATATTGCGCCAACATATTCCACTGATTAAGAATACCCTTTGATTTTAAAAAACAAAAAACATTTTATCTCAGACATGTATAGCTTATGCTTTAGTATATGCCATGAATGTTTGAGAAATGCAGATCCCAGAGGATCCACGGCTATCTCTAGAATGAGGACTTCCAACCCCGTCCCGCTGGATGCAACGTTTATGGAAACGGCCCAGAATTCTGTGCTACGTCGCTTCCTTAAAAGGGTTGTTTAAAATCTAAATTCTCTTTAAAACAGGTCCCCCAAGCCATAGCAAAACAGTCATATATTCACTCGCCTCTCCCCACTCCCCGGATCTGCCGCATCAGCAGCTCCCGTCTCGCCTGTGATGTCAGGATTGTAGGCTGCAGCTGCCTGTTTACTGAACATCACAATCTGCTGCAGCCAATCACTAACCTCGACGCTCTTTGGGCTCCTGCACACTTGCGTTTTTTTTCACGCAATATCGCTGCTTTTTCCCCCCCACGCAATTGTCAATGGGACTTTCTAATGTTAAAAACGCACCAACTTGCAAAGTGTTAACATTAGAAAGTCCCATTGACAATTGGGTGAAAAAAAGGCACGTGTGCAGGAGCCCTTATGCTGCAGTAGTCTGTGATTGGCTGCAGTAGTCTGTGGCGTCCTGTGTGCAAGCTGATTGCATCTCCTAAACAAACACCAAACGCGGAGGACAGAGCTGCGGTGCTAGAGATGTGGGGAGTGAGGAGAAGTGAGGATATGACTGGCTGTTATGTTATGGAGTGGGGACCTGTTTTTAAGAGAATGATTGATTGATTTATGTCGAACAACCTCTTTTAAGTCTTGAATTTACAGAAAGCAAACTCGTTGTGCTTACGGTTTATTAATGTTCAATTCACTTCTATGGTAATCACAGAAACAATATAGCACAAGGTGCTTGACTATTTCCATAAATTTGACCACCCTGAATGCAGTGGCCAGTGGTACAGGGTGAGGTGGTCCCTCTTTTTAGAGATAGGTGTGGGTCCAGCAGGTGCAGGACTTGTTGTTTGTATAGCACCAACTTATTCCGCAGCGCATTCAGGTAATTTGTTTATTACCCCCCAGCAAACTGGGTGCTCATTATACAGACCTTGGAAGGATGGAGAGCTAAGTCAACCTTGAGCCAGCTACCTGAACCATGCAGGGATTGAACCCACCTTTCAGGTCGTAAGTGAGAGCTTCGGACTGCATTCTACTAGAGGACAATACCTATTTAATAGTGTATTTTTGCTGTTGGGATTTTGTAGGGGGTAAGTTATATTATCACAGGAGTTGCTCTTTACAACAAACATTTAATCCAGTTTTTAATAGGTCTGAAAGCCCAAGTCTTCGGAGACGAGTGCTGTAGGTACTCAAAATCCCCCAAATCTAGTCAAAATCTGCACCAATAGATTTTGACTGTTTTGCGTGCGAAAATGCTGCAGAATTTGCTGTTGAATTTCGGCCGCAGACATTCCACAGCGTTTCCTCCGTGTGTAAACGTACCCTAATGCTTAATAGAAACCGTGATACTAATGTGAGCAAAGCTTTGGGTCCTTGTACACATGTAGATAATCAATTTGTTAAAATCTATACATATATATGCGCCAAACGACGCTCTAGCTTGGCATTCCAAATGCAGCACTTATATGGAACTAAGTCGCATGTTTTTTCCTGCTTTTGATCGCTTTTAGGATCGCTTGCCTCTCCTACTGTCTGCTTCTGCTAATGACAAGCAGATGCCTGTTTTACACGAAGGGATGTAACGACAAACAATTTTTAGGTCATCATAAAAGAGTTGATCAACGACAAACGAGCGCATTCTCACTAATTGTCAGAACATGATTCCACAGGACAGTGATTGGGAACATTTGCTTGATATAACCACTTTTTACCAGTTAATTGCTCCTTGTTAAGGCCCTCTAGTCAGTGTTGTCTGTCAGCGTTTAGTTTGAATAGCTGTAATCTGTAGTGAGTGGATTATAAAGCGTCTCTCTTCCTGGGATCTAGAGAACCGTTTTAGTGAAAGATTTTCAGCTTGCCATAAAGAGCCGTTGGCCAAGTAGTTGGCTTGATGTCTGTGGCCAGCTTGGGTTGTGATCTCTTTAGAAACTCCTCTTGACATCCTCGTCCTAGTTTCTGGCAAGTGCCGGAGGATTTCCTCTGATTGACTTCCGCATAATTTTATTGTTCCGAATTACAGCGGTACTTGGTAAAAAAAAGCAAAACCTTTTAGTCCGCGCAGTAATTGATTCAGCAAAACACTGTAGGGAAGCGGGAAGTCTTGCCCACTGGCATCTACAAAGAAGGTTATGTAGTAAATTGTTTGTTTCGTCATTGTATACATTGAGTCATGGCAGAGATCACGGAGCCAGTTGCAAAGGAAGAAATGTAATTGACAGTTTTATGGCGCTCATTAACTCCAGCTGTATCCACCAGCCTGGCTGTTTTCATCATAAACACACTTACTCATTTGGTGGAATGTTTTTAATGCATAATTAAGAAAACCTAAAGTGAGTTAAATAGTTCATGCTGTATTACATGGGGGTTATAACTGGATTTTTCCTTGCTGTTGATTATTGGCTAAAGCCCCATACTACATGTTTTCTGGCTCTGTGAAAGTGAAATGGCAATTTACAAAAAAAACTTTTAAATTACAGTCCATTATATAATAATTGTGCGTTCCGTCTGATGATTAGGCCTTCAGGGCGCTCTTCTGCCTGTAAGAGAAGAAAGCAGTGCAGGTATCTCCTAGCTTTTTAACGTGCCTGATAAATTGTGACAGAATGTGTTCCATATTCTATTATTTAAAGGGACATTATCACTTTACTGCGGCTACAATAATCGGCTTGTACACGAAGAACAATGTAGCAAGATTTTGCATTTCAAAGGGAATTTGTTTCCAGCACCCTCCAACAAATTCCTCCTTCCTCCCAGAAGGAGGAAGGCGGCATCCACCGCACCTGATGTACATATATACGTCAGCAGTAAGAAGGTGCATAGCTATCCACCAACTAGTTGTTGTTGGCCTTTAACTTGGGCTGACCGTACACAGCCGGGTTAAGCAGTAAACACCGCCCATAGCATGCTATGGAAAAGCGGTTCTTCCTCTACATGAGCAGAATTCAATTGCGATTTTCCGCTCGCCAAGGAAAAATGTCAGCATGCCCCGTGTCTGAGTGGATGGCGACCATTGAATGTGGTTAGTTTCTTGTTGCTATTATTGCACAGACGTGATCTACACAGGGATTGAGGTTTGCATCGGGGCGATCACTGAAAATATTGTAAGACCTGCTGTAAGGCATTTTCACATGTGATTCGTTATTAGGAGACCGGCATGGTTTAATACAGAGAAGACGGAGGGCTTAGTTTTATACATTACCTCCAGCTAAACTCTGCATGTGGCTTTCAGCTAATAATGTGATGTGGAGTGAATATTATTAGTCCAGTGACCTCTGACCTCTAGTTGGCTATGGTATTAATAGCTTTCATCATTTCATATACTAATCCCGTACATGGCTAATTTTCACTATTGGAGATATTTGGAATGATCTGCACGAATACCATATCTATTTTTGACTTAAAGTTGTTTTCTGCATTTTATTCTCTCCTTGTACAACTGCAGACATAGAATTATAATGACACTCTGGTTGGATTTGTTTTGCTTGGTTGTGGTACAAACCATGCTGAGCCATTAGGAATGGCATGAAATCGGATTCTGTGATGAACCGAGTACCTTAGAAGATGATTTAAGGGGTGCCGTTATCCTTATTTTATGTTAGGGGCATGCCTTTCTTTTATCTGCCTTCTATCTGAGTTTGTAGATGAGCAAACACGGATAGAACTTGGACCCATTAAAATGAATGCGGTTATGTAGACGATCATGGGTTTTTATTTATTTTTTGCCTTTTTTTTTTTTAAACTGACATGCCGGGTCCCCTCTCACACACATAGTAGGGCACATGGACGGTGCCCATGTGTTGTCTGATACAAGTTGTGCCCAAGAATCTCGGCTTGGTGAATGTTTCTCTAGTAGCTTTTTATGTTTAGAAAATGAATGTAAAAAGCCTCTCAGAACTGACATATTTCACGTTGTCATCTGTTTCCCTCTAATGGCTTCTCCCTTGCCAGTTTCATATATGATATGGCTTCAAGATGAGATGTTGGGTAAAACCTTTATTGTAGAGACATCCTGTCATTTTTCTTTCCTCAGTCGCTACGAATAAGAAAATAGAAGGAGTCGCACTGATGTAGACAATGGCCTCAGGCAAAGACTTTTCAAAATGTAAGGGGAGTTCCTACATGCAATCTTCAGAAATGTACTTGGACCTTCTCTTAAACTGACTCTGTATTAAAAATACATGTGAGAGCCTGTACAACCCAAAGAGAGAAGAGAGCCTCTTGATGTTGGCTTGATTGCTTAGCGTACACAGAGAACTTGTCCTTTTTGCAGTGGGCAACTTTTTAACAAAGCCATGTTATTGGCAAAGGTCTCATTTCTTAGGTGTTTTGTGAAGTCTTCAGATAATGGCGAGGGATCGCAGTGAGTTTATACAGATAGTCATTTTGCTGCCAGTATTAAAGACTAAGCTATACGCTGAGAAATGGTAGATCATTTAGAGAAGAAAGATCATAACTTAAAGGGGTTATCCGACTCTTTTTAAAGTGTTTTTTTTTTTTTTTTCATACGGTATTATGCAAAACATTGTAGGGGTTTATTTAACTTTTTGGATTTTTTTTTTTAATAAAAGAAATGCTACTTGCCTGTTCTTACCCTACCAGTGATGCAGTGCTAAAGTTTTGTCAGTCCTCCCAATATTTGCTTACTAGCCATTTAGTGGCCACAGCCGTCATGTGGCATTGTGGCTCCCATCACTGAGCAGTGATGTCAGTATTTCAGTAGTACTGCAAATGACTGCCATAGTCACGGATCAAGCGCTAGCGGTTTATAAACAAAGACCGGGAGGACCGCCAGAGCTTCAGTGATGGATGCCGGGGCAAGGGCCAGGTGAGTATTGTTTCTTTTATTGTTTTGCAACATTTAAAAATAATTACAAACATTAATTAACCTTTTAAAGACTATGGCCGCCTGCACACGGGCGGAAATCCCGCGGCGGGATTTCCCGCGGGATTTGCGCCGCTCAAAGCCTGCATAGGAGTGCATTACAATACGCACTCCTATGCAGACGGCCGCGGTTTGGCCGCGCGAAATCTCGCGCGGCAAACAAACCGCGGCATGTCCTATTTTTCTGCGGGGCAGCCGGCACATGAAAGTTCCGGGGCACCGGGCGCAGGTGAGTACGTGCTCGTCTCTGCAGGCGCTCGGGTCGAATTCTCGCCGCCGGATCCGACCCGCTCGTCTGCAGGCGGCCTTAGTATTGCTATCCAAGTATAAACACACAGGCTATAATGCCTAGGTAGGCAACTAGTAGATCACAATTTTTTGATAGCTCGTGGAACACAATCTGAGTATATCTTAATGCCTTAAAGGGGTTGTCGCCGATAATTACATAGCATTTTCTTTGTATTTACACTTATTTGAAAACTAGGTTTCTATCCCCAGATATTTCAGAAATAATGTAAGAATAGCACCACCATCTGTTTCTGTTATGTCCACCTCGGTAAATGTTCCAAGGTGGTCACACATGCTCAGTCTTCATCACTCTCTGCTTATCTGGAGGGATCCCCAGTCTGATGAGCAGCTGCTTCTGAAGTTGCATCTTGTCTGATGTCAGAAGAAATACTGAGGAGGTGATGAATCAGACATAGTTACTGCACAGAAGCAACACAGAGTAGGTGTGACCACCTTGGAACATTTACTGAGGTGAGCACAGAAAGACTGTTCAATAGAAACAGCAGGTGGCGCTATTTCAACATTCGTCTTGGAATATCTGGGGATAGAGACCTTTATATACAGAAATGTATTAATAATTATAGGCTAGCTTTAACTATAAACAATATTTTCTCTGCAACAACCCCTTTAAACTGGCTATATACTATATATTTCAGTTTTCTAAACAGCTTGCCTTTCACAGTTGGTCTGTGATAGTTGTCATTCTTCAGAAATTTGATGATGTGGGCTTCTGCCTCGATCTGTTTTGTTTTGTTATCACTGTAGATGTTAGTAGTTGGGGTAGATCGATAACTTAAAGGAAATACTTAAAAATAATGCTCCAGCATCTTTTCTAAGAGCTCTATGTTGAACAGTTGCTCTGTTGATCCTTCTAGAAATGTATTACTAAATTGAGAACTGGGTGTTGCCAGTTGGGGGTGAGTTCCAATATACAGTCTATTTGCACTGTCCAATCAGTATTGACAATGTTGACTTAGGGATGCAACTTTTTAGCAAGGGGTAATGTTAAAGGGGTTGTCCCGCGCCAAAACGTTTTTTTGTTTTTTTTTAACCCCCCCCCCCCCCCCCCCCCCCGTTCGGCGCGAGACAACCCCGATGCAGGGGTTAAAAAAACAAACCGCTCAGCGCTTACCTGAATCCCGGCGGTCCGGCGTCTTCATACTTACCTGCTGAAGATGGCCGCCGGGGTCTGCTCCCTCCGTGGACCGCAGCTCTTCTGTGCGGTCCATTGCCGATTCCAGCCTCCTGATTGGCTGGAATCGGCACGTGACGGGGCGGAGCTACACGGAGCCGGCATTCTGCACGAGCGGCTCCATTGAAGAGAGCAGAAGACCCGGACTGCGCAAGCGCGGCTAATTTGGCCATCGGAGGGCGAAAATTAGTCGGCACCATGGAGACGAGGACGCTAGCAACGGAGCAGGTAAGTAAAAAACTTTTGATAACTTCTGTATGGCTCATAATTAATGCACAATGTACATTACAAAGTGCATTAATATGGCCATACAGAAGTGTATAGACCCACTTGCTGCCGCGGGACAACCCCTTTAATGCCCAGTTGTCAATTACCGTATATTTCGCTCTAAAAGACGCGTTTTTTTTTCCATCCAAAGTGGGGGGGGAAAAGTCTGTGTCTATAGAGTGAATGTGCTGAAATTCGACCCGATTGCAATTTAGTTAGCGCGATCTCACGTTAAGCTCGTGATCACACAAACAAATGTGTGATCGGTTCTCTCTCCTCCCCTCTGCCGCCCACATGTACCGCTGATTGGTGGTGAGCGCCGACGGGAACTGCTGCTGCTTTGCTCACCTCCACCAGTCGGCTTCTTCCCTTCCTCCTGCTGCACACAAGCGCTGCTGTGACACGGAGCTTTGGTTTTTCAGACCTCTGCTGCTGCTTCTGTTCCGTTGCCTGGTACCATCCCCTGTGCTGTCCCTGGGTGAGTTCAAAATATTTTTTCCCTATTTTCACCCTCTAAAACAGGGGTGCGCCTTATAGAACAAAAAATACGGTAACTTATCAATTTTCAAGAGAAATAGTTTGTCACTGCTTATGGGATACAAGTAGTTACTACAATAGACAAGTCAAGAGCGGTAACAGGTTCTTTTTAAAGTGTCCCTGAAAAAAATGTAACTATAGTCATATTTACACGCAACAATTATTGTTTGAACGAGGGAACGACTAAACAAATTAACTATTTTTTGGTATAGAAATGCATAGCATTTAAATGTGCAGATAATTGTCTGAAACTCCCTCCATTTCCCTCAGAAGCTAAAGTACACACTGTTTAGCTTGTTTGCTCATTTGGTCTTGTGTTGATGTGATCAATTTGCTGCCAGCTGCTTTTTAATTGGTGTGAAAAAAGATTGTCTTGCGTGAGTAAAGCCCCGTTTATACGGGACAAGTGTCAGGCAAACAATGCACGACACTCGTCCCCGCGTATACTCGCTCCCATGCTGTTGCACAGGAGCAAGTATCGTTGGCTCGCAGTGGGGCGGCTGGAGGAGATTTCACTACTCGCTCTCTCCCGCCTCTCTGCATTCACTTTAACAATTGGCGTTCAGTACTGAGCAGCTGCTGTTTACACTGAACGATCATTGTTCAAGATTTTATGCAGCTTAAAATTCTGAACGATGATCGTTCAGTGTAAATAGCAGCCGTTCAGTACTGAACAACTGCTATGTTAAAAAATGGAGAGGGGCAGGGGAGAGTGAGGAGTGAAATCTCCAGCCACCCCGCTGCGAGACAATGATACTCGCTCCTGTGCAACAGCACGGGAGAGAGTACATGCAGATACGAATGTCAGGCATAGTTTATTTGACATTCGTCCCATGTAAATGGGGCCGGCTTAACCAAGTAGTCATTGTGTTTATGCAAGGTAAACAAACACACCTCCTCTCGAGTTGTTCAGTTGTTCAAGGCTAAATAATTGGCATTTAAATGAAATGACAAGCCAGCAAGTGCTAAGGAGGTTTTTTAAGTTGACTGAAAAGTTACCTTAAACAATTGTGAACTACAAGTCAGTTATTTTTTTTTTCGCATTCACACTGAACCATTATCGCCCAAATTCGTTTGTTTGAACAAATTTTGAGCCTGAAGAAGAACTTGAGAGGTTTGCAAGCTCGCTATAACATTATGTATTTTTGTTAGCCATTAAAAGTTATCATATCTGCAAGATTGCTGAGAACAATCACAACAAATTTTGAGCGATAATCGTTACGTGTAAATGGGCATTACGTTTGCAGACTATATAAGTGGGTCCAAATTTACAGAAGGTGGGGCCATCACAGGTAAATTGGATCAGTTATTAGGTGGTAGCTAGGACAGCTGCCCCTCCATAACGAAGTCAAGGGATAAATGATACAGTAAATATGCACATTATCCAAAACTGTTCCAAACTAACAGCACACGGAGCCCACCAATAGGTCATGAAAAGAACTAACAAAAGCAAAATTAGAAATTGGGGCCACCTTCATAATAAATAAATAAATAAATAAATATATAATTATATTAGAGCCCTGATTGACTCGCCACTAATTCTCTAACTTCACGGTGTCGTACAAACATGAAATTTGGCACGGCCATTCTTTAGGTCTTAAATGGGAAAAGTAAAGGGGTCACAACTTGATTATTCAATGCTAAGTGCAAAAATATTGGCACCCCTGTGTAACATAACTAATCTAATGTTCTAACTTCCCGGTGTCATAAAAACATAAAATTTTGCACAACCGTTCTTTAGATCCTAAATGGGAAAAATAAAGGTGTCAGAACTATTATTCAATGCTTATTGCAAAAGTAAGTGCACCCCTATGTAATGTAACTTGCCAGTGTTAAACAAGCGTGAAATTTGGCGCGAGCATTCTTTAGGTCCTAAATGAGGAAAGTGTGAGGGGTGGCACATTCTGCAGAGGGACATTGGTACATGCAGCCTGAGGAGAGTCTAACGCTCCTCTATATGTATACATATTTTATTCCTCTGTTACTATAAAGTAACCTAGATTTCATAAAATTTTTATGTGCGAACAACCTGTAAATACCTGTATCAAATTAACTCGGGCAAAGCCGGTTATATCAGCTAGTAATATATAAATATAATGATATGCAGTGCAGCACCACTACTTTATTATTTGGTTAAGTGCACACGGGTCAGATTTGACACTGCACTTCTGTAAAAAAAAGAAGAAAAAATTGTTTTAGAAGCACAATTGCAAATTTTACACTACTACGTATTCTATCCACTAGAATACATTATTTGTGGACCTTGTTGCAGATTTTGACTTCCCCATCGAAGTCAACCCCATTTAAGTATAGTGTAGTATACTCTGTGCCGGCTTTAGGGGTGTCCAATCTTTGTGGGTGCACCTACAGGCACCCAAGGCTTGTGACCACCACAAATATTCATGTATAGGAGTTTATGTAGATATTGGATAGCATTGTCATTAGATGGCTTTGTGTATAGTAGTGTTGGCTGTGGTATGTTAGAATGCTGGCATTTCCATATGAAGGGAGGCGCCAGAATACAATACTAGACAGGACATCATCCGCTGTAAGGCCGGGCCGGAGTGTACAATACTATATAATTTCAGTGCCATCTTCTCCAGTGTAATTTCCCTATTGTGTAGAAGAGTAAGCTGTACACCGTGCGTGGATGTACTACAGTCATTGCTCTTTAATTATAGATGAAGTTATGTTCTTCGGTGAGGGAAGTCGCTTCAGTTATAATGGCACAAACAGGTTGAGTAAATCCTAAATCTTAATTACACTTAAAGGGGTGGTCTCGCGAAACCAAGTGGGGTTATACACTTCCGTATGGCCATATTAATGCACTTTGTAATGTACATCGTGCATTAATTATGAGCCATACAGAAGTTATTCCACTTACCTGCTCCGTTGCTAGCGTCCTCGTCTCCATGGTTCCGTCTAAATTCGCTGGCAGCTTGCTTTTTTAGACGCGCTTGCGCAGTCCGGTCTTCTCCATTCAGCACGAGCCGCTTCAGTGTGCTCCCCGCTACAGCTCTTCTGCGCATGCGCAGACGAGCTGTCACTGCTCGGGAGCGCGCTGAAGCGGCCATTCTGCACCATCCTCTGTTAGAGGAAGGTGCAGAAACTGGAGCTGCCCAGCGGAGAAGACCAGCCCAGCCCAGCCCAGCAGCCCCGAGAAGCCTCCCAGGTAAGTGATGGGTCGGGGGGGGCTGCCGCTGCGCCGGGGGAGCTAGCGCTAGGCCGGGGGGGCTGTCGCTGCGATGGGGGGGGCTGTCGCTAGGCCGGGGGGGCTGTCGCTGCGCCGGGGGAGCTAGCGCTAGGCCGGGGGGGCTGTCGCTGCGATGGGGGGGGCTGTCGCTAGGCCGGGGGGGCTGTCGCTGCGCCGGGGGAGCTAGCGCTAGGCCGGGGGGGCTGTCGCTGCGCCGGGGGAGCTAGCGCTAGGCCGGGGGGGGCTGTCGCTGCGCCGGGGGAGCTGTCGCTAGGCCGGGGGGGCTGTCGCTAGGCCGGGGGGGCTGTCGCTAGGCCGGGGGGGGCTGTCGCTGCGCCGGGGGAGCTGTCGCTAGGCCGGGGGGGCTGTCGCTAGGCCGGGGGGGCTGTCGCTAGGCCGGGGGGGCTAGCGCTAGGCCGGGGGGGCTGTCGCTAGGCCGGGGGGGCTAGCGCTAGGCCGGGGGGGCTGTCGCTGCGATGGGGGGGGCTGTCGCTGCGCCGGGGGAGCTAGCGCTGGGGAGCCGGGGGCTAGCGCCGGTTACCTGCTGTCTGGTCGGCGGCTGCGGGGCGTCTGGTCGGCGGCTGCGATGCGTCCGGTTGCCATGGAGACACAGCTGGCGGCGTCTCGGGAGCGCGCACGTCGGGCTGCAGCGAGCGACGGGGAAAGAGCCGGCGGCCATCTTGAGGAAACTTTTATAACTTGCTGAAACGCTGGAAC
Source organism: Eleutherodactylus coqui (assembly GCF_035609145.1). Taxonomy (NCBI): domain Eukaryota; kingdom Metazoa; phylum Chordata; class Amphibia; order Anura; family Eleutherodactylidae; genus Eleutherodactylus; species Eleutherodactylus coqui. The sequence continues at coordinate 92,168,216 of NC_089839.1, read as the reverse complement.
GGTAAGTACGAACCAGCTAGAAATGTCATTTACAGGGGGGCTTAGTAATGTGTGTTTAATGGGGGGGACTGGGCAAAAAAAAAAATTAACTGCTTCCTCGAGACATCTCCTTTAAGTATTACATTCTTTTATTTCCTTTAATGTAATAGTATAAGTTATTCAGCTTTGTTCTAGGTCTCTAGGTACATTCTTCATGGCCGTGATGAATTATGGCTCAGTGCTTCTTTCTTCAGATGGGGACAAAGCACAAGCATACTGCCTTATTATGAATATGTAGAGTAATTACCTCTGGCTTTCAGTTATTTAGAAACTACAATTGCAAAATTATAATTTAGAGGTACATGGCTATATTCTTAACAATGGCAGAGGGGTGCTGAGCTTTTAAACAGCTTTCCCACTGTATACAACATTACAGCATTTACTCAGAAGTTGCAAAATGTGTTTAAAGAGCCCTCTGGTTTAGGTGCCTCCTTTGTATGTGTGCCATTAGGGCATGTTAAGATCATTGTCTGCACTAGTAATATAGCAGTCCTCATTATTGATATCGAATTGCTGCTGAAGTGGCAGTCCGGCGCTGCGGTGAGGCCATGTCTTTTAGATGCTTCTGGGCATGGGGAGCCCAAAACTGTATAAAAGTAATAACTCTGAAAACCGTAGTTAAAAACAGACAAACGCCCTTTTTTTTTTTTTGTAATTTGTTTTTATTTTTTGATTGTTGTACTTTTATTCTAATTTCTGTACATGATTATGGGGGCAGCTGCCTTGCCTGAGTTTGCTGATAACATTTGGAAATGGGCTTTACCGCAGCCAGATGGCCCATAGGAACAGACTGGAGAGGACTCAGTGACTGCTATGAGAGAAGTGTTGTGGTCATGCTCTGTAACCTGTCCAAGGAGGGGACCAGGAAGGTGAGGAGGTGATCTGTGACCATCCCCTATTGTGAATGGTGGATCCTGTGCTATGTGTATATGTGGCTGTCCCCTTTTACAGTAATCCTGCCTTTAATAAGAAGATGACTTTTGAAAAGTGATCTCTACGGAACAGAAAATGTCTGACTATTATGAGGCTCAGTTGCCAGAATGTGAACATTTCAGATTTTTTTTTTTTAAATAAAGGTAATGATGTGAAAAACAGAAAAAAAAAAAACGCTCTACAAATTCTTAAAGGGGTTGTTCATTGAAAATACTATTGATGACCTATCCTCAGACTGGCTGTTTTTAGTATTAATAAGGTTAAACCAGGTAATTTCCTAGTTTGATCATTTATGGACTACAAGTGTTGCGCCCCCCGTCCACATGTTTTCATTCCTCTCAAACTATAGCCTCAGGATATGTCCTCAATACTCGATTGGCTGGGGTCCATCGCTCAGGCCCCCGACCGATCTGCTGATTGTGCGCCTGCTGATAGCAACACAATTGCACAGGGGTATAGTGGCCGATGCTTGTAACTACAGGCAGGACTCTCATTAATTTCAATATATCTAATATAGTCTTATGTTTCAGACTAAGCTGTTACTATGCTTAGGCATTCTAATGTATCTCTAAAGCCAAGACAGAAGGAAATTACAAGGAATTACCTGAAATCACATAGCATAATTATTTTTTATAACTCCAGCAACAAGAACAATACGGACATTCAAATCTGTCTCACTGCACAAATAAATAGAAACTTCCCTTCTAAAAAGTCATTTAACTATATGACCAGCTGTCATAGACACTGTGAAGGCCCATGAACAATGAATTCAAATCCTTGTCAACAACCAGAGACGGCAGCTTGAAACCATTTAGACAGTGACAATTTATTTGCTCTTAGCCCTTGTTAGGTTCCCATTTGTTGCTGAGCTCACCAGGAATATGTGACAGCCTTAGAGCATGTCAAGTATAAATGTGATAAACTGTGAACACCGAAACAGTGGAGAATTTAAATATTTTCCTCAAGTTATACATTTCCACATCAGTATCCTTAAGCCTGGGTTAATTATGGTTGGCTTCCTGTCAACACTTATTTTACAAGACATCTACTAATGCACCATAATGCTGAAATGCTGAGGGGCTGGGCTGTACCATTATGTGCACCTTAAAAGGAGCATGTTCCCTAATACAATTTTCTGTATACGTTTTTTTTTCTTGTATGTGAAAAATACCCTCATTTAGCACCATGTGGCCTGCAAGAGAGAAGGCAGAAGTGGTTAGAAACCGTTTCTGCCTTCTCCTCCGGGTCCTCATCTATGTCTGACAGCTGGGAACCTGACCTCCTGCTAGATTGCAGGAGCTTTAATCCAGTGCCCTATTTTTTACCATCGGCCGGGATTAAAGCCCAGGACCACGCGCCATAAATTTACGTTGCTTGCTCCTTAATGGGTTAATCTCAGGAAAGTGGACTCGTTCATTGCTAGAAAACCAGCCAACCAACTGATGCTGATCTGAAAAAAAAAACTCCTAGATCTCCAAAACTATAAAATGTTCCATAAAAGATGCCTACAATTAATAAAGACATGAACATTTGGAAGGAAGCTCCAAATGTGCGGGTTGGACCAGATGACCCTGGAGGTTCCTTCCAACTCTACGATTCAATGAAGCTCTTACCTCCTTTGCATTGCTTGAAATGCTGACCACAAGAACCCGTACGTTATGGGCATATGTAGCTTATTCTGAAATGCTATGGTGTTTTAGAACAAACATACTTTGAAGACCTCCTCCGAATGGAGCTCCAAGTTGTGGGGGAAGAAGAGTGTCACAACTCTCTCCTAGTGTGTCATAGAGAAAAGAGCTGTCACCCTAGATTATGTGGGCCAGGAGAGGCTGGTGCAGCGCCGCCCCTCTGACTACAACCTCCGTTCAGAGTAGATCTTCAAAGTATTTTCTTCTGAAACGACACATTGCTTCAGAGTAATATATGCCCCAGTATACATACCTGTGCCGGGTTCATTCTCCTTGCAGATTCGGCAGCATGAACCTAGCAATGAGTTTTCTTTTAATGGTGTGTGTACATATTACATTTGCCCAAATATACTGCAAGAGTTCCTGGTACATACCGTGAAAGTATCCGTAGGGCCTCATTCACCGAGTATATGTCAAATGAATGTCCTTTTGGCGTACACCGATCATTGTGTCAGTATACCTTTTTATAGACTAAAGTAGTAGATTACCTATTCCGTATTGATGAGAAGGAAAGTCCAAGGCATACAAAGTTAAAGTGCTCAAAGTTTTATTCCAGGGCACAGAAGCATATAATAGCAGTGTTTTGGCATGTAGGCCGCCTTCAAGCTGTATAGAGAAATACAGTAAAATTAAGTATGTTGTGCGCTATTGGGGACATATACCACTGTATTCCTATACAATGTAGTACATTGCAACTATGCATTAGAAAATCCTCCTGGGGTATACTATATGCACAACGGTGCAAGCATAATGTGAACAGAGCCTAAATCAATGGGTTCAGGCACTTTATAGATTTCCTCAATCTCTATGTTCTCTAAATCAATGGCGGTGTGAGCTCAGAGACTCTAGTGAAGTAATCTTCTGCCATGTATCTGTAATAGAAGAATATTTGTGACCAAATTTTCGCTTTTAACCCTTTCCTAGCCAATTTTTAGACCACCATCATAGTCGTTGTCTGCCAAGAGACAAACAGCACTATCTGCTGGCTAAAGCCAGTACTACAGTAGGTAATGCGTCGGACAGGCACTGAAAATGGAGCCGTTGAGTAAATACAGTGGTGCCTTAGGTTAGGAGTTTATTTTGTTCAGTGACTGGGCTCCTAACCCAAAACACTCGTAACTCAAATCAATTTTCCCCATTAAAATAAATGGAAAAGCCATTAATCCATTCCGGATGGCGTTGCTCCATTGAAAGCAACAGGACGCCGGCACCCCTACAGTGATTTTTGGGGAAAGGCTTTAAATATAGCTGTAGTGTGTATATATAAACATGTAAATATATATACTCGTCTGTCTGCCGGGGCTCAGGCGCATCTAGCCGCCGCTTGTTCTCCCTGCACTGCGCTGAAGCTTTTCAGCAGGCGGAGATTAAAAATGCAGGGAGAACAAGCGGCGGCTAGAACCGCCTGAGCTACGGCAGTGGCGGACAGGTGAGTATGTATTTTTTACTGCAGCTAGGAAAGATTTTATATTTAAAGCCCTTCCCCGTAAATCACTGCAGGGGTTGCCAGCAGGCCATTGCTTTCAATGGGACCACCAGCAGTAGTGGTGGCCCCAATGAGAGCAAGGCTTGTAACCCAAGTTTTTGGTCTTAAGTCTGAGCAAAAATTTGGGAGAGAGAGCCTGCTCTCAAGTCAAAAAGCTTGTAAGCTGAGGCACTCTTAACCCAAGGTATCACTGTACAGGTAAAACACCCTGTCGGACGTCTTCCAACATTGTAGCCCTAAAGGTTAAATTATAATGTTGGAGGACGTCCGACAATGGATTGGAGAAGGTTACGGTGGCGTTGGTTTTCTTCCTGAGGAAAACTGTTAAGTACTTGTATAAGTAGCGTATTTGTGAACATAAAAAGTACCCATATCTCTTGCTGCGAGAACCATTAAACTCTCCCTTTACTATAAATGCTGATAAAGCGACAACTGATCGTTAAAATCCCTGGCACTTCAAAGCAGCGAAATGTTAATATCCACATAAGTAAACCAAACCCTGAGTCTGGCCCGGTCCTCTGATTTATTGCAGCGCTGTGCGGCCATTGAGTCCGATCTCAGGATTGACATGGTACATGTTTCCTAGTAGAACATCACAGCCGGGGATACGTCGTTGTATGTGGCGCCCATTTGGAATAGATGGTTTTGGATGACAGCACAGGCTCCTGGGATGATACAGAAAGTCAGGAAGATTACTTGAATTTCGTTCTTTTATTCATTCCAAGCAGTCCAGTATGTACAGTAGCATGGCGCCCATTTGGCATGTTTTGCTGTTCTTCAGCTTGTGTAGTCCACTAACACTTTAACGCTTTTTATATATTATTTTTAATCGCTTCATGTTCACCCTTATTGTTTCCATCAGCTGATTACTATGTAACCGTGGTTCTGTAATTGTTGTACTTTGTCTTTCTGTATCCCCCCTGTCTACGTAAGCGCTGCGGAATATGTTGTCGCTATACAAATAGTTATTATAGGAGGAGGTTGTCCAAATAATAATAATAATCATTTAGTAGACCAGCATCTATTCACTTACCAATTGTTGTAAAGCTAGATGTCTCCACATGCTGTTCTACAGATGGTGCAGCACTGTTCTCAGTTCAGTAGTAAGGAGAATCACTGGCAAAGTGCGCTGGGATTTGTAGTTCTGAAACAGCTGCATAAATGTGCCTATTGTGATGTTTGCAAAGTTAGATTTGCCAAATGTTTTCAAGAAACAATGAAGTCTCTATTCCTCCCGTTACCATGGAAAAAGTAAATAGAGGGAGTGAATCCTAAATAATTAATTGGAATATTGTTCTTACGTTAAACATGTGCTTTTTTGGACCGGAATTTTCCTTTGAGGAAAAAAGTAAATGTCATGCTTATCCAGAACTGCATGGGAAAACTAATGCCGGCATCTCCATATAATAACACTACTGAATGTTCAGCGACTGAAACCAGTGAGCCGGGAGTCAAAACTTTAACTAAGATTTCAAGACAAATTAAAATGAAGGCATTTAGTTAAGATGATTACTGGAAATGCCTTTAGACTGTGTTTTTTAGTGTCAGTTCATTTTCTTTATGACAGCCAGACATGACTATCACTTGTTTGTATGCCGCTACTGAAAAAGGCATGGGTGGTAATAGGAACTGCGAAGTTTTCACTAAGGGTTACACACAGCCTCCTCCTCATGGATTACATTTGGTAAGGGTACCGTCCATTAAAGCGCACGTGGATTGGGGCGCTTTGTGCCTAGTTTTGGAATACACTCTACTAGAGCTGCTAGTTCTACCCGATGCTCATCTTTTGATTGGTCAATAGACATCTGATGGTTATTCAAGAATGGAAAGAGACTCTAGTATTCATATAAAATTGGTGGATACTAAATAGTGTAGTATTTTAACCCATTTCCTGACCTTAACCAGTTTTTCTAAAATTTCTTGTAAAAGTGCTTTCACACGTAGCAGATTTGATGCTGGTTTTCAGAACCAAATCGACATCAAATTTTGTATCAAAACCCGCATCAAAATACAAAGCATCGGTTCACATTTCGACGCAGTATTTATATTCAAAAGGTATTTATTATTAAAGGTATTTAAATCCATACATTGGTCATGAATGCCGAAACAATAAAGAAATTGTACAGGCTTTCTTGTCTCTCTTCAGTTTTGACATTTGAATCATTTTTTTTTTAATTGTACATTTAAGGGGACAGGCACTGACATACAACGCCACTCCATGGATCCCAACACAAAGAGCCACTCCTCAGAGGTTATGTGGGGGTTGGGGGAGAGAAGGGCCGGACAGGCGAGGACCTGTTTTATAAATAAGCAATTGGATAAACAACTCCTTCTGTTAGAGCTATTCAATAGCCAGTTGGAGAGAGAGGGCGAGTCTCAAAAGTCCACCAACACAGCTCAAGTGGAGTAGAACCTCGTAGACTCCCCCTCAAGATCAGAACACCTGATTTCTTCCACATATTTTAGAGAATCCATTGCCTCCATCCAAACAATACTTGGAATCGCGTCACCTCTAATACCTAGGAATAATTTGACGCATGGCCATTACAACATGTCGCAATAATCCTTTTTTGTACTGCGAAATCCAGCCTTCGATACGTTTTTTTTAAAAATGGATGTGTAGCAGACCTCTCCCATTCAATTTAAAGGGTACAATCTGCTGTGGATTTGCACCAGAATCCGTCACATGTTAACGCGCCCTAACAACCCCCACTTATAGTGTGCCTTGGTATTGAAATATGGGTCACCTGAATTAAGAAGTTTTTTTTTTTTTTTCAACTTTAGGCCATCGTATAGTCGTATAAACTGGTTACAGGTTATAGCAAGGGGTTTATCAAGCATAATGTTGGGTGTACTTGGGCTGCTGCAAAAATAAATAGAATATTTCATGCTAAGCCATTGAGCCGATGAACTGCTCATATTATTTTGTCTGAAGACAACAGCATGTACTAGTATTTAGTTCTAGAACAAGTGGAAAATATCGAAATCCAGCTTTCCATTGGTTGCTATGGGCACGATTTTTCTTCCGTGTGGCAGCGGGTACGTGACAGCTCGCTCATCAGCCTATACTATCAGATGTTCTTGTACGGTCATGACACATAACAAGCATAGGCCATAAACGGCCAGTTACAAATCAGAATTTGTGACGGTTTAGTGCCTGTATACTGCTAATTTGCCGTTTATGCTCTTGTGTAACAGGTTATGCGTGATGCTACTGACTGGCTCAGGCCCAAGGATTGTTGCTAGGAAATATTGTTTTGGAGTACCCGCTACACCTGGCACATTAGAAGAGATGGCATCTGCTTTTATGTCGAAAATAAAACCTACGGATTTCCGCAGAACACTGTATCCTCTGCAAGCGGTGATGGGTCATATTGTGTATAATAAGTAGATATACATAAATATAATTACTTTGATTTTTTTCCTCTGGAACCAAGGCACTAACAATAGCAGCAGCAGCTGCTGGAAATGCCTATTAATTTCCAAATAATAAAATGGTGAGAGAACTGTACAGATGCCCGCCACACAGGAGGGGCACAAATGTCCAAACTGCTACAAGCCTAAATAAAGCCGTACATGACAAATGCAAAAACGGCACATTGAGTTCTTCTTTCAGACCAATTCTGTTGTTCAACTACTTAATAGTTTGACAGTTCTCTTTGGTTGAGGCGCATTTTGTGATGGCGAATGCAGAGGATGACCACATACTGCACGTTTTTTTTTTTATTGTAGCGCCCGTTGTTGCTTTAAACAATTTGTTAGAAGTTATTCTACAGTGAGAATGGGAGCTCTAGAAAAGGTCTAATTTTGGTATTAGAACTGCTTCAGTATTTTAAAATGGCATTCCCATCTCCCTTTTCAGGCCATGGCTAATGGCCATCCAGTAGCTTAGCGCAGCACTGTTTCGAGTGAATGGGAGCTAATGAAGCAGTGTAGCACAGCACGCCATACTCTTCCCGTAGCTCCCATTCACTTCAATGAGAGCTACGGTAACGGCACTGCGCTAAGTGCCCAGCTTTTTCTGCAGGTAGTTAGAACAGAGATGGTGGATTTTCCCAGCTTGGCCATGAAAAGTCAAGATTTGAGTACCCCTTTGACATCTTAACCCTTTCCAATCCAATTTGTATCCTGTGTTTCCTAGGGGACTTACTCTTTTTCTGCCATTATACATCGGCGCTATATGCTGGCTAAAGCCAGTACTGCATGAGGTGACACATTGGATAGGCTACAACAGCAGAGAGGCTGGCAATATACAGTAAGAGAACCCCGACAGACGTCTTCTAACATCAGAGCTGTACAGCCTTAAATCATAATGTCTTCAGAGGTAAGACAGTGGATTGTGAAGGGTTAAAGGGACTCTACTTTTAGCCCTATAAGCGAAGTTCATAGGCTAAAAGTAGGTGACCCACTGAGTGTGAGGATGTTGTTATATTTACTCCTATTGTATAGAATATTTACTATATTCTCCTGTTACCCCCGGTGTCAGCACTGAAAGCCACCGCTCAGTGCATTGAGCATCACTAAGTAGTCCACCCATTCCAATTTTATCTTGGGTATACTATTGAGCATCGACTTCCAACACAGGCACTTACGGCTTAGCTTATCTTATAGGCTAAAGGTAGGTTACAGAGTCCCTTTTAAGGATGCAGCCTTTTTTTTATATATTACTCATAGGAGACTTGCACTTGCGAACCATAGTATTACATTATACTGCAATCTGACAGTCGGTCTATCAAGCCGCTTCATGGGCAGTCTGCAATGGCAGCCCTGGGAGCCTTCAGAATGACCCTGGCTGCCATGGCAACTGAACGGCACCCTCATCAGGACCCCTGAACGCTGATCGGGTCATTTAAAAAGTTAATAGCTGTGATCAGCATGAGCGCTGATCGCTGCTGTTAGCGCCCATCTTGTATGGAGCGGAATTGACCCCTGATCCCATACAACCACGGAACCCCCATGACCTAACTGTATGTCATGGAGTGTTAAGGTTTTAAGGGGGGTAGCTTAAAGGGGTTGTCAGGTTGTTTTTAAAAACAGGATCCCTTTAAGCCTCAGGCCCACCAAATATTTCTACTTCAGCATGTGAAGTACGTGTATCTGCATTCAGTGCAATAGCTGTAGGGAATCAATAAGCCGTCCTCGTGCTCACAGCCTAAAAACACTGACTCCTCATTACCGCCACCAGAATTGTTACTGGAGCCGATCCTGACAGCGATCACAGATTCTGTGCAGGCTCTCAGGGATCTCATCAAACACCGTAACTAGAGATTTCCCTGTTAGGTTTGGTTAAAATGTTTTATTTAGGACACATACTGCAGTTTTACTTGTGGTGCCTGTTAGGCCATGGGCAATTATTAATTTACAAATCTTGAGAAATTCTAAGGGCATTCTGTAGGGATACATAAATAATGGTAATCCTGCCGGGCACAAATTTTAATATGGGCTAAAAGAAAGTTTCATCAACAGCAGAGATGTCACATAGGTTTTTGTTTTCATAATGTAGCAGCAATTAAGATCCATGCACGCAACTCAGGAGCACACATTGCAGGCTAAGGCCGCATGCACACGGGCGGGTCGGATTCTGCATGTGGGAGCCCGCAGCGGACTCTGACCCTGTGCCCAGCCGACACCCACACACCTGTATTTTCTTCTTTTCTGTACTGCGGATGGGCCCTACAGCTCGCCATTGGAGAGCACAGTACAGTACAGATTTTTTTTTAAACTCCTGCTTTTTCCGTGTAATCCCTGGCCCATCCGAAATTTACATTGCGGGATTGGCTGTGGGTCAGACTGCTTCCATTGACTTCAATGGAATCCGCAGGAAAATGGAGCATGCTGCAATTTTTCATCCACGAGCTGAAACAGCAATTGGTTTCCACTCATGTGCATGAAGAATCACTTTTGCATAGCATGCTATGGGCAGTGTTTGCTGCAGAATCCGGAGGCGGATGCCCGCTCCAGATTCTGTGACTCAAATCTGCCTGCGTGCAATCACCCGAAGGCAACACCACTGTATGCCATAGACTAGACTGGCATTACGAAACAAGTACAGTGCACAGCTTGCTTGTTAAAAATTTGTGTTGATAAGGGCTACAACCGCTGTGGCTTCTGGATGCAGACACATCGCAACAAGACACACTTTCCCCATATATTTGTCCACTAGCATATATGGGCACGCTTGTTTTATGCTGTTACGATCAGGCCAATTTAAATGTCAGTATTGTGATGACCATACATACTCTACTTTCTATTGCACCCGTTTACTTTTTATTGGATCCTGTTTAGGTCTTCACCTTAAAAAAAAAATAAAAATTACATTTTTTACTCATTTTTGAGGTCTGGTTTCACTCCTACTTCTAGTTTTCTCATCTCCTCCCCAGTCTCTCCCATCCCAAACCTGTTGTTTATGAACTATAGGCCATTCCTTGCACTATAAAAAGGATGTTTAAGATGGGTACACTTTATAGTGTACTATACCAACATGCTTATCTTCTCAGATGGAATGCCCTCCTGTTACCATTGTAACTTGATTGGTATCGCTTTGCTATGTGGACATTTAATTCTAGGACCACTCTGGCAAAAACACATTTTTCCTTCCCTGCCCCTCTCACCTGATTGCCTGTCACATTCTGGAGGTCTGCCTTCTGTATTGCAGTCACTTCTATGCAGTGCAGCCTCCTATCTGATGCTTATCATGCGCCACCTTGATGATGAGATTTTTTACTTTCACATTCAAATCAATTCAGTGAATCATCAGCACAACATTAGCTAGAGGCTATACCATTTCTGCTGCTGCGTTACTGTTTTAATTATCAATCCTTTATTCTTTTAAATGACCTACAGGCCTGAAGTATACAGTCAGGAGGGTGAGCTGTGATCTCCTCTTATAACTGTGTGACAGGAGCTCTGTGATCATCATTAGTAACTGTGATAGAAGTGTCTGTCTCCCCCTCTAGGCAGTTTCTATGGTAGGTTCCATTTAACATCATCACACAGAAAATTTGACTAGTTTTAGACAGCATAGCCCCAAGTAGATGTGACCTTGTCAGAATTGAGATCACATGACAATCTGAAGAGAAAGAGGCCAGGAATTTGAGACAGAAAGGAATAACTAACCAATGCAACCCTAGCCGACGTATAGATACTGGCGGGATAGCTACATAATGAACTAGCCGATATACCTGGCTTCGCCTGAGTTAATTTGATACAGGTGTTTACGAGTTGTTCGCATATAAAATTTTATGGAGTCAAAGTTACTTTAGATGTCCCATTCTCCTCACTTAGGACCTAAAGAATGCTTGTGTCTAACGTCACGCTCGCATGACACTGGGAAGTTGCATTACATAGGGGTGCACTTACTTTTGCAATTCGCATTGAATAATCGAGTTGTGACCCCTTTTACTTTTCCCATTTTAGGACTAAAAGAATGGTCTGGCTAAATTTACATGTTTTTATGACACCGGGAAGTTAGAGAATTAGATTAGGTACATTACATAGGGGTGTCAAAAACTTTGCATTAAGCATTGAATAATTGCGTTGTGACCCTTTTAATTTAGGTCCTAAAGAATGCTTCTGCCAAATTTCATGTTTGTACGACACCGGGAAGTTAGAGAATTAATAGTCAATCAGTTAGTCAGTTAGTGAGTCAGTGACGGCTTTCACCTTTATATATAGATGAACAAAAAAATCACCAAATTGGCCCTTTAATAAAACATTTTAAAACCTATTGTTGATGGAGCTTTTGTGCACGTTTGTTAGTGATCTACATATATTGGAGGGTTGTCCACTTTCAGGCAACCCATTTGACCAAAACTCCTGGGACGGGATGTGTTCGATGTTGAGTTGGAAATAAAGTAACACTACAGCTGGACTTCTATACATCATGGGTAACCTATATGTGACTACCAAACTATTTGTAAGTTACATTTTGTAGCATGGTAATGGCTTTGTAAAACTGGGTTAAATAAGTTCAAGAACCTGCTGCATTAGGTGCTCACACAATGCAAAGTATGTGAATTGCTGATTGCCCTCTGGAGGAGATTTAAGTGGAGCGATAAAAGTTTTGAGCTATTGGAGTGTCAGATTTGCGGTAATATATGTCATTTTCCCTTTCACTCAACATCTTTTCGTGCATCTCTTAAACTCATCGAGTCTTGTGTAATACATGTCAAATGTGAAAATAATTAGGTTTGATTTGCCAAAAAAGCTCTGATGGATGGACTATGAAGTAATTGTTAACCTGCGGGGCAGCAATACTGTGCCGCTAATACGCAGTCATCTATTTACACAACAGCTATAAGTGAAAATGAATTGCGGGTCACAGGTTGCTGATTGTTATTATTGCATTTTGGAACGTTTTGCTGCTTATATGAATAGCAGACGTCTTCAGCTAATTGGGACACCAGTTCCTTGAACACATAACATGTTGTAACCGTGTTGTACGTGTGGGTGCTTATGATCGTGGAAACACAGCAATTATGAATATTACCATAGTTCTGTGTTTTATGCATCCTCACAGCATCTGTCAGTGTTCAGTTACACATGCAGCATATGAGTGATGCAGCCCCCTCAATCAGGACAAGTAAGGGGACGCCAAAAGACACCCGGGAGGATGGTAACGTTGCAGGTTACTAGGGTGGTTTCACATCTACATTACAAACTCCGAGGTTCCATTGCAGATCCCGTACAAAGTACCAGAAGAGAGAGCTCTGCATGCAGCACCTTTTCTTCTGGGCAAAAGTTGTTCAGCTGAGTGGAAAGCGAACGGACACCATTATATTCAATGGGGTCCGTTCGGCTCTGTTCAGTTCCGTCCCGTCATTAAAACAGAGCTGCTGTCTGTCCCAGGGATTTTCCTTTCCTTCTCCGAGACGAAGCAGGTCACTGGAGCCCCAATGCAGATGTGAAACCACCCTTAATGACAGGTTTTGGTTTTAAATGCATACAGTCAGAAGAATGACATAATATAAACTTGGTAACGGGTTGCTATGGTCAACAAGTCATGTTTTTACTGACTATATATTTTTTTCTCTCATCATGTTGACTTAAAGGGGTCGTCCGATGGGAGGCAACCCGTTTAAGACTGTAGGATGGAAACAGCTGCACGCCCCAGGTCCTGCTCCTGACACCCCTGAAACAGCCAATGGCCATGGCCAGCCAGGCAGTTCCATTGCATATGCCCTTGCAGGAGAAATGTATTGGTACAGGACAACCGTTCAGATGAATGGCCGTTCTTGTAATGCAAACCTAGTCCAAAGTTGTTACAGAGAGGCTCTCCGCCTCATCTCAGAGAGGGACCCTATTGTCTCACATGCCCTCTGCTTTAAAGGGGTTGTACCAAGAAACACTTTAATCACCTGTTTAGCGTGATCGGGGTAAGTCACCACTGAGACCCCACTGATCCCGAGAACAGGGGTCCTCTTTACTCACTGCAGGCTCTCTGCAGCAATGTCAGAATTGAATGCATTGGTGACAGAGCATGTGTGGCCGCCGCGCCATTTATTTTAATAGAGTTGACAGAAATAGTGGAGTACAGGTGCCAGGCCTATCTCTGGCAATCCCATTGAAAATGAATAGAGCAACTCCACAAATTGCATTCCCACTGCGTGGTGTGCAATAAGCTCACAGTGAGCAGGGACATGGGACCCCCTGTTCTCAGCAGTGAGAACCCCACTGATCACACTTTTATCACCTATCCTGTTTTCAGGTACCAACCCCATTAGGCTGTGCTCAGACGCCCGTAATTTGCTGCGTGCCGCCAGTGAGATGCACGCACGCAGCACAAAGCAAGTACACGATGAACATTTTGTGCTTGCTGTGGGCCGCCAATCCCACGACCTATCTTGGCGTGTATACCCGTGTAATACGCGCCAAGATAGAAGATGCTGCTATTGATCTTGCGCTCGTACTTTGCACAATGTGTGTCAGCACAATGTAATTCTATGGCCCCTTGCTATAGCTTATTACATGTGGGTAATACGCTATTACAATATGGTTGTATGAAAGAGCCCTTCGTAGGGCCTATGACCAGTGGTTGCATTCTCAGTCCAACCTCATTTTAATAGCTGCATTAGGGTTCAGTGAATATATTATGTGTACAACAGGTTGTTGCTATATAAATTAATAAATAGTAGTAATTTAGATTATTACAAACCTTTTGAGGCTTAGTAGTAATTGCAGGTCATGGTATTAGAGGTAGATACAGTAGCTTGCAAACATCTTGGGGCCCCATTGAACATGTGGGCCCTTGAATTACACTTTTGTAAATAACAGCACCGGGTCTAGATTTATTTCATGATGACCTCTGGTTTGGGTAAGGAAGCAATATTCTGATACCCCCTGCTAGAGGAAAGCAGGCATTATCCCAGAGCTATAGTGAATGCATGGGCTACTATTTCACCGCTGAACAATCTGTTTTATTATGGGTTTTCTGGAGAGCATATATGAGCGCATATCTCATGCAACTGATTATTAAAGCACCTGCTGAGAATTCATAAGCAGAACCATACATATCTCATATCTCCTTGTCTCATTCGTTCAGCATCGCTTGAGGAGTCAAGGACGCCAGTACTTTTATTTATTTATTTTTAACTTTTTTTTTCTTTCCCTTCTCGCTTTTTGAAATCCAGTCTCTTTCTGCGGTAAAAAACAAATTCTATGCAAATGAAGGTCAGGTGGTGTGAATGTAGTAGAAAGAAGTGATATCATTCTTATGCACATAAGCCTTCTCGGAGGCTCAGCCGCAGCCATCGGTTCACATTGCATATGTTAGGAATCTGCTTTTAAGTGCAAGAGAGATTTACTGCAAAACACTAGATAGGTGGAAAGTGTAACTCGTAGAAAAAGAATAATTTACAGGCTGTGTAATACCCTGTGCAAACCTTCCCTGCCATTCCTAGAGAAAACTGGCTCTGGGCTATCCTTGATGTTAAAGCATTTCCTCCATTCAATATGTATCTTTATTGGACAAATTATATCCCTTTTGCCTCTCGCTTCCTTTTTGCCCTTGAAATTAATGGTGCTTTAAAAGAGAACAAAAATCATTTAAACGAGCGAAAATGAACGATAATCGTTTAGTCTAAATGCGAGCGAACGACTGAACTGCAGGCAAGAATCGTTCGCTTTTCATACGTCTTTCATTTTCTGCAGGAATAAAAACCATCTTCAGCTTGTTCACTTATTATTCGGTTTTACCAGCGCTCGTTCAGTTATTCTTTGTCATTTATACAGGGCTGCAGGAAAGCGATTAAGCTAGCGATGACATCACTCGCTCGTTCCAATGAGAATCGGTTCGATTGGAATCATAGAATGATTGGAAGGGACCCCCAGGGTCATTGGGTCCAACCCCCTGCTCAGTGCAGGATCACTAAATCATCCCACATGTATGACGGATGTTTGCAGACTTCCATTAAAGGGGAACTCACCACCTCCTGTGTTAACCTGCTCCACTCATTGATCACCCTCACTGTCTAATATCTAAATTGTCTCTCCTCCCTTTCAGTTTCATCCCATTGCTTCTAGTCGTTCCTTGTACAAATGAGAACTATGTTTACCAGCAATACAGTCAGTTACTGTATATACTATAAGAAATATACTTGAGAGGGATTTTCAGATCTTTAAAACAGATTGTGTGTTCAGTTCAGTATGACTAGTCACTAATGTACATCCATAGCTGAAAAGACTATGTAAGCCGGTGTCCGATGCCGTCAAGTTAGCGTACTTGTGGTGTTTATCTCCTTTGTGTATTGCCTTTTACTCTGAAATTGTGGTTGTGGGCTGTGATAATTGTATGCCGCTTGTTTTCCTGCAAGCTATACTTCTTTCCCTGGCTCTCTCCCTCCCTATCTCTGAAGGGGGCTTGTTTTACATGCTGGGCAGCAGATCGTGCGGTGTCGTTGAGTGGCAGGACAGCGGAGCAGTGTCTTCGTTATACATCTCAGTTGTGTGTGAAGACAGTGAGTAACAGCATGAAAGAGAGATTCCATAAGATATGCCATGGATATCTGAAAGATGCAGGTCCAACCTCTGGGGGCCACTGTATCTCCAGTACAGGGGTCCCCTGACCCCACGCTACCTAGTAAGGTGGCTGCTGCTTGGCACACCAAGGCTATGATTTAGGAGCGAGATGGTCAGGATGACATACAGTAGCTGTGTTCTACTATTTCCAATCACTAGGTAGGTATGTATGTGTTACACTAGTTTACTATATACTGTAATAATCACGTATTGTTATCACTGAAAAGGGGTTAAAATAATTTAGGTGAAAATAGCACCCTAAGGATGTTTCACGTAAGGCGTAAATGGTGTGGCTCTTCCGTGGCAATCACGGTACAAACCATGTAGATGAGATTTTAAAGATCTCGTTGTCACGGTGCAGAGATATTCCGTGTGGAATGGTCATACGTGGTGAGTCTTAAATCTGCAACATGTCAATTGTTGTGAATTTGGGCAAATGTGCTGCGGATTTCACTCTTGCATCACGTAGCAAAAGCAACACTATCAGGTGAGGATTTGCTACTGATTTTCTGCGGCAAATACAGCCGGTGTGAACGGAATATAAGGCTTCATTCGCACGCAATTTTTTTCTAGTTTGGCAAATGTCTGACCAAAGCGCCATAACAAGAACATGCCATGTTTTGAAGATGGCACCACGGACCCAAAAAACTGCATTCCTTTCCTTAAAAGTGCCAAAAGGACCACAAAAAAATCCAAGTACACTGCAAACTTCTATTTTCTTTCTCTTCTAATCTCTTTGTGAAACTACCCCATTTCTTTGTCACGCCTAACCCGGTTTTGAGATATTTCCATACTGGATTGCTACAGCTTGCTGCTGTCAACATTTTACTGGATGGTAGAAAATGACATTTGTCTTGAATATGAAGAGACTGAAGATGAAGTTGGCAATATGCTTTTTTTTAATTATAGTTATTACGATGTGCATATGGTGCATATGGTTTCCACTTCTTTCTGCTGAGGTTTGCATGTCAGTAATGACATATTAATATGTAGCATATTTTGCTTACCTTTTCATTGTATAGTAAATGTGTTTTTTGTGTATTTGCATTTTTTCCACAAGTGTTCTGCAGCCTACCAGGTCATGAAACGTACAATACGAAGAAACGTGGTATCTGCCTTTTGAAAACCTGCATGTTTTAGTATTCTAATCTATAGAACTATATTTTTATATATGTTGGCATACTTCATGTGTTTCCAATTTACCATATCCATGACAACAGTTTGAAGGATGAAATGTCCCTGCCTGTTTCTTTCTTCCATATTTGATATCTGATTTTCAGATGTTCGCCATGTGGCAATAATCTCTGAAGTTTCTTATATTTCAAATTTACTAGCAAATTCAGTTGCACTGGATCTGGTCTTTAAATGGCATTGTGTATGGACCACCAAAGCAAAACATATAGTTAGTTATACAGATTTTTCATATTTAAAGGAGTTGCCACGTCACGGTATGCCAGCCACAACTCAAAAGAGGGTCTAAGTTGGCATCATGATGTTAGCCGGCCCATCTGCCACGGGTATTGGTGCATGTGCCCCGTCATTTGGATTAAACGCTAATGATTCTACATGCATCTGCTGGTGTGTGGCCTGATGGGGAGGTGCTGTCCACTCTGGCCCCTTCCCTCAGAGGGCATCGGATATAATTCTGCGTGGTAGAGTTCAGGTCCAATCCACATTCTACTTGTCACATAAGTCCCTGTTTTTTGTACTAATTGCTTAGTAACTTCTGTCTGCTTCTTTTACTTTTGATATTTACATCTGCCGTTTGTCACCTGCTTTTACCATCTATGGACAGTCTAGATAGCCTAGGTTGGATGCAGTGCTGCCCTCTTCAGGGCGATCAACCTGCTTTTAAGCAGAGTTTTCCCATATTAGTATGATAATGTGAGATTTCCCTTTCCCCCTATTAAGTCACATTATTTACAGTTTTCTGTGTGTATAGCTGTCCTGTTGGTCAACTATTACGTCTGATCTGGACAATGTGTTTTGTCATCCGGTTCAGAAGTAGCATTCCAGTTATAAACCAATGATGGCCCATCCTCAGGATAGGTCTTCAATAGAGATGAGCGAACCTACTCGGCCACGCTCTTTTTCGCCCGAGCGCCGCGATTTTCGAGTACTTCCGTACTCGGGTGAAAAGAATCGGGGGGCGCCGTGGGTGAGTGGGGGGTTGCAGCGGGGAGTGGGGGGGGGAGAGAGAGAGGGCTCCCCCCTGTTCCCCGCTGCTACTCCCCGCTCCGCCACGCCGCCCCCCGAATCTTTTCACCCGAGTACGGAAGTACTCGAAAATCGCGGTGCTCGATCGAGTAATTACTCGAAACGAGTATATTTGCTCATCTCTAGTCATCAATAGTAGATCGGTGGGGTCTATTGCCAAAGAACCACACAATCGGCGGCTCTGTGGGTCGGTGTGCCGAGCTGATTTCTGCACGACCACCCCACTGCTGTGCTGTCCTTGGTATAAGTTGACAACTGGGTGTTACCATTTCCTTTGTCAGTAGGGTGTGTTCCCGCACATTGTGACAGGACTGATGGGAGAGAATCCAACTACGTAGGGACATTACTCACTTGCAAATGGTAAGAACAACACAATGCAGAGTTCTAAGAAAAATAGCTTTATAGTCGTCATTTTATGGGGAATGCAGGAATGTACTTAAACAGAGCTGTGAGCAGAGCCAAGAGGGCCTTTTTAATAAAGTCTAGAACTATTAAGGTAATCATGTCCAATTTTGTAGAATTAGGATGGTGCACTTTATAACAAGAGTTATTTAACACTCCCTTAGGTCTTGTACGAGAAATGTTCTACAGACACAAGTCAGTATCTTCTTCGTCTCCTCTTCCTCTCAAAACAGTCTTAGTTAGAAATTGCTATGTACTTTGTGGTTCATTCTGAAATGCTAATTTCCTTTTAGGAGCTTTCATTATGGAAAGAGAAACGCACCACCCCTTATTACTTTTATTAACCACTGATTGCCGCAGTCTGGATCCTTCAACCCCTGACAATCCGCTGATGCTGCCGGAGAAAGGTCAATCTGGGTACACGTCATTTCAAGTGTAGTATCGGCTGATGCTTGTCAAATGATCGATTGTATCATAACGTATCGGCTGATGCTTGTCAAATGATTGTTCGATTGTATCACAACCAAGCTAGACGTGACTGGGGGTGCTCTTTCTTAAAGGGGTTGTGTCAAGACTTTGTTATGCAATCTCACTTTGACTAACAAATATCAGACATACATACTATGAAAATAGAGACCTGCAAGTCTTGGCAAACCTATAATGCCTATAGAGTGTGTCAAATAAATCACAGGGTCAACGAAGAGAGAAAAAAACGAATGACACGTAGGAGTGGTCGCTCCCAACCGGTGCTCCGTAGGACAAGCTGACATGCTTGGGGATGGCAGAAAATAAAACTATTTCTGCATAGTTCCTGGCAAGGAGAGATGATATGGTGTGTTTATGGCGATGGAGATTACGAGGGAGTAAGAGGAGGAGGGGAATGTTATTAGGAACTTTAACTTTGTTGGATATTTTTATCATGGTTCAACCAAGGCTAACAAACTTGTAGGGATCTACTTCTATGGTGAGACTCCCAACCCGCCAACTCCTCGAAACAACAAATCCTGAGGGGTTTTCTCTCTACAAAGCAATGGTCGGAGGATCCGACTCTTTCCATTTCTGTGGTATGACTAACTTTGCAGCAGCTAATGCTATGAATGGAAGCTTCACACGGGAAGAGCGCAGATACGGAGTCGGATTCCACAGTAGAGTGGAGTGAGTTTTAATAGTAGCGGAGCAAATATTATTGATTTGTTTAAAGACCCTTGAGGGGTTGTGCCAAGTTTAACACTTTAGGAAATAATTATCAGATGGAGTTTGAACACTGTGAAGCTCCTGATCATGAGCATGGGGTCTCGCATACACCTGAATAAATGGGGCCGTGGTTGAGCATGCACGATGCCTTTCTATTAATCTGTATGAGAATGACAAAGCTAATGGAGTACAAGCTTTCATGTATATTCATCAGTCCCATAGAGATGAATGAAGCACCAGCTCCATTCCTTTGGAGAGTGGGCGGACATGAAACCTCCATTCTTGTGATTGTTGGGAGCTCAAGTGGTTGGAGCCTACCAATTATACACTTATCCCCTATCCTGTAGATAAGGGAATATGTTAACAGATGGGAGTGTGGAGTCAGCTTCAGGGATATCCACGTGGCAGTAATAAGGAACGTGGACAGCTTTTGTGTCATGAGACAACTGCTTGAACTGCTTTTATTTGATTCTTCCTATGAAATATGCTCTATATTATACTTAACTGTACTAAAAAGAAAACGTTTCACTTAGAGATTACCGACATATTCGGCAGCACTTTACAGATAAATTACTAATAGCAGTAAACTGAGGAATTGTGACCTTCTTAAAGAGCTGACCTTGCGACAAGTATTTCTAGGGTTACCTGTTTACAATAATCCCTTAATTCCCTTTCTATCTAGCATGGAGAGCTACAAGCAGCGTCTTTCATTCTGGAGAACCCGGCGTGTCCGTATATTACATGGATAAGCTGAGTTCAAGGGGTTCTGTGCAATGTTTCACTTCCCATGTAACTTGTCTTTTAGGTGAAATAAGCAGTTGTCCACTGCCACCTAGGATACTAGCTGATCACTGTCCAAACAAGACCTCCAACCAGGCCACTCTACATGGGGCGACTGTCAGGCCCAGAAGTACCTAACAGCCGTCCCACCAACTACCTTTCTTTACCTTTCTCACAGAATGGTGCTGGAGCGACTGCCTGCCTCTATTAACTGCAAACAGGCAGTCATTCAGAAATGACCGACTTCCTGTTTACACAGGCAGATAGTGCAGCAAGTAAATCGGACAAGTGAGCAATTTCTTTCTCAGTGCCCTGTCAGTAGCTGCGTGCACACAGGACATCTATCGCCCAAATTAGCGGTTACCAGTGATTATTTGGGCGATAATTGCCCCATGTAAGGCCTCATGTCCACAGGTGGATTTTTGCTGTGGAATCCAGAGCAGCCATCCGCCTCCAGATTCCGCAGCAATAACCATTCATAGCATGCTATAGAAAAATGATTTTTCATGTACACGAGCGGAGACCAATTACGGTTTCCGTTCGCGTATGAAAAATCGCAGCATGCTCCGTTTCACTGTGGCTCCTGCACGGACTGCTTCCATTGAAGTCAATAGCAGGAAAAGTAAGATTTTAAAAAACCATCCACAGTACAGAAAAAGAAAGATGTCAGATATGCGTGGAGCCACTGCCGGCAGGTTCGGATTCTGCCATGGGCTCCCACATGCAGAATATAATCCGCCTGTGGACATGAGGCCTTGAGGTACCTTCACAAAAGAAATAAAGTTCTCTGGGCTGCCATGTCCCCATCGCAGCCTTTTGACATGACGACAACTTTTGTGCTGTGAATTGTTAATATGTAACTCCTTCCCTCTGTTGTGGAGTAAGCATGCGTCTCAGTGTGATTCTTACGAAAATAAAAAGCCCTTCTGATTCAAAGCTTGAGGTTTCGTGTCTGCAGTAATTAAGTATTCCAAAGAAACTAATTGCATGTGGAACAGTCCCTGCAAATAATGAAACAATAGCTTAAAATAGGGCTGGCCGCTCTACTCGGCTAATTGTCCTCACTCCGATGGCTTCTCAGTATTCCCAGCTAAATAAACTGTTGCCATTTAAAGAAGTAGGAAAAAAAGCGGATCCTTCTTTACAAAATGTGAATGTGTGAAGCCTGAAATAACCCATGTTCAGGTTGTTGGCAATTAATTGGCTGCATGTGTAATTTTCTTAGTTATTCACAAGTGTGTAATTGACCATTTTCTCAGCACGGTAAACCTTTGCCTAACTTTTGACCTGATGCTCATATTTTGCGAGCACTTTTCTGCCTGCTAAATGCTCAATCTGTTTTCCTGCATGGCGCAAGCGATAAGCGAGAGAGCTGACTTCATGCTTGCGGTTCCTTTAATTTGGCCACCAGGGATGTGTAATGGTCATGTTGTGAGATGGCTACAAAGGTTAGAGGCTTGTTAAAGCTTTCACAGCAAACGAGGGTGGTAAATGGAAATATATGAGGAGTTGATTGAGAATACGTCACACTCGGCTTTCTGCGTTAATAAACTTCAAAGACTGAGGCAAATTAAAACCCTACATCTGTTGTTGGCAGTTGTAGCTCATTAAAACTCTTACCACTTGCACGGCGTTGATATTTAGTGGATAAAAAAGAGACTTTGGATCAGGCCGTATCTCTGAATGGTTCAAATATTACTGGTCTTTTCAGTATGTTGACAATTCTACATCTGTTCCTGAGCTCATGGAACCGCTTATATCTTGGCACAATCTTACCTTATGTCTTGTTTTAAGAGAATTCCCATTATTTTGTTAATTTAAAATACTTTATCATCCTTTCTTGTACATTACTATAATGTCATGAAGGCATTAGTTATTTTCTAAATAGCCAGTTAGTAATATGGAGTGATGTGTGCTAATATGCCGTCTCCCGGGAAGGAGAAAAAAAACATTATTTTTTTCTTTCCCAAGCCGTTTAGAAAGTAAAGCTACAGATTGCGTTGTAATCTTATTTGTATACAAATAAATAATGAGACAAAACAAGTGACTGTTAATATATATTTTTTTTATCATTTGGAAGTAATGACTTGAAGGGTCACCACATTTTGAGATGACTTGGGTTAGGCTGGGCTCAGACGACAGCATGTTTACTGTGTATTATGCGGGTTCTGTACGCCCGTGTGATACGCTGTAAAGCCTGGTTTAGACATGATGATTATCGCTCAAAAGATCTTTTGAGCGATAATCTTTGTGTGCTTTTTTTACAGCGCAAGGCGATCGCCCAAACGTTGAGCGATCACCTTGCGCTCCGAGCAGGGGATGTGGAACACATGCTGGGCCGCTTGTCCTCTGCATCCAGCTGTTCCCCGCTCAGAGCGCCCGGCTGTTATACAGCCCAGCGCAGGATGAAGAACACAGCTAGACAGCTGTGTTCTTCATACCCCGCCTGTCTTCAGGGAGCGGGATACAGCTGAAACAGTATCAGCTGTATCCCATTGTGAATTCCTGATAACTGATCGCTGATCTTTCAGCGACGGCTTAACAAAAACTGCACGATGTCCATGCAGTTAGACACAACAATTATCGCTCAAAAGATAGCTTTGAGTGATTTTTGAGCGAAAATTGTCGCGTCTAAAAGGGCCTTAACTCGCAGGCAATCAATTACGTTGCCTTATGCAGTTCCGCCCACATTAGCATGTCGGAATTGCATGATACGCAAACACAAAATAGAATGCAGGATGTTCTATTTTGCTGCATATATATGTAAGATAGAGCCCATTGTTCTCTATTGTTGCGTATGTGTGGTGGCTATACACGTCATTGCCAAGCAACTGTGCGGAGAATCTAAACAAAACAGGTATACTGCGCATAACCGTGAGTACATAGTCATGCGCAGTACAATTTCGTCTCCATACATGGCTCTTCGCAGGCTCATGTCTGGGTTCACCGCTGTAAAAGACTGCAGGGCTGCCACAGCAGTTTATGCTCATGACGGGCAATCAGGTGAGGGGTAGGGATGGAAAAATGTGTTTATGCCGGAGTGGACATCCAGTAGAGGACTACGTAGAAAATATAATTTAGTATCACCGTAATTGCACTGACTCACTGAGTAAATATAAATAATCTTTACTGTATTGTAAATGCCATAACTCCTCCCCCTTCCCAATGTTGTAATAGCGTTTTTCCCCCCATTTTGCCCGTTATTAATTTTTAAATGCATTCCAAAACATTATATGGTACAATTGCAAAATACAATTTGTGCAAAAAAAAGAAACTAGATAAATAAAAAAAATTATGACTTTTAAAAGGGGAGAAGAAAAACACAAAAACAAAAGGGGCAGCAGCGGAAATGTGTGTGCGCCTGTGTGTGCGTGCGCGCCTGTGTGTGTGTGTGCCTGTGCCTGCAGACATGTTCACGGACAGCCAGCCCCCTGCTTTATGCTAGCCATGGCACAAACAATGGGGGTTATTTTGGGGTTAATTATCATTTTTTTTGTTTGTTTTTTTCCCTCAATTTAACATGATTACTGATGCCTTTATTATATCTATTCGAGGTGATGTTTGGCAAAAGCGCATATCCCAATATGAAGATCTCACTGAAAGGCATACAACTGGCTAGTGCTGTACATATTAGCCAGGACATGAGAGTGATATATTTGTTGTGACAGCGCACTATCTACTGCTGATACCTAGAGCTGAGGGATATGAGCGGGGTCAGCAAGGTGTGAATGGCATTGGCTGAAGCTGAGCGGGCGCAGCTGATATGTTTTCATTAGGAAAACATTTTCTTTCATGTGACTCCACTGCATCCTCCCTCTTGTTAGCGCTAAGCTCGCTCTGTGATTATAAATAATTTATGAGCATTGTTTTCTATCCTTGTTTCCATGTGGAAAACGTCAGGTGTTCTAGTCTTCGCCAGGGCAGATTAATGCCCAGGAAACAGCTGATAATGAAGAATGCATCATAATTTCTAATGTAACAATAGCTGTAGTGCGTCGCCTGAGGCCATTGTTTGTAGGAATTCAGCATGCATTTATTCTTCCTGTGTCATTCTGACATATTTAGAGATCAGCTGCAGGGCGGCATTCAACCTGTTACCAAAAAGGTAAAAAGGAAATCTTCGGGACCTTCCACACAGAACGGAATGTTCCGCAACATTGTTGCAAAATATGCCAAATTCTGTACTACTAACTTGCAGATTCGGGTAAGAAGTTTGATCCTGCCAGCAATTCTGTATCGAAAAAAGCCTGATGCTTTCAATGATATTGTGCATTAATATATAAATCTATTTGTAATCATGAATGCCAATCAGGTTAGTGTTTAGGCTTCTGAAGATAAACCAAGAACCCCCCCGTGTAATTAGCTGCTGTGAAGCACCCGGGGAAGGTATAATATGGAAGCATCAAGAAAATGCCCCACCGAAGCCGTTCTGTTCGGAGTGCGATTTTGTATAATTCTTTGAAATCACTTCTGAAAATTATCTTGATTGTGTTTTTTTTTTTCCTAGCAGAAAAAAAAAGCTGAACATGAAGTTTACTCTTGATCGATCTGTACAGCCCGGACGTCAATGTGAATGCTTAATTCATGCTGTGTTCGATGAACACTGTCCTTTTATCTACAGACAGAAAATTCCATAATGGCCGCTGTTCTCCTTTATTCTACATCCCTTATTGACTTGCCTCGCACGGCACTTTATTTTCTGGTTACGAGGTACAAAAACAAAGCAAAATTAATAGCAGTTCTAATTTACCAATAATATAAGCCATGCGAGCATATTCTTTCCATGGATAGTAGGAAATTACTTCCAGCACTTTGTGGTTTTCTGGCGCTCTACGGAGGGTAGAACACCCTCTTGATAGTCTGTGAGGCTGCGTTCTTACAGGGCGGAATCACTTGGGGCATTCCACAACAGAATGCCAAATCCGCACCTGAATGGCTGCTAATTGTAGAATTAAACTCTTGTGTTTCAAGGGTTGAATTCCTCAGCATAAATAGATATTGTGGCATCACCTGACCATCGGCGCAGCGTTTACTAGAGGCTGCCCTGTAACTGGGTGCGCGGTCAGTGTAAAGTGTTGTGAGGTGCGGGGAACACTGTAGCTACTGTAATAAGATGCGGATACGCAGCCGATTCCTTGTCAAAACCAACATGGATTAGCGTGGATTTTGCTGTGGTTTTTGATATGGATTCTACCAAGGAATTTTCCGCTATATGTGAATGTACTGTTAGTCTAAACAAAGCATTTTGATGCTAGTCTTTGCTTGCAAAGGAGTGATAGAATAATTTTCCACAGCGCCACCTATTGGAATGGTAGTTACCCTATGAGCCAATATCTTACTTTTTAACAGATCTTGCCAATGTGATTAGGGATGCAAGCCAAACCAGAATATCTGTGTAAATACCGCTGTCTGAGTTCTTGCCCCTTGAAAGTATATAGTAGAGTTCTGGTTGGCCGTGTGAGAGGCCATCAACATGAGTTGGGAGGGGGGGGGGGGTTGTTTTTTCTTATATAGGCCATTTAATGCTCCCTGGGAAAAAGCAATGCAAATAAGTGATGGAATAATCCTCTAGGTCTTTGGTGTGAAGAAGTATGTGCTTCTTTCCTATAGCCTCATATTCCGTACAGTGATGTAGCCTCATTAAAAGTAATGCCACCAACACTTGACTAAATGTAGAGATTATTCTGCTGCTGGTAGATCCTCTTGTAACATAATCTAGCTCCTACGGATATCAATCAAGTCTCCAAACTATTTAGCAAAGTTCTGTTTACCCAGCAGCACAGGGCACAATTTACAGTTCTGATGGAAACGGGGAAGGGAGGCTGTTTCAAGTTTACTGCTATTAAATCTTGAACTCATCATTTCTATTAAGAAAGTAGAATTTACTGTAAGATGTGCTTCAGGCATTACAGACTTTTTTTATGACTTGTGTCTACAAATGTAAAGTTTGGTAGAAACCAACTGCCATTCTGTGGGAAGGAACTTAATGGAAATACATAAAATATGCAACTTTTCCAGAGAAACACTAAGCCTCAGGGCTGCGATGTTCTAAATTCCCAAGTGCAGGGAAAATTAAATTGATTGGTGTTTGCCTCCATCCACATTTCGGTACTTCTGTGAGTTTCATGGTGCTTTAAGTGTAGAAACGTCCAGAAAAAGCAGTTTTCAATACCTGAAATGAATTTTGGGCAAGGTAATATTGACATTTAAAGTAGAAGAGATTAAAACCTGCCGGACGTTCGAGATGCTCAAGTACACCCCTTTTACTTAGACTAAAAATGTCCAACGGGTGACTCAGTAACCTCTATGAGTGGCTATATGAGTAGAAGGGACATGTAGAAGTTAGTATTTTTAGAATGTCTTACCTACGGCTTTCACTTATCCCAGTAGTTTTTACTTTTCCACAACGTAAGGCTCCTTTTACATGGGTTGGTTCTTGGCCGCGATGTAACCGAACACCAGTCGACGGGCATGTTAGTCAAGTTTGACGTCACTCATGAGACCATTCACTTGACAGATTCACAGCACTGGGAGCCGAATCTAAGAAGAGGCCATAAAGGCTAACGGAGACAAGCCTATAAAAAAGAAAAATGGCGATCGAGTTAGCGGAGCCGTGGTTGCAGAGATACTGTATGTAGCAAGCCCCGCTGACTTCAGGACATGACAGCTTCTCTTTACTAGATATAGTATTATTAGGCATTATGTTATATGGTTGGGAAAGTTCAAGGTTTGCTTAAAAACTTCTCATAAAAAATATTCTGTTGAACGACCTCACTATTTTTTATTGTCGTGAATGTAAAGTTTCGCATAGCGCAAAACAAATGTATGATGCTATTGTAGAACATTTTTTATTAAGCAGACATGTTGGTCAAAAAAAGTCATCTTCAGATAATATCATATACATATTAGAGGAAAAATAAATGATTGTAAACCCAAGTGCAATTGTATTGCAAGGGGTTAATAGACGATTGTTGCCTGTAACTTCTTTCCAGGCCATTGAGACTTGAGGGCAAAATGCCCAAATTGCTACTTTAGTGAGAATATGACCAGGCCGCTGGATATAATTTGTTCCGGATCTCCATGAATCATTTTCATGGTGGTTAAGCTGCTGACTAGAGCGGTGGTCAGTGACAGAAGCGAATGTCACACAAGTAGCCTTCAGCTTAAGTCACTTGATGACATTTGCAAAACGGCTGAATTTTTTTTCCATTTCTGCAGACACCAAAACATGATTTCTTGGTGACGGATCACAATGGGTGATGATGTTCTTTGTCACAGCTTTGCGAGAATTTAGGCTTTATGATTCTTGTGGTGTTGTCTGTTTAGTGTTTGTAGAGTAGTTTCAGTCAATGGGCAGATTTAATGCATTCAAATACACAGATATAGAATAGTCCCCTTCGCAATAACATTAACAGCAGTACAGCACTGTAAGGGCACACATTTTCTGCATATTTTGGCCCTTCGGCTGCTCCCCGTACTCAGGTCTGCCTGGTTTGGCCGAGCATGCATGTCTTCTACATTGAGAGAGTGGAATGAACTGCTAGACCTGTCTGCCGGTGGCTCGTCTCCCGTGAGAACAAAGGATTAAGCATGTTAAAATTGCATATGCCCCATCGTTTTCCCCCTGACTTGTGCTGAATAAATGTTGACCAAACATTTCATACACATTGGATGGTTGGCTGATCCATGCAGGCAGCCGAGGTTAGTCGGTGTTTGCCCAGTTTGTTTAGATTGATCTCCGCTGTTGGACCCCGACAGTCATAAACATATGGCATATCGGGTCGTCATATCATACATTCAAGTTGGGAAACCCGTTCAAATAATGAAAGAACAAAATTCCTTCCATAGACTTTTCCTCCAGCACTTGTGTTCCAGACACTGTCAGTGTTGTGTGTAACCCAAGTCACATCATCGTCCTTTGTCCAAGTTTCCAAACACCTCAGTGTTCTCCTGTTACAGACGGTGACCGCTCCATAGACCATTCACATGGTAGCATTAATCTCCCAGGAGGGTTTAAACTTGCAAGGAATTGCAGAGAGTATTAAAGTTGATGTATTGAGTTATGTCTCTAATGCTTCTAGTGTTAAATTGATTGTAAAAGATACATTTACAAAAAGAATAAAACCCTTTTTGGTGTCAATTAGTGAAGCTATTCAGCTTATCGACACATGCTAGTAAAATAGCAGCAGATGAGAGCCTATCAATAGTGCAGGATAGATGAGGTGTACATATTAAATGGTGTATGAAAATCTCCATCCTCCGTCTTCATTTGCATGATAAAAGATGTCTGCACATTTAGCAGAAGGAACGCCTTGAGTGTCTTTCCAGCATCTTTTCTGATATAGATATATATATTTTATTTTTTTCTAGCAGCGTGGTATTTAATCATTGTTACATGGTAGCAGATAATTTTTGTTTGCCCAAAATATGTAAGATGGGACATTTCCTATCCATAAGGATTTCAATGGATAAACTTTGTAAGTTTGTTCAAATTGATAGTCGTTTGTAAGGATGTATAAATAATCCTAATTAGACAGTAATACAGCAGAATCCTTTTGACCCCATTTAGGATTTACTTTACCTTTTCTATACCATAGAGGCTTACTTAGAGTATGCTGAGATCTTGGGAGTTCTCCATGCTAGCTTCCAGTTGACTCCTTCTTAAATATTTCTAGATCCAGCAGGGGTACTGGTGTCAAATGGAACAGGATCTCTGGGTTCTTTTACATAGTAGCATAGTATCTAAGGCCAAAAAAGACATATGTCCATCAGGTTCAGCCTACCATCAACCCCCTTCCCCAAATGTTGATCCAGGGGAAGGCAAAATAAAACCTCAATGAGGTAGAAGCCAATTTTCCCCATAAGAGAAAAATGTTTAGACCTTTTGAAGAACATGTCAGTGACTCATTTAGTAGTTTTCATAGGTGAGGGTAGCTAGGATGAAGTGTCACCAGCGATGTATTTTATATGCATCAAAGTCTATTGGGCTACCTAGCAATCTAATGAAATGTGGAGATTAGGCCAGGTTCACATCTGTGTTGGAAGCTCCATTCGGAGGTTCTGTCGCAGATTCGGCACAAAATGCCAGAAGAAGAGAAGCTGCATGCATTCAGCCATGGTATTCACTTTACTGCTCTCCAAATGGAGTAGGAAAACGGAACCCCACCCCAGATGTAACAGCAGCCTTATGGGCCTAAAGCAGACCTAGCATAGCACTCCTAAGAGCACTGTACTCTTTAATATTAGCAATCAGGTGGGGATTCATGACAAATCCATCAAAAAATTTCAAGATGCTCACATTGGAAAGCAAAAATACAAGGAATTGGCCAGCTACGCTGCTCCCCATCTAAACCTTCCCACAAGGCTTTAAAACAAGATTTGTTCTATTTTGTGGGGTTTCCTGGTTTGTACTGTCTAGGAGTGCAGTAGAGACAAAGCTAAGCTATTAGTAGTGTTTATAAAGATTCCGCCTAGTACCTATGCAAAATAGTGGCTGCCATAAACATGAGAATTAATAATATTGGGCTCTATTCACAACTTGCTTTTTTGATTTTCTTGGCTGTGTACATCTGGCATATTGTCTGACATATACCTTCAACATATGCCAGTGTACACGGTGGTCCACAGGTAAGGAGACACCTGAATAAATGCAACACGGTGGTTGGGAATGCAATCCTTTGTGGGCCATATGGCTAAGTGGCAGGGGGCAAATCTGTGCGGGGTGGTGTCCAACACAGCGGCCATTTTGAATGCCACTATCTTGGAACTAAGTTGACATTTTGAAATGTGAAGGGGTGCATGTGACTTTTGGATTCCTCATCACATTTTCTATCGGATACATATCTGTGCTTGTATGTGACATACCTTTTTATACCTGCAAAAGTTGTTACCGTAGTTTTATCTGCGTTACAAACACCGATCTGGCTGTGAGATTAACATGTTAGGAGAGGACAGAGATTGGGCTTATCTCTGAGGAGTGCAGTACCCGAGTCATTGCAACATTTCAATAGTTGGCACCCTAGCAGACCACGTTTCACCAAGCAGGTTCTGTGTTGGGCCCCGTCCATATCCTGTAGTGGACCATCGTTGTGTTCCGCGTCACAGAAAAAGTGTTAAATATCATTTACCTTTATTCTTGCCAATGTTATTAAGATTCAACAGATTTGGATTCCTCATCAAATTCACATACATAGGTCACATGACACCTTCCATTTCAAAATATCAAATTGCTTCCAAGATGTCTTTCTCAAAATGGCCACGATGTTGGACACAACCCCTCTCAGATTAGCCTCCTTCCACTTAGCAACATGCCACACAGGATGGTGTTCCCAACCCTCCGTTTGCATTTATTCAGGTGTGTCCCAGCTTATAGATGCATACGGTATGGCTCCCATTGTAAAAAAAAATTTATATATATATTTTTTTTGTCCCTCTATTTAGGAAAATCTAGCCCTTTCCTATACAGTACATAAGATATACCAGTCCAGTGTACACCAAAATTACATTTTTACATCCCTTGCGTCATGGGGCGCATGGACACATTTATCGTGTGTGCCAGAAAACAAGATCTTTGCATAACTCATTTGCTATCAATTAAAAGTTCTACAAAACCCTTTTAAGTAACATTACTACTTATTCCCAAATCTGCGGCTATTGATAATGGCGCAAGCTAATTTACGGCAGTAAGTATGACCTCTCTTGTAAACCTGTCTAATGGGTTAGGAGACGCAACATAATATGGCTGCAAAGTGCCCAGAGTAGTGCGATCTGCACCATTTTTGGTTATTCCCCTAGTAAAGCAAAACCTGTGATTTCCTGTGATTAAAAAATAGAGCAGAAAGTTAAGCCGCTAGATTTTTATTTTTTTTCTGAAGGAAGCCTGAAAACCGTTTTTAACACTACACATCAGCAAAATGACGGCAGGGAGACAGAGCGCCCCATAAAATATACTGGCTTCTAGATGTTCGCGCTGATGTGTTGGGAATGAGATTGCCGATGTGAAGCGGACAGTCTAACCACAGATACGTTTTGTTCTGTTCAGCATTATGTGTGGCAGATAACTCCCTGACATCCATATAGTGGATGGCTCTTACTGCGCCCCAGGACAAAAGGGAGCATTGCTGTGGCTGAGACCATTTTATATTGTGGTTTATCCTCAAACCTCAGCAATTTCAGCCTCTTTTATTCTCCCTTTCTTTCTTGTGGCTATTTTCATACCTAAAAATCGAAGTAAATAAGAGAAGCGGTGTAATTAACTATTGCAGGGTTTGATGAAGAACACCTAAGTGTCTGACCTACATCATTTAGGATTCTCCATTCTAGTAGGAGATATCGGTGGCGGACAAACAATATTACTGTGATGGCAATGTAACCTTCTAGTTGCATCCAGTAATCGGTGGAGCTGACGCTTCGGTTACGTGACCCACAACTATGTGTACAGAACTTGTCTATGGGCTACCTGACTGGAAGCTGTGTAGCTGCGGGTCCACACGGCATTACTAAGGCCAACGCCACACGGGTGAGTGCAATGGTGGGCCATGAATCGCGGCTCGATAGCCTGTTTGCCAACATGCGATAGTCCCGCGGATGCAAGGTGTTTTCATATCAAAACCGCCTTGCATCACTTCACGAAGTTTGTCCCATTGTTTTCAAAGGGTAGACATTGCATCGCACTTGTGTGCACCTCGCACGTGTTGTGGTGATGCCGCCGAACCCATTGGAAATAATGGGCGATGCAATGCCATGCCCAAAGATGGGACGTGCCGTGATTTCTTTTCCGCAATGCAATGCAGGAAAAGATCGCTCATTTCTATGACCCCATTCAAAAGAATAGGGTTAATATTCATGCGAGATTTGTACATCTCGTAACGCACAAATCTAGAGCGATGTTCTCAACCGCGTGAAACCGGCCTAACTGGTAACTCCTACAGGGACAGATTTAGAAAAATCTTCATTCTCCAACAGTGCCTTATTGGTGAAAAATGCAACTGTCTGCACAAACCTCAAAAATGTTGCTTAAGTATAGACCTTTAAGCCGGAATCCAGCCCGCTTTTGTGAGCCCCGGCTATCTCACTTATCTGTACTGCGGATGACCGCGGGGGCTCACAGGCACTCGTGCTGTACAGGTTTTTTGTTTTGTATTCGCCGCGCCGTTGCTTAGGGATGAGGTGAGTACCTGCAGCCCATATGTGGTGTTAATTGCATATAGACTGTGAATTGGACGCCTCCATTGACTTCAATGGAGGCCATCTGTACGGATTTCACGGCAAAATAGGGCATGCTGTGATTTTTCTTCTGCTTGCGGAATACGCAATTCATGTTCACAAGTGTGAAGAGAAAATCAAAAATGCAGCAGAAAGCTTTCTTCCCGCTGCAGAATTTAATTGCGTGGTTTTGTAGTAAAGACTTGCAGATCCTTACAGCCACCATAGGGATAACCTCATGATGCAGAATGTCCGTGCAGACTGATTCTGTCCTGTGCGAAGGGTCCCTTAGGCTGTCGTACTCCTTTAATAGCATTAATGGTAGGGCTGCACCTGCCCAATAATCGTTGGAAAACACCTGAGCGCTGGCAGCTGCCCACATGGCGGCACACGTGAAGGAGTCACCGGCGCGCTGCCGCAGTACAGTCTGATGGGGAAGCAGTCTTATCTCCCTGAAGTTGTCCGTGTAATTGCTGTTTACTGAGAGAAATGTCTTTCCTGCCATGCAATCCTCGCTGTAATGTCAATGATTAGTGTGTGTTGCATCTTTTATGGAGAAATACGTAAAACTTAATATTCCAAAGACTTCGGCTCCTTGCAGCTAAAATTTTATCAGCAACTGTGCACATTTAACTGAAGAACCTTGATCTGTCGGAGGAAATATATTGAGCTGAACAATAACCGTTTTAGTAGCTTTTGTAAAATGCCGCTGCCAGGAGTGGCGCACCGAGGCTTCCTTCTCGGAGGTTGGTGCTCGGGTTATATCCATCTATCTCATCTGGTCACCCCAAATCATCACCACCCTGACAACTTGCTCTTTATTATAAATGATGTATATTTGCTTTGGATTCACTGTCTTTCACTCAGGTCAGTTTCATTTGAGCGTATGGAAGCCTGTCAGGAATACGGCCGACATGACGCAACCACATGTCCTCAGTATTTGTATCCGGATAGTTTTTTTCCTATGGTGAAATACTGATCTGTATTTGCCCAATTGAAAAGAATAATAACATGGACACAAAAAATGGGGAATGCTGTTGTCAAAAAGCCTGTAATAAACGCGGGCATGTGAATACATATATAGATGTACATGAGGTCCCCAAAACCCAAACACACACGGAACTAGAATACTCTTGTGTGAGCCCAGCTGAAGGGTAAAATCTGCAGGGACAATTTGCGTCAGCTTTGCAACAGCGGAGCGCTTACAGACCTGGTGGAAAACTCCACTGCGGCTAAATCTGCATTTCTATGCAGATTAGCCATGGAATAGCTAAGGATGGAACTGCAGCAGCTAGATGACTAATGTAGCGACATGTGGATTTGGCCGTGGTGAAACTAAAAAAAAATCTGCATCATTCCCTAAAATTCAAGTAAATATTTTTTCTTTTGCTTCAGAAACCTCATTCACATGTATTCTATCTTTATCACCCAAAAACTCTGCCACATCCGAATGTGGCGGACACTATAACAACAGTATCCTACCCTAAGGCCGGCTCAAAGAAACGCGTGCGGGAGGCCCATAGCAGATTCTATCCGGTGACTGTGCGTACCTCTACAACTGTACTGTGGAGGCTCGCAGGTGGCCATGTGCAGTAAGGCTGGGTTCACACAGGGTAGTTTTGCCACGGATTGCCGTTGCATTTCTGCACTGCAGCAAAACCGCTGCGTTTGCAGTGCAATGCAGCAAAAATGAGATTTGCCAAAAGCTGTTCTCACAGGACGGATTTTTTCCGCACAGCCGCAGTGCAGAAATGCAACTGCGGCGCGGTTTTAAAAGATGCAGCATGTTCATTCTTTGGTCTTTTCCGCAGCGCTTTTTTGTCCATAGACCTCTATAGACGCAGCCAAAACTGTACCAAATACGTGGCAAAAAGTAAAAAAGCGCTGCGGAAAAAAACGCTTGCGGATTTTTTCGCAGGAAAATCCGCAGCAAAATCCGCAAGCCCATATCAATCTTGGAAGCCGTTTTGCCGCAGAAGCAGTTCTTCTGCGGCATAACCGCAACAGAAAAACTGCAGCAAAACCACAGCAAATCTGCCCTGTGTGAACCCAGCCTAAAGGTTTATTTTTTATTTGTTTGCATTTCGCATGTCGTCACTTAGTGATGACACGGCTACCCGCAGCCCATACGCAATGTTAATCACGTTTCACAACCCAATATCGTATTGTGGCTCATGATTGTAATTGCAAGTTTTCACCCATCTACTGGATAGGTGAAAACTAATTGTTGGGGGTCGGACTGACCCTGAGAACGGGACGTCCCATTTTCCCCTCGTTCTCACTTCCTTATTTGTTTCTCTGTGGCAGTGAACTGATGGCAGGTCAGTAAGCTCAGTGCTACTTCATTCAGTGTCGGTTCCCATGACTTTGCACGGAGCGTCTATGCGCTTCCCCAACCTGCTGTCGTTCTCATTTTCTTGTTTGTTTCCCCATGGCAATGAGCAGAGCGGGAAACAGGACGCCCCGTACGCAATCAAGTTCAGTGGGGCTATAGCAGTCTGACCTTCATCGATCTGTCAGTTATCACCAATCCAGTGGATGGGAGAAAACTTGAAATTATCACCACTAAGTAGAATACCCATTTAAGGCAATGTTAAAAAACAAACAAAGCATACATTACTAATAAAGCTTCTATGGAAGTGTTTAATTTGCCTGATTAACATGACAAGCCACCTTCTGCTTGGCTCTCCTGAAACCCCCAAGGCTGCTGATCTATCTCTGAAACGTCACACTTTTTATTTCAGCTCCGTTAAGCACCGAGCAGTGATAATCCAAAGTAATGGCGCTCCATGGGAAAGTCATCCATCATAGAAGGAGATTGATTAATCATTTTGATAACAAAATCAAATTGCAAAAGCGGCTATTAAAATAAATGGATAAATGATGGCGGCAATAAATCTGTACATTGTGCTTGTTTGGGATACTTCTGGTAATATTTCCCAGGAATAATCCGACCTGCTGCAAGCGAACTCATAAAAGTAGATGAAGCAAGGAAACAAACGCTCACTATCTGCGCCAGTTTGTAAAGCCTTCCTTGGGTTTAATTGCTACATTTCTGCTACAATGTATCCCACAGGAAGCATTTCCTTTGCTGATTTGACTATATTTTTGGCTTAAAAATTCTGCTTGTTCTCCACACAAGTAAAGCTCTGCTGTGAAGGGGAAGCATTGCTTATTCATCTCATCACAGGTGACTGTGTCCTCCCGTCCGTCACCTGCTGTGGGCATCTCTACATAATCAAGCAATCTAGGGATAAAAGGGCTTGTCTGTGGGATTGGAGGCAGCGTCCCGTCCGCGGGCTTTTATACCAACGCTGTGTGCTTAGCTCTTGTCATCCTTTTAAGAAGTAATAGCCGTTCACATTATTGCACAAGGTTTTTTTCCCCCGAAACGCTGTCACTGAATCACATTGGAAAAAATAGCGCTGTCAGCGCCATTTTGCACTGTGAAATCCTGACCACCACGGCGGAGGATCAGAGTTTTCCCCATTGCTATCAATGGGGAGGCACTGCACCACGTGCACCTAGAACGTGGTGTGATGCTGATGCCGACCCTATTGAAAACAACGGGTGCTGCGATGTGAGAGCACGCCCAAAGATCGGACATGCCACGTTGCCGGTTAAAATTGCTTGTATGTATGACCCCATTCTTTTGTGCGTCTCGCAATGCACAAATCTTGCATGAGGATCTCGGCTGTGTGAATATGGTTTAGAGACTTCAGAATTTGCTGGAAATTTTCTGATGGATTATGGGAAATCCCAGCAAATATTTATTCTGACCTGTGTTCCACAAATGCAGGGGTCACATTGTTCATTTTTGTTTTAAAGGGAATCTGTCACCTACTTTCAGCCCTACAAGCTAAGTTTACGAGCTAAAAGTAGGTGACCTGCTGAGCCCGGGGATGTAGCGTAATACTTGCCTCCCCCAATGCATTGAGTGGCTCCCGAAAGTAGTCTGCCCACTCTTAATTTTATAATGGCACAACTACTTGGCAGTGCCGCTCAATGCACTGATCGGCGGATTTTGGTGCTCACCAGGCGGGAGATGAGTACTTCACTTACATCTTTAAACTCAGCAGGTCATCTACTTTTGGCTCATAAACTTGGTTTTATAGGGTAAAAGGTTTTGACAGATTCCCTTTAACTTAGTTACCTATTGGATTAAAATAATAGCCAATGGCGGATATTAATTAATTGACTGCATTTCCTCCTCTGCGGTGGTGCACACATGGGCTTGGCTCCAGGGGTCAGGGCACAGAAGAGCCTCATGCTGGCAAAAGTCAGAGGAGAGGAATAAGAGAGCTGGGAACCGAGCTCTGAATATTGGGGTACGTATTATGGGGTTTAGTATATGGAGTCTGTATTTCATGTTCTTGAGTCTTCTCTGAGGTATGAATCTTGAGGTCTGAATTATGGGGCTTTGTCTAGGTCTGACTTATGGAATTTTGGGGTCTGGTGTTATCCAGACTTTGTAATAAGAGTAAGTTTACCGGCACATGGTGTCTGAGCTCACTGTTGTGGGCAGTGTTCTCCTTCTATACTGCATATACTGTCTATATAAACCCCAACAGTGCCCATCCCATTACAAGCCACACCCCACTAAGGGTGCCTTTAAGCAAGGCGTATGTTTTGCAGGCTTACCTCTGCGAAAAATCTGAAATGAATACACTGCAAATCCACATTGGCCACATCTGCACCTCAATGGTGTGGATTTTGCTACAGTTTTCGGGGCAGATTTTGCTTTTAGGTTTTAACTTTCACATTTTAAAGGATGTATGCCGAAACGAGGGTTCTTAAATCTCATCCACCTGGCTTGTACTACAAGGATGTGTTCACACAGCGGATTTGCTACAGATTTCTGGCGGACTTTGGTGCAGATCTGCAGCAGATTTCATCCTCCCAAATGAATTTAAATCGAAGGCATAAAAATCTGCTGCAGATCTGCACCAAAACTCGCCAATAATCTGCTACGCATGGACCCTGAATGCTGCAGACACGCTGCAGGAGGGGGCGGAACTTAGCTCTGCCCCAATCCCATCCCATCCCACCCCTCCCATTGCAAACAGAGGTGAGAGGCAGAGAAGGGGCGGGAGCTCAGTGCACTGCACCAGCCCATCCTGCCTCCTCCCCCTGCAGAGAGAGACAACGTATATCAGCCTGGCGTGAAAACCCGATATACGCACGTCGGAATAAGCCCTCAGGCTGTTTTCACACGGTCAAGAAAATCTCACACAAATATGAACCCTATTCTTTTGAACGGGGTCATACACGAGTGGTGCGGTGGCTCCCTGTCCCCCAAAGTGATGCAGGGCGGTTTTGCTGTAAAAATGCCTTGCATTTGCTGGGAAATCGCCTGTTGGCGAGCGTGATATCCTGCTTGTCAATGTGCGCATTGCCTAAAAATGTGAGGCAGTTTTCATGTAAAACTGCCTTTCATCTGTGCCATTCTGATTCTGCGTGTATTTCACATGCAGTAGATGATTACAAGTATTTCCATTGATTTCAATGGGAAAACTCGCATGCACATCACACGGCATGCGCGTGCCATGCGAGGCCTTTTAAAGGTCCCTTTCTGAGGAGTGTGAAAAAATAGGACAGCCTCGCTTGTGTGCGACTTCTTGCAAAATAATGGAGTTTATGGTGTGCATGTAGCCTAAGTGGGGAAAGCAATTAATTTTTTAATGTTACGGCGGGTATGATCACATTACATGAAGAAGAAAATCATAATAGGCCGTGTTCACATCCACGTTGGAGGTTAGAATTGTTGCTGATTTCCATCAAAATCTCGGACAAAATAGTGCAGCATGCCATATAGTTTGTGAAAATACCAGCCAGCTGGTCCCTATTATAGGGCTATATATCCTACTAATGTATCATATTATTTCTTACGCTGTGCGAAGACCAAGCCTCCCTCTGTCTCTCCACACCGGCTGGTACATGGCTGCGCTTTATTAACGAGCTGTCCTGCCCTGATGACATCACGTGTGTCCGCTGCCATGCAGATTACGGGATTACCTGCAGATTACCCACATTTCCTCTGTGGCACGATGGCCTGACATTTTATTTTAACTAAAACCCCAATACACTTTCCCTCCATGAAAATTGAGTTTTCCATTGTTTTTAATGTTCCATTCTAGAATAAACAGAAACGAGCTATAAAGTTACCTGCTGGATGTTTACTGCGCCGACGGCTGCGGACAGACTGGATTCATGTATTTAATTATGTTATGTACCAACCGCAAGTTTAGAGGCTTCCAATGTCGAGATTTTCACGCTTGAATAAACATTGTATTAGTTGATTCTGCACATTTTACAGATTTTGTCTTCAGGATTAGGTAACCTCCTCCAACGCTCCCCTAAGTATAAAGGAGTTTAGAGCTAGAACACTAGACGCCCCTCCTATCCACAGGCTGTGCCATTTATCGCAACCTGTCCCAATTCTTGTCATTTGGGCTAAGGCGGGCTTCACACGTGTATTAGTGGAATAAAAGTTATTTGCGCACTCAGCCATGGTTTTTTTTTAACTAATTTTTTTGCGCAAAATACGCTCTTGTGATCGAACCAATTGAAATCATTTGGTTCTATTTTCTGGGCTTTGCATGGGCAAAACTTTATGCACAACTACGACCGCGTGAATCAGGCCAAAAATCTGCTACCATATTTGCAACCAATCAGTGACGTCTGCACGCACCCTCTGGGTTCCCGGATGCACGTTTTGGATTGCTGCTGCGTATTTTGGTACAGATCCACATGTCTAACAAGCATATTCAATGCAGATTTTCTCCCTCATTGGAAGAGGTGAAATCCATAGCAACGATCCACAGCAGAGATTGACATTGTAATTTGCACTTTGGGTCAATTTTTGCCACTTTTTTCCCAGCAGGGGGTATCATCAGATCCATACTGCTTGCACTGGAAAATGTTCAGGATTTCCGAAGCTGCTGAACTCTGAATATACCCTCAGGTTATGTGCAAACTGCGGTTTATTGCTGTTGGTTGGATGTTGAATCCATGCACATTTCATATCAAATCTGTGGGAAGTCCACATTCCATTCCTTTGAAGGGGAATCCGTTCCATAGTGTATATAGTGCAGGGATGAAATCCACGTGCGGAAAAGAGAAGCGGCATACAGATTCCACATTGAAGAATTCAAATGCAGATGTGCCCATTGAATAGGGCTAAATATGTGCGGACCCACATATACCAGTGCCTATCTGTGGCAGAAATACAAGGCTCCGAATTAGTTCTTTAGCCACGAATTTTAAGGTGTCATGTGAAATACAAAAAAAAATCCAACTGGGATTCTGTCCATGTGACCATACCCTAAGGCCAGTTTCACATGGCCAAGAAAATTGTGCGAGATTTGGCCTAAAGCTGATACTCCTTGGGCTACACATTCACATGGGCGAATTTTTTATTTTTTTTGCTCACATCATTGCTGCTAGGAAAAAAAACTTTTCAGTGTGTTTCCGCCAGCACCTTAATGTAAATCCACTAGTGACTGGGACTCCGCGTCTTCCGGGGCTTCTGCGTGTTCTGCGCACTATTGGCTTCACCATCTGTAGCTATTCCTCCTTGTGACTTGGCGGTAGATGCAGCCCACGTTTCCTCTGACAGGCTCCTGCTTCCAAGACACGTTTATGACTAGACAGACATAAATATGATCATCTTCAAGCCAACCTCTCTTATTCCACTTTGGGGAAATGCAGAATATTAAGCTTTGAAATGAACATGCGTCCCTCCGGTATCTCTCCAAATGTGAACAGTGATTTAAATTAGGTTGGAACCAACTTCCTTGTGTGGAAATGCAGGAAGATTAATTATTTCTCCAGTCTATAAATTTGCTAGGGATATCACACTCAATGCTGATTTATTTTCTTGAGTGCAATTAGCAGCTCTTACCGTACAGTTACAAATTTAATTGGTTATGTGAGTGGGATTCAACACGAGATGTGAACTATCTGCATCCGGAATGAAGGAAGATTATTGCTGCTTACGGAAAAGCAACATTTCTTCCTCCTGGAATGATGGGAGGTCATCGTGTTTCTTCTTCATGTCAAGCGTTTGCATAGCATTACTGATTTATTACGGTAAGACTCCTCCTCGTAGGCAGTTGTAGGCAGCGAGGAGATCAGGTGGCAGCGGATGGAGCGGAATACAAGACACGGTATTTCTCAGCTTGTATACTCCGACACGAATCTGAGGAGAAGCTTCTGCAATGACTACTCGCATTTCGCTGTTCATGGGCTGCCATAGCTGATGCTGTACCGGTGTTCAAAATACACTTACTACCAGAACTATACATACCTAGAATAAATACGCTAACCACATTAAATAATGCAAGGTTCTTGGGATATCATTTGATCAAAACATACTGGCCCATCTAACAAAAAAAACTATAGAAACATGTTCTATTTTGCTGTGTATTTGTACACTAAATGTCCTCTTAGAAGTCAGTGGGGGTTGTGCTAATGTTCATGCAATACGCAGAGACGTGTGAAACACTGCGTAACTGCGCAGGATAAAGAACACTTCTGGAGCGCATTGAGACTAATTGGATATTTCAATCTGTGCATTT
The DNA here is from genome assembly GCF_035609145.1 of Eleutherodactylus coqui. Taxonomy (NCBI): domain Eukaryota; kingdom Metazoa; phylum Chordata; class Amphibia; order Anura; family Eleutherodactylidae; genus Eleutherodactylus; species Eleutherodactylus coqui. The sequence continues at coordinate 92,126,679 of NC_089839.1, read as the reverse complement.
GTTTGCTGTGTGCCATGCGGGTGCAACAAGTCCAGTAAGATACGCCAATCATCGTTCCTTTCGCAAAAACGCTACATTGAGGCACACGTAAATATGCATTAGCTTGCGTGAAGCCGGCCTTAGAGTGGACATGAACGTGGCTAATTTTTTTTCACCATACCCCTAGCAGCAAATATTGCCTTTAGAGCGAAGAAAGAGTTCTTTCCCCTCCAGCTGGAATTCCAGCCTTTCTATTTTCCTCCTGAAGTTGCGAGCGCTTCCACTGCTCATACGCGATATTAAATGTGTATGGGCGATGGAACACTCACGTCCATTGACTTCAATGGGGGCCGCGCTAAATAATGCATGCTGCAATTTTTCTTCCTCGCACTGAATGCGCAATTCGTAGCTGCGAGTGTGAACAAGAAGCCATTCAATACCTGCGTGTTACCGAGGATCTTTCTTTTGCGATCCTGGATTCCACTATTAATCAGTTTTGTGGGATCACCCCCCTAGTATGTATTGTTTTTCGCTCATTCTGTAGGTGGTGCGTTGTAAATTTGGCAGCGCTGATTTGTAGCCTCGCGCCGTTCCAGCGACGGCCCGCAGAACGGTGCTGTGTGTTCTGTTTAAAGCTTGTGTTTATGTTGCTAATGAACAGCAGGTTTCACCTCATTGCCTTCACCCTCCGGGCGGCTATATTTAGTGCCTGTATCTTCGCTGTGTATCTAAGTTGGTTCTAGTTAAATAAGGGTGTGCGGCTATAGACTCAAAAACTCCATGTGACCTTTCAATGTCAGAAGTTAGTAAATAATGAAGTAAAATTGAATGTTATGTCTAATGACTCTGTAGGACTCCAGTCGCGGCTATTCATAGCGTATGTTTTCGAACTGATTTATGAAACCTGGAATGAGTAGTGAAAAATACGGCAGAAAAAAAATCGGGGTTTCCCATTATCCAGCGCAGGGGCTAAACATGTTAGCAAGACTGCAAAACACACTTTTTTTTTTACTGATATTGAATTCTGAATAGATCTTCAAGATATGCAACTACCTTAAAACAGCCATAAGACTTGAATGTGTGGCGGCTGGCAAACTCGCCAACAACACCCCCATGGCTCGACTGTTAGGGCAGGCTCACACGAGGGGAATTTCATCGCGTATTACGCAGTAAATACAGTCAATAAAAGTAAATTGATTTTCACTTTTTTTGATTGCGTATAACACATGGGTAAAAAAAAGAATACAGCGTGCTCTATCTTACTGCATATTACGCCTGATACAGCCCTCTTCTTCTCGTTGGGCACAAAATGAATGGCGTGCGGCATTTATGCGTGAGATACGCTGTCATGTGCAATGCAAAATCGCTGCCCTATGGAACAATATGCCTGCTGACCGCCGGTTTGCACAGCAGCAGAACGCTGTTATACACACAGCACTTTACATATATGCTCTTGTGAGCCTGGCCCTAAACAAAATTGTCCAATATTATTCATAAATCGTTGTTGGACTTCCTAGTAAACTTTTATTCCAATTCTTTATCCACTTTAGGTCCAATGCCAATGGACAGATTTTCGCAGTGGAATTCGCGGTCAGATGCCCGCCGCGAATTCCGCAGCAATGTCTGTCTATAGACGTGCTATATTAAAAGATTCTTTCCTGCCCACTAGTGGAAATCAACTGCGATTTTCCGCTCACGGGGGAGAATCACAGTATTTGCAGACGGCCATGATTTGTCCGCGTGAATAAACATGTGGAAAACAAATCGCAGCATGGTCTATTTCTGTGCAGTTCTCGCAGAGGCCCGCACAGAAATGTCACTCCCGGGCCGCCGGCTCCGCTCTGCGCATGCGCCGACACATCACAGAACCGGAGCCGCGGGAGAGGGGAGCGCCGCACTGGTCCCTGCAGGAGCTCGGGTCGGGTCCCGCTGCGAGACATTTCGCAGCGGGATCCAACCCGGTCGTCTGCAGGGGACCTAAATGTTGCGGACACTCCATATTTGCACTATGATCTGCAACTTTCTTGCCAGTTTTGACTTATGGGGTTTTACACTTAAATTGGAGAAATCCAATAACTATCCAACAGGTAATCCTTACTGAAGACAGAAAATGGTGCAAATCTATGTCGCCTCAAAGCTGACGTTGATTTCATGTTTCTGTCTGTAGGGCTGTCCAGGACGAGCCAAATGTATTGGGCTGAGCCTTTTAATAAATTGCCACAATTTAGCCCACTGACTTTTGTTTAAGCCTGGCAGATGAAGCAGCGGCCTCAATGATTCTTCCCCTTTTGTGTCTTCGTTTCGCACTTGTGAGCTGTCAGTTAAGAGCATCGCCACTATATACCTAGTCCTCTCAGCTGAGACCTTGATACAGTTGCATCCCGATACAATCCTCTGTTATCCAAATACATCAGCGCCTGCACAAATCCCCATATGGTTTGTTACAATGTATCAGTCTGAAGTCCAGGCTGCTCAGCCCATGGAGCATTGCCTCGATGGGATAAAATTGCATCCACATTTAGGCCGGTCTCACATGGGTTTGTTGTGCATGGGAAAACTGCGCAATGACAAGTCGCAATGCCAGTAGCCTATTGAATTCTATTGGGCCACTCACACCTGCAATTTTTACACACGTATACAGTATACATGCCAAGACGGTGTATGGGGTTTGGCGGCACACAAGATGTACACCTCGTTGTGTATTTCGCCACATATTATGCACCAGAGTGCCCATTGTTTTCTATGGGTGCATAATCAACACCGCCCATACGCAGTGTAATAGTATATACGTGCCAGTGCGAAACGACAGCTCGGGAAATGTTAAAAAAACAAAAGCAAAAAACAGGAAGACCGGCCATGATGGGGTGCGTGAGTAAGCAGTCATGCGCAGTACAATATCGCTGCCATATGCACCACCGGCTCTACAGCGGTAGTACCCTGTGCGACTCGCACAGGGCTTTATGCATACAAGCTGACGAGGTATCCACTGGCTTGCAGCCTCTGAATGTTAACGGTGTCCTCTGCGGCCTGTCAGTGAACGGAGGCATGATTGTTTACATGCAGAAGTTAAAAGCTTCTACAGACCCAATGCAGCTGCATGTATTTGGGCTGGAGAATCAGCTGAATGAAATGTAGCAGTAACACAGATTGCTCTCCTGTCCTGAGGGTTTGCAGTACTGTATCCATGTAGGTAGAATGTATTATCCTGGAGTACCAGGTATATAGCTTAGGCTCTGTTCACGCTAGCGCTTTTTGTTTCCATGTAGCTATTCTGCAGTTATGTGCCCATAGATGTACATTGAAATATAAGATTTCATTTTCAATCCATTTTTCAATTTTCTGTTATCTGGTTTTTGAAAACTGAAGCAAAAGTTCGAACTACTACACTTCTGTTTCCAGTTCAAAAAGGCAAACGGAAAGATATCGATATGCTTCTGTTTTTCATTGCCCTTTTCTTTCTGTTTAGCTGATGCCACAACAAATCAGACGGAGACAATCAAAGTGCTGGTGTGAACTGGACCTCGCTGGGGATAGGAGAACACAATCATCTCGTGTTATATGGTTTTGTGGCTGTGAGAGAACATGTTTTTAATTAGGCTGGGCAGTAAGGAAGACAAACCATAATGGAGAGTGGGATAGAGAGGAGAGGCTAGAAGACAAATATATAGACACTTACTGTACAAGATTATTGGAGATCAATTACACAATTCGGCTGTGATATCTGCTATGTGAAGCTAGTGAATTATTGATGGAAGTCACAGGAAATCAGAGTGAAGTGCATGCAGTGAAAATCTATATTAATAGAACGAGGAGATGTCGGGGCTTGATGACTCAATGGCCGCTGTCCAGATCTTTCCATCAACACCATATTCAGCAATATTGCATTGTTAGGGGATACAGAACATGATTGTTGCGTATTAAGAGAGACCTCCTCAATTCAGGAGCCCCTGCGTACCATTCAGAAGGAAATTGCACATCAGCATTCAAGGGCTGACAGCCCGTCCACCCTGGGCCTCACGTAGAAAATTAGTGATTAATTTGACTTAATCGGTATATCCCTCCCCTCCTTCTTGCTCTTTGCATTATTTAATTTTTCTTCTTATTACTTTCTCCTTAGGATTTGAAAAGCGGATTAGACAATCTCCCATAGTGTTTTATTCAGCACAGTTACCAGGCGCAGGGATGACATCTCCCTGGTGACAAAAGTTTAATGACTTCATAAAAGTCACAAGTGCAGATGTGCTAATGGAGCCATTTAACATCTGCATCCCAAACAGAATGATCCTTCTAACAACTGCAGTTCATTTGCAAATAATAGTTCTCTAAAGTGGCAAAACATTCAACAGGCGCTCAGACTTCTGTTTACCAATTTACGGTATAAACCATTCCTAGAAGACCATAGCCTGGGAACACAGCTGGGTGTTATACTATAGTACCTAGACTAGGCAAGCACAGGCAGTCGCTTACAGGTTTTGCTGCATTTGAAAGAAGTACACGTCTGAAAAGTTTGTGACCATTTAATAAACCAAACTACTTGTGCTTATAAGATAGCCGTGTATAACTGGCAAAAATAGGTTTTTATTCACCTAAAATTACAGTTCTGTACTGAAAAATCTCTCTATAAAGTGCCGGCCACTAGGGTGTGTCTCTTATTAACTTGTTGTCCACTGCCTGTTGTCAAGTGATCTATCTTATCTCTACTGGCTGAGTACGTAAGATAGGGAAGAGGAAGCAATCCTTATCATTGAAGTCTATGAGAGCAGAGAGGAGGGGGAGGAAGAGAAAAGTAGAGACTCCCACAAACCTACTGTTACCACCTTCATTGCTCGGTACTCATATGACGCAGCCGGCGGTGGGCCGGGTGCGTATTCACGCTGTACTTCAGCCGTGCTACAATGGAAGTATAGCGTGATGGACAGCTTCCATTGACTACAATGGAAGCCGTCCGCGCATGTACCCGTGGCAAATAGAACATGCCGCAGGTAATTTCACGCTGCGGAATTCCGTCGTGGTATTCACCAGCGTGTACGTGGAGCTATTGGGTTCAATAGAACTTAATAGCTATGGTGAAACGCCGCAGATTTCCGGCCCTGTGCATTAGGCCTTAGAGACAGAATCTACTTTTCTCTGTGCACAGAAGACATCAGAACAGTCTCTTTTCACTTGTTCTGAGAAAACGGAAAATCCAATATATATCCTACAGTGAAGAGAAATATAGGATACAAGCCATAAAATGGCTAAATATAATGTTGGTCATGAAAAGTTATTTGAATAGTTAGGTACTCTTTAAGGCTGAAGGATAGAAGTACCGCTGCCTGTTTGATTTGGATACGTAGTAGTCATACTATTCTATTCTCAAATCTACCAAATTACTGATTTTTAAAGAAAGTCTTTAAAAATATCTCTGGTTATTTTTCAGATGTGCCCCTGAGTGCAACAAAAAAAAATTATTGAAAAATTTTATTGCAGTTTTCTCCATTTTAGTCAAATGAAAGGAAAATCCAGGAGAACTTTACCTGGTTGTTTTCTATGCTGCCCATTTGGTCGCCTTGCTGGTCTATCAACCTTAAGGACATAGGGTTGTAATTGCAGGAGTAACATAAAACCACCAGACATTGCCGATGGATATTTATAAATCAGAAAGAGGTTCTATATATATGGGGTGGGGGTGGGGGGGGATGTATCCGTTTATTTGTCACGTGATCTCGTAATATATATGTGGATGCAAGGTGCATGAGTGGGGGAGTTGAAAGAGTTCTGTTCTGGAGAGCACAAGAGGACCACGCAGGCACCTTCAGCCTGTGTGGCCTAGAATAGAAGAGGCTAACAGAAATACACCACCTGCCCTGGGCCTGCGGTACCCAGAAGATATGAAAGGACTTCTTTTGGACTAAAAGAGAGAGAAAATGAGGAACCGCCAGGCAGCGTACTGGTTTACCAAATGTGAGTATTGACCGGTAGAGCATTGGAGAGAAATGTGTGTTCCCGGGATCAGGACCTACAGATAACAAGACTGTGGTTTCTCCTGTCCACCACTTTCACGTTGTTGCACTGTTTTCCTGCTAGCGTGTATTTTGTAGTTGTACTCAAGTAAAGCGACCAGTCACCCATCCGTTTCCGGAGGGTGCGTGCGCGCGTGCGTGTGTGTGTGTGTGTGTGTGTGTGTGTGTGTGTGTGTGTGTGTGTGTGTGTGTGTGTGTGTGTGTGTGTGTGCGCGCGTGCGCTCCGACAACTAGGAATTCACCCACAGCAGAAGAAACGGTGGCGTCATGCGTGACAAAAAACAGGGCTAAGGTAATCCAGTATTGGGCTCCCCGTTTATTAACCTGCCCTGGGACGTGTCACCGGTTACCCTCTGGGTGGGAGATGGTATAGCCCCTGTGACAAGGCCCACACTCTACCCCGCTGTCACCTAGGCCGTGTCCTGCTCCTCGGGTTCTGCACAGTACTACATGAAAAACTGGATAGGTTTGTCATTTGTTTCCTCATTAAATTCAGTGGAGAAAGCAGCACAAAAACCTCCAGTATTGCGCCTAATACGGCATGGCCTCAGAACCAAAGATTGCACATCTGCTCATACAAGTGTAAGGTCCACAGCTATATGGCTCATTGTGCCCCAGCGGATATATTGTATGATTCTACCTTCCCAACTATTGATTTTTAAGAGGTTTGTCTCCTATGCTCAGAGCTCATTTATAGCTGCCGCTTCTCTCTGTAATGGGACTCCTGCTCTTACTGATTATCCAGTTTTTGAATGGACAAAGGAAAGAACAATCGGTATCCAATGGGCTATTCGGAGAGCCAGCGGGTGCGTGAAGTGACAGGTATGCTGAAGTTGTGAGCTGTTTGCTGGTGTGATGATGTGAGGACAGGGCTGCATGTGGCAGCGTCGCTGTCATCATGTGCCGAGAGGTAAGCGGGAAGCCACAGACTGAGTTAGATAATGGATGCTGATAAGTGGCTCCTGTCAAACTGATGTAGGAAGATTGTGGTGTCAAACTCATCGCGGTATGAAACAAAGCACATCCAGTCAACTTGTTTTTCTTAGGAATTAAAAAAATATATATTTGAGAGTGTGACAGAAAGCTATCTCTCTGCAGTAAGATGGTAAGCACACAGGCAGTGTCGAAAGGAAAGTTTTAGAGAGAAGTGCGGCTTTGTGTGGCTGTTTCTATACTACTACATATAGTACACTAGGTGATAACCTGCAGCAAAACCCCTACAAGTCACCCCGGTGGCTACAGAAGCTCTGACTTGTTGGTCATCTTAATACCCATGTGTGTTTTATTCATCTCAACCTTCTCATGTGAAAATCCCATTGCACATAACAAAAGGGAAGGTGCTGCTGGAAGTACATAACGAGGCAGTAGCTCATAGGCTTGGAATGGTAATAAGAGAGCCAGTAAACTGGCCGCTAATAGCTCCAGCGGTAATGTCATTGTATTAGAGCCCTGCTTGTATCCGTGGGTCATCGTGCTCCCCACATCCTCTTAACCAAGTTGGGGTCCTTTTGGACAAGCTCATATGGTTTGAAATAGCAAATGAGCGAGTGACGTCATCGTTCGCTCGGGCAGCCTGTTTAGACAGCAGATACATCGTTGATTCCTTCAGACAAGAGTGGTTCAGTCTTCCACATTCGCTGTATAAGTGACTGAACGAGGGCTGTTTAAACCCAACGATAAGTGAATGAGCCAAAGATGATTTTGATGCCTGCAGAACATGGACAGCGAACAATAAGTGAATGCTTATCATTCCTCGTTCAGTCGTTGCTCGCGTTTAGACCAAATGATGACCATTCACTTTCGTGAACGTTTTTATTGAACGATAATTGTTCTGTCTAATAGCATCGTTACTTTTTGTTGCGTTTCCACTTATCACCCCGACATATAGAAAAAATAGTGTGATGCTCTGTTAGCCAGAAAACTGTCAGTAAGGCCTAATGCACACGGGCGTATTTACACTGCGGGATCCGGCGCTCCAGTCAGAGATGATATCGCCTGTGATCATGGTATATAATCGTACTGTAATCACTTATATGGTCTGCAGAGAGCCTGTGTAGAGCTGGTATATACTGCTATATGAACACTCTATGGGTTAAGGGGGTAATGGTGCTCTTTGTCCAGTATTTTGTTAGTAATACTATGGTGGTATTTGGCCGTCATATAGTGTTGTTTGATCTTTGTAGCGGTCTTTATTCAGTGACACTACTGTATACTGCTGTTAAGTACTGTGGTCTTATGTGGTCATGATTTGGGGGTATAATTTGGCGTTCATATAGTGTTATTGGTAATACTGGCCTAAAATTTATATCCTGTAATATCCTTCTGCTCTAGAAAGACGTCTAGCCCCCTCTTAAACTCCTCTATGGATTTTGCCATCACCACATCCTCAGGCAGAGAGTTCCACAGTCTCACTGCTTTTACAGTGAGAACCCTTTTCTGTGTTGGTGATGAAACCTGCTTTCTTCTAGACGTAGCAGATGCCCTCTTGTTAAATGACACAGTCCTGGGTATAAACGGATCATGGGAGAGATCCTTGTATTGTCCCCTAATGTATTCATACATAGTTATAAAACTATGCCAGTAAACCACCTTTGCATCCCAAAAATCACTCGATCACTAACACTGATTGTTAATGGCCATATGGTTCTGTGGATAAATCTGCTTATCTGCACAATTGTACTACTATTCAATAATCAACTTAAAAACAGCAGCGGCCACACTCTTCCATGATTTCCCGATGCGCCATGTGCTGCCCCGTGCGGTCCTACCCTGAGGCCTCATGTCCACGGGGAAAATCGTGCCCGCCGCGAATTCTCCATGCAGAATCCCGCAGCGGGTCCTTCTTTTCTCGCGGAAATGAGGCCTGAAAAGAAGAATTACTTACCTGTCCGGATGCTGCGGATCTGCCCTCCATCGCGACCGGATCTTCTTTCTTCGGCCCGGTGGATGTGCTCGGCACGCCGGCGCCATGCACTCTATTTTTTTTAAACTCCTGCTCTCCCGCGCCGGAGAGAAGGAATTCAGCTGCGGGTGTGCCGCGGATCTGGACCATATGCTTCAGTAGAAGCCTGCGGGAGCCCCGCACTAAAATGGAGCATGCTGCGGGTGTTTTCCTGCACACGCAATCTGCGCCTCAGGGGAAAATGACATCCGCAGGTATTTAATTACCTGCAGGTATCTAATGCATCCCTATGGGACACGGATCACGTGTCCTGGTGACCCGCTCCGGATTTCAAATGTTATTTTACTCGTGGATATGAGGCCTAATAGATACTATTGCACTACACTTTCAGTACCGTCATTGGACTGAATAGCAGATTTGCGGACTTCGCTGGTTCATCTGAACGCTGCTGCATTTCTCACCCAGGCAGCTGCTTTATGAACACTATTGAAGCGCCTTTTAAAAGTGTTTATCCCATTCCCATCCCTAGCATACCTTTCTGCACTGGCGCTTTAGGACCCTGCAGGGCGTACAGAGTCCTCCCATAGCAGCTCTTCATTATACTCTTTTACTCCTGCCCAATCTGGTTTACACAGCACACTGGATAATGCTGCTGTTACACACCTGCCATTCCGCTGTTTTCTCAATCGCTGTCAATGTCAATTAGCATTGAGCATTTATAGGACTCTCTTGGTGCCTTACCCTGCATTATGGAAGGCCATTTCATTACATTAGAGACTGTGGAGGCAACAGAAAGCAGAGTTAAGTACACCTTTAAAAGAAACCTCAATATGCTCACTAAATAGGTCTCATAAAACCACAGGCTTGTGACCAGGATTATACTGTACTCGGCTTTATTTGGTCAATAAGCACAATCCAAAGCATTTCCTGGCACCAGAACCTTAAAGGGACACTTTACAGGCACTTTTTTTGATTAGTACATCTTCTATGACTTTTAAATGAGTACCTCCCATTCACTTGGATGACTAAATTCGTGCGGCAACCTGACCCCTTGCTTACGGCTCATTTGCCTTCATATATATGCAGCAGTTTGGCTGATAGTTATCTCTTTTAGAGGGGTAGTAATCTGTACTTAATAATCTTCCTGCCCGCACTGTACTGGCCATCGGCTCCCCATGCACTGATTTCCTCGAGATCCTGTGATAGACTTGTCTTAGGCCGGTCTCACACAACCGGATTTCAATTGCAGAATCCGCGATCGTCACTCACACGGATGATCTGTGGTATTCTGCACACATTGAAAAAAATAGAACATTTGCATGTCCGCTCACATGAGCAGATAGTGATTGTGATTTCTGCAAATGGAGTTAAAATTGCAGCATGTTCTGAATTTTTAATGGAATCCACATGGACGGCAAAGCTGTCTGACACACAGCCCATCCACAATTGACATTGTGGATAGGCCATGGGTACCTGCGTCATCGCCTAGTGACTGGACGGGGGAAATATTTAAAAATAAAAACCTGTACTGCACATGCCAATAGCAAGCGTCCAAGGTCATTCGCAATACAAAAAAGCGAAGCTACGCAAGGTCGCCAGCCGAGGTCAGAGCCGGATTCCATAGTTGCCTCCCCACCTGCGAAATCCAGATTGCCTTTGTGAGACTGGCCTTATACACAGCAGAAGGCAGAGCTGCAGGGGGAGGAGAGGGCAGTGCTAAACCAATGATGAAACAGGGGGTGTGTCTTGGACTACCACAGACTTCCTGTAGGCATTGTAGATAAGCTGAGGTCACAGATCTCAGCTCTGCACTAATGTAGCTGGGCTAAAAGCAGCCAAGCTTCAAGATGTGAAGAAAATAGCAAGTAATCTTCCCCTGTACTTACTACTGACTTGCATATGATTTTTGAGCATCTGAATGGACAATTGCTCTAACGCTTTTTACTGACCAGCTTATTTTTGTCCTTTTATAAAGGGGTTTTCCAGTTAAAAAATAATTAAAAGGGCTGGCAATGTGCTATAACCAAAAATAAGAAATACCACCAACTCTTTGCCCTGCTAATCTACACTACTTCTCCTGCTGCCCTTTTAGTCTTTAGTTACATATGGACACCATGTGACCACTGCAGCCAGTTAGAGGCCACAAAGGTCATGTGACAATACGATTAGCATCACAGCTCGGGGTGGTTGAATGTACATAGTTCCGAATAGAACAGGATTGCAGTAAAGACCTGTATTGCAGTCTGTCTCTCCGTAGACCCCCCTTTTGCCATAGTATTATGACGGTATTCTCCCATAGAAGCCTACTGTCTGTAATATGCCACATTTTCTGTCTGCCTCCATATGAAAATGTAAGGCATTTCTGCAGTCGCGTTTCCTGCATTCAGCTAAACTTCCGTCTCCGCAATGATTACACAGCGGCAGTGAAATAATAGAAAAGTTTCCCTTGCGTTGTCTATGAATTAAGGAAATAGATGAAACCTAAACTTTCAGAAAGGCTCATTTATATCCCACTTTGTATCCCGCTTGGTGGAAACAAGTGTAATAAAGCATGCTAATGATATTTTGACAATTTGTCACAATTACTTAGTAGTCATGGTCACATCTATATTGGTATAATTTTACTGGCTGCGCCTGAATTGCTGGATTTATGCCGGAGCGTGCTCATTTAGAAATTGCTTTTGTTTTTGCAGGTTTAACAAAAAGGCTGTTTTTCTATATCTTCCAAGTTTTTGCAATTTTAGGAAGGATTTATTGTTTCTAATCTTACTGCATTGAGTAATCTATGTTGGGATCGGTGAAAGAACAGACGGTAAATACAACATTATCCGATGTGAATTTTACTCCACACTCAGCACCTTGGAACCGCCTTTAAAGAGGACCTGCCAGATCTCCTGGTGTATCCGATTTAGCATAGGTCAAGAAGGGTATCGTTTCTCCTTAAGGAGAGCATCTAGAAAGTTTGAGGAGACTCCTTAGACCATCCATGTGCCTCTGGGAAATATGCAAATGACTAGCTGGAATACTTCTGCAGCGCCACCTGCTCCTCAGTCCCTCTAGGTGTTATCCTTATGGAGAGATGATACCGTTCCTGACCCCCATCTACAGGCTTCTTACAAGCCAAGCCTAAAACCTACTGTACACTGATTAGGGGCAAAACCTCCGAAATAGTTGTCTGTGTATGGATTCTGCCTTGGCTTACAATTTCCAGTCACTGATATAAGGTTTTTCTAAAAAGTCTGACATTGAATTGCAGGAATGCTGTCCTCCAATCGGTGGCGCTGGAGAGGTATTGTTCCACCTTCCCACTTACGTAGCAATGTTAAAACCTGAGTGATGAGTGAACTGCAAGTGGAGCAGAAAAACGGAAACTGTTAACGGAGGCTAACACCAATGTGAAGGAGCCCTATGTGTCCTGTGTTATGACATTACTTTAGCGACTGTGAAAAAAAGTCTGTAATTCCTAAAATGTTCCTCAGGCATGTAAACCATACGAGCCCTAGTAATACTGCACAGAAAAATGGTGCTGCACAATTAAGAGCATGAGAAGTCCTTGCCTACCGACATTGTGGAAGCACGCAAGACCAGCGCAGGTTTTGAGTGTATTCCTCGGGGTGGGGGGTGGCGGGGTGTTTCTGTTATACTTCCCCTATGTTTACCTATAACCCCATCCCCCACCCTGTTGTGGTGCTGACAGCGGATGCCTGAACAGCTGATCATTTGTGCTCGGGATTAGCGGACTCCAGCCAATCACCTTTTCATTACCGATACTTGGAGTTAGGAAGGAATTTTTTTCTTTTTAATGGGGAAAATTGGCTTCTGCCTCATTGTTTATTTTTATTTTTTGACTTCTTCTGGATCAACATGGAGGAAAGATTAGGCTGAACTGGATGGAAATATATATATTTTTTTGGCCTTCCATACTGTGTTACTACAAGGGGTGGACAAAAATATGGAAACGCCATATAAAATGCATGCCTTAAAATCGGTCTCTACATGTCTTATTGAAATATTATTTAATCCCGTGTAATTTAATTTGGGGTAATATGACACAGATGCTGCCGGGTAGAAGTGACCAACTGCCCGAGCAACAAGGTTACATTGGTCAGGAGTTTGAGCCACTCAGCTGCTGTTACCAGCTAGCTCCCAAAACCACCCAGAGCAGGGCAAGAGGTGAAGTAAACATAAATGTGGCAGGAAAGCTCTCAGCCAAGCAGGGGTCAAAAGGGCAGCTCAGTGCTAATGAAAATACTATGCATTTTCCATATTTTTATCCACCCGCTGTATTTATTCTGAGGATGGGTCAGCAATGATAGCCTATAAAACCTCTTTAAACCTATTGAATAAAAGCTGAAAGTCCACACTTCAGTCACATCTGGGTGTGTTCCTTTTAAGTCCATGTTAATGTACAGAAGCGAAATTCTGAAAATGGTGTTCTTGCCCTAATACTTCTGGACGAAACGGTATGTCATTTAATCGCCTTAATTTCAGGATTTTTTTTCTTCGTTCAAGCTTCATTTCCAAATGTTCGATTTTGCCTGTTAGCCTTCTCCTTAGTCAGGTATTAATTAGTTGCTCATCGCATGTCTTTGCCTTTAGCGTTCTTCTCTGTTTCAAGGTACTATTAGGCAGGGCTCATCTGCAGCAACTCACTGATACGACAAAAGTCTGGGAAGATTTTAGGAAATATGGCAGAAATGAAAATGGACAGCTTGCACTATTCCCAGTATTTTACCCACTAGATTGTAAATAATGAAATCTATAGCCGAATCCACAGGAATAATTTTAAGATCTGAATGTTGACATTTTTTCAAAACTCCCGCCTCATGAAGCAGCATGTACATATGCTATTGTACGCCATTGGCTAATATAAGCAGATATGAAAGTAAAGAGGAACCGTGATCTACTGCATAATTTCACTGTGAACCCCTGGCATAACACAGCATGCCGTTATTTAAATGTCAGGAGGGCTACAGTTTCTCCTTGTGGAGACTGCCAAGGAGACGGGAGGAGACCTGTAGACTATAGATGCTCCTCTGAGAAATTGAGCATGCAAATAGCAGATGGTACAATGCCTCTGCAGCGCCACCTATTGGAAGGCAGCTTTGCTAAAAGTCAGTGTCCGACCGTCTAACAGGCCTTGTCAACAGTTCCTCCTTGGGAAGACCTCCAAGAACTGTTAGCTGCTTGGACATTGATGTATAGGAAAGCTGCCTTCCAATAGGTGGCGCTGTAGAGGAATAGTACCATCTTCCATTTGCAAACCAAGTGTCATTTTAAAGGATACTGCAAATTGAGAAGCTCCTATAAATCTCAGTGCTGCTTGGAAAATTGATTAATCATCCTGCATTCAGCAAATTGCCAAATACATGTTTAGCCACATGTTTTGTAGCTAGACCTCCATGCCAACATAATAGCTCTGTACTGTGTAGCAGCTTTAGTCTGTAGTATAGCAGATGGGACAGTCTAATATGATAGGCACCATGCAGAGATTTCATCTAAAGTTCCTGGCCCCTTAATCTAAATAAGTAAAAGGGCCACCTGTGGCATTTATATTCTAGCGTCATTTTACGTGGCCATAGAGACTTTAGGCACCCTCAGGGACCAGGGGATTGGCTACTATCTCAGCATTCCATATACATTCGACCATGGCAGCAGCATCACTTGGCCCATGCAGCTGGTGTAATCCTTGGCATAGTCTGACGCTATGCACGTGTCCTATTTTCGTGCAAGGACCATGTAGTAATTTTTCAAACTCGGAACATCAGTCTGAGTAAAAAATTTGCTCATGTGCATGAACCCATTCAAATAGATGGGTTATTTTCCCCTGCGAGTTCAGTCTGTATCGCAGTCGCATGGAACTCGTGGAGGAATATTGGAAGCAGCATAACTGCAAGTCAGCGTTAGACACTTTATAAACGTCTTATAACAATGACTGGGAATTGTAAGCCAAAGCCAGAATAACCATACACAGACAGCTGTTTCAGGTGATTGCCCCTCATCAGAGTGCAGCAGGTTTCTGGCTTGGCTAGTGCGTGGCCTGTGATGTGGGTCAAGAAAGGGTATGGTTTCTCCTTAGGGAGAGCACCTAGAATGTGAGGAGACTTATAAGGCCATTCATGCCTCTGGGAAATATGCAAATAGGAAGATGGAACAGTATCTCTGCAGCGCCACCTATTGGAATGCGGCATTCCTACAAGTCCTGCAATGTTAGACTTTTTAACAAGTTTTGTAACCACACAGACCTTTTCTTTTTTCTCGATCTATTTCTCAGCGACTTATTCCTCGTGTACAAGTTAATTATTATTGAAGGCCAGAATGTGAAGTACAAGAGAATCGTAGACGATAATCTTGTCCAAAAAGTAAAAGAATCTATTAAATTTATAGAAGTTATGCATCATTTGCTAAGTAATAAAGAACCTCTAACAGGGTGCATACAGTAAGTAGTTCTTCTGTTGCGGTATGTACTCTGTAGAGGAACACGTTTAGCATTTACATATGTAGTTTGCTCAGGTTCCAGGATTTTCTGCGGCTGGTGAACTGCTGCAACTCGTCTCCTGGCTATTGGCTTGTTGTGAGTCCTGGGAGTTTTATTGCTGGACATTGTGTCAGATTTCTGTCATTGCAATGAACTGACGTGATGAAATATGCCTTGTGGGGAAGAAAATGTTAGAGAACCAATCAAGAAAGTATCATTGATTTGCAGGTTGGAAAATAATGGAAGGTTTAATGAGCTGACTCATCGTCTTTGAAATCATGTAGGCTCCTGAGGTTTGTTACTGATCCAAGGGTTGTCTTTGGTTCGCTCTTATATGTGAACGCATTCTACTTTTCATTATTATTGATGAAGTAAAGAGTGAAGAGTACAGCAGTGGATGATGTTTTCATCTTTCACTCTTTTTATACATTTTTCCCTCTTCTGTGCGAGTTCTCACTAATAAGCTGATAGTCATGTATTGATTGTCAATGAATATATTTTCTGGGGTTAGTTTACCCCTGCATTCTGCAGTGCATCTATTCCCAAAGAGCTGGCTGATATCCGTTTGCCTTCTCTATTGTAAAAGTGACTGGTGGTTTTGCTCTGTTCCGCGGATTAGGGCTCTAGGTACCCTCTGTGTTCCGGGGATCAGGGCTCTAGGTACCTTCTGTGTTCCGGGGATCAGGGCTCAAGGTACCTTCTGTGTTCCGGGGATTAGTGCTCTAGATGCCCTCTGTGTTCCAGGGATCAGGGCTCTAGGTACCTTCTATGTTCCGGGGATCAGGGCTTTAGGTACCTTCTGTGTTCCGGGGATCAGGGCTTTAGGTACCTTCTGTGTTCCGGGGATCAGGGCTTTAGGTACCGTCTGTGTTCCAGGGATCAGGGCTTTAGGTACCTTCTGTGTTCCGGGGATCAGGGCTCTAGGTACCCTCTGTGTTCCAGGGATTAGGGCTCTAGGTACCCTCTGCGTTCCAGGGATCAGGGCTCTAGGTACCCTCTGCGTTCCAGGGATCAGGGCTCTAGGTACCCTCTGCGTTCCAGGGATCAGGGCTCTAGGTACCCTCTGCGTTCCAGGGATCAGGGCTCTAGGTACCCTCTGCGTTCCAGGGATCAGGGCTCTAGGTACCCTCTGCGTTCCAGGGATCAGGGCTCTAGGTACCCTCTGTGTTCCAGGGATCAGGGCTCTAGGTACCCTCTGCGTTCCAGGGATCAGGGCTCTAGGTACCTTCTATGTTCCGGGGATCAGGGCTCTAGGTACCTTCTGTGTTCCAGAGATCAGGGCTTTATGTACCTTCTGTGTTCCAGGGATCAGGGCACTAGGTACCCTCTGTGTTCCAGGGATCAGGGCACTAGGTACCCTCTGTGTTCCAGGGATCAGGGCTCTAGGTACCCTCTGTGTGTTCCAGGGATCAGGGCTCTAGGTACCCTCTGTGTTCCAGGGATCAGGGCTCTAGGTACCCTCTGTGTTCCAGGGATCAGGGCTCTAGGTACCTTCTATGTTCCGGGGATCAGGGCTCTAGGTACCTTCTGTGTTCCAGAGATCAGGGCTTTATGTACCTTCTGTGTTCCAGGGATCAGGGCACTAGGTACCCTCTGTGTTCCAGGGATCAGGGCACTAGGTACCCTCTGTGTTTCGGGGATCAGGGCTCTAGGTTCCCTCTGTGTTTCGGGGATCAGGGCTTTAGGTACCCTCTGTGTTCCGGGGTCGGGGCTTTAGGTACCCTCTGTGTTCCGGGGGTTGGGGCTTTAGGTACCCTCTGTGTTCTTGGGGATCAGGGCTCTAGGTACGCTCTGTGTTTCCGGGGATCAGGGCTCTAGGTACCCTCTGTGTTCTGGGGATTAGGGCTCTAGGTACCCCTTGTTCTGCATAACCACAGATGGGAAAGGCTGCTTTAGAGACTGTCTTTCTAGTAAGACTCAAGTAACGTCTCCTCTTTACGCTACTCTTGGTGTATGCACTGAGGAAATCCCAGCATATATGTAAAAAATGGCCATATTCACCCAATGGGACGTGAAAAGCATATCGGTCGGTACTTTGCTGAACCTATGAAAAAAATTTGTATAGTAGACTGCCATTTCCTAAATAGTTAGCAACTTGAGGGAAACATGCACAGTTTATGTTCTTTTTTTAAAAAATGTATTTATTTTTTAAGTGGGCCGATTGCTGATGTATGCGACTATATGGCTAAAACGGTGGCAATTATCAAAGGTATAGATGTGAACAGAGCAGGGGGTTAATACAGCAGTGGGGTCTACTGCTCTAGGGGTAGGGTAATAAGCAATGTTATAAATTTTTGCTTTAGAACCTCCTTATCTACATGTACGCCCATGTTTTGAAGTAAGGGCTCATTCACACAACTGATTTTATCGTGTTTTACCCATGCGATGCACTTCCTGTATGACACGCAGTGAATAAAGTCAATGAAAGTACATGGATTTTCATTGATCCATTCACATTAGTGTGTAAACACTACGTGTATGCTTTCACCACGAATCACACAGGGACAGCCCCATACTTTTCTATGGATTGCGTATCCAACGCTGTCCATATGTAATAAATTGTGAAGGGGCAACGATACATGTGCAACGTTACTATGAGACAGAGCGGGGAATTTAAAAAGGCCTAAATGGCGCGATCCTGTTAAGTGTTAAGAATATGGTTTATGCATCCAGCCCCAATTTAGGGCTTGTTCACATCAGCATCACCAATTTCCGCTAAAATAATAAGGCGAAATAGCGCATCTTGTAGTGCTATTTTATCTTGTTAAATCTGGCAAAATGTCAGACCGAAATAGAATGGATCCCGCTATACTCCATTCTGCTGTCCTTATGATGGTACCTCTCAGCCAGGGGTTGCTGTTTTCCTGCTCCATTCAGGTAGCAGGAAAACCTAAACCCCAAGGCCTGATGTGAACGGACCTTAGAAATTGTGTTTTAATAAGTGTAACTACGAGACGTGTTTCTCTCTCCAGACATTGCAGGACTAATATTACAAGAGTTTCTATACTTTGTTCCTCTCAGGTGGTCACACATGCTCAGTCTGGTCTCTCTGAGTATGTGGAGGGATCATTAGTCTGGTGAGCGGCAGCTTCTGAAGTTGCTGGAACTTCTCTGATGCCACTACAAAGAGAGCAAGTGTGAGTAGATGTGACCACCTCTGAACATTTACTGACACACAAAGTAGATGGCGCTATTCTAACATTAGTTCTGGAAAGTCAGGGGATAGAAACAACTTTAATAAGAAGTGTAAATGCAAAAAGGTTCATAAATTATGGGTGATTTAGCTAGAAACAATACTTTTCATGGGACAAACCCTCTAAGTGAGAATCTTTTGGGCAGGTTCCTTCTCTTCTGTTTCTGTTGCTGATTGGCCCATAGTTGAACACCTGTCTACTTGTTCCAGAAATTGTAACATAAACATGTAGGAAAATAATTTATTAATTAGTAAAGTTAGATGCCCAGATATAGGAACCTTCCGCTAACACAAGCATTCGCTTCACGTCTGGTAATAATCTCCTCGGTGTGACGTAATGACTCTTCCACTATCCCGTCTTCTGTTGGCTGGACGTCTTCTGTTGACTTTTCCATCGAGTACCGAGCACTTAAGCATAATAACTGAGAAATTACACTCATCAGATATTTGCAAAATCTCATCGTTTAATATTTACTCAATTTATTTCATCTGTCTAAATGTTTATAGACGTTCCGGCGGTGAGTGTTACTTGAAGTCGTCTCCAGCTCCAACAAGCCGTACATTAGTGGATGATTCTAAGTAAAGGTCAGCCTGATGCGACCTCCTCGCACACATCAAGTGGGGTGCTTCACTTTCTGAATTAATGAACAATTAGCTATCTGCATTCGTTCCTGTTTCTTAGCTATGCAGCATGTTCCCAGTAGTTGAAATACAGCGCATCATAATTTAACCCCTTCTTGTTGAGGCCAATTTTGGCTATGGCTTTTTTTTCTTTTTTATTATCCCTGCTTTTCAAAAACTATGCTTTTTGTGAGCCGGCGTTTCACTGCGTATGGCAGCGATTTTCTATAGCACATGACAGTTTTTTGTTTCTTTTCTTTTTTTAATTTCCCGCTGTGTCGCTTAGCGACTATGCGTATAAACGCCACACATACACAATGTAATTGCATAAGTACAGTGTTTATTACACTGCCGTAAAGAACAATAGGGCTCTGTCGCGCCTAGCACGCGGTAAAATAGAACATTCTGTTTTTTTACGCACATATTATACGCAATATATTTACGCAAGTGTAAATGAATCAATGAAAATCAATGCACTTTCATTGAATCCATTCACCGCGTGTTATGCGATTAACCTACGCTTGTGTGAGTCTGCCGTTATACTCGCGTGTATTTATTACTATAGATTTTCCCCAAAGGTAGTTGCTCAAGGTTTTGCGCGTGCATTGCGCAGATAATAGAACCCATTGTTTTCAGTGGGTTCGTTCTTACAGTTCTTTTTTGCCGAACACGTAAAAAAAAAATCCGAACACACACGTTTAATTTTTGTGCACATTTGCGCATCTAAAACACCATAGTAGTTTATGGGGGTGCTGATCCCCACAAAATTGCTCAATGAACTGTGCAATTTCGCGGTTAAATCAATAACACTGGGGACTAACTAAGCTGCACGGCCTTTTGAATCACGGCGCAGAATACACCCCTGAACAGTCTCGGGCAGCACAGAAAGTACAGTAAAATGTGCTAAAGCTCACTTAATAGTGCAACATTCACAGTGCAAAAAAGTTGCAGTACCGCAAACGTTTTTGTGCTTTCAGTCATTTGAAGCCGCCCTAAAGATGATGTAGTTTTCAGCAATGACACATTCTTAAAGTAGGATGCTTAATGCCCTTGCCATCTTCTCAGAAGTCACCGATCCCCAAGAATCGCACGTTGGCCAAGGACCTGGTTCACCAATCCAGACAAGACTCTGCTACGGTGCAACTTGTATGTCTTGCCGAAGGATGAGTCCGCAGACGCCCATTGCAGCTGCTGGCAGTCCTCTTCCAGCTGTATTTCTAGCAGGTACAATACTGCACATAATTTTCGGCCTCCACACGCTGTGATAATACTACTGTAATTGCCACATTGTTTTGCCAACACAGAAAACATAATATGGCTCTGTACCATCTTAGCCCCGTCGTGTATTCAGCCCTCTCTCAATATCGCATTCTAGCCGACAGAATAAACAGTCATTGGACACATTTTGCTTTGTGTTTGTGTTGGTTAAAACAATATAATTTTTTTTTTGCTCATTTTAAATACTTCGCAAACAAGGATGAAATAGAAGGAGAGCAGGCCTGTAATTATAAATCCTGCTCCACCGGAACATTATGGCCAGATCTGAATAGGTCTGGCATTTCCATTGATAAATAATAACCTTAAGAGAAAAGCTGGCCATAACAGAGGCGGGAAGGGATTTCTTTTTCCCCAGTGCCTGATGATTAAAGCCCAGGCGTGAACACACATTCTTAACTCTACATTCCAGTTTTACTATCCGGAAGAACAGAATGTCTGAAACGATTCATCAAGTAGAATGAGCAGTAAAAAGTTATGAGACAGGCACATATGCACAGGCAACCTTTCTGAACTTTTGCTTCTTTGCCATCGCTTACATTGAGGCAAGGTTGAATAAGATGAGGCGTATGGCGTGGGGCCACACAGCACGGGGCCTGTTTATTGCGAAGACTCCTATGGAACTCCAGTGGAACTACTGGGCCCGGCATGACGTCTGCAATTAATAGGTTAACACAACATCTTGGCCGTTACTGAATTAGCAATAATATTTCTTTATTGTGTGTGTAGGAGGCTCCGACGTTGAATTATACGAATTATCAATACCAGCCCGCTGTGTGCACTCAACCAGTTGGGAATCGGTGTTGTCAGTCAACACTGCGACTACTGTATGGGGGAGAAAGGCACATTCAGTGAAATCACTGGCTCATATTTACAGGAGCTGAAGCCTGCTGCAATTCATGTGTCAGCTTCTTATGACCTCCGGTCACTTCATCCGGCTGGGTTTAGGATTGTAGGTTTTATGGGGCAATAATATGCAAATTAAATATTCAACACCAGCTGTACGTATTGTAAAATAATGATGCATGGCGTAATATACTATTCTGGGTCAAATGGAGGCATGATATGGGATAGAAAAGCAGATTATTTGGACGTTTTCTATTACCGCTATGATGAGACGACCCATTCCAAAATGTTTTCAGACAAAAATTGTTTTAAAACTTGAGAAAGTCAGCTGGCAGCGTGTTGTACCCGTCTGCTGCCAATGAAGGAACCCATTTCTTTAACTCAATATATAGACACACTAAGTTCCTTTATTCCTAATTTAATAGTAATGATAGTTCAGAAGAAAGGTTTAAAATAAACTTTTTATATTACTTTATATATAATGAACAACATAAAATATTACTTGCTGATCTTCTATTAATCTACCTGACGTGCCGGTAACCTGAGATGAAGGTACAACGGATACTACTGAACAAGGGTTCTCTTAATTCTTTGAATAGACTCTGCCAGTTCCTGATGAGTCCCATATACTAAAGTAATGGGCGTGTAGGAGAAGGGGTGCTGAGTGGAAAGATGTCATTCAGAATTTGTATTCCCTCCTCCCTCCGTTCCCCAACCATGCACCTGCAAGCCGGTGCTCCCTGCATGTAGCGGACTACTGAGTGCCAGTAAAGAATGACTAGGGCTAGTGACCAAAATGGAGACGCACAGCAGGTAAATGTTAGGAAGTATAAAACCTACACTTTTCAACTTGGCGCCCTTTTTCCTATGTACCCATGACTTTAGTTTATGGGGCTCAACAGAGCGAACAGTGGCCCTTTTAAAGTGTGTCCTTGTACCTTGTTTCTCAGAAAATAAGACAAACCCATTTAAATAAGCCCAATACTCCAATTTTCTGGGGAGGGGCTTGAAATTTAAGACCTACCCCGGAAATGAGCCCTAGCTACACTACATAAAAAAAACAAACAAACAAAAAAACCAATACATTTTCCTAGCAGGCACTCTCAACGTCCCTCCCGCTGGTCTGTGGAGTTCTGGCTGGCATGCTTGCAGTCCTCAGCTGCCCACACATGATCGCTTGCTGGTAAGAAGATCGCAAATCCCGTCTCCCAGCAAGTGATGATTTTGATTGGATCTCAAGCGCCGCGACTGAGTTAATCAATGCAGCGCTCGATGAACCAATGCAATGGCTGTGCTTGGTTTTACGAACCCCCGTTACCAGGAAGCGATCTTCTATCAGCGGCTGAGAACTGCTACCAAAGGAGGTGAGTTTGAGGGACCCATACGGCACCTACTAGGTAAGTATGATAAGACATCCCCTAAAAATAAGATCCTGTGCCTCTTTTGGGGCAAAAGTTAATATAAGACAGGGTCTTATTTTCAGGGAACTCGATACATACTGATTTTGGTAACTGCAATCTTAAAGTGGGTGTATTGTTTCCCTGCCTTGTGTTAGAAAACGTCTTTTAATGATTTTACTCGTATTTGTAAATTATAAAATTATTTAAATTATTGGCTAATTTTAATTACCTTTTATACGTAACCTCTTTTAGATCCTTTGCTTGAAACTGATGTGTAAGAATTGACCAATAAACCATAGTTACCATAGCATATGTTTTTTTTCATGTTTTTATTGAATTTTAACCAATTACTTAAACAGAGCATAGAGTGGCATTTACAGAGTCAAAACAATTGTTAACATGTTCCAAAGTGTTAGATCACAATACAATAAATTAAAAACATTGACATTTTTTATAGCTAGCATTGTTCAGTAAGTAATTTATCCAGGCATCAAGTTGGAGAGTCAAAAATGAGGGGTCTCTAAACCAGACCTCCGCAAACTGTAATAAAAGTGAACATAACATTAAGTGACACCATTTTTAAAATTCTGCTAGTTCTCTTCCCTCTTCAGGTCAACAGAAGAGGTACGTAACTGATTGGGAAGAATAGAATACCACGTAGAGTTTCCCTCAACCTATGGTGCACCATAGGACAAAATCGTTAAGTTTCCCATCATCGACTACTTGAAAACCAGGTAGTTAATTTAAAGGATTCACTAATGGCCTTTTTTACCCAATAAGGCAGAAAAGCTCTCTGAGTTTTCAAAATGTTTCTAGATCTGTTTTTTGCTTTTTTTAGAAGCAGTCCATTTGTATAGTAAATGTAAATTTTTCTCAAAAGAGCTTAGATGGAGGAGGAGACTTGTCAATCCACATATGCAGGATTGGCTTAACTACTATTGCCGAAACCATATGTAGGCGTTTCCTACTTCCTTGTGTGCACCTAGTTTGTTCTGGGTTCATGTAAGCAAATATTGCCTAAACCAGATCAAATGGGTAGTCCGAAGTTACATGTGTAACCACGAAGCTTTCTACCTGTGTCCAAAAAGTTGTAATGATTGGACAATCCCGCCTCCTCCTCTTGACATGTTAAACAGTTACTTTTCAGATTTGTACCCATCCTATAACCTCTTAAGTGGGTGATATACGTTCTGCATGGTCATTTTGATATAGATCGACTCGAAGAGAGAGAATGCAAGCTGTACTGGAATTCTCTAAGAACATTCCATATATTTAGTTCCAGAATGTCATTAACCTATTTGGAGAGACCCATATTAGATTAAAAAAATAGTCTAATGGACCATGTAGGAATCAATATGTTCTAGCTGTATGACCTTTTATGCCAAGGGGGTGGTCATATGTGACTGATTTTAGATGATGCCCTTCTGTTAAAGCTATCCTAGCTGGAATCTAATAAACATAGCTCCCAGCTTGTAAGTAAGGGAAAGTGTAATAGTGGTGTGTGGATATTTAAATTGCAGCTCTGACATACTGTGTGTCCCTGAAAATAAGACCAGGTATTATATTAATTTTCTCTCCAAAAGATGTGCTAGGGCTTATTTTTAGGCGATGTACTTACTCAGCAGGCTCGGTCCAGATTCTTGCAGCAATCCTCTCCTGCCCACACAGGATCACTTCCTGATTACAGGATTCATAAACCCCGCCTCCACGAAACGATGGATGTGATTGGTTCTTCAAGCTCTTCATTGATTGGCTGAGCCGCCACGCTCGAAGAACCAATTACAGCCATCATTTCATGGAGGGCGTTTTTAATGAATTGGCCACTGCTCAGCCAATTCATAAATCCCACCTCCACAAAGCGATGGCTGTGATTGGTTATTTGAGAGCTGCAATGATTGGCTGAGCCATTGCTTCATGGAGGAGGGGATGTATGAATCCCATAACCAGGAAGTGATCCTGTATGCCCAGCCAAGGACTGCGGGAGGGACCTGGATCGAGCCTGCTGGGTAGGTGACACACCTAATGCATTCCTGTTAACTTTCTTATTAACTGTAACTAGGGCTTATTTTCAAGGTGGGGCTTATATTTCCAGCCCCCCTAAAAATCTTGAAAAATCCTACTACAGCTTATTTTCAGGGTAGGCAATATTTTCAAGGGAAAATAGTAGGGAGAATTTTGTGTGTGTATTTGTAACAAGCAGTTGATATTCAGTATACCTCCCTTGTGCCACAGTTAAAACTCCTGCTATGATGCCCCACATTGAAAGTCAGTGTTAGATATATTAAGTAATGGGTGTGCAAGGCCGTAAGTTTTCACAACTTTTGTCATCTGGATATTCACAAAGGATTGTCCCTGCATTCCTCTGGAATCCCCTGGTACATAAGGAGTAGGGAATTAAGGAGGGAATTGTGGGGAATAAAGTGCCGTTAACTTATTGTGTCAGGAGGTGTGCTGTATCCAACCTGTTGTTACCCTCCGTACAGCCGCTAGACGGTGAAGATTATTATTTTTATGAAGTTGACAGCAAGTAAGTGTGGATGCGAGTGCAGCGCTCCGTTCTGTACATTCCTGGTGATTCTCCAACTGGTGGCTGCAGACGGTTTCTTCCTGTCATTGTGTCACTGGTTTCCTGCTGGATCAAGTTCCTCTCTTTTTCTCTCTTCTGTTTGCTAATGTTTTCCTCTGGTTGTTTTTTGTTATTATTATTGCTTCTGCCACTGCTTGTAACCTCCAGTGTCTACGTAATGTGTCTGGTATGTCGAAATGGGGTGGAGTAGTTGGCACTGCCATTCAGTGGCCCTCAGTTAGCCCAAGGCTAGATAGAGGTCATTGTAGAGAGAAATCCATAGAAATCATACGCTGTGTCACTTTTCATGATCCTTCTAGTAAGGCATGCTGGAAAGAATGGTAAAATAGCAAAGATGAGCTGCAAACCAGTAGTTATGTGAAGTTAGTAAAAATACGCCTTCAGCTTGGACGACTCCCAGGCACAACTCTTTGAAGACAAGCAATACTAAATCCCCCTGCCTTTCCAGTTCAATGCATAGTGCTGCCAGTAGTCATTTAGGCTCTCAACCTGAGCGCTCCTCTCTACATGTTTGTATCCATCCCCATCTTTTGAAATATTGATATGATAGGACTGATGATCACAGATAGGAGGAAGTGAAGGCCTTTTTCAGACACTACACTTTTGATGTAGGTTTTGATGCCTTTTTTCTAGTCATTATAGGAATTGGATGCAAAAGAAGTTAAGAAATAGAAGCTTTCCCTTGATACTTTTTCCTCTCGGTTTCGACTAAACAAAAAAGGCAACAAAAACTGCACCAAATTGTGCCGTGTGATTCTGGCCTAATGAGGTGTTACAACTGAACCCGTCTAACACTCCAGTATTTCCAATTATCATCTTCCTTCATCATCTTTATTGCCACATTGCTGGTCACTAATAAAATATGCACATTGGTAGCAGGAAAATGTAAGCGTTCCACAGGAAAGTCTTTTACAAAACGAGCTTCCTGACATTGCGGAAAGGCAGCAAATCAAAGTGAAAATGGTTGGCTTTAGATTTTGCCCTCCGGCGTAACTGTGCTGATTGCTAACCTAAAGAATATATTATGAGCCTGGAATCTTTTAATCAGCACAATTTGCCCATCTACTGTATGTAGCCTATGTTGTATCCTCTGTTGTGTCTCTCTTTGTTAATGCTATGTGCCTGTGTTAAGTTGCTTTTTTCTCACCTTTATGTCTTGCATATTTTACCTGGGGATGTCATATCTTGTTCTAAAAATATCAGGCATTTTCATTTACAAAATAGCTCAGCCGGCCGGTTACATTTATCTGCAAATAACTTTTACTAAAGTTATTAAAAACTGCAAAAGAAGTTTCTTTGTCCGACCGATTCTTTGTTTCTTGCATGTTAAGCAGCACTAAAGGTTTCTTGCTACTGCTAATCACCTTAACCCCTAATTTGACTCATCTTTTGAAGCGAGCTGAATAACAATGTTAAGGTAAAGCCAGATGTAGTGGCATCCAGGCGGCCCTAAAAACCTTGCTGGTGTGCTCTTGAACTGTAATTGGTACAGTTTTCAGATTCATTCTTAGTTGTTGCAGTTTTGCAGGTAAAACTGCTTTTTACCTGTAAAATCTTGTTGCCATTTACAATCAGTTTGAAAGTTGCAATGATTTGCCATAAACCAAATGTCTGTTTAGTTTTTGGCCACAAAATGGCAGCATCCCAGGCACCTGACTGCTGCTACAATGTGGTCTTACCGAATTGGTGAAGTTGTGAAAGTTGCTGCCAGACAAGCTATCTAATCAGTAAAAACCATACTAAAACAGTGTTAGAGTTGCATGGGATTAGAAGGAACCTGCTCCCCCCCCCCCCCCCCACAGTCAATGACGCTCTTGTCCATGAGTTGTGTTTGGTATTGTAACTCAGCCTCACTTGAATGGACGAGAGCTGCAATACCCCACACAACCAACAGTCAGAAGACGAGCAGTTTCTAGAAAGAAAAAACATGCCCTTTTTTAAAGTTGCACAGAACCCCTTTATTTTGAAGTTTTACATTGCTTTTTTCATGTTTTATCTCTAAAAAGTAGTTCTAAAAATGTTCTTAAAGCTACATCTATAAATAGTTACCTGAAGCAAGAACAATGAAGTATTTTTTTTTCCATTAAAGTAAATTGAGAAAAATTTTGTGGTTGCTAAAAAAAAAAATCGAGGGCTGCAGGGTTTTACACTGTGTAAATGGGATATCTTAAACCCCCATGCACAACAGTGAAACGTTAGAAACCAAATGGGCATATGAGCTTAGGAGTATTTACATTGGCATTTGTATCGGTAAGATGATCTGAATATTGATTGGTTCATGCTAATCTTCACTTATGGTGCTGTCATTGTTAGTGCAACATACAGTACCCACCAGAAGCTTGGCACATCACTGGTCAGACACCTCTCTGGGAAGTTTTCCGTCTAGAATGTAGCCATATCGCCACCGAAAAGCGTAAAAGCTGATCTGCCGAGAATATGCAAGGCCGCCATATGGACAAAGGATGGAGTTTAAAAAAATAAAAAAAAAAACTTTTTCAGCTTCCAAGAGTTGGGTAGAAGAATGAGCTGTATTTTGTTTTTATTTTTGTAGTTTTTTTTTTTTTTTTTCAGTTCAATAAACACAGACATCCCGAACAGTGCAATCCCCCTGACCTTGGGATCTTATCCCATGTACTGAGGCAACTAGATCAGCTATTGCTAGAAGATGGAAAAGCTCTGATATTCCCTCCTTATCCGAAATTTTCTTAATGGTCCAACACAACTGCGTAATGGAACATTTAATTGCCACTAAACTAGACCAGGTGGGAAAATTCAAAAACAACTGGGCAAAGTGGCTTCAATTCTCAGGTTATTCCTGTTAAGTCTTTTTCCCCGCACTATGATCATTGGGTTTAGGAAGGAAGAAGATGGGTGGTGTGTTGTGGCATTTGGCATGTATCTTACTAAATCGACCACACTCAGCAGTATGGCCTGTCTTGGTGGCGCTTAACCCAGACCAACAGTTCCTAACTTTAAAATGTTGTTCCTAATAGTTATTGTTGTTACTATTTTCCACAGGAGTTATACTCTTGCATGGTGATTTCTCATCAGCTTTATGTCCACAACTGATAGGAAATAGCCATTATGGCTACCCTATAAGTGGTTATGCATATATAAGATCTGAATAAATATGAGAACCCTAACAAGACATTTTTCATGTCTTATCACAACTGGGTATATGTTAGACCCACCTTTAAGAACATAGTTATAATGGAAATATTCATCTAATGTTTATCAATACTGTGGACAGATATGCACATCTGTATGTATCGGAATCTCTGCTTGTTTATAATGTACTTTATTTCCACTGTGAAAATTAATAAAATATTTGTTTAAAAAAATAAATAAATAGACATCCCAAAATCCCAATTTTACATTTTTTTAAGGCCTTATTTAAAACATATTGGAGGGTTGCTGTACAGGTATTGCAGTTATTACTATACAGGTTATAGTTGTCAGCAGCACATCCAGGTTTACACGGAGCGATGTGCTGCCAGCAACTAATGATTAATTTCAGAATTTACGGAGACTTTAAAATCAAGTGTTTGCTGGTTTGTCAGTTGATTGGCGCACATTGGCTACTTGTCAAGTATGAGCGTTTTTAAGGAATGATAATAATTGGCCCACGCAAAAGAACTCAACTATTTATTAGAGTCCATTTATAATGCCAGATTTTCTGGCTGAAACAAGCCCAGTTGACAAAATAGGAGGTCAGTCGGCACCCATTTGTCTGCGTTTATGGAGCTACCATTGGGACTGTATATGAGCAGACCATTGTTAATGCCGTCGTTCAGTCACATGTTTCACTATTGTCCGCAAGATATCTTTGCTTACACGGGGCGATGTCCTGCCGACAACCCATGATTTTATGCCCATATAAAAGGTGCAATCAAACGAGTGTTTCCTCATTTGTTGTTTTGTCGGATAGTTTACCCGGTGGGCCAACAAGCGTTCATCCGAGCGATCGTCTGCCCCATTAATCAGACGGTGTGGAGAGAACCTTTACTTGGAAACCACTTTCTTCATAGGACGTTTCGTCGATGTGTGTGGGTAATGTTACAAGTGACTCCACCTAAAATAATATTTAAAACGTCTGCGTGGTCCTGCCATGTGAAACGTCTGCATGATCTATGCCATTCCCAAATTGGAAAGCATTTATATTGTGGAGACTAAGATGTAGAATCTCCAACAACAGTCAAGTAAAGAAAACAGAAACCTTAAAAACTCCTTTGTATAATACAAAGAAAAAACACTAGCATCAAATATCTTGTTGTACGCAATCAGAAAGTAACATATCATCACAGCCCACAGAGTATGATACATATGAAAATTATCAATCCATCTATTTATGTAGTCTGTCATAACATTGATTTTTCTCTCTAGTCATTATGCGATGTCAGCATACCAGCTTGTTAAATTGAATACTGTGACATTCTCTGTATTAATTTAACTCCCACATAAGAAAAAAGAACATTTTATGGCACATTCGGTGCTGAAAAGTGAGTACGAATCTTAATAATTTGGCCGTTTATGCATTTCTCTTTTTGGCACTTTTTTGAACATGCACATACCCTTCCCAACCCATTTGTGGATATCGTTTCTCCTTAGGGAGAGCAACTAGAAGGTGTGAAGAGACTTATAAGGCCATGCATTCTCCTCTGGGTAATATGCAAATGGAAAGATGGAACAATACCTCTACAGCACCACCTATTGGAAGGCAGCTTTCCTTCAAGTCAATGTTACACTTTTTAACAAGCCTTGTAACAAGTATTAGCCAAAGCCAGGATCTTCTACATAAGGAGAAGATAACCATACACAGACAGCTGTTTCGAGGTGAAACAGCCTGCTACACAGTGATGAGGGGCAATCACCCCGAAACAGCTGTCTGTACATAGTTATGGAAAAGATTCTGGTGTTTCCAAAGAAAAAATATAAAGAGACGCTCACCTGCTCGGGAAACTGCACTTCGCCGCCGCCACAGCAACACCTTCCGTGTCTAATCAGCCCGCCCAGTCCCGGCGGTCAACAGCTACGCAGTCCCAAAAAATCTTTGATAGACTCCAGAGATATTGTGTGCTGCTTTATTTCAAAATTAGTGTCATAAATTCTAAAGGAGTATTTGGCAGGGAAAGGGTCTAGTCTGATGGATAATCAAGAGTTCTGTGTCCTTGAGAGGGTCCCTGAGAGGTCCATTACAGACCAAGCTGCCGCTGGCTGAATACTACGAGTCTGACAGGGAAGG
Organism: Eleutherodactylus coqui; assembly: GCF_035609145.1. Classification (NCBI taxonomy): domain Eukaryota; kingdom Metazoa; phylum Chordata; class Amphibia; order Anura; family Eleutherodactylidae; genus Eleutherodactylus; species Eleutherodactylus coqui. Next base: position 92,096,154 of record NC_089839.1, on the reverse strand, counting down.
ACGCCCCTTAGACTGACACCCTAGAGGAGTATGAGATATGGATATTGTGATGTTGTATCAAGGTACTAGGCCTGTATGATAGAGAGGGAAAAACTCTGTTCTTTAGCAGCCGGACAGCGCGGTACTTGCACATGCTTGTGTACACTGTGACGAATGACAACTGTGTGAAGATTGTGCCAAATTAACAGAACTCATGCCAGAAAGGATGGATTGACTGAGTTTGTACCAAACTTCTGGCCTGGACGTGTTTTACTGGTGTGCGACCGTCAATCTGGTGAAGGAAAGATGGCGATCTGATGAAGTGGTCACAATATACACACACACATATATGTAGGTGCATGTCATCATCGCTGCAATGAAAAAAGCTAACATACAAGCAGGGTGTAACAGCACACTACAAGGACCAAGAGGTTAGGTGGATGGAATTCTTTACAATGTTAAGTTATTTAGACCAATTCAGTTCCCATCCATGTGGGGGACGTAGGGTGGCATAGACCTCAAAGCTAGAATTGCTCATGACAGGTAAGATGCATCTATTTAACCACAAACTTTTTTTTTCAGTTTTATTATTTTAGATCATTGCTTAGGCTTCATTCTATGTAGTAGATACCTTTTAATCTAATAGTTTTCTATACACATTAGATTTCAATACCAGCGGATTTAAAACAGTTTTCCAAACAAAAAAAAACTATTAACATCCATAGGATAGATTATTAGCAGTTAATTACCTGGAACCCACCGCTCTGGATGAGTTGATCGCCCAATCTGATGATGTCATAGAGTACGGCAGTGGAAGTGCCATAGCTAGCTTCACTCCCATTGAAATCAATGGTTAATGAAGCTGCTATTAAACGTCTGCATCTGACCCCGCTGTCTGAGGCGGAAGTGCTGGAAGTGTAATAGCTGACTTGGTTTCAATCAATGGTGGTCAATATATAATGTCAAAAGGGGTTTTTGCCCAGAAAGCCCCTTTAATTTGTGTAGGGGCAGCCTGACTGTACCCTAATTGGCAGATGTTGGGGGTTATTGGGAATGTCTGATATCTGTATATTCAAACCTTTATTTTACATTTTCATACACTTTACGCCCTCTCCCCATTGAAGTAAACCTACACAGTTGGCCAAGCCGAATCTTCTTTTTTATGGAGAGGTTACTGAAGGTGGCTTTTAGCCAGGGGAGCGTTTATTGACATTTGTATGCCGATTCACTTGACCACAGCATACTGTAACATTTTCACATAATTGTGTTTTACGTAAAGCATTCACTTGCTGTATCTTCCCAATCTTGAGTGAACCCACTGCTGAACTTTGTAAACTGCTCCTAAACTCAGAGAGATTGAATCTGCGCGGCCGCTGCGGGCGGTGCTATGACTATCGGGAGAGCGGTTTGTAAATGTCCGATACTGATACAAGTGCCGACTGAAATGGCTTGGGGATCAGGTTCTTTGTTAAAAAAAAAAAAAAGTGTTATCACACGCAAGTAATTTGGAAAGGGAGAAATTCTTTTTCATTTTCCTAAGGGGAACATATCGTGATGTGAAATACAAACAGTAGCTTGGAAAAAAAAGCGCAACCTGAGGCTGTATAAAACAAATACATTCCGGCCTTTAAGTCTGCAAGATCAAAAACTGCTGAAAGAGCTTTGATGAAATTTCGGCTTGCTGAACTTGGCTATTGTCTTGTTCCAGGCCTTAGGCCTAGCCGTCTTGTGAAAAGTGTGTCTGCTTTCGCCCAAGTTCCCACATCGGATCGAACGATGGTGTCTGCATCAGCAAAATTCCGCTGTCTGTGTTTACAGTGGGCCAGGATATTGGACTATAAAGCCTGTTTGGATAACTGCATTGCCCTTAATCTGGCGTGAGCTTTAAATGATTTTAGACATATTTTTTATTGTACTTTTACGCACTATGTGGCCTGGGGGAATGTATCCCAGTCTTTGCGGGCGATTAGCATTGTGTGAACAATTCATACAAGAGTAATTTGTTTGAGCAAGGCATTGGCTATTCCCACAGGGCTTCTGGTTCTGATTTATTGGCAATATTGGGTTTTTTCCCACAATATGTTTGAAGGAGGCAGAAGAAGCGTTTTGGACTTAATGTAACATATGTTACTTCTTTGGGTGCCTCCGTGTTTGAAGCCGCCAGATGGTGTCATGATGTTTGTAACTGTTAAAAAGCAATACACTGCTCCTGTTTAATGTGCGAGGAATACTTGTCTCTTCCATCAATGAGGAATTGAAACCTAGTGAAAAGGAGAGAGGTGTTAGATCAGTTATGCCTGGGATAAGTTGGGGGAAGTTTAGTAGAAGATAGGACTATGCTTTGAGGCGTTTAGCTATTTCATGTAGCAGCGGACAGTCATTTATACAGTATTACATACAGCTTTAATTTTCATCTTTATTAAAGTTTTTTTTAATGCATAACAAAGAAATTAAAACTTCTCATTGTGTATATTTCACAATGCAATTGTTCTGTCTGTACCATATGTGGTACCGATGTGAATAGTGACGATCTCTGTGCAGCGCTGTGAAAGAAGCTGGTGCTAGATAAGGAGCAGCAAATAGTTCTGCAGAAGCTGGTAGATTAAGGCTGGGTTCTCACAGGGCGGAATCCCGACGGAAATCTTGTGGTTTTGCCGCAGCGAAAAACCACGAGATTTCCACCAGGAAAGCGCAGCTTCAAAACCCACAGCACTTTGCTGCAGGTTTTGGGGCGGCTTGGCCGCATGCTTTTCCATTGCAATCGGCGCTTCCATAGAGAGCAGTGCGTCCGCAATGGGAAAAAAAATAGACATGCTGCAGCTGGGGAATCCACGCCACAGCACCGGCTTTGCCGTACACATGGCTGCCTAACCCTGGGATTAGCGGCCGCAGGCAGATTTGCCGAGGCAAATCCACCATGTGTGAACCCAGCCTTAAGGTAGGCTGGTTTCACATCTGCATAGGAACCTCCGGTAAGAGTCACAGATCTGGCACAAAATACTGGAGAAAAAGCCTTGCATGCAGTATTTTTTTTTTCATTCAAAAGCTGGGCAGAAAGCAGACTGACCCTATTTTAGTCAATGGGGCCCGTCCTGCACAGTTCGGTTCTGTCCCGAGATGGAACCTTTTGGCCACAGAGATTCCTCTTTCCTGTTCCCCGAGTGGGAGCAGGAAAGTGGAATGCCCAATGCAGATGTGAAATCGCCCTTATTGTGTTTCTATGTCTAAGAAAAGCAATATACACATTGCCCAAGATGAATGATTCGTATGAAGATTTTATTTTCAGTTTTTAGGAGTACTCAGTATTGCACAAGGGTACTTTGCAACATGTCGGAAGATCACAGATTAGATCCTAATTGTGCGCACACTAAGAACATGCATAACTTGGGTTTGTTAAATATGCCTTCTACTGAACAATTGTTAAGAGAATTCAGATTAAAGGGATTTTCTGGGCTTAGATATTAATGACCTATCCTTAGGATATATGAGATTGGTAGGGCACCAACACTCCACCAATCAGCTCTTTGAAGGTGCCATTGAGCGTTCAGCCTCCTCATTGGCCTATGCTGTCACATTAATGGGTCACATAGCCTCTCTGCTGATGCACTCATCCGAATGCCATGTCCCTTCAGACAACTGATCGACTGGGGTGCTTAGCTACCCTCATTCTGGTTGCTGACCTAATTCCTAGATAACTCCTTTAAACTGAACCGGTCACAATTGAACTGCACCATACATTAAGTTATGGTCCTGTTTGGGTCGAGCTGCCAGGGGAATGTATTTTTAATATTCACTAGCTTCCCCATTGACCAGCTATCCAATGGGGAAGCTAGTGAATGGTCTGAAAATCTTAATTTTTTATGGTGCTGTTCGGAGGTGAGTCGCATGGAGATGCAGGGTGTCACAATGGACTTCTATGAGGCCCTGCCTCACTTCCTTACGCCTTCAGCATTATATGGAGGCTCTTCTGTTGCATAGTGCATGAAATGCTGCGTTACTCGGCTATTCTCCCAGTGCATATAATACATGGCACCGTAATGCACTTGATGCAGTGTGCTTCCTTACATTGTGTGCATCTGTACAGGTTCCATTCGCATACATAGCTCTGCGGTATACATAAGGCTTAATACGGAGATGAAATTGGCATGGCTGGACTGGCAGTAATTGTATTCCACTCTTCTCTTTCCCTTCCACATTAATCACATTAAGATGGATAAACCTTTCAGTCTTAATCATTTCAAGTTATGCTCCCGATTACCCTCACACAAATGAAGGACCACACCTAAGCATGGAATTGGCGCTACTGTGCACAGAGAAATGCACCTGCCTGCCTGTACTCACATGTTTCTGACAGCTAACCTAATTGTCAGACATCACCGATGAAGCGATCAGTGACATGTATGACTCTCAGAAAGTTGGATACAAATAGTTTGCATTTACCACTGCTCCTAAGGGGAGAGGCTGAACATTTGGTTGTGACATCCGGAGGCGTAGACGTATAGGCATCGGTGTCCTCATTGGCACGGAGCTGTGTTTATCTATTGTGGGGTAGACTGACATTATTCACCGCTATTTTTGGACCATTAGTTTACTGTAACTATATACCTCCGCCTTCTGCAAATTCCCTTAGCAGAACTACTGTACAGAATCAGCCTGTACACGTTTCCACAAAACTGAATTATTAAACATATGATGTTGACAAAGAATGCCATTTCATCTGTTGGAGATTTCTAGCACTTGTGAGACGTTCCAAGAGTAATAGATTTAAGCAGAGTTATGCAGTAGAAGCGATTCCATTTCCACATGCAGCGAGCGCGCTCCCTAAACTTACAGCAGAGAATTCGCCCACTAAAGCCATTATTGTGTGCGCTTATAGGTGATATATGGAAGCGGGACCTATTAGGCTGCTGGCACGCTCTGGCGCCGTCATGTTGCCCCTAATGTATTGTGTGGTTTTAGTTTTTTTTTTTTCTTTAAAGCCAGGATCAGGTTATACAGGAAAGAGCAACATAAAGAGAAATACCCATATTTTATCCAATTATGGGCTGTTTTAAAGAGGGAAAGAAAGCAAACTTGATGACAAACTCAGACACTCACAAGATCTAATGTATGGCCGAGGCCTCCGCCTGTCGTATCAGGCCGCACTGTTGTAATGATGGAAATGTTTGTTAAAGGGGTAGTTCAGGCTCATCTGTGGCATATCCACAGGATTTTCCATAAATAATGATAGCTAGTGCACCCCTATCTATAGCAGAATGGTGGTTTTGTTGACGAATGCTGGCAATGTTCCCCATAGAAGTCTATAGAGAAGGCGGCCATGCTGCATTCTGGGCTCTTCCTGTAACTCCCACTGAATCATCAGGAAAGAGACTGGTGTGCAATGGCAGACAAAACTCCCATTCTCGCTAATGGTTGGGACCTACACCTATCGGATATGGAGATATAGGTATGTATGTATGTATGTATGTATCATATAACATGCCTGATAGGTGTAGGTTCGATAATGGGAGTTCTGTCCGCCATTCCACACCAGCATACCATTTTAAGAATAGATAACTCACACGGTTCTTTTCCAAGCCTCTGATCATAGACAGTCCATATAATCAGATTTAGTTTTTGCTAAATACAGATATGTTAATGACATTTGAGAAATTTAATTTCAGTACACAAAATGTGATACTACCAACATATGTTCTCGTTTTACTTCCTTTTTTAGTGGCTATAGATACATAGTTAGAAGGGATTTCTAGGGATCTTTTTTCATAATCCAAGTGTGTTAAGGGTGCATTCACATGATAGAACCTACCGTGGAATTTTCTGCATACAGAATTCCAGCACCTTTCCACACAAATTGCGGTCATGCAGACATTTCTTCATGTAGGTCCACGCAATCGCATTGTGATTCCATGATTTCGCATGCAGTTTTTGTCTGACAGGGCTACATCCTCAGGCAGATCAGTGGCAAAACCCGCTGCAGAAATGTGCAGTATACCCTCGGCTTTACAGGCGGATTCCATGTGGAAAGTTCCATGGTGGAATCTGCTGCTTGAATATGCCCTTAGGGCCTCTGTTAAGGTACCTTTACACAGGGTCATTATCGCCCGAATTACTATAGATGGAAACGGCAAATTTGGGTCATAGTCGTCATACACAAACACAACTGCCGTTGGGACCCGGAGCAAGAAATTGCTCACTTGGAGAGTTAGCAGAACTAAAAAAACCAAGCGTCTGTCAGCCTGTGTGAACAGGAGGCAATCAATCTTTTAGCATATGCCTGTTTGCAGTGAATGGAGGTGGTGGTGGGGGGTTTGAGCGATTTCTAGCTGCTCCACCTTCATTCACTGATCGACTATTGCTCTTGTGTAGGAGCGATAGTCACTGGGAATGCTGTCGGGCACTAAGCATCCCACAGTTATCCTGTATAAAGCGACCTTTAATCTTCCCTTGCCTGGAGCCGGCTGAATGCCATTATTAATTCCCCTATATTAGTGAGGACCAAAGACAATTGATAGAACGTATCTTGTATTGCCATGTGTCTCTGATGATCGTCTTACAGAGAAGCATGAAGACCCGTCCATATGGTCTTTCATGAATATTACTTGATTCTTTTTTCTAATTTGGCAGTAACTTGTCATTTATGGCACTTTGGTATAACTTGAGCATATTGCATTCTGTTGTCAGTTTAACCTTGGTACCTTCTATTCTACAAACCCACTTAGATGATGAGGCACTGACACTCAGTGGTTGTGGCTGCCGTAAAGAGAGAATATTGATTCACTAAATATCTAAAAGCGCCAGTTTCATTTATTCCTTTGCTTGAGAGCCCAATCACTCATTCCTTAAGGTTCACAAAAATCAGTTTCTGAAGTGCGTCCAGTGTGATTTTAGGAAATTCAGTTGGACATTTTCAATCTTTCCCTTTTCTGCACAGAAATACCACAATACACTGAAGAGCATAGTTTAGATCAGACTTTTTTCCCCTTATATATTGGCTTAAAGGGAACCTTTCACTAAGTTCAAGTTGTTTCGACCACTGATATGTTCATAACAGGGCTGTATGTGTTCTTCCGAAACACCGTGGTGTTTCAACATAAACATACTTTAAAGATCAGCAGGGAATGAAGTCTGGAGTCATAAAGGCGGAGCTCCACCGGCTTCTACCAGCCCGAATTGCATAGAAGCACCTCCCTCTCCCTGGTCACGTGGAGGGAAAGATTGGCAGTATATGGGATCCAGACTGTATTTTTCTCTTTCAATGGAAGTCCTCATGCAGAAGCTGGACAGACCTCTGGGATCAGGTAGTGACCCTGCATTGAGCATGTTGGACCCGATGACCCTGGAGATCCCTTCCAACTCTACCATTCTCTGAGGGAGAGGCCATGGTAGCTCCACCCCTATGACTCCAGACTTCATTCCCTTCATTCGAAGTGTGTTTATTCTGAAACGCCACAGTGTTTCAGAATAATACATACAGCACTGTGATGCATGTTCCTGTCTAGGACCACACTGCCCATGATTTGGACAGCCTGAATCTGGTGACAGGTTCTAACAAGATTGATAAGTTTGTATAAGGACAAATTGATCTACGCAATTAAACATACTATATAAATTGGGATACTGACTCCCAAACCAAGCTAGGGGATATACTCTACCCGACGGACTTCGAATTGTACCCATTGAGGATGAGTGTGGTGGGCTTCCTTATAATTGCTTGCAGAATGTCTAGAAGAATATTCGTATACATGACCATTACTTCATTTCCAGTTCGGAGACTTGACAAGCCATGGATGATATAGTATACGAGCTGCGGACTTACTGTTTTATTGCTCCTTTTTGAGTATATACGATACTTTCTTGAACTTTTCTTTTTCTTTCTAACAGCCAGTTCTTTCCCAGCCCATCACATGTAGTTGTAGAGAGCACGCAGCTCCTATCCAGGCTCCACTAATTCCCTCCATGTAAAGCAACTCTCCCGGAATCCATAAAGATTAATTGAAGCTCTTGTTGCATTTCCTGTGCTGCGTCAGTGTCTTGTAGAACATGATATTACACACTTCCAGCTCTGGAGGAACTGCACTCTCTCAAAATTGAATGAAGGATGGAAGCAGTCACTTTCCAAAGAGACAAGGTGGAAATATTTCCACAGACTATGTTAACATTTTGTCAGTAATAGCCGTATGATTTATCACAGCCTGCCTCTGCCGATGAACTTTGGAAGAGCTATATCATGGAGCAGCTACTTCCTCTCCGAAGGCAGAAGGTGGCAAGTGCACTTTTCCATACAATGATCTAGAAGTAAGAGGACTTTGACTGATAGCACTACACAACGTGTGTGATGGATACAAAGCTGGGTTGTATCACACATCCTGCAGACAACAAACTATTTAGCATCCTGTCACACCAAATGTGTTTCATTTGCTTATGGAGAAACGCCGGAGGACATTAAATGCTAAGCTGAATGGATGTGCTGAGCTCAATACTTTTTCACTAGACAGGAACAAAGTCAGAAAATGAACAAAGCCCGTGCCTGTGTATATATGTATACATATGCACACACAGATGTAGTGGAATTTAATTCATTTAGCTGCTGAGCAAATATGAAGGGCAGCGCCTTGGAACAAATTGAAAAAAGCAAAGTAACAGATTAGATGAAGTACATCAGAAAAAGACTCACCTGGTGGGGACAGCTGGACCCCAAACAAAGGGGTAGGACCTGAAGGCCATTCAGGTATACCACTTCTGCCTCTTGGGGTTTTTGCCTTCCTCTGGATCAACTAGAGGGTGGATATAGACTGAACTAGATGGACATTGTCTTCATTCAGCCTAACATACTATGTTACTTCCTATGCCAATACGGCACCCACAACCAGGAGAGCGTCACAGAAGATCCAAAAGAACAATACAGAGTTTCAGCATAAAGGTAACAAGATGAGTTGTACTGTTGAATGCGGGAATTTTTTTGACAACTCATCTGGTTTGCTTTTAGGCTGAGCGAATTCGGTAGGTTCATGTCCAGTCCTTAATTTATAGTGTAGACACCCATTTCCAGAAATGGTTATCTACTGGAGCTTGTAGATGCCAAAACAATGGCTTTCCATGCCAGTCATTGACAAATAGAATTTCAGCTTAATTCTTTTTTTTTTCTTCTCATTTTTCATCGGAAAGCTTTTCATGCCGTCTGTATCCCATCTATAGAAGCCAGACCAAGCTGCAAATTAAAAGCAAGATCGATCCACAAATTGTCATTTTTACCTATTTAGTTGTCTAGAACAACAAACAAATTCTGACTAAGTCGTTCAATCTGCATAGCCCCATAGGCTGTAATGGGACCATTGTGAACACGGTTGTGTGAATTAACACGAACCGCACACGACCCCAAATGTGCCAGTATGCCGTAGGCCTAATGCCTTAAAGGGGTTGTCTCGCCATTAAATATAATCACGTTACAGGTTATAATAATAATTAAAAAATTACATGCTCTAAAAAACAAAACAAAATCCCTTGCCGAAGGGGAAGGAGACTTGAGAAGATACTATATGGTCAGCTGCCCGAGGGGGAAGAAGACTGATTCTGTCCAGAAACTATCCCCAGCAGCACCAAGGGGAATCACATAGAAGTAAATAGTATGGAAAAATGTTTTTCTTTGCTACAAATACTGTGAATATCTGTAAATGGCCATCTACAGCTGGTCAGGATCTTTTGGTGTTCAGATGATTTGTGATAACCCTTGTAATAAAAGGGTCCTGTATCTTTAGCTCATTACTAATACTAACACAGCCATTTATGTCCTCAGCCTTTCTCTCCTTGACTATTGTAAAGCTAAAGAAACTGTTGTATTTCAATTCATCCTAAATGTCGCTTTCTGACTAACATTCATACTATCCCCTGAGCTCTCCGTTAGACATTGCGCTCTCCATAAAGCTGGAAGCTGTTCCTCGTCTGCAGAACTCTGTATAGTAGTGTGGAAGTAATGATGACTCTGATTATGTATGATACTGTACATATCTTATATACATCTAAGGCCGGTTTCATATGAGCGTAAGATTACCACACATTATGCGTGCGCTGTACGCTCATGAGATACATGGTAATTCGCAGGCAATCAAATACATTGCCTTACGGCGTTCCGCTCACATTCACATGTAGAAAATGTGTAATATGCGAGCGTAAGAAAGAACGCAGCATGTTCTATCTAACCTCTTATTGTGCACGATAGAGTTTTTTGTTCTGTATGGGCATGTAATAAATGCTGCCTATAGGCAATTACATTGCATATGGGTGGCGTGTATAGGCATGCTGTCATGTGCAGTATGATTTTCGCTGGCATACACGGCGATAGGCCGGGTCACTAGTGTTTCTACAGCGGTAAAATGCTGCGGGACCCAATGAGAGTTTAATGCATACGGCTGTGTGAGCCTGGCCATAGCTTGATGTGGTGAAGTTTGTTGTGGATGAATTACGTACCACTATACGCCACGTCTCACATTCACTCACCATCACCATAGCATCTAACGCAAACTTCATGCCTCACATCATCCACACAAGTGGCATGAAGCTGCCTACCTCAAACACACACAAGCCTACGATACTGGTGTATCTGGTCTCCACCAGAGGGATGGGTGGGGACATGGGCTGGCTGCAGCTATAGGGAATACCCTAAGCTCCATAATGGCTTATGGATACATACTTGCACCTAGGTGTCGGCGCATTGTTATGCCGACAGGACGCCAGATACCAACGTCCTGCTCTGGCATGTAGGAGAAGAAGCTGCCAGTTAGGGATTAGGGTGAGGGTTGATTTGACGCTTAGGGTTAGGAATAGTCAAGCCGCTAGGAACGCTGCTAACTCGGCCACAGTGGGAGGCGGCCTCTGGCTGTATCAGCGGGTGTTAAATGTTCAGCACACATTTAATACTGCAGCACGGGACTGAGGAGCATAGATGTCGGAGAGCGGGGGTAAAGTGGTCCTCCCAATGGAGTTCCGCGGGCCCCGGAGGGGCAGGAGGATCACATTTGCAGGAAGTTAGCACAGCTCACCTTGCTGCACTGTTGGATGAAGTAGATAGTCCACCCGGACCAGGCGCAGCAGGAGAATCATTGTTGCAGCAGGTTATCATAGCGGGGCAACAGCTCACCACGGTGCAGACGTCTAACCACTAGCCAATCTGGAGCTGTGGGCGTTCCCTGTAGCTCCACCTGCCCAGCCCATGTCTCCACCCATCACTCTAGTGGAGACAAAATGCACCAGTACCCAAGCTTACATCGTAAAATGTACACTTCATCAATCAAAAATCAAGCGAAAGGAGTGCTGGGCTGTGCAAGCAGACAGGAGGCAACCTCCACGTTGGTTTGTGTATACGAACTAGCGGCCACCCTTGCATTGTAACTATTATTCCTAATTCCACTGAATAATTTTTCAGAGCCTGGAGATATAGATATAATATAGGTTACGGTCACCGTCCTAGGACGGGCTTTCTGCTAGTACAGTCGTACATACTTTTAACACTACCATATGCAAATATACAAGTGCCATGTGCACAACTACTCCTGTGCATCAAGCCTTGGTGGATGCATTCCCTGTATTACTAGGCAGAGATGTAGACCGGTTGTGTACTACATACAGGTGGAGCATTACTGATTGCAACACTTCTATGTAGCCCAGTTCTCTGCCTCTTGCAATTCGTATTGTTCTGCTGGTGTGCTCATGCTTCTCAGAACAGTTATTAAGTTTGCACATTCATCCAAATAACTGTTTTACTTGTCAAGAAATGGCTGAACAACATCAAAGCCAAGTGCAATAAATAAAAGTGTTTACAATGTGACCCCGGTGAACCTCCGCCGACCTCTTATCACAGCGCTTGGCCTATGTCCCAGGCATCTGACAGAATATTCATGTTGTCTTCTGTCTAACCACGATAACTTCTCCCTGGAACCGTGTGAATTTCTATTCTCTCACTGTATCCTGTTTTCTTGCAGGAAAATCTTTGGACTGCGGTTTGGGTGTTGAAATGGGAAGGAAGTATAATTTACAAAGACGTACAAACAGAGTCTCTGTTTTTGTGCATTTGGTCATGGGAGTTTACCAGAGGTCAAGTTTGTGACCATTAATCCAACTTAAAGGGCATGGCTGAAAGTCTTCTGGAAAGATCATTCTTCAAGCTACTTTGCTTGTTCGTACGCAGATTCTTTATGCCCCCTCCCTTTCTCAGATTCAGGTTAATTGTGATTTTTGTACTTTGCATGCTTTCTTCTCAGACAGACGTAACTACTTAAGAGTGTTGCAATTCCCCGTCTAAAGAGCCTATTGTTCGAAGTGCTGTCACTCCTTCAATGGGCTCCTCTGTTTATCGGCTATAGGTTAATAATTCACCGAATAAAAGTGCATGACTAATTAGTTATTATTTTAATTGGTTGATTTAATTGTGCTGATATCAACTAAACCATAATCTAAGGCATTTAATTAACAATTTGTTTTAAATCTGCTCAATTGGCTTTTGGCAGTAATTGGCCCATCCTTGTTGGTTTTCATTTTTAATGGCCAATTGCAATTTTTAATTTATCTACTTTATTTAATTTATTTGCTCTTTATCATTTGTTTAAAAATTGTGACAACAGAGAAAACTAATGTTCTACTGAAGGCTTGTCTTGTAATATATATATATCGAAGAAGTGTTAGGCCACTCTCGTACATACTGTCGGCAAAACGGAGCAATTTTAATCGCAGCGCTTTGCCCCGATTTTACTTTCGTTTTTAGCCGCAGGTTCCCACGGAACGACAGAGTCCTTTTAGCGCTACGCTAAACGTGAAAAATTAGAGCAGGCAGCGCTCGGAAATCATGCCGCTGCAAAGCGCCATCCAGCGTCTCGTTCGGGCGCATCTGCGAGGCCCTATTGACATCAATGGGAGTTTATACTGCAGCACTCAAATCGCCGTGGTAAAAAATGGATGTGTGAGAGCGGCCTTGGGGTACTTTTACATGGGGCAACTATTGGGCCAACAACTATCGCTCCTATAGGGAATGAATATTACTCCTATGTGAAAGCAAATGGAGCTGGAGTGACTGGAGCTCTCTTCTGGCCACCTGCCTCCATTCACTGTGAACAGGCAGTCATTCGTAGATGAACCACTGCCTTAGGGTGCGTTCACACGAGCGCATAAACGGCGCGTTTTTGCGCCCAATCGTATAAACGTGACCATCTGAGGCGCTGGTTTCCAATGTATTCGTTCACACGGGCGATTTTACGGCGCGTAAAAACGGCAACCCGAAAAAAAACCGGAACATATGCGACCGAAATACGCGCCAACGCATATTCGATGGCCGAAAAGATAGTTTGCAAAGTAGGAACAAACGATAATACGCTTTCTAGCTCTGGTCGTGATCGCCGAAAAACGTTCTTTCCGGCGATTAAACGCTGCGCACGTGCGAACGTAAATACGCCTACGCTCGTGTGACCGCGCCCTTATACTGAGCAAGAAGTCTCTAATTAGTCACTTCATTTCAGTGAGTTGAAACGCAGCTACGAGAGACTAATAAGCAATTTCCCACGCAGTACCCTGTCAGGTCCTGCTTTCACATAAAATAACCATCGCTAGAAAATGCTTGTTTGAACGATTTTTCGGTCAATAATCGCCCCATGTAAAAGTACCCTTAAAGGGCACTCATGAGAGCTCATCAGTAGTTGATCAGCAAGAGCCCACCTCTCGGGATCTCCTTGATTGGCTGATTGTCAGGACCGCTTTCAGTGTGAACAGGGCTGGAAGCTGATAGCACTGTCAAAATTGCAGTGGCCTGGTTTGGTACTAAAAGCACAGCTTTCAGTGAATTCAATGAGTTGTACCTGCAGTAAAAGCACTGGCTGCTGCAATAAAGACAGTGAAATCTGCTTCCAGCGCTTTTTCTTCTGACGGTGGGCTTGGCAAATCAGCTGATCAGCAAGGATCCTAAGCATTAGACCCGTGCTGATCAACTATTGATGACTAATCCTGAGGAAGGGTCATCAATAGCAAAAGTTCAAGAAAACCCCTTTAAGTGTATCTAATTATTCTGCAGATGTTGCCATGAATTCATTTGAATGGCCAGCGTGTACTTAATTTACATGATGTCTCCTGACCATAAGGGCTGAACGTTGGAGGTTAGAGAAGCTGAAGCCATAATGATGTGCTGATCAACAGGTTGACTTGAATTTTTTTCTTACGGGATTTTCGCCATATAGGGAATTTGGTATGTTTCCCTGATTTCCTTTAGTAAAGCTAGAGATAAGAGATTTGCACATTTCAATCTTAGTTGTACTAATGCTGGCAGAGTGGAATGTTTTTCTTACAAAGTATGCTTGATGGGAGAAGACCATGTCCTAAGGGCAAATTATCCCTGCAGAAGCGTGCACCTCTATGTGGGAAGGAAATTCGGTGTACTTGCCATATTAAGCACAAAGGGATCTTTCTTTTTCATTTTTCTAAGTAGTAAATAATGGGGCTCATTTATTGTTGTAGGCTCAGACTGTTTTTTGGTATGCATACGGTGTAGAAAGTGGTGCAAGTTTTGTTCCTTTCTTACAATGTGTGTAGATCTAGATTTATAGAATCTGCTTGTCCACAACCTTTCGGTTTTGGGTGGATTTATAGGTTTCCTTGAAATTCCAAAGACTTCTATCACTACTCATTCCATTTTACATCAATGATATAAGTCCCATGAACCACTCGTCGTCCTCCGGGGCACCACTTGTCTTCCAGTGGGATCTTTCCACTGGACCATATACCAAGCATGATATTACTTTAAGGCCTCATTTACACAGGCGTTTTATTTTGCTTCGATAAAAAATTTGAATGAACGAGAAAACTGTAATTAATCTTGGGACTCTATCGTGGCTATTCTTCATTGATGGGATTTTCAGCCGTGATGTGGTTGGCACAAAAACTCATCGCCCGTGTGAAGGCCGCCTAAGGCTTTCAATACTTAGTGGTCCACGTAGTTGGGCATCAGTTGGTAAAATGCTGAACTGGTTCAGTTTGCTGTTGTAATATACTCACAATAAATTCATTAGCTAAAAACAGGAAAGCAATCAGTTAATTACTCAAACACAAACATCCACTCTTGCTGAAGCAGTTTAAACAATAACGGCAATTAGCGGTACTCATTGCAGAACAGTTATATGATTAATATGAAGGCATTTCCTTGCATTCATTTACAGTGTATTCTACACTGACTTTGATTGCATGGCAGAGGATTAGCATTCAGACTTACTGGTTATTTATGTGGCAGGCTTAAAAGTGATCTGCACGGCTGACACTCACTTCTGTCAAAGCTACTATTTGGTCGGTAATCGTGCTTATTGGACTTTTGCTTTAGCAAATTTCAATATATATAGCCTAGTCTGCATTGAAAGCTTCATGTAACAGGCCAGACCTGGTTCCTCCAAACACATTGGGGAAAGTAAAATGTAGTTTAAGTAAAAACCATATACCAGAATAGGAGGGGGTGACGGCTGTAGTACATTTAATGCTCAAATATTGTAATCATCATTATTTACTTGATTTCACAAGTAGACATTAGCGACATCATTATATATATTAGATAGGACAAAAATATAATATATTCGTCCTATCCAAATGGAAGAGTACTCTATATATATATATATATATATATCTATCTTCTGGAGCAAATGATAGCAGAAT
Organism: Eleutherodactylus coqui; assembly: GCF_035609145.1. Taxonomy (NCBI): domain Eukaryota; kingdom Metazoa; phylum Chordata; class Amphibia; order Anura; family Eleutherodactylidae; genus Eleutherodactylus; species Eleutherodactylus coqui. The sequence continues at coordinate 92,080,503 of NC_089839.1, read as the reverse complement.
ATGTGTTTAATGATCTCTGTGTAAGGTATAGACTCGCTTAAGACCTAAATAACTGAATTATTGGGAATAAGCATTTTGCATTTCTATTTGCCCATTCGTTACTATAAAATGAAAATTGCAACACAAGGGAGTAGTTTTTTGCGTGTTATAAACTTTTCTAAATCTGTGCCAAAATATGTCAGAACATGATCTACCATAAAACTCTTACCATGCCAACTCTTGTGAGATCTCTCGGAGGCTTCAAATGATTAACTGGACAACACCGAAAGCCCCAAAACTTCTAACTCATTTTCTATGACTCAAATGGTTCATTTGCATCCCGTAGAGTAGGCAATAGGCTGAAGGAGGCCATACACCTTATGCCCCATTTATGTTCAGTTTAAGCATGAGGCACTGACTGAACGACAAGCAAGAATCGGGAGGTTTTCGCAGGTCGTTCAGTCTCGGCCAGCATTGGCTCGGGCACTTATCATACCATTTAAAGACTGATCGTTCAGTGTTTCACAGAACGATAAGTGCCCAAGGGCTGCACCATTCTCAGTAAGTATCGTGCAGTCCAAACAGGCTGCCCAAATGCGAACAGGCTGGTGATGACATCACCAACTAATTCGTGGAGCAGGCGAGAGCCGTGAGATTCTAACCCCATATAAAAGGGTCATTAGATAACTGTCAGGACGAACGCTCTCTCAGCCAACAAGTATGGCATGCATTCCTGCTCTGCCAACTGTGTGTGTCTTCTCACAAGGGCTAGAGGGGGATAAGCCATGCCAGACACTTCTTGCATCGGTGTATCTCTCATGGGAATAAAATATCAGGCATACTGAAATCCAACAAGCCTCGTCCTTATTTCCCATGACATTGGCCATCAAGGGACAGCTGTGACACCCCAGGACCTATTGGTCAGTCCCGTTAAAACTGGCCAGCTTAGCTAATGTTCATCTAATGGGCAAACAAAACTGCTTGTCTGGAGGCACATTAGACCTAAAAAGGTTTCTTCCGTAATGCGAGAATATAAAGAGGCTGCAATACTCAAGTGATGATTAGTGACAAGTGGGATCATTCTGAAGCAGATAGCATTTGTTTTGGTTTTTACTCCTTCCATCATGAGTGAAGATCATACAGAATATGACCGTAGGCTACATGGCAACATTAGCTGTTGGTTGGTCAAACATAGCAACACCACACTCTAATGGAAGCCCATGCGGTCGTGTATGGATGACCAGTCTTGTAGTTCTTGCTTCATGTCAAGTTGCAATGCCGTTTCTTTACTCAATATCGTAGGGCTGCTCTGTGATCTTCAGCTATACGACCTGTGTAGCGGTCAAAGTTGTAGAGTAGCTCTAGCCTAAATTATACAACTTGCTGGCTTATTCTGAACACCCTGCAAAAAACACATGGCATTAAATACAGACACTTCTTAATAAGCATTAGTGTTTTGTGCAGCAGTAGAATCCTTCTATTCATGTACTCGGTTCAGGCAGTCTTACAGGCTATGGGGAAAAAGTGAGAAATGATGATATTAAATACCAGAAGTGTAAAGGAGATGTGGAAGACACACAAGCTGTGAACATACTGTAGTTCTACCAAAAAAGATAAAGCCGCAGCGGTGCATATTATCAGGCAATGAGGCCTCAAAGTACTCAGTAATTTCGTCTCCACGCTATAAAATAATTATCACATCCTGTTATAGTATCATTGAATAGAAGAGATTTGTTCGGCGCTTACAGAATCAAAAAGTCGTGACAACTTCAGAACACATGTTCTCTGCTTTTAAGATGTAATTAAACTTGTTCAGAGACAAAAATCAGTAAATAGGTCCTCGAGCGAAAGACACAATCAAAATCAAGTCACAAGTATTTTGCTGATTGTCCCCAAGGCAGGGTGATGGAGTAAATGGGTCGGCCCTTCACCGGCACGCCAGTAACGCTGCCCGGCTCCAGGATGTGCTAGTTATAACCCGAAGACTGCCCTTCTGTTATGAGCATGTAAAACACAAGGAGAATAATCACTTACGAGAAAAATAGCTGCTTTGTGGCAGGAACATGCAACCGTGTAAAACAAATTGGTTCCGAGTGACTTATTAGCAGACCTGTGCAACACAGAGCGAACGCCGTCTTCAGGGTAAACTCACAATTAATTTACATTAATATATTCAAAAAAAAGACACGTTTGTTTTCCGCTTCCCGGGCTCTTTTTTTGATGATCTACCTAGCAGTCGACATTTCTATTAAAATGCTCCCAGGGTTGCGTTAAGTAAAAAAAAAGAGTAAAAAAAAATAGTTTATATACGGCAAACAAGAAGTGGGGTTTGTTACGAGCTCCGCGCTACCTTCCAGGCTTTGGATTTCAGCTACACGCAGGATAAACTATAAAACAGGAGTCGACATTGTGGAAATCTGTTTCATGGCTGGATGCCTACCATTTAATGTAAATCCAATATATGCCATAGAGAGATTGCACATTTTAACCTCATTGTCTCGACAAAGCTCGGATTCTCTGAATGGGCCTGAACATGGAAAGCAAAGCGCTGATTTCTCTGCAGTTTGCACTTAGTCATTCCTTGTTTTTAAGTAATAACTAAATGTAGAATAGTTTTTAGTGAACAGACATTAGGCCTATTATGTGTATTTGCTTTACTAGAAGCGCAAATTTTGTAAGGAAACTGCATTGCAACAGGATTGTATTACCTTGTTTTATGTCAGGGATTTATCAAAACTAGTACAAAGGACAAGTTGCCTATATCAACCATACTCCTGCTATCACTTTTCAGAGGCCTGATTAGGCAACTTTAAGACCTCATGTCCACGGGCTTTAAATCTGCAGCGTTTTTCCTGCACGCGGATCCGCGCCCCATAGGGATGCATTGGACACCCGCAGGTAGTTAAATACCTGCGGATGTCATTTTTCCTGTCAGGCGTGGACATGCTCCATTTTCGTGCGGGTCTCCCGTGGGGACGGCTCCCGCAGGCTTCTATTGAAGCCTATGGAAGCCGTCCGAATCTGCTGGAGACCCATACCTGAATTAAACTCGCCTGCTCCGGACGATGCGGTTCTTCCCTTCTTCGCGGTCGGATCTTCTTTCTTCGGCCCTGCGGATGTGCCCGACACGCTGCCGGCGTGCTAAGCACATCCACCGGGCCGAAGAAAGAAGATTCGGCGCGAAGGAAGGAAGATCCGCATCGTCCGGAGCAGGTGAGTTTATTCTGATTTTTAGGCCTCGTGCGCGGGGCAGGAGGGACCCGCTACGGATTCTGCATGGAGAATCCATGGCGGGCCTGATTTTCCCCGTGGACATGAGGCCTTAACTAATTTTAATCATTCCTGCTGTGGCAATTTATTGCAGATTTTCAGCAAATTGGAAACCTTGGGCAACATTCAAAGGGTGGTTTAACACCTGCATTGGGGATTCGGCTTTCCTGCTTAGTTTGGGGAGCAGGAAAGAAAAATCCCCGCAGCCGAACGGAACCCATTGACGATATTGGGGTCCGTCCGCTTTCCACCCAAATGTCTGGTTTTGGATCAAAGAAAAAGTGCTGCTTCTTCCAGTATTTTGAGCCATATATGTGATTGAACCTCCAGCCGGAGCTTCCAATGCAGGTGTGAAACTGGCCTAACATTCCCACAATATTTTCATTAATTTTTGGAGGAGGTGAGGTCGTGTTCATGCGACAGACAAAATGACATCATGCTGCTGGAGTCCTGTATGTCATAAGTCATCATGTATCTCCTGCTTACTATATTCCTAGCTCCTATTTCTCATCATGTCCTGTCACCAACTTTGTACCCAGCAGATAAAATTAAAAAAGAATCTTAAGTGATATGCCACTCACACATACACAAAAAAAATCTATATTTACCTATCCTATGATCAATTGTCTGGGAAGCCACAGGTATCAAGCAGTAAAGGCACAAATCACATATGCATTAAGCATAAAACAGGAAAAATGTGAAGCTAGACTTTTACAGGCACTGCAGGCCAATACCAGCAATACATTCATGATACCGCGGCCCTCAGACTCGACTGCCGGCCAATGCAGCATGACGTGATGCGGTAACACAATCTCTCAAGAGGTTAACAGTTCAATACTAGTGACTGATGTTTTATCTCAAGGCAAGAATAAATCATGTCAAACTTCATTTACATTGAATCTGGAGGGCGTACCCTGATCGCCTCCACCCTGAGGAAAATGTGTTTACATTTATAAGCAGACAAGTCTCTTCCAAGGGCCCTATTAACTGCAGTGAGAAGTGCGGTAATATGCTATTAATTCGGGTGTAGCCAGCCATAAGGATCCATAAAGCTCAGTTCAAGTGAGTACATACAGATGGTTGGAAGAGCTAAAACAAATAAGATACCTCAATCAATACCACCAAAAAAAAGTTTGTGTAAAAATAGTATTGCGGATTACTGAACATAATGTACCCTTTTTATTTACATTCATCAAAGACCGAGCTCATACATATGCGAGAATGCAATTAAAGTTATAATCTGGGACTTTAATGTATTAGACTGCTAGAGGTCCGACTTTAACTAATTGAAAGGGCTGCAGCGCTCGGGTGAGCGCCACAGTGTCTTCATTGTTTACTAGGCACAGCTCCGTACACCACCTAGTGGCCATGCCTGGCAATGCAGCTCAGAACTACTCACTTGAATGAGACGGAGTTGCAAAAAGCCCTAATCCCAGTCACAACTGCTATCAAATGTATGGCGCTGTGTCTGATAAACAATGAAGAGGTCACAACGCAAGTATGAACACTGCAATCTCCTACAATCGGCTGATTGTGGGAATGTTTGGAGTCGGACCCCCATTTATCTGATATTGATGGACTATTAGACCGGTTATTGAGACGGGACGGCTGTTTTAGACGGGACTAGCTGTCAGGCAAACGATACCCGACACTTGTCCCAGTGATGCTTGTTCCTGTGCCGTTACACAGGAGCGAGTATCACTGGCATGGCTCACAGCGCTGCCCGCATGGAGGCAGAACGGATCAGGGGACGTTCTTCCCCCGCCGCCTCCATTCACAGTCATCAGACGGTCATTCAGAAGTGAACAACTGCAGTTTACACTGTGAACGGCACATTGTTCAGTTTTCTGCATGCATATACATGGGATGATCATCATTCATATTCCTGCCGGAGTGCGGACAGTTGAACAATGTAAAAGCGCCATAAACTAAAGTACTGAAGGCTATGGATGCTATAGTCCTGGAAAACCCCTTTAAGTCACAGAGACCATGGCATGAGTAGCATACAGAGAGCCACATATATTCAAGGACACGCCGTGTCCTTCATCACACAACATGGAGTCTTAGTAACTTGATAAACTATTGGTTTATGACTCGGGCTGATTTCACTGTATATAGAAGTCGGCTACAATGTTTGCTACACATTTTTTCCTTTCGTCCAGCTGCTTGTTATGGAATAGTTTACAAAAGTGATGTACCTAAAGTAGAAGCTCGGAACCAAAAGGGATGCTACATCCTTCCAACCATGAAAAGAACATCAGAAACCCATATAGTTAAATGCAGCGTTCAATGGTAAATGTGTTCCCCTGTCACACAAGGGCACTTCACTTGTCAAGTCACTGCAAAGTCAAATGTGTGGCTGATCAATACAGAGGCAATGACGGGTAACAAGCAAACCGTTACCATTTTGTCTTTTCAATCATGGAAATAGGACTAACATTCTTATCTGTACATATGGAGGGCTGACCTTGCAATACGTTGTACTTTCTAAGCTCTCTAGCTATGGAAAAGTCAATTCACCAAATGCTCCATGGAGGGCTATTAAAGCGGTCGTACTAGAATTTGAAGTTATACTCTATCCACATGATAAGGTATAACTTGCAGATGGTTGGGAATCTCACCACTGAGACCTTCACCGATCTCAATGGGGTCCAGTGTCCCCTATCCAGTACCCCGCAGTGAGGAGACTGAGTAAAATGCTGATCATGCAAGCACACTAGCACTCCATTCGCCTTCAATGGGACTGCCAAGATACTCGAGCAACACATTTTCTGAGTATTTCTATCAGCCCCATTGAAATAAATGGAGCGCTGACTGCACATGCTCAACCAACACTCTCTTCATACGGACATCACTGCGGTGGGGGAAGCAAGTAATGGCAGAACAGGATACGGGAGTCCCATTCTCTAGATCTGAGGGGGGTCTCTGCAAATCATTTGTTATTCTGTGTGTAGGGGATAACTTCACATTCTGGTAAAACCCCTTTAATGTCTTAAGACAGATTTATTAATGTTGTCTTAAATTTAGACATCTTAGACTAGGCAGTCACACCGTGCCAAATTACACAAGTGTATGCCATATGGTAAATTTGGTGCTTCTTGCTGGACCTATTTAATCTTTTTCTCTACCTTGGTTACCTCATGGTTGCTTACTTAAGGCCAGATTGTTTTTGTTTTTCAACCAAAATTTTGCCACAAATTGTCTCCTTTTGAGACGACATGCCCCCTTTCATTTAAACCTTGTCCCTTAGCTAGTTTGGCTCAAAAAGCGTCTAAGACGCATAATAAATTTTGCATACAAATTGAGCTAGAATTTTAGCGTATTTAGCTTAGTAAATCTACCGTATTGTGCGTCCCATAATGATGATGGTCTTTATATAGCGCCACCATATTCCACAGCAGAGATCATTCTATCTTCCATTTATTTTTATATTCTGCTACTTGGACATTTGCGCTGCATGCAGAGTCTCGCCGGTCATCACACTCGGTACTTCCCTGGCTTGACTAGACATTAGCGAGCAAGGTCACAATGGAAAACACATTATCACTTTAAAAACCCAAATGCATTTATTGTTGGGCATCTGAAGTAACTTGCATTTGCTCCCTTGTGCTCCTTACTCCAAACATCTGTGATATTGCTGTTTTCCCATTTTTTTCAGTCCTTTCACGATGCTTTCTATCCATAGACATTATTTATAGTCCAGACTTCCCTTTGACGTGAAAAATGATACTAGTTACAGGAGAGAGCTGAGCAATTTAGTATAGCCCGGCACTTGTCAGTTACAGAACGCTCTGCACATCTTTACAGCTAAGGCTTAATAAATTATCTTCTGCAGGGTGCAAATTTTCCTGGTATACATTAAAAAAGTCAGTTTGTGCTCTCACACAAGAAAGTGTTTCAGGACAAAGGGATAAAGGGAAAAATAAATTAAGATTGGGATCACGCAGCATTTTTTGATGCGGTTTGTTGGGCCGAACACAAAAGTGGACTTATACTTTTCCTTCTCTTTGGATCCACTCCTGGCGTTGGCTCAAATAATAAAAGCTACGTCAAAAATTGGCACAAAAAATTGCATCTGTTCTGTCGTAAATCAAATATTTGGCCAACACAAAAATCATATGATCGGTTTTATCTTCTGAAATGTAAAGAGACTCAAACTATTTGACTGCATGCACTAAACTATGGTCTTTTGAGATCAGGCCTTTAAAATGGTTACTAGTCATGGCTAGGATGAAAAGCAACTTAAGGTACCTTTACACGGGCCAATAGTCACCCGAATAATCACTCAGGCAGGCGATCATAGGTAACTGTTGACCCGAGTACATACAGACCCTTACAAGGCACTGAGTGAGGATTCGCTCAGTAGTTGCTAGTCATTCCGTTTCAGTGAGCTGAAATGGAACAACTGCCGAGCAATTTCTTGCTCAGTGTAAACAAGAGCCATTCAGTCTTTGAGCAACTATTGGAAGAGATCTCTGGTCCGCTCCACTTCCATTATCTGATAGTCTAGTCATTAGTTTAGGTTTATCCTTCGGCTCTGTTCACATTGTAACTTCACTTCCAGTGCCAGTTCCGTGTTTCTGACTTTCTATACAGAAAGGAGCATAGGGATAGAATTAGGACAGAGCAGTAAGGTTCAGTTTGTGAGATGGAAATGCTTTTCTCCTCCATTCCACATGGTTTCCGTCTGTCAGTCTTTTTAACTGGATTGAAAGGTGCCTGCTAGAGATGAGCGAACGTACTCGTTTCGAGTAATTACTCGATCTAGTACTGCTATTTTCAAGTACTTCAGTACTCGGGTGAAAAGATTCGGGGGGGCGGGGGGAGGCGTGGCAGCGCGGGGGGTAGCAGCAGGGAACAAGGGGGAGCCCTCTCCCTCTCCCCCCCCCCCCCACTCCCCGCTGCAACCCCCCACTCACCCACGGCGCCCCCCGAATCTTTTCGCCCGAGTACGGAAGTACTCGAAAATCGCGGTACTTGGGCGAAAAAGGGGCGTGGCCGAGTACGCTCGCTCATCTCTAGTGCCTGCCATAGAAATATACCTTTGTCTATCAAAAACCTCTACCTAATCTTGTGCAAGTCCCCCTCATGCCCCAAAATGGCTCTGACTTTCTGACTTGTTAATGCATCGAGTCCACAAGACCTCTGGAGGAGCAGATCCCTTATATCCTGGACGTTCGGAGGCACTCAGACTTAGTCTTCCATCCTACAGATGCTCAATTGGAATTTTGAGACCATTTCAACACCTTGAACTTTTTATCATGTTCCTCAAACCATTACTGACCAAACTTTGCAGTGTGGCAGGCGGTATTTTCCTGAGAAGAGGCCACTACTATTAAAGAATACGGTTGCCATGAAAGAAAGTACTTGGTCTACAATTATGCTTATGTAGATTGTATGTGTCGACATCCATGTAAATGCCGGGACCATAAAAAGGTTGTATATGATTAGTAAAACATGGCTGCTTTCTTTCATAAACAGGTCCAAGCCTATACAAGGGTTGTGTGTGGCATTGCAGCTTAGCCCAATTACCTTCAATGGAGCTGAGCTGCAATACCGGACACAGCCCAGTATACGAGTGGTGCTGTAGTGTTTTAGAGCTCCTTTACGTGAAGCAAATGGCCGGACAGAATACCAGAGCAATGCTTAGGTGTCTGTGTGCAGAAGGTCGGTGGGAATGGTGGAGGTTTATCAAAACTAGTAGAAGGGAAAGTACTGCAATTTATTAAATACATCTGAAAAATTAGAACCCCAATGGTGACTATTAATGTAGTAACCTGCAGTTAGGTCCTATCTTTATTCACATTACGTAAATGATTGCTTCATGTAGGCCTCGCTGTGGTATGCTGATGGATGATGTACTTGTAAAATAGCACCTCCAATGTTTTATTTTGGAGCATGTGTGAATTACAGAAGCTATTTAAATACTTTTAAACATATTATGTTGTTAAATCATTAAGAGATGTAAATTACTTTCAATAATTTATCCATGCAATTTAGTTCCTCATATATCACCTGTCTTCTTCAAGTTAATGGCCCGAGAGAGTTGCATTGTGCTAGCGCTGTTGCATTGTGTTATTTCCCTAGTGGTGTGATTGCCATTGCAGGCTTCCAGTATGTTTCTAGGACATAGAAGAGACTGACTTATTCCTTATTGTAATTGTACACATGGGGCTGCTGCAGGGGAAATATATGACTGAGGTGTCCCCTGATCACTGGGATTTAATGGCGCCAGACTGCAACAAACTGGCAACTTTGAGGTGGCCTTCATGAGACATGAAAAAAATATTAAATCTCTAGAATGCCACTTTAACTTTTATGGATAGGTGAAAACTGATAGATCAGTGGGGATCTGACCATTGGGACTCCTACTAGTCCCGAAAACGGGGGTTTGGTTGGTCGACGGGGGGGGGGGGGGGTTACTTATTTCAATGAGTGGGCCGGAGAATGTAGAGTTTAAGTGCTCATCAATCTCCAGCATTTACATTGACCTGAATGGAGTGGCTGTGCACCTTCAGGACCTTCTCTCTGTTCTCTTAGAGACCAATGGGTCCCCTGTACTTGGGATTGGTGGGGTTGCCAGCGTTTGGACCCCCACCTATCCATCAGTTTTCACCTATCTAGTGCATGGATGAAAATTTGAAAACATAATTGTCCCTGGAATACCCCTTTAAAGGAGTTCTATAAGTGGATATATACATAGGAGTAATAGTGCTGAACGTAGCAATGTAATATACAAAATCTCAGACACCGCATCTATGGGCTTCATAGTAAGCAGTTTACACATCCAGAAGAATTTGATTTACATAATTTATCAATTAGAATGTACTGTATAATACTGGCTAAAATTTTTCAGGATTAAAATTTTTACACGCCTGTACCTGACTGACCTCATTGACTGTAATGGGATGCTTATGATGCAGATATGATCCTGGCCTTACATTGTCCAAATACATCCTCTTAAATCAAAGATCGATATAGATATATTTGTGGTAGACGTGCAGTGTACGGAATAGGCTGCAGAGGGTTATAGACAGAGAGAGACAACACCTGTGGGTGTGGCAGGAGGTGAGGCAAAAGGACCAGTTCCTACCACCCTCAAGGGGAAGAAAGCTGGCTGCTAGCAAGAGAGGCTGTAAGAGCAGCCACCAGTACTTGGGAGCTTGAGGTCCGGCACAGACCGGTTTGGGCCTGTCATCTGCCTGATAGAGGAGGAAGCCCTCTAGACGCCCTGGCTGGGGTTAGTGACAGAGACCTTGTGGGCTGTGAACCATGGACATTGCATGCTGTACAAGTTTGCTGTTGCATCTTTCATGTTTGTTGTGATGTTGAATAAGGCCTCCTTCCCACGAACGGATTTCCGCCGCATAATTTGCGGCGGAAATCCGTTGCGTTGCCCACAGCTATTAGGTTCTATTGAACCTAATAGCTCAGTGCTCACGGTGCGGAATTCCATGGCGGAATTCCGCACCGTGAATTCACCTGTCCTCACCCGCGGCATGCTCTATTTGCCGCGGGTGTACGCGCGGACGGCTTCCATTGCAGTCAATGGAAGCCGTCTGTTCACGCTATCTTCCGCTGTAGCACAGCGGAAGATAGCGTGAAAACGCTTCCCCGCCCACCGTCGCCGCGTCATGACACGGCCGGCTGCGCCATGTGACGCGGTGGGCGTGTCACATGACACAGCGGAGGTGGGCGGGGAAGTGTCATGCGGGAGTGAGGATGCTGGATCCGAATGTAAGTATGGGTCTCCTGTGGGGGCGCCGTGACGGGCTCCGCCGTGGAATTTCGCAGCGGAGCCCGTCACGGCCGTGTGCAGCCGGCCTAAAACTGGCAGGTGCCAGATTTAAAGAAGTTCCTGTCTTTGGGGCGTTTGTACATGTGAGGCGCCTATTCCTCACGGAGAAGTTGGTGATCCAAGAGGCGAGTAACCCCAACTTGTCTGCCTATCTATCCAATCTATCTAATTAATCTATCTATCTATCTATCTATCTATCTATCTATCTGTCTCATATCTATCTATCTATCTATCTATCTATCAAGGCATTTATAAGAACATACTGAATGGGTCATATCTATGGCAACAATATGCAATGACATAAGATACAAGCTATAACTACTTACATATCGACAGCAATTTTCAAAGTAAGCCACATTGAATGGGCAAAAAAAAAATCAGCTGTCCACAGATAAAAAGAAGTACTTGAAACATAATACAAATAGGATGTGTACTATCAAGTACTGCCTGTCACAGTATATACAAGGAGAATGTATAAATAGTAGGTGTACTTCTATCTGTAGTCATAGTGCGCCGCTTGTCAAAGGAGCAGTGTAGCAGGAATATGCACCTCTCTATTGAGCACATTGAGGAACATCGCTATATATTGTTTTCACTAAATACATGCACTATATATATGTATGTGTGTATATATGTATGTGTATATAATATATGCGCATTCGGACACAAAAAACACAATAAACTGCCTTATGCTGAAATGTCTCA